>NC_138199.1:53244314-53924279 GCF_964194105.1 Spermophilus citellus | reverse complement strand
AGACATCTGAGTCCCTGAATGTCAAATAAACCTTCTCGCCTCAAACATTGTTTTTGTCAGGTCTTTTGGTCAGAACCATGAAAAAATTGACTAAAACATCATCCATCAAGAGACCAACACAGAGATCCTATTAAGGTACCACACCTGAGAATATGAGCCAGTTATTTGTTTCTGACTTGTGTTGGCATTTAGTCTGGGTAAGTGTCTGCTTTTCAGCCTAAAGAGACTCAGTCACCATATTGAGGCTCAAACACATTTGATGTAGCACCATGGAGACTTCAGTCACTTCACCTAGGATTAATAAACCCAAATATATAGGAAAAGTTGTAGGACCATTTATATATGCCCATGAGAGTTCACTGTTTCTACATTCTACATTATTTCTCACCACCTAGAAGCAGATGAATGAATAATATGATGTCTGGACTACTTTATACCATGGCACAAGCTCCATCATGGTAAAGTCCACATGTGAGGATGGAGCACTACCCTACCACTCATGACGCAGTCAACACATAAACCAGGACCATGTGGTAGAGCTATGGCTCCTATTGTTAGAATACACTAATACAGAAAAGAAAAGCATTTGAATGTGGACCTATCTCACTGACTTATATACCAAGGGATCTTTAGCAGGAAATCTATACTTCTTTACTATACAAATTTAGACTTTATGGTAGACAGTGTCCTGGCTCCAGAAGTGAGGAGACTCCAGAAATGAGGAGAGGAAGGTTGAGTTCCATTGCAATGCAATCTATGTCTGTCACCTTATCACTTTAGGCCTCTCATGTCAATGGATGCTCAGGCTATGAGAGAAGCTATGCCAACTTGAAACTGACCTCATTATTGGGAGAAATTAGCAGGAATTCTACATGATGGAGTAAAGAGAAATGTTTTTAGCATATGTGAGAGTGAAGGTGTTGTCCCTGGAAATATTCTTCCAGTTTTAACTGCAAATGAGCAAATCGAAGAGCTACAGGCCATGAAGCCTCAGAACTCTGAGGGTGAGACCCAGGTGATCTTTCTAGGCAAGTCTATTTGATCAGGCAAAAATCCAGCCTAATAACACTTCTAAGATAATGTTCTCCAGAAATATTATCTAACAAGTTGGGAAGACATTGGAAGACCAATGGTTGAATATAATGGACCATGATTCCCTCCTGATAGAGCTTTTACCTTAATGTGCTCCCATCATCAAGCTAATTGTGTACACAGTGCCCTGGGCTCACACTGCTCACTGGCTCTGTTCTCCAGTATAGATGCCACTTCCTCTGGAACATTCTGCCCTGTCTGTTCCAAACCCACTTCCCCAGCTAGTGACAACTGAGTAGAAGTGCTATGGTCCAGCCACATCACTTCTACAAGATGCAGATATATTCTCCCTCTCAGTGTCTAGAGCTTCCTGGAAAATCAGAGTGGCTATGGAAATCACAGAACATGTTACATGAGGTAACATGTCTCCCATGGTTGCTTTCAGATATCTCCTGAAAGCTATTCTTCATTTACCTTTCCTAAAACAAAACAGTATAAAACCAAAAAAAATCCTCCACTTCAAGGATCTGTTTTTAGTGAGCCCTGATGAACACACAGATCACAGGGTGACACATCCTTATACACAGCGTCATCTCACACAGCCTAAGGTGGTAGCTCCTTAAAAGAGTTAGGAAAGGGATATTTTTTCATGTACCTCATATGCAGTGATGTACAGAAAGTAAACATTCAAGATGACAACTCTAAAAGGTACTGTAAAAATTGATAAGAAACAGCCATTTGCTCAGAGGATTTATGAGTTTGGTTTATGAGAGTCAAACCAAGAATTGACCATGATGAAAAGTTGTTCAGGAGCAGGCACACAGAGTAAGAAAACAATATAACTCATCTGGATAAATATTCAGAAAGATCCTCATTTGGGTTTTGGGATCCAAGAATTTATTTGCAAATTGATCCCAGGAAACACTATAGGAAAGATGGAAAATGTTCCAACGTGGAGAGGAAAGACAGCAGAGTGACATAATGAAGAGAGAGTTCCTGAAGGTATCTGAGCTCCAGCTCTATGAAGATTTCTGGTCGACCAGAAGGCTCACCCAGGGGGAATCTGTGCACCAATCCTTATTCATTGGTTGAACCCTGTTCTGGGGGCTTGAACCCTGTGAACAGAGCTTGGTCTTTATCCCGAGAAGGTCCTTGGGCAGGGAGGACCAAATACTTGCTTTTCAAATTATCTTCCTGTATTCGGTGGTGAAATGCTCACTGAGCAGAGATGGAGCACCTCAAATTGTATGCTATGATTTCTCAATGTTTAGAGATGAACTATCAAAAAGGGTGACAAAGAAGGACAAAAATTCAAAAAGGAAAAATAAAGAGACACAGATGTTTGTATGTCAGTCTAAAGTACATTTATTGAAGATAAATTGACACAAGGAAATATAACACAGAGCAGTTGGTTCCATGGGGTAACTTGAGAGCAGACAGATTTAGGGAACAGAGAACTCCTTTAGGGAGACAGCTGATAACATGGTGGAGGAGAGGCTATCCATATGGAGGCCAAACGCTACCAAACCACCCTTTGGAATGAAGGTTTGTAAGTGGCCTGTGCTGACTGTGCCTAGAGATGGACTCCATCAAGTCTGTTAGTTGAAGAGCAGTAGGGTGGGGGGGGGCGGTGGGGGGGCAGGTGCGGGTGTTGAGCACAAGAAGCAGTAGAGCAGGAAGAGAGGAATGAAGTGGTGGGGCAGCTAGCAGCAGTTGGGCTGGCCGCACAGAGACTAGCAGCAGTAGCTTGGGTGGCAGCAGCTGGCCACACAGCAGCAGGGTCGGCAGCAGGTGGTCCTGCAGCAGGTGGTCTGGAGGCAGGTAGGGTGACAGCAGCAGGAGCTATAGCCACTGGAACCTCCATATCCACTGGGACCACCACAGCAGGGGCTGTAGCAGCTGGAGCCACAGCAGCTGGGGGGGCAGCAGGTGGTCCTGCAGCAGGTGGTCTGGCAACAGGTGGGGCGACAGCAGCAGGAACCACAGCCACTGGAACCACCACAGCAGGGGCTGCAGCAGCTGGAGCCACAGCATCTGGGGCGGCAGCAAGTGGTCCTGCAGCAGATGGGCTGGCAGCAGCAGGAGCCACAGCCACTAGAGCCACAGCCACTAGAGCCACAGCCACTAGAGCCACAGCCACTAGAGCCACAGCCACTGGAACCACCACAGCAGGGGCTGCAGCAGCTGGAGACACAGCAGCTGGGGTGGCAGCAGGTGGTCCTGCAGCAGGTGGTCTGGCAGCACCTGGGCTGGCAGCAGCCACAGCCCTGGCCAGAGCAGATGGAGCCACAACAGGAGTTGCACATGGTGTCAGAGACTGGAGGTTCTGGGGGTGTTTCCAGGAGGTGGGTTTTGAAGGTTTGGAAGTTTGTTGGTCCTATATCCCTTTTTATACCCTGCCAAGTGGCTCGTGTCAGCACACACGACAACCTGTTTTTTTACTAATGTGTATAGTAGGAGATAGTCAATTACCATATTAGACCCATTTATATTTGGTTGAATTTTCAGTCTGGAATGAAAACATGATTTCCTTTTCCTCATGTGTTAGTATTTATCCCTCGGTTCTTTCTGAGTCATGTGCCATAATTCTTTCATGCTCTATCTTCCTCACAAAGAGGTGTCACAAGACATTCTTTCTGTACTTGGAACTGAGTGTCAGGGTGCCTAGAATATCATGTCAGTTCTTTGTTTTTTTTTTTAATATTTTATATACATTTTAGTTTTCAGCAGACACAACATCTTTGTATGTGGTGCTGAGGATCGAACCCGGGCCACACCCATGCCAGAAGAGCGCGCCACTGCTTGAGCCACATCCCCAGCCCCTCATGTCAGTTCTTGAGTGATGATGATACCCATTTTTCTTTTTGTAGACAGAAAGGACAAATCTGGCTTTTCATCCTCTTGCTCATTCTTTCTGGCCTCATGTGGGCAAAGAAAGTTTGAATGTGCAATCCAGAAATCCTGACATGAAAACAGGAAGGCGACTTGGACATATGTCCCCCTTCATGTCAGTCACAAGCTCCATTCTAGATCTTTCGTGGGATACACAGAACTTTTTTGTAACTTGGAAAGCTGTAGTGATTTGTAGAGATTTTTCCCAGTTAAAAAAAAAATCTCAAAAATGTATTTTAGGCACTTTGGGATGAAGTTGACCATAAAAATCAGCTACACTATGGGGTTCAAATTCCACAGCTCTCCACTTGTGGATGAAGTGTTTCTTTTCCTGATTTTGTGGTTTTAAAAGACCATATTGACCCATGTCTCCTGTTTCCAGGACTCATTTGACAACCCCACATAGATGCCTGAGGCTCAGTGCCCCTTATACAACTCCCACTCTGTTCTCTGATTCTGTATTGGATTGCTTGTCCCTGAACATGAAATATACTGTCCTTTATCATTATTCATTTTTGAGGCTGTTGATTGGAATTCACTGTTTAGATTTTATTTCTCTCTCTCTCTCTCTCTCTCTCTCTCTCTCTCTCTCACACACACACACACACACACACACACACACACAGACACACACACACACACACACACACACACACACACACTCACACACTCTTTCTCTCTGTCTCTCTTTCCGGTGCTGGAGATTGAACCCAGCACCTTGTGCATACAAGGCAGGCACTCTAACCCCTGACCAGCGCGGGGAGTTGAACTAAGGTCACTCATGTGAATTTGTGCTGATGCAAAATAAAACACAGATACAATTTACCTTTACACAAGCTTCAGGAGAACTTTCCCCAGCTCCCTGCCTCAGGCTCCCTAAGAGGGAGAGCAAGAGAATGTCATGAGAGATTGATGAGAGAGAGAGGGAGCGTGTTTAGAAGTGAGCTTTTTTCAGGGGAACACTGTTCTTAAAAGGTTCTATCCATAAAAGAGCAGAAGGCATAGAATTATAAGGGAGCAGGTGAGTGTAACTCAACCCCAGGGGTATGCCTACACCTGAAGACCTGCCTTACTGTCTGAGCTGGATCAACACCCAAGTCACCAAGAATGTAGTGATTGGTCAGAGCCTCCTACTTCAGGACTGGAAGATGTGGTCATTCAGAGCGGCTCCCCACACTCTACCAAACTGAGCTATATCCCCAGCCCTGAAGACTTAGGCTCTCTGAGTGGATTAAAACAACAAGCCCCAATAATATACTGAAGGTAAAAGGATGGGAAAAACATATACCAACCCATGGGACTCAAAAACAAGCAAAGATAGCTATTATCATATTAGACAAAGTGGACTTCAAGCCAAGATTAAGTAGAAGAGACAAAGAAAGTCACTTCATAGTGCTTATGGGATCATCCATCATGAAGACATAAAAATCATCAATATTGTGTCCCAAACAATGGTGCATGTATTTAAATACATAGAAAAATCCTTTTCAATATTAAGAATCAAACAGACTAGTTTGACTTTAACACACATCTCCCACAACTGGATTGATCATCCAGAAATAAAAACCAAGTTTCCATAGAACTAAACAATAAATTAGTAACATGAACCTATCAGACATCTATAGAATTTTTTATCCATCAATTTCTGAATTCAGTTTTTTTCTCAGCAGTACATGTGACCATATTTTAGTTCACAAAGCAAATATTGGCTAATTCAAAGAAACAGAGAAATCTTATCAGATCATAACAATATGAAATTAGAAATCAATGAAAGATAAAAAACAGAAACTACTCCAATACCTGAAGATTAAATAATGCATTTTTTGAGCATTGAATGGATAGGAGGAGAAATCGGAGAAGAAAGTAAAAAAAAAAATTCTTAAGAGTAAAGGAGAATAATGATAAAACATGAGGATCTCTGGGACAGTATAAAACAGTTCTAGAGGAAATTTTATATCATTGAGTTCATGTATTATAAGAATAGAAAGATACAAAATAAATAATCTAACATTTCATCTCATGGCCCTTGAAAAAAAAGACACAAAACAACATCAAAATCAGTACAAGACAATAGTTAAAATCAGAGCCTAAATCAATAAAATTGAGATTTTAAACATGCAAAAAATCAATAGAACAAGGTTTGGCATTACGATGGATTGAACAGATGGATTGAACAAGATTGGCAAACCTGCAGATAAACTAACCAAAAGAAAGAGAGAAATGCTCAAATTAGCAAAATCTGAGATGAAAAAGGAAAGATCACCACAGACACTACTGAAATTCAAAGGATCATCAGAAACTGTTTTGAAAATTTATAATGCAATAAGCTAGGAAGTCTTAAACATATGGACAAATTCCTGGAGGCATATGATCTACCCAAATTGAGCCCTGAAAATATAAAAAATTTAAACAGATCCATTCAAAAAATGAAATTGAATCAGCTATCAAAAGCTGTCCAAACTAAAGCTCTCCAAACTAAAGCCCAGGAATGGATGGATTATTTGGCCACAAGACTTTTAAAGAAAAACTAATATCAATTCTCCTCAGGTTATTCTATGAAACAGAAAGAGGGAACAATGCCAAACTCATTCAAGGAAGTAAGTGTCTCCGAGACCATTACTAGTGAAAGACACATCAAGGAAATAAAACTTCAGGCCAGTACCTTTGATGAACATAGAAGTAAATATTCTTAATGAAATAGTGGTAAAACACATACAGAATCACATTAAAGAGAGAATGTACCATGGTCAAGTGGGTTTCATCCTAGGGATGCAAGTTTGGTTGAACATATGGAAATCAATAAATGTTATTCACCACATAAATAGTATTAAGGAGTAGAATCATGTGGTTTCCCCAAGATAGGTAGAAAAATCATCTGACAAAGAATGGTACCCATTCATGTCTGGAGCACTAGAAAAACTACTCATAGGGGCTGGGGATGTGGCTTAAGCTGTAGCGCGCTCGCCTCACATGAGTGCGGCCCTGGTTCGATCCTCAGCACCACATACAAAACAAAGATGTTGTATCCGCCGAGAACTAAAAAAATAAATAAATATTAAAATTCTCTCTCTCTCTCTCTCTCTCTCTCCCTCTCTCACTCTCTCTCTGAAAAAAAAGAAAAAAAGAAAAACTACTCATAGAAGGAACTAACTCAACACTGGAAAGGCTGTATGTGATAATCCCATGACCAACATTACACTGAATGGAGAGAACCTGAAAGCATTTCCTCTAAAATCAGAAACAAGGCAAGGACACAGACTTCACATCTCCTATTCAACATAGTACTTGAAACCCTAGCCACAGCAATCAGGCAACAGAAGGAAATTAAAGGGATATGAATAGGAAGGGAAGAGCTCAAATTATCTCTGTTTGCTTGTGACATGATCCTATATTAGAAGAACTAAAGAATTCTAGAACTCATAAATGGACTTATGAATGTAACAGGATACAAGATGAACATTCATAAATGAATTGCATGTCTATACTCCAATGACGAATCTGCTGAAAAAGAAAATAAGAAAGCTATTCTGGTCACCATCACCTAAAAACAGAACAAAACAAAAAACATTTTGGGAATCAATCTGGCCAAGGAGGTGAAGGACCTCCACAATGATAACCATAGAACACTAAAGAAAGAAAGCGAGAAGCCCTAATAACACAGGAAGACCTCCCATAATCTTGGGTAGGCAGAATTAATATTGTCAATATGACCATATCATCAAATGTGCTATACAGATTCAATGGAATTTCCATCAAAATTCCAATAACATTCTTCACAGAACAAGAAAAAGCAGTTATGAAATTCATTTGAAACAATGAGAGACTCAGAATAGTCAAAGAATCTTTAATGAGAAAAGAAAAGCTGAGGCATGTCAATACCAGACCTCAAATTATACTACAGAGCTATAGTAACAAAAACAGTATGGTACTGCATCAAAATAGGCATGAAGACTGATAGAGTAGAATAGAAGACACAGAGATAAGACACATAAATACAGTCATCCGATCCTTCACAATGGTGCCAAAAACATATGTTAGAGGAAAGATCGCCTTTTTAACAAATGGTTCTAGAACAAAAGGAAAATCCAAATGTACAAGAATGAAACTTAACCTTTATCTCTCACCCTGCACAAAAGTAAACTCAAAGTGTATCAAAGGCCTAGGAATTAGGTTAGAACCTAAGGAACTCTACCTAAAGACTTCTAGAACTCATAAATGGACTTATGAATGTATTAAATAAAAGGTAGGTCCAACCCTCCCACATGTTGGCACAGGAATCAACATCCTTACCAATATTCTTAAAGCAGAGAAATAAAATTAAAATACCAATAAGTCGGGTGAGAGTGTGAAGAGAAAGCCAAAAGAATAGGAGAAGATCTTTGCCACCTGCAAAGATCTTCAGAATATACAGTGAACACAATAAAAGGAATACCAGAAAACTATTAACGCGATCAATAAGTGGGCAAAAGGACTAAACAGACACTTCCCAAAAGAATAAATGCAAGCAATAAATAATACACATGACTCTGGAAAGCAATATGGAGACACCTTAGAAAAAAGGAATGGAAGCACCATGTGCCCCAGGTATCCCACTACCGAGCATATATCCAAAAGATATAAAAACCAGCATACTATGGTGATGCAGCCACCTCAATGTTTATAGCAGTACATTTCAAAATAGCCAAGCTATGAAACCAATCTAGGTGCCCGTCAACTGATGAATGGATAAAGAAATTGTGGTATATTCTGGAGCTTTAGCCATAATGAAGAATGACATTATGGATTTGCTGGTAAAGGGATGGCAATGGAGACAATCATACTAAGTGAAATAAGTCAGTTCTCAAAAGTCAAGGGTCAAATGTGTTCTCTCATATACAGAAGCTAATCCAAGGTAAGGGTTTGAGGAGAGAGAGAGAGAGAGAGAGAGAGAGAGAGAGAGAGAGAGAGAGAGAGAATGAATGAGAGAGAGAGAGAGAGAATGAGAATGAGAATGAATGAATATCATCACCAAGAAATTCAGGACTGCCTTTCTCTAACGTTGAAGTCTATGGTAGGAAATAACAGTTGTGGAACTTAGCTCCCCAAGAGCAATGGGATCGTTGAGATCACAGTCTAGAAAAACCCAAAGGGAGATAATAAACTATAAAAATTATCATGGGTATAAGTATACCATAGTGGCATTATAGCAAACACAACTGGGACAGAGGAGCATGTAACTCACAGAGAATTGGGGATAGTGATAAGAGAATGTGGAGTTGCTCCCAGTAGGAAGTAGGGAACCACATGTGGTATACCTGGAAGCTCTGTGGATCGATAGCTATGTCAGAATACATGTACTTGCATCTATCTATCAATCTATCTATCTATCTATCTATATACATACATACATATCTTACAGATGGGTTTATTTCCAGTTGTAGTGACTGTATTTTCCTTAAAGTACCTCAATATTCTTATTCTGTTATTTGTATTGATATTTTCTCTTTGTTTAATTTTTATTTGTTCTTTTCAGATATACATGACAGTAGAATGCATATTGACACAGTATACATACAGGCAGAATAACATTCTAATTAGTATCCCATTCTTGTAGTTGTAAAGGATGTGGCATATCACTGGTCCCGTATTCATATATGAACATAAGAATGTTCTGTCTGATTCATTCTATTGTGTTTTCCATGCCCATCCCACATAGGTATATTTTTCAAAGGTTAAGATTTTTTTTTAATTTTTTATTGTTTGTTCACAACATTACAAAGCTCTTGACATATCATCTTTCATATATTAGATTGAAGTGGGTTATGAACCCCCAATTTTACCCCCAATGCAGATTGCAGAATCACGTCGGTTACACATCCACAATTTTACATAATGCCCTATTAGTAATTGTTGTATTCTGCTACCTTTCCTATCCCCTACTATCCCCCCTCCCCTCCCCTCCCAACTTCTCTCTCTACCCCATCTACTGTAGTTCATTTCTCTCCTTGTTTATTTTCCCATTCCCCTCACAACCTCTTATATGTAATTTTGTATAGCAATGAGGGTCTCCCTCCATTTCCATGCAATTTCCCTTTTCTCTCCCTTCCCCTCCCACCTCATGTCTCTGTTTAAAGTTATTCTTTTCTTCCTGCTCTTCCTCCCTACTCTGTTCATAGTTGCTCTCATTATATCAAAGAAGACATTTGGTATTTGTTTTTTAGGGATTGGCTAGCTTCACTAAGCATAATCTGCTCTAGTGCCATCCATTTCCCTGAAAATTCTATGATTTTGTCATTTTTTATTGCTGCATAGTACTCCATTGTGTATAGATGCCACATTTTTTTTATCCATTCATCTATTGAAGGGCATCTGGGTTGGTTCCACAGTCTAGCTATTGTGAATTGTGCTGCTATGAACATCGATGTGGCAGTATCCCTGTAGCATGCTTTTTTAAGGTCTTCAGGGAATATTCCGAGAAGGGCAATAGCTGGGTCAAATGGTGGTTCCATTCCCAGCTTTCCCAGGAATCTCCAAACTGCTTTCCAAATTGGCTGCACCAATTTGCAGTCCCACCAGCAATGTACAAGTGTACCCTTTTCTCCACATCCTCGCCAGCACTTGTTGTTGTTTGACTTCATAGTGGCTGCCAATCTTACTGGGGTGAGATGGTATCTTAGTGTGGTTTTGATTTGCATTTCTCTGACTGCTAGAGATGGAGAGCATTTTTTCATGTACTTGTTGATTGATTGTATATCCTCCTCTGAGAAGTGTCTGTTCAGGTCCTTGGCCCATTTGTTGATTGGGTTATTTGTTATCTTATTGTCTAATTTTTTGAGTTCTTTGTATACTCTGGATATTAGGGCTCTATCTGAGGTGTGAGGAGTAAAAATTTGTTCCCAGGATGTAGGCTCCCTATTTACCTCTCTTATTGTTTCTTTTGCTGAGAAAAAACTTTTAAGTTTAATTAAGTCCCATTTGTTGATTCTAGTTGTTAACTCTTGTGCTATGGGTGTCCTATTAAGGAATTTGGAGCCCGACCCCACAGTCTGTAGATCGGAGCCAACTTTTTCTTCTATCAGATGCAGAGTTTCTGATTTGATATCAAGCTCCTTGATCCATTTTGAGTTAACTTTTGTGCATGGCGAGAGAAAGGGATTCAGTTTCATTTTGTTGCATATGGATTTCCAGTTTTCCCAACACCATTTGTTGAAGATGCTATCCTTCCTCCATTGCATGCTTATAGCCCCTTTATCAAATATAACATAGTTGTAGCTTTGTGGATTAGTCTCTGTGTCCTCTATTTTATACCATTGTTCCACCCGTCTGTTTTGGTACCAGTACCATGCTGTTTTTGTCACTATTGCTCTGTAATATAGTTTGAAATCTGGTATTGCTATACCGCCTGATTCACACTTTCTGCTTAGAATTGCTTTTGCTATTCTGGGTCTTTTATTTTTCCATATGAATTTCATGATTGCTTTATCTATTTCTACAAGAAATGCCGTTGGGATTTTGATTGGCATTGCATTAAATCTATAGAGAACTTTTGGTAATATCGCCATTTTGATGATGTTAGTTCTGCCTATCCATGAACAGGGTATACTTTTCCATCTTCTAAGATCTTCTTCTACTTCTCTCTTTAGGGTTCTGTAGTTTTCATTGTATAAATCTTTCACCTCTTTTGTTAGGTTGATTCCCAAGTATTTTATTTTTTTTGAGGATATTGTGAATGGAGTGTTTCTCCTCATTTCCATTTCAGAAGTTTTGTCACTGATATACAGAAATGCCTTTGATTTATGCGTGTTGATTTTATATCCTGCCACTTTGCTGAATTCATTTATTAGTTCTAGTAGTTTCTTTGTAGACCCTTTTGGGTCTTCTAGGTATAGAATCATGTCATCTGCAAATAGTGATAATTTAAGTTCTTCTTTTCCAATTTTTATGCCTTTAATTTCTTTCGTCTGTCTAATTGCTCTGGCCAGTGTTTCAAGAACTATATTGAATAGAAGTGGAGATAAAGGGCATCCCTGTCTTGTTCCGGATTTTAGAGGGAATGCCTTCAACTTTTGTCCATTCAGAATAATGCTAGCCTGAGGCTTAGCATAGATAGCTTTTACAATGTTAAGGTAAGTTCCTGTTATCCCTAGTTTTTCTAATGTTTTGAACATAAAGGGATGCTGTACTTTGTCGAATGCTTTCTCTGCATCTATCGAGATGATCATATGGTTCTTATCTTTAAGTCTATTGATGTGGTGAATAACATTTATTGATTTCCGTATGTTGAACCATCCTTGCATCTCAGGGATGAATCCTACTTGATCATGGTGCACTATTTTTTTGATGTGTTTTTGTATTCGATTCGCCAGAATTTTATTGAGGATTTTTGCATCTAGGTTCATTAGAGATATTGGTCTGTAGTTTTCTTTCTTTGAGGTGTCTTTGTCTGGTTTCGGAATCAGGGTGATGTTGGCCTCATAGAATGAATTTGGAAGAGCTCCCTCTTTTTCTATTTCCTGAAATAACTTGAAAAGTATTGGTTTTAATTCTTCTTTGAAGGTTTTGTAAAACTCCACTGTATACCCATCCGGTCCTGGACTTTTCTTGGTTGGTAGTCTTTTGATGGTTTCTTCAATTTCATCCATTGATATTGGTCTGTTCAGATTGTGTGTATCCTCCTGACTCAGTCTGGGCAAATCATATGACTTAAGAAATTTATCGATGTCTTCACTATCCTCTATTTTATTGGAATATAGGTTTTCAAAATAATTTCTAATTGTCTTCTGTATTTCTGTAGCATCTGTTGTGATATTGCCTTTTTCATCCCGTATGTTAGTAATTTGAGTTCTCTCTCTTCTTCTCTTCGTTAGCATGGCTAAAGGTCTGTTGATCTTATTTATTTTTTCGAAGAACCAACTTTTAGTTTTGTTAATTTTTTCAATAGTTTCTTTTGTTTCAATTTCATTGATTTCTGCTCTGATTTTAATTATTTCTTGCCTTCTGCTACATTTGCTGTTGTTTTGCTCTTCCTTTTCTAGGGCTTTGAGTTGGAGTGTGAGCTCATTTATTTGTTGGTTTCTTCTTTTTTTGAGGAATGACCACCAGGCGATGAATTTTCCTCTTAAAACTGCTTTCATTGTGTCCCATAGATTCCGATATGTTGTGTCTGTATTTTCGTTTATCTCTAAGAATTTTTTGATTTCCTCCTTTATGTCTTCTGTAACCCATTGATCATTCAGTAATATATTGTTCATTTTCCATGTGATGTAGGATTTTTCCTTCCTTCTTTTATCATTGATTTCCAGTTTCATTCCATTATGATCAGATAAAATGCATGGTATTATCTCCACCCCTTTATATTTACTGAGGGTTGCCCTATGGCATAATATATGGTCTATTTTTGAGAAGGATCCATGTGCTGCTGAGAAAAAAGTATAGCCATTTGATGATGGTTGATATATTCTATATAAGTCAGTTAAGTCTAGGTTATTGATTGTGTTATTGAGATATATAGTTTCTTTATTCAACTTTTGTTTGGAGGATCTGTCCAATGGTGAGAGAGGTGTGTTGAAGTCTCCCATAATTATTGTGTTGTGGTCTATTTGATTCTTGAATTTGAGAAGAATTTGTTTTATGAATGTCGCAGCACCATTATTTGATGCGTAAATATTGATAATTGTTATGTCTTGTTGGTGAATGGTTCCTTTTAACAGTATATAATGACCTTCTTTATCCCTTTTGATTAACTTAGTCTTGAAGTCGATTTTATTCGATATGAGGATGGCCACCCCTGCTTGCTTGCGAGGACCGTGTGCGTGGTATATTTTTTCCCATCCTTTCACCTTTAGCCTGTGTATGTCTTTTCCAATCAGATGTGTCTCCTGGAGGCAGCATATTGTTGGATTTGTTTTTTTAATCCATGATACCAGCCTATGTCGCTTTATTGGAGAGTTTAAGCCATTAACATTCAGAGTTACTATTGATATATGGTTTGAACTTCCATCCATGATTGATTGTTTATCCTTTTTTTTTTTTTTAAATTTTAGTTTGTTTCACCATGATTGTTTTTCCCCTCGCCCTCTGTCTTTACTGAGGCACTTCCCACTGATGGTTTTGGTTATTGTTTTTCATTTCTTCTTCGTGTAGTGTTTTGCTCAAAATGCTTTGCAATGCTGGTTTTCTGGCTGCAAATTCTTTTAACTTTTGTTTATCATGAAAGATTTTTATTTTGTTGTCATACCTGAAGCTTAATTTTGCTGGATACAGGATTCTTGGTTGGCATCCATTGTCTTTCAGTGTTTGAAATACATTGTTCCATGACCTTCTTGCTTTCAGTGTCTGTAATGAAAAATCCGTTGTTAACCGTATTGGTTTACCCCTAAATGTAATCTGTCTCCTTTCTCTTGTAGCTTTTAATATTTTCTCTTTGTTCTGTATATTGGATATCTTCATAACAATGTGTCTTGGCGTTGGTCTACTGTGATTTTGTGTGCTTGGTGTCCTGTATGCATCTTTAATTTGTATATCTGTTTCCTTTTTTATTTCTGGAAAGTTTTCTGTAATTATTTCATCCAGCAGGTTACTCATTCCCTTGGTTTGAATCTCTGTACCTTCTTCTATCCCGATGACTCGTAAGTTTGGTTTCTTCATGTTATCCCATAACTCTTGGATGTTTGTCTCGTGATTTTTTACCAGCCTTTCTGAGTTGGCTAGACTCTTTTCAAGATGGTATATTTTGTCTTCATTATCTGACATTCCGGTTTCTACTTGCTCCACTCTGTTAGTGATACTCTCAATTGAGTTTTTAATTTGGTTTATCGTTTCCTTCATTTCTAGAATTATTGTTTGATTATTTTTTATAATCTCTATCTCCTGATAGAGATGCTTAACTTCTTCTTTTATCTGTTTATGAAATTCATTCTCAATGTGTTCTTTCGCTGCTTGAATTTGCTGTCTTGTATCCTCCTTAAGGTTCCATTCCATCTGTCTAAGGTGTTCCTTGAGTTCTTTATATGACCATTTTTCTGATGACTCTAGGTCCTCCTAAATATTTAGGCTGTCCTGCATTGTTTGTAGTCCTTTTCTTCCTTGTTTTTTGAAGCTGCTCATGTTACCTCTTGTTCTGTTTGACTGATGGGTTACTGTTTACTCCTATAAATTAATTTGATGTTTGGGAGGAAAGGTATTTGAAGGGAAGGGGTGAAGTCACTAAAGAGAATGAGAGTAGGCAGGTAGAATTCAAGGAAAGGGGGGATAAGAGAAATGAAAAGACTAAAGAAGAAAAAAATAGGAACTAAAAAAGAAAAAAAATTAAAAAAATAATAATAATTAAAAAAATAATAATAATTAAAAAAATACTAATAATAATTAAAAATTTAAATTAAAATTAGTAGAAAAAAAATTTTTAAAAAAATATTTTGTAAAAAAAAATTAATTAAACAACAGGAAAGAAAAAAATGCAACTGAAAGAAAAACCCAAATCAAAAAAAAAAAAAAAAAAAACCTAATAAATGCCGTCTTAGAGTTTGATTAACTTCTCTTCCAGTAGGTGGCACTTTGTCCACCAGGCCAAGTTTCTCCTGTCAATACGTGGGAACCAATCACTGTGCAGCAGCTCCTCCCAGACTGGGCGAGTCTCCAATCCTGAGTGTCTAGGGCCTCCTCTTGTGTCTAGTCACTTCCCACTTTTCCTCTAGCCAGGCCCCTCTCACCACAATACTGGCTACAAGCCAGGTCTGCTGCTCCCGGGAGCCCTGTTTTCATGAACGACTGGGCACACTCTTCCAGTTTGCCATTCCCTCAGACCCTAAGTTTGTAGAGCTTGGGGCTGAGAATCCTCAGCGGATTTTACTTGCCCTCTGGTATCTACTTCCCCGTAGCTGGTGCAAGAGACCTCAGCAGTCAGCCCTGGTGGGAGCAGTAGATCCGCGCCGCGGGACCCGCACCACCTCTGATTCCCTCGGGCTGGCTGTAGCACTCATGGGAGAGCTGGGAGGGGCCCTTACGGGAGAGCTGGGAGTGGCCCTTAAGGTTTTCCCGATGTGTGGAGAGGGAAGGCTGTGGGATCACACACCTGTAGCTGTTGGTTTCAACGAAGTTATCTCCACCACAGCAGTCTGATGACGTTGTTTCCCTTTGCTGGGCTACCAATGCAACGGGTGGGTCCTTCTCTCTCAAGCCCCGTTTCAAACCTGTGGCCACTACTTATGAAGACTCGGTAGGCATTTACCTTCGTATGATGAGAAGGGCTGAGCAGTTGTTTCAGCCGGATGGATTAATGCCGAGTCATCGCTGTTTGTCTGCGGGAAGCAGGTGACCGGGAGTTTGAATTCAGCGGATCAGGGCTCAGTGCGTGTTCTCGGTTCACTTGGATTTTAAATTGTCTCTCATCTTATCAGCTGTTTCATTTAATTCGGCAGCTCATTCGCATGGTGAAGAGTCTGCTCTATGGTGCTCTGTGGGAGACGGCGGCAGCAGCGGCGGCGGCAGCGGCCTTCGGGACCCCGGAGAGGGGGTGCGGGTTGGGGGAGGGGAGGCGGCGCCTCGGGGCCCGGGTACTGGACACGCGGGAGAGCGGGCAGGGTGGGGGAAAGAAATTGAAATCTAGATTTAGAGACTGAGCTTGGGAGGAGAGACAGCTGGGGAGAAGCAAGGCGGAGAGGCGGAGAGGAGAAGGAGATGGGGCCGATAGAGCCGTGCACCTGGGGCTGCAGCCTTACTGCTCCCGCTGAAGTCGTGATGGATTCCCTCCACCTTGGCTCATGACTTGATGTTTTCAATCACAGGCCTGGGCTCCGTCCCAGGCAGCGGCTCCATGGGGCTCCGGCGGTGCGGGCCTGGCGGCGGTGGCGAAACCACACTCAGCCGCCCAGGGACCTCGGGGCCGCTCGAGCGGCGGGGGCCACTCGGCGCGGGCGCCGCGGACTCCTCGGCGCCGCGTCCCGGCAGGTCCAGGTCCCACGCCGGCGACGCGCCCTCCTCCTCGCGCGGCTTTGGCGCGGCCCGGTCCGAGGCGCCGGCGGCGGCGGTCGGGGTGCGGGGCCGTTCCGCTCCCTCCGGCTCCGGCTCCGGCGGGCCTCCAAAGGTTAAGATTAAGTGAGCAAGGGCTGAGATCCTATGTTCAGGTGGAAAATCATGATTCTTTCTCCAGACTCCAGTACTGGTACAGATCTCAGAATTGCGACCCATCACTTGGAAAGGAGGCAATTCATTCAAGAAACAGGACCACAGCACATATGAGCACTCACCTGTGCGGTCCATTTCCAAACATACCTTTAGCAATCTACTCAGGAAAAATATGGGATACCCACATATTGGTATGCTGTTGGATAGCAGAGCAGAGGCAATACCCACAGTGCATGCAAAAATGCCAACAGTTCTCATTATACTAAGGTTGTAGTGATGAGAAAATAAATTAAGTCTTGGCCCAGAGCCCACATTCTTGCTACTGGGTCAACAAACACACCTGGTGGTCATTTACCTGGTTCACAAATGTAAAATCAAGCACATTTTTTTCCTTGAGCTACAAAGTAAGAATATATATATATATATATATATATATATATACACACACACACACACACACACACACACACACACACACACATATTTAATTGTTATGGTACTGGAGATTGAACCCAGGAGGAGCTCTTAACCACTGAACCACATCCCCAGACCTTTTTATTTTATTTTATTTTCATATTGACTCAGGGTCTCACTAAGTTACTTAGCGTCTTGCTAAGTTGCTGATACTGACTTTGCACTTTGCTGATGCTGAGCCACTGGGATTACAGGTGTGCACCACCACACCTGGCCAGAGTAAGAATATTATAAAAGGCCAAATAAAAGCTGTGGATCTGCTTTACCATCATCACCATCCCTTAAGAAATCTAGAAACCAAAAATCAGAAATTAGTGCTACCTTGAAAGACTTCATAAATGAAGCAGAATTGAATCCCATATTGTTTCCAGAAAATTTACTAGGATACCCTCCACAAAACCAGGTGGATCAAAACTGCCCCCGGTGGATGACCACCAGACCTTTCAAAATAATAAAAGATACAAGTAAAGCTAATGTGATAGATATAGAATCCTGCCTACAATAGATTAACATAGTCTATGATGTCTGGGGTGCATGGATATTTAACTGGGAAATAAAACCTTCAGAATCTTCAAGGAAGGAGAGGCAGGAGTGGGTTCAGTTGACATGGAACTAAAATCAGTATCAACTTGCTGTCTTGACCCAGGGCCAGGCAAATTCTCTTCCTCTTTGTCACAATGAAGTCCAATATGAAGTGAACATTCTGGACACCCCAACGAGGCTATCAGTTATCATGATATCAATGATATCAGGCTAGTCAGATCTGATGAATTGAATAATAAACATACCTAATAAAGTAATGTTGGTAAAACACACATGCCCCTCCCTAATGATGGGATATAAATTTCTCAAAGCTTCCAGGCATTGCCACATTACTGCCATGTTCAAAAGTTGTAACTGGAGAATTTCAGGACATCTTCATCTGAATGCATGATGGTCTGCTGTTGTTTAGATATGACGTATCCCCCAAAAGCTCATGTGTGATCAATGCATGAAAGTTCAGAGGCAAAATGATAGGATTATAACAGCATAAGCCCAGTAAGTTCCTTTCTACCACGCGGCCTGCGCAGTGGTTTCATTAATGAGGTTCTAGGCATTAAGTTAGTTAGAAGAGATCGAAATAAAACACACAAACCAGTACCTTATTTTACATTGCTAGGTCCGAGACGGCACGCCTCCCTGGTTCCCGCCTCTAGCCGCCCAGCAGGGCAGCGAGGATTACTCTGGGCTAGCAGGAGAGAGAGCGAACACGCCGGGGAGTAGCCTTTTATTTGGGGGACAAGAGATTCAGGGGAGAATTCCATCCAATGAAGGTTGAGGGGGGGCTGCACTCCAAGGTCAGGGCCAGTGATTGGGTCTCCGGGGTCAGTGGTCATGCACACCCCCACACGGATGGGCTCTCTCATCAGGAAAGGGTCGGGAAAGCTCCAACACAGCCAGAGCGCCTCAGGCCCTTAACGGGAGTCACCCAATCACGTGTCAGAATGGCTCTCCACATATTCCCCCTTTCTTTTCTTAACAATGAGGCGGCGGTTCACTCTCTGGAGTTTTTGGATTCTTGATTGGAAGACTCGCCATCCTATAGTTACAATACAAAAGAGAATTAACAGCAAAGAGAATAATCCAATAATGTACCACGCGGAGTGTTTAAGAATATTTCCAGGGTTGAATCCATTTAACTCCTTCAATATTTGGTTAGCCAAAGAAGAAGGATCTGAAAAATCAGCTCCATTATTTAGAATGTCTTGGATATGGTGATGAAGTTCCAGAATATCCAAGCTATTATTACTATTTTGCCAAATACCTAATAAATGGTTTTTAATCTTCTCCCAATCCCAGAGAGAAGCATTGTACTTGGCAGCTGTAACACATGCATACTTATAATTAGTATGGCATTTAAGCCTTTCCTTAAATTTTAAGGCTGAAAGTTCATTACCAATGTTTATAACAGTCGCCTCTAAGGCGTTTAACTTAGTCTCAATCCTTTCATCAATATTTACTTGATCACGCAGAGCCTTGGAAGTATTTTGAGCTAAATTATTAGGAAATTTTGCATGCTGAATATTCTGAGACAATGTCAGAGATGCAGAGACAGTTGAGGCAATAAAAGAGACCAGTGCTAAAACACCAACAATTATGACTCCAATAGCACGTTTAGGTCTTGTTAGCTGGGCATGAATTTGCTGCAAGACTTGTAAACCAGCATCAGCATACCATGGCTCTGAAATATTAGCGGGTAATAAAACAAAAGAGGGCTGATGAAGTATCAGCACTCCTTTTCCTCCATTATACCTAGAAATACAATTGGTTAGGTTGCACTTATTACAAGTAACAAAATATCTATCATCTATCCATTTAACTTTTACATTTCCAATAATTAAAACATAAGGAGATTGGACACAGGCTCTTAAGCCATAGCAAGATCCCTCTTTGCAGTTCTTGCCGACAAATTTTGGTAAAGGTTTATCTGAAAAATGTAAATATTCTGAGGCAGCAATTAAACGCCAAATATCTTTTTGAATACCTCCTTCACTATAAGTCAAAATATTACTAACAAATCCTGCAGGTGTCATAGCAGAATTTCTTCGTAATTGTCTCTTATCAATTTTTGGAGACCAGTCTAAAATATACCCACTAGTTTTAGACACCTTATGTTGTACAGGAAAGGTATTTACACAATCCATCTATTTAGGAAAGGTGCCAATTTCAATTATAGAACTATTTGGACAGTGGGGTACCGGTGGAGGTTTTGCAGAAATGACTGGCTTGTTATGGGAAAGTCCCATCTTAATTACTGATCTAGTATTAGGTTTTAAGTCCCCATAAATAGAATTATTTGTCAGTCTAGGTTTACCAATCGCTGTCTTTTCTTCAAATGATACTTTCAGACAGCCAGCATGTTTATCATGTGACCAACACAAAGGTAATTGGGCACTGTAGCCAGAATAATTAAATCTAGTCACATGATTGGGAGTAATATGAGTATCTGTAAATCCTCCCATCATGAATGAGTCATTAGTAAATACTGGTATAGATTCTCCAGTCCACACAGCTGGGTGTACCAGGGGTGGATCTGGGAAATATGTCCAATAAGTGTCTATTTGATTCCCTTTTACCTGACAGCCCAGTAGGGCAATTACTGTTGCTACCATCAAGACTGGGGTCCTGTTCTTTCCTAGGCGTCGAAGTATTTGGGAGGCCTGGGTTGTCAATTTCTTCACATTCTTTCCACGAAATCAGCTTCTCGGCTGGTTCAATCTGGTCTTTCTTCATCTTTTTCCGATATCTCCTCCTTCTGGGTTGTGGCTCCTCCGGGTCGATCCTCAGTCGCTTGAGTCTGGGTTCTATCTCCTCCATGTCTGATAGCACGTTCAGGCACCCAAATAGGATGGAAAGAGCCTTCTGGGAAGATACAAGCATTGCCTTTTCCCTGCATTATTACCGGGTTTGGACCCTTCCATTGACTGGTATGTAAATCTTTCCACAAAACTCTGTCTAAGGGGCTTGTCACTGAGGGAGACATTTGCCTCTCAGCAGCAGTGTGACCTTCTGCGTCACAGTTTAAAAAATTTAAAACAAACAAGGCATGATTAAGGCTATTTTGGGGAGTCACTATCTTATTCCCCCTTTTCAATTTTTGTAATTGAAGCTTAATAGATAAATGAGCTCGTTCTACAATGGCTTGACCTTGGGGGTTATAAGGAATTCCTGTTTTATGATTAATTTTAAACTCTTGGCAAAATTGTTGAAAAGAAGAGCTTACATAAGCTGGAGCATTATCTGTTTTAATCTGCATAGGACACCCTAAAACAGAAAAATCTGCTAAGCAATGAGAAATTACATGCTGAGTATTTTCCTTAGTACGCGCTGTAGCAAAAATAAATCTAGAATAAGTGTCCACTATGACATGCACATAACATTGCTTACCAAATTGAGGAATATGAGTTACATCCATTTGTCATATCTGATTTGGTTTTAATCCATGGGGATTTACCCCTGATGGCAGAGATGGAGTGTGAATAACACACTTAGGGCATTGGCTTACAATCTGACGAGCTTGTTCTCTGGTAATACTAAATTTTTTACGTAAGCTAGAAGTATTTTGATGATGTAAGGAATGGGAAGCTAGTGCACAGTCATACGAAGACATCTGTTGACAAAAAGCTACTAATTTATCAATTTTATCATTACCTGTAACTAGAGGTCCGGGAAGGTTAGTATGGGCACGGATGTGTCCAATGAAACATGGGAACTTTCGCATTAGCACTGTCTTTTGTAAATTATGAAATAATTCAAATAACTCCTGTGATGAAGTAAACCCAACAACTGAGGTTTCAATATTTTTGGTAACTCTGACTGCATATAAGCTGTCAGAATAGGTATTAATAGGCTCATTTGAAAAATAATCTAAGGCACAAATCAGAACCATCCGTGAACACCGATAAAGCTTCCTCTATTGGATGAGAACGTACAATCTTTGGAAAAATAAGTGATGTTAATGATGCAAATTGTACAATTTTATCACGAGGATAATGGCTATCTATCTGGCCAGGGAAATCTGCAAAAGCTATCTGCCAGGAGCTAGAAGTTTGAAAGAGCCAATTAGTCTGTTGAACAGAAAATGGAATAATTATGATATCAGGCTCAGATCCAATTAATTGTAAAATCTTAGTCCTACCCTTAATTACTAATTGAGCTATAGAATCATGAAAAGGAATTAATGTTTTTTGAGGGGAGTGAGATAAATAAATCCATTCAATAACTCCTAATCTTTGCCATATGGCTCCTGTTGGGGTATGCTCGGTTGGAAATATTAATAAATACATTATTTCTTTAGGATCTATTCTAGTAAGCTGTGCATTTTTAATTGCAATTTCCACTTTCCTTAAGGCTGCCTTGGCCTCCAAAGTTAGTTGACGTGGAAAGGTTGGAGAAGGATTTCCTTGTAATATCTGAAATAAAGGACTTAACTCAGAAGTAGTTAGCTTTAAAGATGGTCTTAGCCAGTTAATATCTCCTAATAGTTTTTGAAAATCATTAAGGGTACGTAACTCCTTAACTCTTATCTGAAGATTTTGAGGACGGATTGTACTCCCTTGAATTATCTGACCTAGATATTGAAAAGGAGATACCTTTTGAATTTTTTGAGGAGCTATACATAAACCCATTGCTGTAAGTGAAGTCTCTAACTGAGTAAAAATTTCTGAACGTACTTCTGGATTAGCATGAGCCAATAATATATCATCCATAAAATGAATAATGTATGTATCAGGGAAGCTATTTCTAATGGGATCTATTGCCTGGTCAACATATTTTTGGCACAGTGTAGGACTATTATGCATTCCCTGAGGAAGCACCCTCCAGCAGTATCTTTTAACAGGTTCCTTAAAATTAATTGCTGGGACAGTGAAAGCAAATCTTTCACAATCTTCAGGATGTAACCTTATAGAGAAAAAACAGTCTTTTAAATCTATTACCATCAAGCTATAATCTAAAGGAATGGCTGTGGGGGAGGGAAGTCCTGGCTGTAATGATCCCATAGGCTGAATTGCCTGATTTATTGCCCTTAAATCTTGTAGTAATCTCCAATTTCCTGACTTTTTCTTAATAACAAAAATAGGTGTATTCCAAGGGCTAAGTGTTGGTTCAATATGACCAGCCTGAAGTTGTTCCTCAACTAATCTATGAATTATTTTAAGCTTTTCCCTGGAGATGGGCCACTGAGAAATCCATATAGGCTCCTCTGTGAGCCACGTGATTTTTTCAGCTGTCTTAGGGATCGGGGAAGTACTCAGGGCCCCTAGTAAAAATTTTGGTTTGGAGTATTTACTAATCTTTGTCGTGGAGACTGGCTTGTAAACAGATATTCTTCCTGAAAGGTCTCCTTATCATCTCCAGGAAAATACCTCTGATTAACTTCTTCAACTGATCTTATAGAATTTGGAGTAACTAATAACAATCCCATTTTGGCTAAAATATCTCTCTTAAAAGCCTTGAAAATCATTAGGGGTTTGTACGGAAACTGTGGTTCCGCTCCGGTAAAATTAAAGATGGCGGCCCCCATGGTCGGCGCGATGACGTCACACTGTGGGACCTCCCCTGGAATTCCCGGGCTCCCGCTAGGAGGAAATGCCTGCGGCAGTGAGAAAGTGGGCTGATGCGCGCCATCTGAATTCTCCGCATGGGGCTGCGACTTTAAGTTCACATTTCTAACCTTGGTCTCTAGTGCTTTTGTTCTTAAATGGCTCAAGGGAAAGGAAATCAACCCAGCTTCAGGCTGATTTTCCATCTGAATAGACTTAACAGCTCCTTGAATGCCTTTTAAAAGGTCTTCAGGGGGCTGTGAACTTTGGCCCATATTTTTAAAAAGACAAACTTTTTTCTTTTCTAATTTCTCCCAAGTAAGTAAATTTGGAGACTCTTGGTCACAAAACCAAGGACAATATTCACCTACAATCTTTAAGAATTGTAATAACTGAGTTTTCTTTATCTGTTTTCCTTTCTGATTAATTATACTGTCTAAAATAGTCAGATACATTTCCTTATCCGAAGAAGTAGAATTTCCCATTTTAAGTAATTTAACGTCTCTTTCCTTCAATATCTCCAGGTACGTTTGTGACCCAAATGTCACCTCTTCCTTTATCTTTATTCCTTATTTTCCTTATTTCCTCTTTATTTCTTTTTCCTTATCTTCCTTTATCTTTATTTCTTTCCCTTATCTTTTTAGCGCGCGCTCCCACTCAATCTAACTAATTCAGAATGCCCCTCGTGGGCGCCAATTCTACCACGCGGCCTGCGCAGTGGTTTCATTAATGAGGTTCTAGGCATTAAGTTAGTTAGAAGAGATCGAAATAAAACACACAAACCAGTACCTTATTTTACATTGCTAGGTCCGAGACGGCTCGCCTCCCTGGTTCCCGCCTCTAGCTGCCCAGCAGGGCAGCGAGGATTACTCTGGGCTAGCAGGAGAGAGAGAGAGCGAACACGCCGGGGAGTAGCCCTTTATTGGGGAACAAGAGATTCAGGGGAGAATTCCATCCAATGAAGGTTGAGGGGGGGCTGCACTCCAAGGTCAGGGCCAGTGATTGGGTCTCCGGGGTCAGTGGTCACGCACACCCCCACACGGATGGGCTCTCTCATCAGGAAAGGGTCGGGAAAGCTCCGACACAGCCAGAGCGCCTCAGGCCCTTAACGGGAGTCACCCAATCACGTGTCAGAATGGCTCTCCACATTCCTTAATCCACGTATAGGAATTAAATGGACAGTAACTGCAGGCAGGTAGGGTGTGGCTGGAGGAGGTAGGTCACTGAGGCCATGCCTTTGGGGTTGATATTCTGTCCCTGATGAGTGGAACGATCTCTCTTCTTCTTCATTGCCATGTCCTGATCTGCTTGGCTCCTCCACACCCTTTGGAATTCTGTTGTGTTTCATCTTAGGCCCAGAGCAAGAGCATCAGCCATCTATGGACTGAGACTTCTGAGTCCCTGAGTGCCAAATAAACCTTCTCTCCTCTACAATGGTTCTGTCAGGTCTTTTTCTTAGAACAATGAAAAAGTTGACTAAAACACTATCCCTCCAGAGTCTAACACAGAGGTCCTATAAGGTACCATGCCTGAGGACATCAGCCAGTTATTTGTTTTCTGACTGGAGTTGGCATTTAGTCTGGGTAAGTATCTGCCTTTTCTCGATAAGTATCTTGCAGTTCTCAAAAAGAAATATAAATAGTTAATAAACACATGAAATATTGTTCATCATCTCTAACAATTAAGAAAATGCAAATCAAAACTACATTGAGATTTCATCTCACTCCAGTCAGAATGATAATTATCAAGAATACAAATAATAATAAATGTTGCAAGGATGTAGTAGAAATGATACACATAGTTGGTGGGACTGCAAATTAGTGCAACCACTCTGGAAAGCAGTATGGAGATTCCTGAAAAAAATAGAAATGGACCTACCATATGCCCAAGCTATCCCACTGCACAGTATATACCCAAAAGTTTTCAAATCAGCACACTACAGTAATGCAGCCACATCAATATTTATAGCACCACAATTCACAACAGCCAAGCAGTAGAGTCAACTTAGGTGCCCTTTAACAGATGAAAAGATAAACATAAAGTAGTAAATATACACAATGGAGTATTACTCAGCCATAAAGAAAAATGATATTATGTCATTCGCTGGTTAATGGGCGAAGCTGTAGACTACCATGCTAAGTGAAATAAACCAATCACAAAAAGTCAAAGTGAAATTATACTGTTATCATGTGTGCCTGTATAAATCTGTAATGACAAATACCATCATTGTTATGACTATAAAAATGTGGAAAATATTTAATCTTAGAAGAAAAAGAAGACATATAGTGAGATTCTATTTATATAAAATTTAAAGGCATGTATAGCTAAACTGCATAGTTTAGAAATGTATATTTAGCTGGATAAAGTACAAAGAAAAATCAGGATAGCGATTCTCCATGGTGGAGGGAGGAAGGTGGGGTCAGAAAAAGACATACAAGAGTCCTTGGTGATGCCAACAGTCTCTTCCTGGACTTGAGCTTTGTGCCTGTGTATGTTTGCCTGATAATTATTTATAACACTATACAGATATACCTTGTACACACTTAACAACAAATGCAATTTCCATAATAAAAAACTGTGGAATTTTAAAAATCATTTTGTTGTTACTGCTTTCTCTGGTGTTGGGCATATTATCCAGGGATGCTTTAAAACTGAGCTAAACCACAAGCTCATGTTATTTTTATTTTGATATAGAGTCTTACTTATGTGTCCAGGCTGACCCCACACTTGGGATCCTCTTGCCTCAGCCTTCTCAGTGTATGGCATTGCAGGCACGTGACCTTGAGGCTGATAAAAGTTTTCCTAAGAATTCAGGTGAATGGAAATATTCCTTCAAAAAATAAAATACAAATTTAGATAAGAAATGAATGAAGATATGTCAAGGAAAAATAAAAATCTAATCAATGCTAGGCAGAAACTTTTATTACTTTAGATACTACTCTGATTACATGTACGACTTCATACCAAAACTGGTAATACTGCTTAATATGTATTCTTAATTATTTGAAAGCAATATGATTTTCATTATAATTAATAATAACTGAGCTGAATTAAAAGTACATTAATTTCCCTATCAACCTACATGGTTCTTGTAGGTGTCTCCATTTAGAGCATGGTTATGGGTTGGATATAAACTCCCCAAAGCTCCTGTGTTTAGGTAAAATTGTTCACAGATGAAATAATTGGGTAGAGGGGGCTATAACCTAAAGAGTCCATCCTACTTTTAAAGAACTGAGTGATAACTGCAGGCAGACAGAGCATGACTGGAGGAGGTGGGTCACAGGGGGTTCCCTGGAATGATGCCTTTTCCATGTGGCCCCCTTCCCCCTCTTTGCATCCTGGCTGTGATTAATGGACCAAGGCATTATCACCATGCCCTTCTGCCATGTTTTGGGTCCAATGCAGTGTTTCTGTCCAGTATGAACTAAAACTCTGTTATTATGAGCCAAAAATAAATCTTTCCTCTATTAAGTAATTCTTGTCACACATTTTGGTCACAGTGGTGAAAGGCAGACTTACACAATTACAATGTTGTTACTAATACACTGTAATTCAAATAACTGTCCTACCATGTAGCTGGGAACACAGTGCATAGGATGTATTTGTTTATAAAAGGTTGTGCACTAACATCATGTAAGTGACACCTGAAAAGAAAAGTGTGTTCCCTTATGCCATAAAGGATATGATATGTCCAGGCTGCTCATAGGCATTACCAAATTCCTGGATGGATCTTACAAATGTCAATTGAGTAAAATCAAATCTCCTTGGTGTTTAATTAACTGGATTATTTTATCTTGTGCCATTTGGAAAAAAAGACAAAGAAAACTGTTTAGTGGGAAAATATCACATTCATGCACTACTTCAGATCATAGCAAAAGTGAACACTATGCAGAACTTAGGTAATTTGTGAGTATGGTTCAGGTATTAATTAGCCACTGTATTTCCTAAGTAAAATTTGCCAAGGAGTACATTCAGTGGGATCTCTCCCTCTTTGAGTTTTGTCCTTCATAGTGCAGGTGCTAAACAGTGATTTCTCATTTTTCTTCATGCTCTTGTGGTCTATCTCATCCATGTGAGTATAAGAATGATCCAAAATGCTGAAGAGGAGAATCAGTTTTTCAGTTTACATTGTTCAAACTTCAGTGTTCCCCATTCAGGATATTTTCTCTATTATTTAGAAAGCATCAGTTGAAATTTAATGATTTGGGTGACTTCTATTCTTAATTGGAATTGACACCAATATACATAATAGGGACAATGTAATGAAAAGGATCTCAGATTTGCTTCATATCAGGATAACCTGAGAAGCATGACCAAGTCCCACCCCAGGGTAATTACATCAATGCTGTTCTGGGTAGGAGCCAGGCACTGGCAGTTTTTAATACTCCCCACAGGAATTCCAGTCGCAGACAATATTGAGAACCACTGGTTTGGGGGCAGTGATTGTTCAGACTTTGTTCTATGAGGATAGCATACTCTAGCTTGTACACTAGGCTGAAATAGTTCTGTCAAACTCCCTAAATACATGTAGAAACATCTCCCTAATAATCAAAAAGATCTTCATCTCTTATTTTCCCCTCTGTCTTTCTTGCACAGCAAATCCAGTGAAATATCTCTGAACACAGAATTATTTAAATAATCATATTCTCCCATCTGAACAACACATGCCTTAAAAATAAGAACACTGAAATCAGGTGTATGCTAAGCAAGCTAAACTGATGGGAATATTACAAGGATCATATTCTTTTGGACTGTAATTAAAAAAAAAATGATGAAGACACTGAAAGATGCCATCATAGAGAGGCCAAATAGTTTCTTCCTTCCTGTTTCTTGACACACAGGAGACCAACTAATGGACTGGCAGCATTCCTCATTTTTAGGAACAGTAGTCAATGGCTTTTCACATTGGAATTTGGTGACCTTTGCATGTTGACTTCATCCTCAATCTGAATATATGTCAGCTGATTCCAATTATCAAGATTACTTTTTTCATTCTGATTTCCTTTTGGTTTTTGGTTGGTTGTTTGGTTTTTGCATTCTTAGAACATAAAACATATATGGTGAAATCAGATTAATAACCACAACAATGAAAAAGAATACACGGCCTCTTCAGAGTCCAGTAATCAGTGGAGACAGTAAATGGCAGGTTGGAGTTACATGGGGAATGAGGAACCTCAGTGGTTTAGATGAATGGAAAAAAAAAAAGTGGTATACAAACACAATTCAATATTACTCAGCCATAAAAATGAATGAAATTATGGCATTTGCTGATAAATGAATGCAACTGGAGGTTATCGTGCTAAGTGAAATAAACCAATCCCAGAAAACAAAAGGCCCAATGTTCTCTATGATATGTGGATACTAACACACAAAAAGTGGGTAGCGGGAGAGAGAATAGAAGTTCATTGTATCAGACAAAGGAGAATGAAGGGAAGAGAAGGCAGATGAGTATCGGAAAGACAGTAGAATGAATCTGATATAACATTCCTATGCTCATATAACTATACAGCCAGAGTGTAAGTTCACATCATGTACAACCACAAAAATGGGAAGTTGTACTCCATGGATGTATAATATGTCAAAACGCTCTACTGTCATGTGTATGTAAACAGAAAAAAATTAAAACTGAGTGTTCATTTAAATTTTTTTAAAGTAAATAAATGAATACATAAAAAGCATAGCCCAAGTTTACTTTTAGATTTGTTCTCACAAAAAAGAAAAACACCCAGTTTCACCACATCATTTCTGCCTGACAAATCTCTTTGTGTTCAATTAAATTTCAAGGTGGACATCAAGATTTAGAGTATGGAACAGGAAACATGTCAATGGCCTGCCTGCTCTCACACATGATCTATGTTGCACATTCAAAACTTCTTTCCCCAGAAGGCCCACAAGAATGATGCATCAGAAAACAATGAAGCCTTATCTTTTTCTGTGCCCAGGAAGAATTATGAGATCCCAAAGTCAATCCTTCCCAAGACAGACATGATATATATGATATACTCTGCACACTGACACTGAAGACCACCAGGAAGAGGCAGAATGTCATGTGGACACCTCCATTTGAGGAAGGAGAGCTAGAAAAACACTTCAGAGATGATTAAGGAAGAAGAGCTGACAAATGAATCCAATCACAATGGGAAAGGATCACACATTTTCCATGCAACTGGAAATTAAAACCAAAAATAAATGGGCCTGATTTGATAATTGCCTATTTACTAATACAAACAATGACAAGGAAAGGGTGTTGCATATGAAGACAGCAGCCCCTTTGCAGGGTATAACAGGGGACATGGGTCAGAGAGACCTCCAAACCTTTGAAACCCACCTTCCTGGAAACCCACCCAGAACCTCCAGTCTCTGACACCATGTGCAACTCCTGTTGTGGTTCCTGCTGCTCCAGCCAGGGCTGTGGCTGCTGCCAGCCCAGGTGCTGCCAGACCACCTGCTGCAGGACCACCTGCTGCAGCCCCTGCTGTGGTGGTTCCAGTGGCTGTGGTGGCTCCAGTGGATGTGGCTCCTGCTGCTGCCAGCCCATCTGCTGTAGGACCACCTGCTGTAGCCCCAGCTGCTGTGGGTCCTGCTGTGGTGGTTCCAGTGGCTGTGGCTCTAGTGGCTGTGGCTCCTGCTGCTGCCAGCCCATCTGCTGTAGAACCACCTGCTGTAGGACAACCTGCTGCCGTCCCAGCTGCTGTGGCTTCAGCTGCTGCAGCCCCTGCTGTGGTGGTTCCAGTGGCTGTGGAGGTTCCAGTGGCTGTGGCTCCTGCTGCTGTCGCCCCTGCTGCTGTGTCTTCACTTGCTGCCGCCCTTGCTGCTGCCGCCCCATCTGCTGTAGGACCACCTGCTGCTGCCCCAGCTGCTGTGGCTCCAGCTGCTGCAGCCCCTGCTGTGGTGGCTCCAGTGGATGTGGAAGCTCCAGTGGCTGTGGCTCCAGCTGCTGCCACCCCACCTGCCTCCAGACCACCTGCTGCAGGACCACCTGCTGCCGCCCCTGCTGCTGCTAGTCTGTTTGCTCTCAGCCACCCCAGGTGCTAGCTCCTGCAGGCCCTCCTGCCGCATCACCAATAGCTGGCAGAATACCTTTTGCAGAACCTAGTGCTGCCCTCTTACCTGCAGTGTTTCCAGCTGCTGCCACCCAACTTGTTTCCAAAACACCTGCTGCTCCCTAGGTTGTTCTAGTGGCCCCTGCTGCTGAGCACTCTGACCTCATCGCTCCTCTTCTTCAATCAATATTCTCCATGGACCTCATCTCTGAGCCCCTACATGGTGGAACAATGGGACACCTCAATTCCAACCGATTATTTAAGAATGTTTGGCTTTCAAATGCACCGCCCCTGCCCCATTGGATTCTTTGTCTCTTACCAATTTAAACAAGTTGGAATTTTCTCTTGCCTCCCTCTGTTCTCACCTTACCCCTTTGGACATTACTGCTTTCTGACTCACTGTCTCATGTGGAGATAGATCTACATCTTCAATAAAGATGAATTTTACTATTATACACACATGATGGCATCATGTCTCTTTATTTTCCCTTTTGATGTGCTTTCTCTGTCATTTTTTGTTTGGATGTCTGTTAAGATTTACAAACCATAACAGACCATCTGAGATGCTCCACCTCTCTTCTGTGAGCATTTGTCATCTAATATCTGAAGATGGTTGGAAAGCAAGCCCCTGGACCTCCCTGCCTGAGGGCTTTCTCTGGATGAAAAGCAACCTCTGGGCAGGAGGGTTTAAGGGTCCAGGAGCAGAGCTCACCCAGTGACTGGGAGTTGGTGCACAGAATCTCCAGCTCAGTGTCGCCCGGGTGGTCCTTCCAGTCCTCCCTAGGTCCTCTGTGGGACTGGACCTCCTATGACCCCAGCGTTCATTTACTCACTGTCTCCTGCCTTCTGTTCTGCCCTGAATCAATTTCCAAATGCCCTACAGTACTTCCTGTGATCATTTCCCAGTGTTCTAAGTCCTAAGTCCTTTCTATCTGGTATATTTTCAAGGGTACAGAGACTAGGACCCCTGTATTCCCATTCTCAGTGTTGGTGTCCTTCAACAACCTTTCAAACAACATGGAGGGTCTCCACGTTGTCAGGATCAACTTTCATTCTGTCTATTGAACTGATGAATCCTCTGTACAAATTTTTTTATTATTTTTTACTAATTTCTTCATAGTTTCCTTTAAGATACCACTGGATGTATCACTATATCTCTAGACCTAAGGCTCAGGGAACAATACCTGGATGGGCAACTCTCATCCTTAATGGCCTCCGCCCTTGGCTCTGAGTGACGGGCTGTGGGGCTTGTTGGCTGTTGAGTGGAGGTTGTCCCAGCTCTTTCCAGCTGTCACACTGCCTCTGGATTCTTCTAAGCAAGAGACAGAAGTGCCTGTAAAACAAGGTCATTTATCTACAGGAAAGTCTGAGTCTTTATAACTTAAGTGCCGAGTGTTGCCCTATGCTAGTGCTTAGAGGGAGATTCTCAAAAAGGTGAAACAATCACACACACAAGCACACCCCCCTCTAATATTCCCTTCGTATTAATGGAATGAAATAACTGAGGCAATGCACATACATAAAGCAGGTTTTTCTCACCATTTCGGAGGTTCCAGTTAAGAAGAAGTGGCACATACGTATTCTATGGGTCTTTGCTGAGGACACTGAGTGGCAAAGGCAAGCAGCTTGTCATGGAGACAACTGCACCCATCTCCCCCTGGAAAGAGAGGGTAAGGGTCTGCCATTCCCTCTGGAGGTCTAATGGCTTCCCAGGAAATCTCACCTTTTCAAGGTGCTTGGCATCTCCCAATTCTATTTGTATAAAATTCAAAGGCACGAATAACTAAATTATATAGCAACAAATGCCTATGTAGGTGGACAAAGTACAAAGAAAAACAAAGATAAGACTACTCTGAAAATCAGAATAGTCATTCTCCATGGGGCAAGGAGAGAGATGAGCTCAAGAAAACACCCACGAAAGTCCTTGGTGATGCCAACTGTATCTTCCTGGACTTGAGTTTGGGGCATGCAGACATTTGCCTGATAATTATTTACCACACTATACAGATATATCTTGTCCACATTTCACAAGAAATGTATTTTCCATAAAAAACACTGTTGAATTTTTGATCATTTGGTTATTGTTTTCTCTGGTACTGGGGATATTATCTGGGGATGCTTTACCTCTGAGCTAAACCTCAAGCTTTGGTTGTTTTTATTTTGACATAGAGTCTCAGTATCCTGTCCAGGCTGACGTCACACTTGTGATCCTCTTTCCTCAGTCTTCTCAGTGTATGGCATTGCAGGCAGGCACCCTTGGGCCTAATAAAAAACTGTTCTTAAGAAGTCAGGTGAGACCCCTGCCCACACGGATGCTCACTGAACTCCCACCTGCACCCGCCTGGGCCCCATTCTGCCCCTGCAGACCCCACCATGTGCTGGCTCCCCATCAACCAACACTGGGCTCCCCCAGTCTGCCATTGTCCCCTCCACGTGGTAACCTCCACCTGGGGACATTGCACAGGGTCTGGAGACAGTGGTCCACTGTAACACCACATGCCATAGTGCTACATCTCCAATGCCACCACACAGCCCGCCCTCATTGCCCCATCTCTGGAAGAAATCACCTCCATCTTGGGCTACCTTTGTGGCCATCTTGGGTTACCTCCGCTGCCACCATCACCATCTTTAGTTGAGGCAACTCCCATCTTGGGACATGGACTAGGACCTAGAAACAATATCAAGGTATCTATAGTCCCCCAACATCCCCTCCCACAGCCACCAACCCAGCAGAGTGCTCGCAGCTATGTGGCTGGCCTGTAGTTCTCCAAGCCTGGTTCTGATCTGCCCAATACAGAGCAGCTCTCCACAATAGGTGCACAGGCCCCAATGCTAGCCCATAGGACCTCTGGAGAGAGAGTTTCCTTATGGGGAAGAAGAAAGGGAATGGGTGAAAGAGATATAGTTTAGAGACTAAATTAAAGACCAGGAATTGTGGGGTCTACAGGTATAGGGTATTGATTTAACATTGGAGCAGCCATCTTAAATGTTAACCGCCATCTTACGAGATAAGTTTCTCTTTCCTGTACTTCCTCTAACCCCAACTTCCCCCACCCTCATACTGACCTATCGCACAGAACCATAACCCTAAGCCAATCCCAGAAGGACATGACCCCTTTGCTCTGGAAAGCCCCATGGTGCCATGGATCTAAGCCAATCCTATGCTATTCCCCACCCGCCAACCTCTGACACAAGCACCCCCAAGCCTATCCCATAGTGCCACAGCTACAACTCCAAGGCCCTACCCCACACAAGCTGAACCCACGAACATCTCGGGACCCCTCTCTCCTCTCTATAGAGAGATGGACATTAGTTGTCAGCTTTGACAAATAAACTTTCTTGTGGATCTCTGCCTGGCCTCCCTCCTTCATTTCTCACTCGCCCGTCTCTTGCTTTCTTTCTCACTTCCCTTTCAGTTACTGTAGGGGTCCCTCTTTAGAGCATGGTTAGGGATTCAATATGAACTGATAAGATGTCTCCTCAAACCTCCTGTGTTTAGGTAGAACTGCTCAGAGGTGAAATAATTGGATTGTGAAGAGCTATAACCTAAAAAGTCCATCGTTGTTTGAAAGGACTGAGTGAAAACTCACAAAGCTAGCAGGTGTCTGAGGAGGTGGGTCCTTGTGTGTGTGTGTGTGGGGGGGGGTAATCCTGGAAAGTGCTCCTTCTCTGTGGCCCCTTCCATCTTTCTGCTTCCTTACTGGGAAGTGGAGTGGAGCAGAGCCAGATATCTTCACCATGCCCTTCTGCCACGGTGCTCTGCCTTATCTTGGACCCAAAGCAGTGTAGTCCATCCAGCATGGAATGAACCTCTGAAACTGTGAGATAAAATAAATATTTCCTGCTTTAAGTTATTTTTGTCAGGTATTTTGGTCACAGCAGTGAAAGGCTGAATCACATAATTATATTATTATTACCAACCCACTGTAATTCAACTAATCATAGTACATTGTAACTATGGACACAATAGGTAGGGTGTTTTCATTTTTAAAAGAGCATGTACTAACATCATGCAAGTGACACCTGAAAACAAAGGTCTGTTAGCTGATTCTCTAAAGGATATACTACCATGATGTGTCCAGGCTGCTCACATAATCCAGTTCCTAGATGGATCTTGCAAATGTCATTTGAGTCCAACTCATTCAAATTTCCTTGGTGCTTAATTGGATTATTTTATTTTGTGGCATTTGAAAAAGACAAAGAAAACAACAGTGTACAGGGAAAACCTCACACTTCCTGTACTACTTCAAGTCATAGCAGAGGTGAAGTTTGTATAGACCTTAAGTAATTTGTGAGTATGGTTCAAGTATTAATTAGCCACTGTATTTCCCAGGTAAAATTGACCAAGGAGTACATTCAGTGGTGTCTCTCCTGCTTTGAGTTTCCTCCTTCATCGTGCAGGTGCTAAACAGTGATTTCTCATGGTTCTTCATGCTCTTGTGGTCCATCTCATCCATGTGAATACAAGAATGATCCAAAACACTAAAGAGGAGTATCAGTTCTTCAGTTCACATTGTTCAAACTTCAGTGTTCCCCATTCAGGATTTTTTCCTCTATTATTTAGATAGCATCAATTGAAATTTAATAATTTTGGTGACTTCTGTGCTTAATTGGAATTGATGCCAACACATGTTATAGGGATATTCAACAAGGAGGGTATCAGCTTTGCTTCATATCAGGATAACCTGTGGGAAATGAAACACTTGCAATGCCCAGGTCCCACCCCAGAGCAATTAAATTAAAATTCTTCTGTGCAGAAGCCAGGGACTGGCAGTTTTTAACACTTCCCACAAGGATTCCAGTTGCAGCCAATATTGAGAACCACTGGTTTGGAAGCAGTGATTGTCCAGACTTTGTTCTATGAAGGTAGCATACTCTGGCTTTTTAGTTATGGTGAGACGGTTCTGTCAAACCTGCTAAATTCTGTAGAAACATCTCCCTAGTAATCCAACTCCCTAAATGTATGTAGAATCGAATCGCCTCCCTAGTAATCAAGAAGATTTTCATCTGTCTTATTATTTCTTCTTTCTTGCACAGCAAATCCAGTGAAATAACTCCATACTCGGGTCATAGAATTATTTAAATATGTCCTATTCTCCCATCTTACCAAATGATGCCTTAAAAATAAGAAAACCACCTAAATCAGATGTCTTCTAAGCAAGCAAACATGATGGAAATACTGCAAGGATCATATTCTTTAAAAGATCATACTTAAAACATAATGAAGATACTCAAGGATGTCATCATAGAGAGCTCAGATAGTCTCTTCCTTCCTGTTTCTTGACTGATAGAAGACCAATTAATGGATTTGCCTCATTCCTCATTTTTAGGAACAGTAGTCAATGGCTTTTTGCATTTGGAATTTGGTAACCTTTGAACTTTGAATTCACCCTCACTGTGAATATGTGTCAGCTGATATCCATTATCAAAGATATCTGTCATCTTTCTTCACTCTGATTTATTTTGCTCTGTTTGTTTCCTTACAGAATAGAACCTAAATGGCAAAATCTGATCAATATTGTCAAGAAGAAAGAAAAGAAGACACAGCATCTTCAGAGCAACTCGGTGGAGACAGGAAGTAGCCCGTTGGAGTTATATGGGGAATGAGGAAACTCAGTGGTGGTCAAGTGAGCCCTGGACACAGAAGATGTGAGTCAAAATGGCCTATAAAAACCACAAAGACAGGACAGCAAAAGCACAAAGAAGCGCTTCCCCACCAAGGGGAGAATTGCAGACCCTGAAGCTCATGGTGTGACTGATCTCTACAGCCAAATTCCCCCAACTGACCATATATTTGCTTTTAGGAAATATGTTCCTGAGGAAAGAAAAATGTGCATTTTCACTACATAGGTTTCCACCAGGTAAAAATTATGTGTATCCCATTAAATATCTACTTAGAGTATGGAATGGGAAATAGGTCCTAATGGTCTTCCTGTTCTCATGCATGGTGTAAAAAAAACTTTTTGCCCACCAGACCCATAAAGAATGAGGTGTCAGAAAACAATCAAGCTTTTTTCTTTACTGTCCACAGGAAGAAATATGGGATGCTAAAGTGCATCTTTCCCAAGACAGACATGCTAAACTATGCACACTGACATTGAAGCCCACCACACAGAGGCAGAATGTCATGTGACACTTCTCTTGGAGAAAGAACAACTGAAAGACACTTTAGAGATAATTGAGGAAGAACTCAAAAATGAATAAATCACATCAGAGAAAGGAAATCATGTTTTCTACCCTACCTGAAATTTAAACCAAAAATAAATGGGCTTAATTTGATAATTGCCTATTTACTAACACAAACAATAGCAAGAAAGGGTGTTGCATGTGACAACACCAATCTCTTGGCAGGGTATAAAAGGAGATGGGGGTCAGAGAGATTCCAAACCTTCAAAACCCACCTTCTTGGGAACACCTTCAGAACCTCCAGTCTCTAACACCATGTGCAGCTCCTGTTGTGGCTCCTGCTGCTCTGGCCAGGGCTGTGGCTGCTGCCAGACCACCTGCTGCAGGACCACCTGCTGCCGCCCCAGCTGCTGCAGCCCCTGCTGTGGTGGTTCCAGTGGCTGTGGCTCCAGTGGCTCCAGTGGCTGTGGCTCCTGCTGCTGCCGCCCCATCTGCTGCAGGACCACCTGCTGCCGCCCCAGCTGCTGTGGCTCCTGCTGTGGTGGATGCAGTGGCTGTGGCTGCAGTGGCTGTGGTTCCTGCTGCTGCCACCCCACCTGCCTCCAGACCACCTGCTGCAGGACCACCTGCTGCCGCCCCAGCTGCTGTGGTTCCAGCTGCTGCAGCCCCTGCTGTGGTGGCTCCAGTGACTGTGGAGGTTCCAGTGGCTGTGGCTCCTGCTGCTGTCGCCCCTGCTGCTGTGTCTCCACTTGCTGCTGCCGCCCCATCTGCTGCAGGACCACCTGCTGCCGTCCCAGCTGCTGTGGGTCTTGCTAATGCCGCCCAACATGCTGATAGGCTCTGTGCTGCTGGCCACCCCAGGTGCTGCTTGTCCAGCTTCTGAAGGACCTCCCACTACATCACCAAAAGCTGCCAGAACACCTGCTACAGAACCCAGTGCTCACGTGCTGGGTCTTCAGCTGCTTCCACCCCACTATTTCCAGAATGCCTGCTGCTCCCCAAACTAGCTGTTCCTGCTGCTAAGCACTCTGACCTCAGCTCTCCTCTTCTTGTTCAACCCATATTCTCTATGGATTCCATCTATGAGCCAATATATGATGGAACAAAGGACATCTCAATTCCAACTGATTATATAATAGAGTCTGGCCTCCAAATGTACTGCCTCTTCTCCCCTGGCTTGTGCACCCTCCCACTCTCTCTCTCAACAATGTGAACAGTTGGAATTTTCTGTGTCCTCCCTCTACTCTCACATTATCCCTTTGGATAGTATTGCTCTCTGACATGTTGTCTCATGTGGAGCTAGACCTGCATCTTCAATAAATATACATTTTACTGCATACACACATAATGGCATCGTGTCTCTTTGTCTTTCCCTTTAGAGTTGCTGGGCTACTCTGCCATTTTGTTGTTGTCATTGTTTGTCATCTGTAAAGATTTACAAACCATAACAGACTATCTGGGATGCTCCACCTCTGTTCTGTGAGCATTTGTCAATCTAATAACTGATGATGGTTTGGAAAGGAAGCACCTGGACCTACTTGCCAGAGGACATTCTCTGGATGGAAAGCTAGCTCTGGGCAGGAGGGTTAAAGGGTCCAGGAGCAGAGCTCAGCCAGAGAGCGGGAGATGGGGCACAGCTCCATTTCTCCTGGGCGATTCCTTCCAGTCCTCCATGGGTCCTCTGTGGGACCACAACTCATAGGACCCCAGTGCTGTTCTGCTCATAGTCTATTGCCTTCTGTGGGGTGCCACTCTGAAAGGCCCACGCCTTCCATCCTGAAGCGAGAGGCTCTGACCCATCACTACATTTCTTAGTGACTTAGGTGTTGTCCCCGTTCAGGAAGCTGAGGGCATGTCTTCAGGTGTAGGTGTGTCAACCATGGGGTGGAGCTACACTCACTATTCCTTTGTAATACTACCCCTTTGCCCTGTTTGGAATAGAATGTTCCATGGAAATGCCCTTTGTGTGTCCCCTTCTCTTGCTCTGCCTTTGGGTGTGGCCTTCCTCAATGTCCATGAACCTGCTGACAGCAGACATCATGAAGCTAGACTCAACCCCCTGAAACCTGACCCCTTGCCTCATTTGAATGGCTTCTCCCCAATAAAAAGGTTCAGCATTGGCTCTCTCGCTCTCTCTTTCTGCAGACCCTTAAGGTCGGAGGAGCCATCACAGGACCCAAAGAAAAAGATATCTCTGTCTCTTGTGTGATTATTTTGTGCCACCCCAGTTCACCTGAAGTGACCCTGAGGGTTTTAGTTATGAGGAACGCCTCAGCCTCTGTACTGCCCTGAATCTATTTCCACATTCCCCACAGTGCTTCCTCTTGCCATGGTCAGGGCTACTCTGAGGGTGGAGCTGCTCTGCTGGGGTGCTGGGTGGGGCTGCAAATGACTAGTTCTAAGTCCTCTTTATCTGGGTATATTTTGAAGGGCATCCAGACTAGGACCCCTATACTCCCATTCTTAGTGTTAGTATCTTCAACAGTTTCTCAAACAATAAGGATGCTCTCTCTATTGTCAGGGTCAACTCTTAGTTTGACTGTTTACCAACCTGATTCACCATCTGACAAATTGTTATTTCTTACCAATTTTTTTCATAATTTCCTTTAAGATAACACTGGATATATCACTACATCACTGGACCTGAGGCAAGAATACCCGATTGGCAACTCTTATCCTTAATGGCTTTCACCCTTGGCTCTGAGTGATGGGCCTTGGGGCTTGCTGGCTATTGAATGGAGGTCGTTTTCAGCTCTTTCCCTGACGCATCCCTGTCACCCTGCAGCTGAATTTGTCTAAGCTAGTGACAGAAGGAGATCCTGTAAAATAAGGTTGGTCACCTACAGGAAAGTCTGAGTCTTTGTAACTTAAGTGCTGAATGTTGCCATATGCTGTTGGTTAGAAGGAAGTTCTCAAAAATGAGGCAATTGCATAAAATACTTCATTATTCCCCTCATATTAATGGAATGAAATAAGTGAGGCAAAGCATTTACAAAAAAGCAGGTTTATGTTTCTCCCCATTCTGGGGCTTACAGTCATGACCAAGGGGTACCCTTTCCATAGGTATTTGCTGAATACGCTGAGTGGGAAAAGCAAAAGTTTGTCTTAGAGCAAACTGCACCCATCGCCACGTAGAAATAAAAAGAAAGAAAGGACGGGGGCCCCACATTCCCTTTGGAGGACATGCTTCCAATGGCTAATGGCTTCCCAGGAAACCTCAGTTTTTCAAGGTGCACAGCGTCTCCCAATTCAGTGAGTCTGGAAGACCTTCTTGTCCAAACATGGGAAGTACTGTCCATATTCAAGGCACAGTAACCATGAACACCAGGAAGTATAAAAAATCGGGGCCACTCACAGGCTGGTATTCCCAGCTGGACCAGGGTATTGAGCCAAAGAATAGAAATAGAAAAGAGATATAGTGTGATTCTCTTTATTTAAATTCAAAGGTGTGCATAACTAAACCGTACAGTTTAGAAATGTATATGTTGGTGGGTAAAGTATGAAGAAAAGCAACGATAAGACTACTTTAAAAATCAGGATAGTGATTCTCAATAGTGAAGTAGGGAGATGGGGTCCAGAAAAGACATACAAGAGTCCTTGGTAATGCCAACTTTCTCTTCCAAGGACTTGAGCTTTGGATATGTAGATACTTGCCTGCTAATTATTTATAACCCCATATATATAAATATATTATATATCACATTTCACAATAAATGTGTTTTCCATTTTAAAATAAAAAGGTTTTTTTTTTTTAAATCATTTTGTTACAGTTTTCTCTGGTACTAGGCATATTATCCAGGGATACTTTACCACTGCACTAAACCTCAAGCTTTTATTACTTTTGTTTTGATAGAGGGTCTCACTAAGCTGTCCAGGCTGAACTCCCACTTTGGATGCTCTTTCCTTAGCCTTCTCAGTGTCTAGAATTGCGGGCATGTGCCCTTGGGCCCAATAAAAAAGCTGAACTGAAATATTCCTTCAAAAATTAATAAAACAATTTTTAATTAAAAAATGAATAAAGATATTTCAAGGACAAATAGAAAGCCAGTCAATGCTAGGTGAACATTATTATACTGCTCTTATTACATGTGCCATTTGATATCAAATCTGGTAATGTTGCTTAATACATATTCTTAATTATTCGAAAGCAAATGAATGTTCATTGTAAAGTAACATAATTAAGTTAAAAGCACCTTAATATTCCTATCAATCTTCATGGGAATTGTCAGTGTTTCCATTTAGAGCATGGTTATGGGTTGAAAATAAATGGAAGAGCTGTCTCCCTATAGCTCCAATGTTTAGAGAGAGCTGAAATCATTGGAGAGTGAGGACTATATCCTACAGAGGCCATCCAAGTTTGAAAGGACAGAGTGATAACCATAGGCAGCTGGAGTATGGCTGGAGGAGGTGGGTCACTGGGAGGGTGTCCTGGAAGTTGCCTCTTCCCTGTGGCCCCTTCCCTCTCTTTGATTTCTGACTGCGATTAATGGAGCAGAATAAGGCATCTTCACAATGCCCTTCTGCCATGGTGTTCTGCCTTATCTAGGGCCCCAAAAGTCCAAGCTATGGCGTCCATCCAGCATGAACTGGACCTCTGATATCATGAGCCAAAATAAATCATTCCTCCATTAAATTATTCTTGTCATGTATTTTGGTCACACTGGTGAAAGGCTTAGTAACAAAATTAGGATGTTATTACTTTAACACATGTGATTCAAGAATCATGGTACATTGCAAATATGGACACAATACATAGTAAGTATTTATTTTAAACTGCTGTGCATTAACCATACAACTGACACGAGAAAAGAAAATCTGTTTTACATGCCATTCTCTAAAGGATATACTAGCGTAATGTGTCCAGACTGCTCACAGACATAACCTAATTACTGGGTGGAGCTTGCAAATGTCAATTGTGTACACCTCATCAAATTTCTGTGGTGTTGAGTTATCTGGATTATTTTATATTGTGGCATTTGAAAAAGACAAAGAAAACTGTTTAGAGGGAAGATATTACACTCTGTTTATGACTCCATGTCATAAAAGACATGGAGTTTGTATAGACCCTAGGTAATCTGTGAATATGATCCAGATATTAATTGTGCACTAAATTTCCCCTGACCACAGGTAGAGTTCAGTGCAGGGAGCTGTCTACAGTGATTACCCTTTGTGCTTTGTGCCCTAGTGGTCCAAGCTCATTCATGGGAAATCTGTTGGTTTGGCATAAGAATGATCTAAAACAATTTTTAAGTCTCCATCGCTCAAACTTTAGTGTTTCAATGTAAGGATCAGTAATTCTGTTATTTAGATGCCATCAGTTAAAATTTATTGATTTGGGGGACTTCAGTACTTAACTGAAATTGACACAAACGGGGGAAAATTTAATGAGGAGGGTCTCAGCTTTGCATCCTACCAGGATAAACTGAGGAACATGAAAAACTTGTGTTGCCCAGACCCTTCAATCACACTTGTTCTGGAGAGGAGCTGGGCATTGGCAGTTTTTAACACTCCCCAGGTCATTCCATTTGTGGCCAACGTGAGAACCACTGGTGTCAGGGCTATCATATTCAGGGGCCATGATGGTAATATATTCTGGCTTTTTAGATGTGGAAACAGTATTGCAAAATTCCTAAATTTATACAAAAATATTTCTTATAGGAATCAATAAGCCAAAATTCTATTTCTTCTTTTTGACCTCTTTCTTATACATGAAATCTAGTGAAATATCACCATGCTCAGAAAGTATATTTATTTACCTATGTCATATTCTCCAGTTTTACCAACAAATGCCTTAAAAATAAGAAACAGTAAAACAGGTGCTTGCCATCCAGGTTAAAATGATGGAAATTACTCAGGGACTTATTCTTTAAAGGAAAGATAAAGACATAGTGAAGATACATCAGAATAAAATCACAGAGATACCCATTAATCTCTACACACCTATTTCTTGGCAGAGGACCAACTGATAGGTAATAGCATTGCTCACTTTTCAGAAAAACAGTCACCTGGCCATTAGCAATGACAGTTTTTCACCCTTTAAACTTTGACTTCATCCTTACTAGGAATATGTGCCAGCTGATACCCATGAAGATATCTGTTTTCTTTTTATGATTTCACATTGTTGGTTTGAAAATAACACCAAATCACTAAAATCCAATACAGGACATCAATTATTAGAAGTGAGAGAACAGTTCATCTCCTGAATTCAGTGACACCAGGTTACAGCAAGGTGGCAGGTTATGAGTGGCATAAGGGGCAGGTTCCCTCAAGCATCATATGTGGGTGGACAAGGGTGTTCAGGAAACCCAAGACATGAGTCAATATGGCCTGACCCAACCACAAAGACAGGAAGCCAGAGCAGAAGGAAACAATTCCAAGCAGGTGGAGTGTTGAGGATCTGAACCTCTTGGTGATGCTTTTATCTCTGCAGCCACATCTCCTCATAGGACTCACTAAAAACCATGCTGGCAATATGTTGCTGAATCAAATCATCCAAGGTTCAATATGTGTGTTTGCACTCACTAAAGGTCTGTGTCTCCCGTTAAGAGCTCCACAGCAGAGGTAATGCTTCAGTGGGGAATGGGGAAGTGTGCGATGGCCTTCCTGCTCTCAAGCCAAGGGTCTCTGTTGCACACTCAAACCTTCTTTGCTCACCAGATGCATAATGAAGGAGCCAGGAGATGAAAATACAGCTTTTTACCTGTGGGTCCCCAGAAAGAAATAAGGGACACAGAAGTTGATCTTTACCAAGGGCAGACATGACTTACTGCCCACACGGCCTCTGAAACCCACCAGACAGAGGGACAATGTCACATGACACCCTCTCTGTGAGGAAGGATAGCTAAAAAGACCCTTGAGAGATGACTCAGGAAGACCTAACCAATGACACCTAACACAGCAGGGAAGGGAAATCATGTTTTCCAATCAACCTGAAGGTGTAAACAAAATTAAACAGGCCTAATTTGATAATTGCCATTTACAAATACAAACAATGACAGGAAAAGACTGTTGCATGTGACAACACCAGCCTCTGGGCAGGGTATAAAAGGGGACTTGGGTCAGAGAGACCTCCAAACCTTTGAAACCCACCTTCCTGGAAACACCCCCAGAACCTTCAGTCTCTGACACCATGTGCAACTCCTGTTGTGGCTCCTGTTGCTCTGGCCAGGACTGTGGCTGCTGCCAGCCCAGGTGCTGCCAGACCACCTGCTGCAGGACCACCTGCTGCCGCCCCAGCTGCTGCATCCCCTGCTGTGGTGGTTCCAGTGGCTGTGGTGGCTCCAGTGGATGTGGCTCCTGCTGCTGCCAGCCCATCTGCTGTAGGACCACCTGCTGCCGCCCCAGCTGCTGTGGCTCCAGCTGCTGCAGCCCCTGCTGTGGTGGGGGCTCTAGTGGCTGTGGCTCCTGTTGCTGCCGCCCCATCTGCATTAGGACCACCTGCTGCCACCCCAGCTGCTGTGGGTCCTGCTGTGGTGGTTCCAGTGGCTGTGGAGGTTCCAGTGGCTGTGGCTCCTGCTGCTGCCACCCCATCTGCATTAGGACCACCTGCTGCCGCCCCAGCTGCTGTGGCTCCACTTGCTGCCACCCTTGCTGCTGCCGCCCCATCTGCTGTAGGACCACCTGCTGCCCCCCCAACTACTGTGGCTCCTGTTGATGTGCCCTATGTGCTGACAGTCTGGGCTGCTGGGCCCCCTTGCTCTCAGCCACCCCAGGAGCTACATGTCAGCTCCTGCAGACCCTCCTGCTGGGGAACCAGAAGCTGCCAGAACCCCTGCTGCACATCCCAGAGCTGCCCCTCACCTGCTGGGCTTCCAGCTGCTGCCCACCTATTTGTCTCCAGTCCACCTGATGCTCCCAGTCTGCTCTAGTGGTTCCTGCTGCTGAGATCTGACCTCATCTCTGTTCTTCAACCAGTGTCCTCCATGGCCTCCATCTCTCAGCCCCCACAGGATGCAATAACAGGACACTCCCATCCCCCATTGCCTGCTCAGTCTCTGACCAATGTCAGCCTCCCTCTACTCTCATCTTACTCCTTTGGATAGTATTGCTCTCTGACATGTTGTCTCATGTGCACATAGACCTGCATCTTCAATAAATATGCAACACCCATAATGGCCTCGTGTCTCTTTCTTTTTTCCCTTTGGAGTTGCTGTGCTACTCTGACTTTATATGTATATTTTTTGGGGGGGAGGGGCGGAGCACATCTATCAAGATTTAAAAACTGTAACAGACCATGTCAGATGACCCTACTCCACTCCATGAGCATTTGTCATCCTAATATCTGAAGATGGTTGGAAAGCAAGCCCCTGGACCTCCCTGCCTGAGGGCTTTGTGCGAATGGAGAGCGACCTCTGGGCAGGAGGGTTTAAGGGTCCAGGAGCAGAGGTCACCCAGTGACTGGGAGTTGGTTCAAGGAAGCTCCAGCTCAATGTCGCCTGGATGGTCCTTCCAGTCCTCCCTAGGTCCTCTGTGGGACTGGACCTCCTATGACCCCAGTGACGTGCTGCTCATTGTCGCTGCCTTCTTTCTGCCCTGAATCACTTTCCAAATTCCCTGCAGTGCTCCCTGTGATCATTTCCCAAGGTTCTATGTCCTACATCATTTCTATCTGGATATTTTCAAAGCAAACAAAACTAGGACTCCTCCCATTCTCAGTGTGGTGTCCTAACACAACCTTTCAAACATGGAAGGCCTCTATCTTGTCAGGTCAATCTTAGCTTGACCCTGTATTATACTGAGAAATCTTTTTAACAAATGGTTATTTCCTACCAATCTCTTCACAGGGTCCTGAAGATAACACTGGATATATCACTCTATTACTGGACCTTAGGGACAGGGGACAGTACCAGGTGGACAGCCCTCATCTTTGATGTCCTCCACCCCTGGCTCTGAGTGATGGGCCTCAGTGCTTTTGGCTTTGGCTGGAGGTTGTCCTCAGCTCTTTCCCTAATGCATCCCTGTCACACTGCAGCTAAATTCATCTCAGCTAGTGAAAGAAGTACAGCCTATAAAATAAGGCTTGTCACCTAAAGGAAAATCTCAGTCTTTGTAACTTAAGTGCTGAATGTTGCTGCCACATAGGAACCGAGTGCCCCTTAGCCTTGAGCAATGAGAATGTGGAGATGTGGCAAGGCACATGGGCTGTGTGTGTGGACGATGAGCATTGAGCACACAGGGTGGACTGAACCCATGTTGTCCCCCATTTTCGTCGGCCTCGCTCTAGTCTTTTGATTGCTCTGCCATGATCCCCACACAGCTCATGAGATGGGCATGGCCTCCCTAGATGTTAGTAAATCAGCTGACAGCAGACAACAGGAATCTAGACTCAACCCCCCGAAACCTGACCCCTTGCCTCATTTGGATGGCTTCTCCCCAATAAAAGTGTTCAGGATGTGTTCCTCTCTCTCTTTCCACAGACCCCTAAGGTCAGAGGAGCCGTCACAGTTCCCAAAGAAAAAGGTATTTCTCTGTCTCTGTGTGATTATTTCATGCAGCCCAGTTCACCTGGAGTGACCTTGAGTGTTTAGTCATGGGACGTGTCACTATCGGTTAGAAGGAAATTCTCAAAGGCGAGGCAATTACATAAACTTCTTTATTACTACTCCCTTTATATTTAAAAAAATGAAATAACTGAGGCAATGCACTTACAAAAGGCAGCTTTATATCCAGTCACCATCACGTGGCACTATATCTGTGGGTCTGCTGTGGTTGCAATGTGGCAAAGGCAAGAAGCTTGTCATAGAGCAAACTGCCCCCGTCACCACCTAGAAAAACACAGAAAGGACTGGTCTCCCCCAATTCCATTGGAAGGTCCATAACATTGCCCAATTCAGTCACTCTTGGAGGCCACTCTTGACCATCAGTATGAGAGGCACTATTCGTATGTGAGGCACAGTAACTATGAACATCCAGGATGTAGAAAAAGGTGGGGCCACCTGTCAGCTGCTCATCCCAGCTACTGCAAAGTATTGAGCCATGCAATAGAAATATAAAAGACATATACTGTGATTCTATGCATATAAAATGCAAAAGCATGTATACTAAAGTGTATAGTTTAGAAATATATATGTAGGTGGACAAAGTACACAGAAAAACAATGATGAGATATTTTCAAAATCAGTACGATGATTCTCCTTGGGTTAGCGAGGGAGATGACATCAAGAAAAGACAAGCAAGAGTCATGTTGATGCCAAATTCCTCTTCTTAGAGTGGAGCTGTGGGCATGTAAATATTAGCCTGGTAATTATTTATGACCATATACATATCTATATATCTATATCTCTATCTATCTATATATACATAAAAAGTGTACAAGATATATATATATATATGTATATATATATATATATATATTTGTGTACCAGATATGTATATATATATAGTTTGTATGCATATATTTTTATTTTGATATAGAGTCTCAGTATCATGTTCAGGCTGACGTCACACTTTGATCCTATTTCCTCAGCTTTCTCAGCGTATGACATTGCAGGCATTGCCTTTGGGACCAATAAGAAAGTGTTCTTAAGAAGTCAGCTGAACTGAAATAGTCCTTCAAAAATTGAAACAACAATTTTAGATAAGAAATGCATTAAGATATGTCAGGACAAATAATCAATCAATGCTAGGTGGACATTTTTATTACTTAAAATATTGCTCTGATTACATGTACCACTTCACGTAAAACATGGTAATACTGATTAATACACAATCTTAGATATTCGAAAGCAACTGGATATTCATTGTTAAGCACCTAAGTTGAATGAAAAGTACATTAATTTTCCTATTGATCTACATGGTTATTGTAGCAGTTTCCATTTAGAGCATGGTTATGATTGAATATAAACTGATAAGGTGTCTCCCCAAAGCTGCTGTGTTGAGATAGAATTGTTCACAAGTGAAATAATCAGATGGTCAGGGGTGAAACCAAAGGAGTCCATCCTAGTTTCAAATGAATGAGTGATAACTGTAGGCAGCTGGAGCATGGCTGGGGGAGATGGTTCAGAGGGGTGGCACAGAAGGTGCCTCTTCCCTGTAGCTCCTTACATCTCTTCCTTCCTGGCTGCAAGTAACACAGCAAAGTAAGGCACGTTCACCATGCACTTCTGCCATGTGTTCTACATATCTTGGGCCCACAAAATCCAAGCTACGGCGTCTGCTCAACATGTACTGAACATCTGGTATCATAAACCAACATGAATCTTTCCTCGTTAAGGTATAATTGTCATGTATTTTGGTCACACTGGTGAAAGGCTTTTAACACAATCACTACATATGTGACACATTGTGATGCTCTTACTAACACACTGTGATTCAAGTGATCACAGTACATAGTAACTCTGGAAACAATACCTAGGATGTATAAATTTGAAACCTCTTTTGGATTAATACCATATAAGTGACACCTGAAAACAAATTTGGTTTTGTATGCCATTCTCTAACGGATACTAGCATGAGGTGTCCAGACTGCTCACATACATAACCTAATTCCTAGGTGGAGCTTGCAAATGTCAATTGTGTCTACCTCATTCAAATTTCTTCAGTGTTACATTATCTGGATTATTCTGTACTGTGGCATTTGAAATAAAAAGAAAACTGTTTAGAGGGAAAACATTACACTCTGTTTATGACTCCTTCTCATAAAAGAAGTGAACTTCTTGTAGACCATCAGTAATCTCTGAATATGATCCAGACAGTATTTAATCATTAAATTTCACCAGAACTCAGGTAGAGTTCAGCAAGGAGTGCACAGAGTTGTTGAGAGCCACAGCCAAAGGGGCCCCAGCAAACTTCCAGCTGCCAGCAAACTTCCAGCTGCCGGCTGATGATTGGTTCATAGTGGCCCCAGCAACATCTAGCTGATTGGCTCCTCTGCGGTGATGTTCATTGGGCTGTTTCCCTGCCCTTCAGACTGCCAGCTGATGATTGGCTCACAGTGGCCCCAGCAACATCTAGCTGATTGGCTCCTCTGCGGTGATGTTCATTGGGCTGTTTCCCTGCCCTTCAGACTGCCAGCTGATGATTGGCTCACAGCGGCCCCAGCAACATCTAGCTGATTGGCTCCTCTGCGGTGATGTTCATTGGGCTGTTTCCCTGCCCTTCAGACTGCCAGCTGATGATTGGCTCACAGCGGCCCCAGCAACATCTAGCTGATTGGCTCCTCCACGGAGCTGCTCATTGGGGGACTTCTTTGGCTCCGCCCACACAACCCAGCCAATCAGCATCAAGAGCAGGAGGATTGTGGGAGGTGGTGAGGCTTGTGTGGGGGGAGAGGCTTGTGGGAAGCCGGTGGTGGCAGTTGGGCTCTGAGTGTTTTTTCCTGAGGAGCTGTTTTGTTTGGTGTTTGTAGTTCTAAAAATAAAGTTAGTTTCTTTTGACAAGTGGCTCCTGAATTGTGCCCAGCCAGACTGCGGCATTTGGTGGCTCGCACTGGGAGCGACTGAGGGTAAGTAAACTGCTCGCCCCAGAGGGCAGGGCGAGAGGATGGGTAGCCATTCTAAGTTTCCTCTTTTGTTTTGCTTCATTTTTGTTTTAACTTGCCTGTCCCTGGAGATGAGTGAGACGGAAGAAAAACCGCTCACATCTCAGGAAAAACTATTTGCGTCTGAGGAACAGATAGGGAGAAAGGACGGATGCACATGTCAGGAGGATAGAAAGGCTGATATAATGATTTTGTGTGGTTCCATTTTTATTTCACTCTGTCTCAGTTTTGTTTGGTGTTATCTTGTTGGGTTGTATTATAGTAGAAATACGGGAGCAGAAATTAGTAAAAAACAAACCGAAAGACTGTTAAGTAAATTGTTAGAGGAAGGAGGCATCTCAGTAAAATCAAGAACAGTCAGGGCATACGTTGATACAATACAAAAATGTAGCCTATGCCTTTTTAAGGAGGAGTTGTTAGATATATCACAATGGAACCATCATGGTGAAGATTTAAAAAGAATAGAAAAGAACAACCCAGGGACTCTGCCAGTTGGCACATTGCCATTGTGGACGTTCGTATCTGGTTTGCTTAGTCCAAAGCCTTCAGTTCAGACAAAGGTAGAGGAAGGAGAAGACATATTGATTCAAGTAAAAGAGAAGGTCTTTCAAGCTAGTGAGACAGAGGAAGGAAGTTTAGAGCAGAAAAAGCCATCAGGGGAAAAGTTACAACAGGAGACTGCTAATAACACCTTTCTATCAGAGAGCGTAAGTGTCCAACCAACAGCACCACCTCTACAGGAGACTGCTACTAACAGCATTCTATCACCAGAGGGCATAAGTGTCCAATCAACAGCACCACCTCCATATGCTAGGAGGCTCCCAACCCCCGCAGTTGATAGTTGGGATCCTGAGACAGGATCTCAAGTATGCCCTGTATTTGAGGTAGGAGGGCAGCGAATTTACCAGGGTTTAAATTTCAAAACAGTGAAGGAGCTAAAAGAGGCTGTAACAACCTATGGTCCTCAAGCACCCTTCACTGTAAGCTTGGACGAATCCATTACCAACTTAAACATGACGCCAGCAGATTGGGCTAATATTTGTAAAGCTGTGCTAAATGGAGGACAATACCTGTTATGGAAGGTTGCCAATGAGGAATTTTGCAAGGAGACGGCTAGGCGAAATGCAGCAGCTGGTTATTCTCAGAGAAATCTAGATATGTTGTTAGGAAAGGGACCTTATGAGGATCGGCAGCAACAAATTGCATATGATCCTGGTGTATATTTACAAATTGCTGTAGATGCAGTTAAGGCATGGAAGACTTTACAAGGACATGGAGGTTTACAAGGTCAATTATCTAAGATAATACAAGGAACTAATGAACCTTATGCTGAATTTGTAGATAGGCTTATTCAAGCAGCTACCAGAGTTTTTGGGAATACAGAACAAGCAATGCCATTAATAAAACAACTGGCTTATGACCAAGCGAATCGTTGGTGCAGAGATATCATTAGACCATGGAAACAGGAAGATTTAAACACATATATTAAATTATGTAGAGACATTAATGAACAAGAGCAAGTCATGGCAGCTGCAGTAAAACAGGCTTTATATACCAAGCCAAGAACATGTTACAATTGTCAACAAACAGGACATTTTAAAAGGAATTGCCCCATAGGAGGAGGGTTTAACAAAACTAGGTATCAAAGGAGTAGAATACCGGGTATTTGCCCACGATGCCGTAGAGGGAGACACTGGGCTAATGAATGCCGTTCTCAAACCACCATAGAGGGTACTCCATTACATTGGGCTAATGAATGCCGTTCTCAAACCACCATAGAGGGTACTCCATTATCAAAAAACGAACAAGGACAAGGTGTTTATCCACAATATCGTGGATAAAGGCATCAGGTTCTGTTGCCAAAAAATGGACAGGGGGCCCCAATGCTCCGGGGCCCCAAACCACAAATATACAGAGCACTGGAGGAACCCAGCAACCCCATCAGGGTAGTGACCAGGACACATTGTCCATCAGATCCCTCATCAGACAAACCAGAGGGAGCGCAGGGTTGGACATCTGCACCTCTGCCAGATCAGTACTAACTCCAGAGATGGGAGTTCAAATCATTCCCACAGGGGTAAAAGGACCTCTTCCCAAAGGAACAGTAGGCTTATTATTGGGACGCAGCTCTTCTACTCTAAAAGGACTTTTGATAAGTCCTGGGGTAATTGATCCCGATTATGAAGGTGAAATAAAAATTATAGCCAGTTCTCCAAAGGGTATATCAGTAATTTCACCAGGAGATAGAATAGCACAGTTACTAATAATACCAAGCCTACATGATAAATTTTCCAGTCATGCTGTAGAAAGAGGTTCCAAGGGATTAGGCTCCACAGGTGTAGATTGGGCTATGCTTTCTTTAAATTTAGATTCTCGCCCCATGCTAAAACTAAATATTCAAGGACATGAATTTAATGGGCTACTGGATACAGGTGCAGACCTTAGCATCATCTCTCGTCAAGAATGGCCAAAACATTGGCCATTACAACAAGCCACTCAAACGCTTCGAGGCCTAGGAGTGGCGACTAATCCCGATAGAAGCGCAATGGTATTAGATTGGAAGGATCCTGAAGGATGTGAAGGAACTATACAGCCATACGTATTGGATCATCTTCCCGTAAATTTATGGGGATGAGATGTCTTAGATCAATTAGGTTTGACATTAACAAATAACACCAATCAAAATGTACCCACTATTATGGCTAGAAAAGGTTTTAGGAAAGGAAAAAGATTAGAAAAACAAGAACAAGGTATAGCAGCACCAATACAAATAGATCAAGGAACAGACAGACATGGGTTGGATTTTCACAAAGGGCCACTGAGACAATAAAAATTACATGGAAATCAGAAAGACCAGTATGGGTTCCTCAGTGGCCCTTGACTAAAGAAAAGATACAAGTAGCCCATGATCTGGTCAAACAACAATTAGCGGAAGGACATATACAACCTTCTGTATCTCCCCATAATACTCCCATTTTTGTCATCAAAAAGAAATCTGGTAAATGGAGATTATTGCAAGATTTAAGAGCCATTAATAATGAAATGGTCATTATGGGACCTGCTCAATCGGGGATTCCTCAATTGTCTGCTTTGCCAAAAACTTGGTATGTTTTAGTTATAGATATTAAAGATTGTTTTTTTTCAATTCCAATTCATCTTGAGGATAGTCCACGTTTTGCATTTACTATCCCTGCACTAAATCATGAAGGTCCTGATCAGAGATATGAATGGAAAGTACTCCCTCAAGGGATGGCTAACAGCCCAACTATGTGTCAAATTTATGTTAACAAAGTAATCCAGCCACTTAGAAATCAAAATCCTGAACTACAAATATTTCACTATATGGATAATGTGTTATTGGCACATAAAGATAAAAACACATTACTAGAATGTTATGCCACACTTACAAATTTATTAAAAAATTATAATCTAGAGATAGCACTAGATAAAGTACAATTAAATTTTCCAATTAATTATTTAGGAGTTCTATTATCCTCAACCATGGTCCGTCCACCAAAAATTCAAATACGAGTAGATCAACTCAAATCACTTAATGACTTTCAAAAGTTATTAGGAGACATAAATTGGATAAGGCCTTATCTAGGTATTCCAACAGGAGAATTAGGACCTTTATTTGATATCTTAAAAGGTCCATCAGATCCAAATTCACCCCAAATGTTAACGCCTGAAGCAAGAAAGGCATTAAAAATCATTGAAACATATATGGAAAATATGCATTTGGATAGAATTGATATAAGTTTGCCTTTATTATTTATTGTACTACCAACAAAAAATATTCCTACAGGAGTATTTTGGCAAGAAGGTCCATTATTATGGATACATTTATCTTATTCTCCTAACACTATTCTTACTAGGTATCCTGAGGCTGTAGGACAATTAATACTCAAAGGAATAAAAACAGCAAAGGGAGTATTTGGAATTTCTCCCAATAAAATTATTACTCCATATACTATGAATCAAATTGATGAATTAGCTAATGAGTTAAATACTTGGGCAATAATCATGTGCAAATCTAATGTTTCATTTGATAACCACTTACCATCTAATCCTTTATTGTCTTTTTGGTCATTGCATCCTGTAATTTTTCCAAAAATGACAAGAAAAACACCTATCATGAATGCTCCAAATATATTCACTGATGGGTCAAATAATGGTACAGCAGCAATAGTTACACCTGATCAAACTTTTACATTTTTAGTACTCAAACAATCAGCTCAAAGGGTAGGGCTTAATGCAGTATTACAAGCTTTTGTGATGTTTAAAGATTCTGTATTTAATTTATTTTCTGATAGTCAGTATATAGTTAATGCTATAGTATCCCTTGAAGATGCTGGTAGGATTTCCCCTTCTTCTACTGTTTTCTCTTTGTTTTCCACTATTAATCTGGAACAGAAAAGATCCATTCTTTATAGGACATATCAGGCACATACAGGATTGCTTGGAGCCCTTAGTTTGGGCAATGATTTAGCAGATAAAACTACACATGACATACATATTTTCTCTACACTAGAAGAAGCTATAAATTTTCATAAAAGGTTCCATGTCAATGCTAATACTTTACAAAAGCATTTTAAAATAACTAAGGAACAAGCTAGACAAATAATAAAACAATGTCAAAATTGTGTGACCTTTTTACCACAAGTTAATCTTGGAGTCAATCCTAGAGGATTGATACCTAACAATATTTGGCAGATGGAGGTCACACACTTGCCAGAATTTGGAAAATTAAAATATTTGCATGTTACAGTTGATACTTCTTCTGGATTTTTGATGGGCTCCCTTCATGCCGGAGAAAAAACTAAAGATGTTATAGCTCATTGCTTACAAAATTTTGCCACTGTGGGCATTCCAAAACAGTTAAAAACAGATAATGCCCCTGGTTATACTTCTAGCTCTTTTAAACAATTTTGCTCATCATTTGGCATTACTCATATAACAGGAATCCCATACAATCCACAGGGACAAGGCATAGTTGAAAGAGCTCATCAAACTATTAAAATGTACTTATTAAAGCAAAAAGACGGAATTGAGAAGGGGTATATATCCCCAAAGATAAACTTAAAATAACCCTTTTTACTCTAAACTTTTTAAATTTGGATTCATAAGGACTTAGTGCTGCGGAAAGGCATATGTGTCCAAAAAATGTACATAAGCCCAAGGTACTTTGGAAAGATATTCTAACAGGACAATGGAAAGGTCCTGACCCAGTAATTGTCTGGAGTCAGGGGTCTGTTTGTGTGTTTCCACAGGAAGAACAGCAGCCGATTTGGATTCCGGAGAGATTAACTAAAGTCCTGACCCAGTGATTGTCTGGAGTCGGGGGCCTGTTTGTGTATTTCCACAGGGAGAACAGCAGCCGATTTGGATTCCAGAGAGATTAACTAAAGCGATTTCTACAGACCAAAAAGAAGATGATTTGGCTCAAATCCATAACAGCTGATATCCAAAACTCCAATTTGGCTATCCTTACATCTGCGACAGAACCAGGATGCTTTTTTCAATATCTATTTTATTATTGCCCTTTCCCATATCATGAAGTTCTATTTTGTTTTTTGAGCTCATACAGACCTAGGTTAATGTTTTGCTGATCAGTTCTATTTTTTTTTTTTTTGACTATAGAGTTTTTAAACATTGCAATGGAGATTTCACCTGTAAAAAGTTATAAGGCCTTTACTATTATGTTATGTGTTATATGTATTATATTATGTGTGCACACTTGTGTTTTGTGTTATATGTTTGAATGTATGTATGTCCATATATCATATATGATGAGCGCTCATGAAAAAATGGATCCAAATATTTTTTTTATTCATGTGATTTAAATGGTTTAATTTAAATTGGGTAAATAACTATTAAGAATTGTTTTAATATGTAAACAAAAAAGGAGGTTAACAGATCTGTTTGTTTACTTTCACCTTTCCTTTTCATTATATTTAATAATTCTCTTCAAGATAATGTAAATTGTTAAGAAAATTGTTTTCTTTTAGTGCCTTCTGGAATGTTACATAATTTTTTCTTTAGCTATTATTGCCAGAATTCCTATCTTCATCCCAGTGCCGGTGAAGACAAAGATAAAACTAATCTACAGCTTCTGCAATAGCCATCACTGAACTGCTTGCAGAACTTGCCTAGACTATGTGCAGAACTTGCAGAACTTGCCTAGACTTGCCTAGACTATGCATTGTGAACTATCTGTTGGTGCAGCGACTTGTGGTAGTGTTGGGGTATTTTTGCTGATGATGTCATTGGTGGTACAATTTTTCCAACAAGAGCCATCAGTTGGCTTGGTGTATCTTCCTCCCTTCTGCTTGTCATGACAAAGACCTCTCCACAGGTGTGGCTGTATACTGGACCGGTAGTCAATGACAGGTAAGATCCAATTACAACCTAAGACAGGAGGGTGTCGCCCTGAGGTCAGCTCATCCGAAGACGTGGTAAGGACCATATGTAGTATTGGACAACCTAAGGCAGGCACGGTCCCTAAGCCACATGCTTGTTGTTTAAACAGAGAGGGGGAGATGTTGAGAGCCACAGCCAAAGGGGCCCCAGCAAACTTCCAGCTGCCAGCAAACTTCCAGCTGCCGGCTGATGATTGGTTCATAGTGGCCCCAGCAACATCTAGCTGATTGGCTCCTCTGCGGTGATGTTCATTGGGCTGTTTCCCTGCCCTTCAGACTGCCAGCTGATGATGGGCTCACAGCGGCCCCAGCAACATCTAGCTGATTGGCTCCTCTGCGGTGATGTTCATTGGGCTGTTTCCCTGCCCTTCAGACTGCCAGCTGATGATTGGCTCACAGCGGCCCCAGCAACATCTAGCTGATTGGCTCCTCCACGGAGCTGCTCATTGGGGGACTTCTTTGGCTCCGCCCACACGACCCAACCAATCAGCCTCAAGAGCAGGAGGATTGTGGGAGGTGGTGAGGGTTGTGTGGGGGTGAGAGGCTTGGGGAAGCTGGTGGTGGCAGTTGGGCTCTGAGGGTTTTTCCTGAGGAGCTGTTTTGTTTGGTGTTTGTAGTTCTAAAAATAAAGTTAGTTTCTTTTGACAAGTGGCTCCTGAATTGTGCCCAGCCAGACTGCGGCACAGAGTGATGTCTCTCCTGTGTTGAGCTTCCTTCTTCACAGTGCAGGGCACTGTCTACAGTGACTTCCCTTTGTGCTTGGTGCCCTAGTGGTCCATGCTCATCCATGTGAGTGTGTTGGTTTGGCATAAGAATTATCTAAAACCCTAAAGAGGAATATGCAATTTTTAAGTCCCCATTGCTCAAACTTAGTGTTCCAATATCAGCATCAGTAACTCTGTTACTTAGAAGCCATCAATTAAAACTTATTGATTTTGGTGACTTCTGTGCTTAACTAAAATTGACACAAATGCATGTAATGGGGACAATTTAATGAGGAGAGTCTCAAGTTTGCATCCTACAAGGATAAAGTGAGGAACATGAAAAACTTGTGATGTCCAGACCCTTCCACAGAGCAATTTAATCAAAATCGTTCTGGGCAGGAGCCAGCCATTGGCAGTTTGGAACACTCCCCAGGTCACTCCTGTAGTAGCCTACTGGAGAACCACTGGTGCCGGGGCTCTCATATTCACTGGCCCATGATGGTAATACACTCTGGCTTTTATAGCTGTGCAAAAGAGTACTGTCATAGCTCCTAAACTTATACTAAATTATTTCTTCTAGAAATCAAAAAGCCAAACTTTCATTTCTTTTTTGTGTACTTTGTCTTTCTTGTGCAAGAAATCCAGTGAAATATCTCCATGCTCAGAAAGCATATTTATTTACCTATGTTACATTCTCCAGTTTTACCAATACATGCCTTAAAAATAAGACCCAGTAAAATAGGTGTTTGTCACACAAGCTAACATGACAAAAATAGGTCCAGGGGCTTATTCTTTAAAGGACTGAACTGAGACATTAAAGACACATCAGAATGCCATCACAGAGATACCCCTAGTCTCTGTGATTCACTTTCTTGACACACAGAGAACCAACTAAGGGTAACAGTATTCCTCATTGTTAAGAACAAGAGTCACCTGGCCATTAGCAATGACAGTTCTATCCTCTTTCAGCTTTGACTTCATTTCCCTAGGAATATATGTCATCTGATATCCTGGAGACACCTGTTTCCTTTTCTGAATTCTTTCTGTGTGTTTGTTCAACAATAAGACCTAATCATTAAAATCGGATCAATGACCTCAGTAAAAACAAAAGAGAATGCAGTTTATTTAGAGAGTTCAGTGACACCAGGGTACACCAAGGTGGCAGGTTATGAGTGGTATAAGGGGCAGGTTCCCTCAAGCATCATATGTGGATGGACAAGGGTGTTCAGGAAACCCAAGACATGAGTCAATATGGCCTGACCCAACCACAAAGACAGGAAGCCAGAGCAGAAGGAAACAATTCCAAGCAGGTGGAGTGTGGAGGGATCTGAACCTCTTGGTGATGCTTTCATCTCTGCAGCCACATCTCCTCATAGGACTCACTAAAAACCATGCTGGCAATATGTTGCTGAATCAAATCATCCAAGGTTCAATATGTGTGTTTGCACTCACTAAAGGTCTGTGTCTCCCGTGAAGAGCTCCACAGCAGAGGTAATGCTTCAGTGGGGAATGGGGAAGCGTGCTAATGCCCTTCCTGCTCCCAAGACAAGGGTCTCTGTTGCACTTTCAAACCTTCTTTGCCCAACAGATGCATAATGAAGGAGCCAGGAGATGAAAATACAGCTTTTTACCTGTGGGTCCCCAGAAAGAAATAAGGGACACAGAAGTTGATCTTTACCAAGGGCAGACATGACTTACTGCCCACACTGCCTCTGAAACCCACCAGACAGAGGGACAATGTCACATGACACCCTCTCTGTGAGGAAGGATAGCTAAAAAGACCCTTGAGAGATGACTCAGGAAGACCTAACCAATGACACCTAACACAGCAGGGAAGGGAAATCATGTTTTCCAATCAACCTGAAGGTGTAAACAAAATTAAACAGGCCTAATTTGATAATTGCCATTTACAAATACAAACAATGACAGGAAAAGACTGTTGCATGTGACAACACCAGCCTCTGGGCAGGGTATAAAAGGGGACTTGGGTCAGAGAGACCTCCAAACCTTTGAAACCCACCTTCCTGGAAACACCCCCAGAACCTCCAGTCTCTGACACCATGTGCAACTCCTGTTGTGGCTCCTGCTGCTCTGGCCAGGGCTGTGGCTGCTGCCAGCCCAGGTGCTGCCAGACCACCTGCTGCAGGACCACCTGCTGCCGCCCCAGCTGCTGCATCCCCTGCTGTGGTGGTTCCAGTGGCTGTGGTGGCTCCAGTGGATGTGGCTCCTGCTGCTGCCAGCCCATCTGCTGTAGGACCACCTGCTGCAGGACCACCTGCTGCCGCCCCAGCTGCTGTGGCTCCAGCTGCTGCAGCCCCTGCTGTGGTGGGGGCTCTAGTGGCTGTGGCTCCTGTTGCTGCCGCCCCATCTGCATTAGGACCACCTGCTGCCACCCCAGCTGCTGTGGGTCCTGCTGTGGTGGTTCCAGTGGCTGTGGAGGTTCCAGTGGCTGTGGCTCCTGCTGCTGCCACCCCATCTGCATTAGGACCACCTGCTGCCGCCCCAGCTGCTGTGGCTCCACTTGCTGCCACCCCTGCTGCTGCCGCCCCATCTGCTGTAGGACCACCTGCTGCCCCCCCAACTACTGTGGCTCCTGTTGATGTGCCCTATGTGCTGACATTCTGGGCTGCTGCCCCCCCTTGCTCTCAGCCATCCTGGAGCTAATGTCCAGCTCCTGCAGGCCCCCCTGCTGCAGCCCCAGAAGCTGCCAGACACCCTGCTGCACATCCCAGAGCTGCCCCTCACCTGCTGGGCTTCCAGCTGCTGCCCCCCTATTTGTCTCCAGACCCCCTGATGCTCCCAGTCTGTTGTAGTGGTTCCTGCTGCTGAGACCTGACCTCATCTCTGTTCTTCAACCAGTGTCCTCCATGGCCTCCATCTCTCAGCCCCCACAGGATGCAACAACAGGACACTCCCCTCCCTACAGGCTTGCTCTGTCTCTGACCAATGTCAACAAGTTTGAATTTTCTGTAGCCTCCCTCTACTCTCACATTACATCCCTTTGGATATTATTGCTCTCTGACTTGCTGTCTCATGTGGACATACACCTGCATCTTCAATAAAAATGAATTTTACTGGCAACACCCATAATGGCCTCTTGTCTCTTTCTTTTTCCCTTTTGAGTTGCTGTTTCACTCTGCATTTTTTTTTTTTTTTGGTAGAACATCTATCAAGATTTAAAAACCATAACATTCCACCTGAGATGCTCCTCCTCTGCTCTGTGAGCATTTGTCATGGCAGTGCCAGAAAATGGGTTTGGAAAGCAAACCCCTGGACCTCCCTGTCTGAGGACTTTCTCTGGATGAAGAGCGACCTCTGGGTAGGAGGGTTTAAGGGTCCAGGAGCAGAGCTCACCCAGTAACTGGGAGTGGGTGCACAGATGCTCCAGCTCAGTGTCACCTGGTGAGTCCTTCCAGTCCTCCCTAGGTCCTCTGTGGGACGGGACCTCCTATGACCCAGTGCTGTGCTGCTCACTGTCTCCTGCCTTCTGTTCTGCCCTGAATCACTTTCCAAATTCCCTACAGTGCTCCCTGTGATCATTTCCCTAAGTCCTAAGCACTTTCTATTTAGGATATTTTTAAGGGAACAGAATCTAGGATGCCTCTACTCCCCATTCTCAATGTTGACATCCTTCAACAGCTTTTCAAACTCTATGGATGGTCTCCATATTGTCAGGGTCAACCTGAATCTTACTATGGAACTGAGAAATCTTCTCAATATATTGTTATTTCTTACCAATTTTTTTGTAGTTTCCCTTAATATGTAACTGACTATATCACTATATCAGTGGACCCGAGGCACAGGGAAGAATACCCCGTTGGAAACTCTCATCGTTAATGGCCTTGGCTCTGAGTCATGGACCTTGGGGCTCTTTGGCAGTTGAATGGAGGTTGTTATCAGCTCTTTCCCTAATGCACCATTGTCACACTGCAGAAGGACTCATCTAAGCTAGTGACAGAAAGAGAGCCTGTAAAAGAATATTGGTCACCTACAGAAAGTTTGAGTCTTTGTAACTTAAGTGCTAAAGGTTGCCATGTGCTATCAGGTAAAAGGAAGTTGTCAAAGGCCAGGCTATTACATGACCTACTTTATTATTCCATTCATATTGATCGATTTGAACAGCTGAGGCAATGCCCTTACAGAAAACATGTTTATATTTTTCACCATCCTGGAGGTTCTAGTCATGACCAAGGTGTTTGCTGAGGATGCTTAGTGGCAAAGGCAAGAAGCTTGTCATAGAGCAAACTGTCCTCATCACCACATAGAAAGAAATAGCCAGAGGGGGCTGATGTCCCTAGTTTCCTTGGATGGACGGCTTCCAATGGCCTAACGGCTTCCCAGGAAACCTCACCTTTTCAAGGTCAACAGCATCTCCCAATTCGGTCAGTCTGGAAGGCCATCATTAATTATAAGCATGAGAGTCACTATGCATGTTCAAGGCACAGTAACTATGAACACCAGGTAATAGGAAGTGGGGTATCTGAGGATCGCTATAGACTAACTATTCCCAGCTAGTCTGGAGCTTGGAGCCAAAGAATAGAAATATAACAGATGTACACTGGGATTATATTTGTATAAAATGCAAAGGCATGTATAACTCAAGTTTGCAGTTTAGAAATGTATATGTAGATGGATAAAGTACAATGAAAAACATTGATGAGACTACTTTAAAAATCAGGATGATGATCCTCCATCTTGGAGGAAGGGAGATGAGATCAAGAAAAGACATACAAGAGTCATGGAGATGCCAGCTTTCTCTTCCTGAACTTGAGATTTGGGCATGTAGATACTTGCCTGGTAATTTTTTATTTTATATATATATAATATATATGATATATTATATATATATAAAATAATAATATATACATAAAATTTTATAATATATACATAAAATTTTATAATACAAAATTTTATAATATATTAAAATATATATACGCATACATACACATATGTAGTAAACTTTCAATAATAAATGTGTTTTCCATAATAAAAACTGTTGAAAATTTTATCATTTGGTTATTGTTTTCTCTGGTGCTAAGCGTGTTATCCAGGAGTGCTTTACCACTGAGCTAAACCTTAACCTTTCCTTACTTTAATTTTGATATAGGGTCTCACTTACCTGCCCAGGCTGACCTCACATTTGTGATCACCTTGCCTTGGCCTTCTCAGTGTGTGGCATTGCAGGCATGTGTCCTTGGGCCCAATAAAACAGTGTTCTTAAGAAGTCAGGTGAATGGAAATATTCATTCAAAAATTATAATACAATTGTACATAAGAAATGATTGGAGATAGTTCAAGGACAAATAGCCAATCAATGCTAGGTGGACATTGTCATTACTTTAAAGACTGCCCTGATTACATGCACCGCTTCATATCAAATCTGGTAATTCTGATTCATATATATGCTTAAATATTTGAAAGCAATTTGATTGTCACTGTAATGTAACAGAGTTGAATGAAAAGGGCCTTAACTCTCCTATCAACCTACATGGTTATTGTGTCTCCATTTACAGCATGGTTACGGATTGAATATAAAAAGGTAAGAAGTCTCCCTAAAGCACTTGTGTTTAGGGAGAACGGTTTAGAGGTGAAATAATTGGATTTTTAGGATTCCATCCTAGTTTGAAATGACTGAGTGGTAACTGCAAGCAGCTGGAGCATGGCTAGAGGAGGTGGGTAATTGGGGGTTGGCCTGGAAGGTGCCTCTCCCTGATGCCCCTTCTATCCCATGATTCCTGGCTGCAATTAATGAAGCAGAGTAAGGCATCTTCATAATCTTTATAATGCCCTTCTGCCATGGTGCTCTGCCTTATCATGGGTCCCAAAATTTCAAGGTATGGCATCTGCTCAACATGGACTGACCCTCTGGTGTCATGAGCCAAAATAAATCTTTCCTCCATTAAAGTTATTCTTGTCATGTATTTTGGTCACACTGGTGAAAGGCTTAGTAAAGCAATCAGGATGTTATTACTAACACACTGCCATTCAAATAATCAGTACATGGTAAATATGGACACAATACATAGGATGTATGAATTGAAAACTGTTGGGCATTAACCCCATATAGTGATAGATGAAGAAAAAATTCTGGTTTGCATGCCATTCTCTAAAGGATATCCTAACATGATGTGTCCAGAATACACAGATTGTTTCCACCTCATTCAAATTTAGTTGGTGTTTAGTTATCTGGATTATTTTATCTTGTGGCCCTTGTAAAAGAAAAGTGTGTAGAGTGGAAATATTACACTCATAATGTTTATGACTCCATGTCATAGAGAAGTGAATTTTTTTCTAGACCACCAGTAATGTCTGAATATGATCCAGAGAGAAGTTATCCATTGAATTACACCAGCAATAGGATGAATTTATAAAAAGTGCATAGAATGAAATCTGTCCTGTGTTGAGTTTCCTTCTTCACAGTGCAGGGCACTGCCTACAGTGATTTCCCTTTGTGCTTTGTGCCCTAATGGCCCACACTCATCCATGTGAGTCTGTGGTTTGGAATGAGAATGATCTAAAACACTTAGGAGGAATTTGCAATTTTTAAGTCCCCATTGCTCACACTTCAGTGTTCCCACTACGGGATCCATTTGCTTGTTATTGAGATGCCATTGATCGAATTTTTTTTTATTTTGGTGACTTCTGTGCTTAACAAAAATTAACAACAATGCATGGAATGTGGACAATTTAATGAGGAGGGTCTCAGCTCCTGATAAACTGAGGAGCATGAAAAACTTGTGATGCCCAGACCCTTCCCAAGAGCAATTTAATCAAAATTGTTCTGGGCAGGAGCCAGCCATTGGCAGTTTGGAACACTCCCCAGGTCACTCCTGTAGTAGCCTACTGGAGAACCACTGGTGCTGGGGCTCTCATATTCACTGGCCCATGATGGTAATACACTCTGGCTTTTATAGCTGTGCAAAAGAGTACTGTCATAGCTCCTAAACTTATACTAAATTATTTCTTCTAGGAATCAAAAAGTCAAACTACCATTTCTTCTTTGTGCACTTTGTCTGTCTTATGCAAGAAATCCCATGAACTGTGTCCATGCTCAGAAAGTATATTTATTTACCTACGTCATATTCTCCAGTTTTACCAATACATGCCTTAATAATAAAACGAAGTAAAAAAGGTTTTAGCCACCCAACTTAACACAACGAAAATATTTCCAGGGCCTTATTCTGTAAAGAATTGAATTAGGATCTAATGAAGATACTCCACATTGCCATCACAGAGATACCCACTCTACTGTGCACTTGAAACTTCCTGAAACTCAGAGGACCAACTGATGGGTAACGGCATTCCTCATTGTTAAGAAAAGCAGTCACCGGGTCATTAGCAATGACACTTTTGCCCCCTTTAAGCTTTGACCTCATCCTCACTAGGATATGTCATCTGATACCCATTAATGAAGATATATCTGTTTTCCTTTTATGATATCTTTTATGTTGTTGTTGGATTGAAGATTACACCAAATCACTAAAATCCAATACAGGACCTCAATTATTAGAAGTGAGAGAACAGTTCATCTCCTGAATTCAGTGACACCAGGGTACAACAAGGTGGCAGGTTATGAGTGGTATAAGGGGCAGGTTCCCTCAAGCATCATATGTGGATGGACAAGGGTGTTCAGGAAACACAAGACATGAGTCAATATGGCCTGACCCAACCACAAAGACAGGAAGCCAGAGCAGAAGGAAACAATTCCAAGCAGGTGGAGTGTGGAGGGATCTGAACATCCTGGTGATGCTGATCTCTGCAGCCACATCTCCTCATAGGACTCACTAAAAACCATGCTGGCAATATGTTGCTGGGGTAATCAAATCATCCAAGGTTCAATATGTGTGTTTGCACTCACTAAAGGTCTGTGTCTCCCGTTAAGTGCTCCACAGCAGAGGTAATGCTTCAGTGCGGAACGGGGAAGCGTGCTAATGCCCTTCCTGCTCCCAAGACAAGGGTCTCTGTTGCACTTTCAAACCTTCTTTGCCCACCAGATGCATAATGAAGGAGCCAGGAGATGAAAATACAGCTTTTTACCTGTGGGTCCCCAGAAAGAAATAAGGGACACAGAAGTTGATCTTTACCAAGGGCAGACATGACTTACTGCCCACACTGCCTCTGAAACCCACCAGACAGAGGGACAATGTCACATGACACCCTCTCTGTGAGGAAGGATAGCTAAAAAGACCCTTGAGAGATGACTCAGGAAGACCTAACCAATGATACCTAACACAGCAGGGAAGGGAAATCATGTTTTCCAATCAACCTGAAGGTGTAAACAAAATTAAACAGGCCTAATTTGATAATTGCCATTTACAAATACAAACAATGACAGGAAAAGACTTGCATGTGACAACACCAGCCTCTGGGCAGGGTATAAAAGGGGACATGGGTCAGAGAGACCTCCAAACCTTTGAAACCCACCTTCCTGGAAACACCCCCAGAACCTCCAGTCTCTGACACCATGTGCAACTCCTGTTGTGGCTCCTGTTGCTCTGGCCAGGGCTGTGGCTGCTGCCAGCCCAGGTGCTGCCAGACCACCTGCTGCAGGACCACCTGCTGCCGCCCCAGCTGCTGTGGCTCCAGCTGCTGCAGCCCCTGCTGTGGTGGTTCCAGTGGCTGTGGCTCCTGCTGCTGCCGCCCCATCTGTATTAGGACCACCTGCTGCCGCCCCAGCTGCTGTGGGTCCTGCTGTGGTGGCTACAGTGGCTGTGGCTCCTGTTGCTGCCGCCCCATCTGCATTAGGACCACCTGCTGCCACCCCAGCTGCTGTGGCTCCAGCTGCTGCAGCCCCTGCTGTGGTGGCTCCAGTGGCTGTGGAGGTTCCAGTGGCTGTGGTTCCTGCTGCCACCCTTGCTGCCACCCTTGCTGCCACCCTTGCTGCTGCCGCCCCATCTGCTGTAGGACCACCTGCTGCCCCCCCAACTACTGTGGCTCCTGTTGATGTGCCCTATGTGCTGACAGTCTGGGCTGCTGGGCCCCCTTGCTCTCAGCCACCCCAGGAGCTACATGTCAGCTCCTGCAGACCCTCCTGCTGGGGAACCAGAAGCTGCCAGAACCCCTGCTGCACATCCCAGAGCTGCCCCTCACCTGCTGGGCTTCCAGCTGCTGCCCACCTATTTGTCTCCAGACCACCTGATGCTCCCAGTCTGCTCTAGTGGTTCCTGCTGCTGAGATCTGACCTCATCTCTGTTCTTCAACCAGTGCCCTCCATGGCCTCCATCTCTCAGCCCCACAGGATGGAGCAATGGGACACTCCCCTCCCCCACTACCTGCTCAGTCTCTGACCAATGTCAGCAAGTTTGAATATTCTCTAGCCTCCCTCTACTCTCACATTCCCCCTTTGGATATTATTGCTCTCTGACTTGCTGTCTCATGTGGACATAGACCTGCATCTTCAATAAAAATTTATTTTACTGGCAAAACACATAATGGCCTCATGTCTCTTTCTTTTTCCCTTTTGAATTGCTGTTCTACTCTGACTTTATATATATATGGTTTTGGGGGGAAGGGGGCAAGACATCTATCAAGATTTAAAAACTGTAACAGACCATGTCAGATGACCCTACTCCACTCCATGAGCATTTGTCATCCTAATATCTGAAGATGGTTGGAAAGCAAGCCCCTGGACCTCCCTGCCTGAGGGCTTTGTGCGAATGGAGAGCGACCTCTGGGCAGGAGGGTTTAAGGGTCCAGGAGTTGGTGCACAGAACCTCCAGCTCAATGTCGCCCGGGTGGTCCTTCCAGTCCTCCCTAGGTCCTCTGAGGGACTGCACCTCCTATGACCCCAGTGACGTGCTGCTCATTGTCTCTGCCTTCTTTCTGCCCTGAATCACTTTCCAAATTCCCTGCAGTGCTCCATGTGATCATTTTCCAAAATTCTAAGTCCTAAATCATTTCTATCTGGTTATTTTCAAGGCAACCAAAACTAGGACCTCTCTCCTCCCATTCTCAGTGTTCCTGTCCTAACACAATCTTTCAAACATGGAAGGCCTCTATCTTGTCAGGTCAATCTTAGCTTGACCCTGTATTATACTGAGAAATCTTTTTAACAAATGGTTATTTCCTACCAATCTCTTCACAGGGTCCTGAAGATAACACTGGATATATCACTCTATTACTGGACCTTAGGGACAGGGGACAGTACCAGGTGGACAGCCCTCATCTTTGATGTCCTCCACCCCTAGCCTCAGTGCTTGTTGGCTTTGGCTGGGGGTTGTCCTGGCTCTTCCCCTAATGCATCCCTGTCACACTACAGCTAAATTCATCTCAGCTAGTGACAGAAGTACAGTCTATAAAATAAGGTTTGTCACCTACAGGAAAATCTCAGTCTTTATGTTGGGAGCTGCCACATAGGAACCAAGCCTTGAGCGATGAGAATGTGGAAATGTGGCAAGGCACATGGGCTGTGTGTGTGTGGATGATGAGCATTGAGCACACAGGGTGGACTGAACCCACATTGTCCCCCATTTTGGGTCGGCCTCGCTCTGGTCTTTTGCTTGCTCTGCCATGATCCCCACACAGCTCATGAGATGGGCATGGCCTCCCTAAATGTCAGTCAATCTGCTGGCAGCAGAAGCTAGACTCAAACCCCTGAAACCTGACCTCATTTGAATGGCTTTTCCCCAATAAGAAGGTTCAGGATGTGCTCCTCTCTCTCTTTCCAGGGACCCGTAAGGTCAGAGGAGCCATTACAGGACCCAAAGAGAAAAGTATTTCTCTGTCTCTGAGTGATTATTTCATGCAGCCCAGTTCACCTGGAGTGTCCCTGAGTGTTTAATCGTGGGACGCGACACTATTGGTTAGAAGGAAATTCTCAAATGCGAGGCAATTACATAAACTACTTTATTACTCCATTTACATTAATGAAATGAAATAACTGAGGCAATGCACTTACAAAAGACAGCTTTCTATTCACATTTATATACCTTGTATGGGTCTTTGCTGCGGTTGCTGTGTGGCAAAGGCAAGAAGCTTGTCATAGAGCAAACTGCCCCCATCACCACCTAGAAAAACACAGAAAGAGCTGGTTTCCCCCAATTCCATTGGAAGGCATGCTTCCATGGCTTAATTGCTTCCAGGAGACCTCAGCCTTTCAAAGTCCATAGCATCGCCAAATTCAGTCACTCTTGGAGGCCATCCTTGACCATAAGTATGAGAGGCACTATTCGTATGTGAGGCACAGTAACTATGAACATCCAAGATGTAGAAAAAGGTGGGGCCACCTGTTGGCTGCTCATCCCAGCTACTGCAGAGTATTGAGCCATGCAATAGAAATATAAAAGACGTATACTGTGATTCTACTCATATAAAATGCAAATGCATGTATACTAAAGTGTATAGTTTAGAAATATATATGTAGGTGGACAAAGTACACAGAAAAACAATGATGAGATATTTTCAAAATCAGTACGATGATTCTCCTTGGGTTAGCGAGGGAGATGACATCAAGAAAAGACAAGCAAGAGTCATGGTGATGCCAAATTCCTCTTCTTAGAGTGGAGCTGTGGGCATATAAATATTAGCCTGGTAATTATTTATGACCATATACATATCTATATATCTATATCTATATCTATCTATATATATATGCATATATACATAAAAAGTATACAAGTTATATATATATATATTTGTGTGTGTGAGTGTATAATATACACATTTATATAGCGTGAATGCATATATTTTTATTTTGATATAGAGTCTCAGTATCGTGTTCAGGCTGACGTCACACCTTGATCCTATTTCCTCAGCCTACTCAGTGTATGACATTGCAGGCATTGCCTTTGGGACCAAGAAGAAAGTGTTCTTAAGAAGTCGGTGGAACTGAAATATTCCTACAAAAATTAAAAGAACAATTTTAGATAAGAAATGAATTAAGATACATCAGGACAAATAATCAATCAATGCTAGGTGGACATTTTTATTACTTAAAATATTGCTCTGATTACATGTACCACTTCATACCAAATATGGTAATACTGATTAATACACATTTTGAAATATTTGAAAGGAACTGGATATTCATTGTTAAGCATCAAAATTGAATGAAAAGTACATTAATTTTCCCATTAACCTACATGATTATTGTAGGGGTTTCCATTTAGAGCATGGTTATGATTGAATATCAACTGACAAGTTGTCTCCCTAAAGCTCCTGTGTTGAGGTAGAATTGTTCACAAGTGAAATAATCAGATGGTCAGGGGTGAAACCAAAGGAGTCCATCCTAGTTTCAAATGAATGAGTGATAACTGTAGGCAGCTGGAGCATGGCTGGGGGAGATGGTTCAGAGGGGGTGGCACAGAAGGTGCCTCTTCCCTGTAGCTCCTTACATCTCTTCCTTCCTGGCTGCAAGTAACACAGCAAAGTAAGGCACGTTCACCATGCACTTCTGCCATGTGTTCTACATATCTTGGGCCCACAAAATCCAAGCTACGGCGTCTGCTCAACATGTACTGAACATCTGGTATCATAAACCAACATGAATCTTTCCTCGTTAAGGTATAATTGTCATGTATTTTGGTCACACTGGTGAAAGGCTTTTAACACAATCACTACATATGTGACACATTGTGATGCTCTTACTAACACACTGTGATTCAAGTGATCACAGTACATAGTAACTCTGGAAACAATACCTAGGATGTATAAATTTGAAACCTCTTTTGCATTAATACCATATAAGTGACACCTGAAAACAAATTTGGTTTTATATGCCATTCTCTAACGGATATACTAGCATGAGGTGTCCAGACTGCTCACAGACATAACCTAATTCCTGGATGGAGCTTGCAAATGTCAATTGTGTTTACCTCATTCAAATTTCTTCAGTGTTAAATTATCTGGATTATTTTATACTGTGGCATTTGAAATAAAAAGAAAACTGTTTAGAGGGAAAACATTACACTCTATTTTTGACTCCTTCTCATAAAAGAAGTGAACTTCTTGTAGACCATCAATAATCTCTGAATATGATTCAGATAGTATTTAACCATTAAGTTTCACCAGAACTCAAGTAGAGTTCAGCAAGGAGTGCAGAGTGATGTCTCTCCTGTGTTGAGCTTCCTTCTTCACAGTGCAGGGCACTGTCTACAGTGACTTCCCTTTGTGCTTGGTGCCCTAGTGGTCCACACTCATCCATGTGAGTGTGTTGGTTTGGCATAAGAATTATCTAAAACCCTAAAGAGGAATATGCAATTTTTAAGTCCCCATTGCTCAAACTTAGTGTTCCAATATCAGCATCAGTAACTCTGTTACTTAGAAGCCATCAATTAAAACTTATTGATTTTGGTGACTTCTGTGCTTAACTAAAATTGACACCAATGCTTGTCATGGGGACAATTTAATGAGGAGGGTCTCAACTTTGCTTCCTACAAGGATAAAGTGAGGAACATGAAAAACTTGTGATGTCCAGACCCTTCCACAGAGCAATTTAATCAAAATTGTTCTGGGCAGGAGCCAGCCATTGGCAGTTTGGAACACTCCCAGGTCACTGCATTAGTAGCCTACTGGAGAACCACTGGTGCCTGGGCTCTCATATTCACTGGCCCATGATGGTAATACACTCTGGCTTTTATAGCTGTGCAAAAGAGTACTGTCATAGCTCCTAAACTTATACTAAATTATTTCTTCTAGGAATCAAAAAGCCAAACTTTCATTTCTTTTTTGTGCACTTTGTCTTTCTTGTGCAAGAAATACAGTGAAGTATCTCCATGATCAGAAATTATGTTTATTTACCTATGTCATATTCTCCAGTTTTACCAACACATGCCTTAAAAATAAGACCCAGTAAAATAGGTGTTTGTCACTCCAGCTAACATGACGAAAATAGGTCCAGGGGCTTATTATTTAAAGGATTGAATTAAGACATATTGAAGACACATCAGAATGCCATCACAGAGATACGCCTAGTCTCTGTGAACAACTTTCTGACACACACAGAACCAACTGATAGGTAATAGTATTCCTCATTGCTAAGAACAAGAGTCACCTGGCCATTAGCAATGACAGTTCTATCCTCTTTGGGCTTTGACTTCATTTCCCTAGGAATATATGTCATCTGGTATCCTGGAGACACCTGTTTCCTTTTCTGAATTCTTTCTGTGTGTTTGTTCAACAATAAGACCTAATCATTAAAATCGGATCAATGACCTCAATAAAAACAAAAGAGAGTGCAGTTTATCTAGAGAGTTCAGTGACACCAGGGTACACCAAGGTGGCAGGTTATGAGTGGTATAAGGGGCAGTTTCCCTCAAGCATCATATGTGGATGGACAAGGGTGTTCAGGAGACCCAAGACATGAGTCAATATGGCCTGACCCAACCACAAAGACAGGAAGCCAGAAGCAGAAGGAAAGAATTCTCAAGCAGGTGGAGTGTGGAGGGATCCGAACATCCTGGTGATGCTGATCTCTGCAGCCACATCGCCTCATAGGACCCCCTAACATCCATGCTGGCAAAATTTGCTAGGGAAATCCTACAAGGATAAATTGAGGTGGGTTTCAAAGGGTTGGAGGTCTCTCTGACCTCCAAGGTTCACTATGTGTGTTTGCATTCACTAAAGGTCTGTGTCGCCCATGAAGAGCTCCACAGCAGAGGGAATGCTACAGTGGGGAATGGGGAAGTGTGCTAATGGCCTTCCTGCTCTCAAGCTGTTATGCTCCAATTCGGTACCCCCAAAAGACCACCAGAGACCAAGATTGATGTAAGCAGCAAAGAGGTGTTTATTGCGAGCTAACTCGGTCCTCCGCGCGCACACACAGCAACTGGTGACAGTGAGAGGCCCCAAGCCCAGGGTTTGCAGCAGTTTTATACATTCTTTGGAGAAGGCAGGAACCCCCACATACATCACAGTATCTCTTAGCAAATCATCACACACCACAGGAAAATCAAATAACAACTCTAAAACATGATTAGGCCATTCACTGGCGGGAACAATTTGGGTAAGGGTGTTTGGTTAGTACAAGAGGGGGATTCATTTGAACTGATTGGTTTAAGCCAAGAGGGGTGTTCATGCTGAACTACATGGTTTCCCAACACCATAAACTACTGGGAGGGTCATCTGGCATGCCAGGTATTTCCCTGTCTCATGCTGATTGGTGGCTGCTAGGGGGCTGCTATGGATCCTCACCTAGCCTGACTGAGTCAGGGACACCTGGTGCAGCAGATCTCTCCTGTTATTTGTAGATAAACAACTTAGCAGGGTGGGAATGTGCCTAGGAGTACTCTGTGGATCTTTCCAAGGACAAAGGTCATGTCTCTTCCTTGGACAGGCTTTGCTCTGAGGTAGAGGCTGGTTTTTCAAAGCTAAGGGTCTCTGTTGCACTTTCAAACCTTCTTTGCCCACCAGATGCATAATGAAGGAGCCAGGAGATAAAAATACAGTGTTTACCTTTGTGTCCCCAGAAAGAAATAAGGGACACAGAAGTTGATCTTTACCAAGGGCAGACATGACTTACTGCCCACACTGCCTCTGAAGCCCAACAGACAGAGGCACAATGTCACATGACACCCTCTCTGTGAGGAAGGATAGCTAAAAAGACCCCTGAGAGATGACTCAGGAAGACCTAACCAATGACACCTAACACAGCAGGGAAGGGAAATCATGTTTTCCAATCAACCTGAATATTTAAACTAAATTAAACAGGCCTAATTTGATAATTGCCTATTTACAAATACAAACAATGACAGGAAAAGACTTGCATGTGACAACACCAGCCTCTGGGCAGGGTATAAAAGGGGACATGGGTCAGAGAGACCTCCAAACCTTTGAAACCCACCTTCCTGGAAACACCCCCAGAACCTCCAGTCTCTGACACCATGTGCAACTCCTGTTGTGGCTCCTGCTGCTCTGGCCAGGGCTGTGGCTGCTGCCAGCCCAGGTGCTGCCAGACCACCTGCTGCAGGACCACCTGCTGCCGCCCCAGCTGCTGTGGCTCCAGCTGCTGCAGCCCCTGCTGTGGTGGTTCCAGTGGCTGTGGCTCCTGCTGCTGCCGCCCCATCTGTATTAGGACCACCTGCTGCCGCCCCAGCTGCTGTGGGTCCTGCTGTGGTGGCTACAGTGGCTGTGGCTCCTGCTGCTGCCGCCCCACCTGCATTAGGACCACCTGCTGCCACCCCAGCTGCTGTGGCTCCAGCTGCTGCAGCCCCTGCTGTGGTGGCTCCAGTGGCTGTGGAGGTTCCAGTGGCTGTGGTTCCTGCTGCCACCCTTGCTGCCACCCTTGCTGCTGCCGCCCCATCTGCTGTAGGACCACCTGCTGCCCCCCCAACTACTGTGGCTCCTGTTGATGCGCCCTATGTGCTGACAGTCTGGGCTGCTGGGCCCCCTTGCTCTCAGCCACCCCAGGAACTACATGTCAGCTCCTGCAGACCCTCCTGCTGGGGAACCAGAAGCTGCCAGAACCCCTGCTGCACATCCCAGAGCTGCCCCTCACCTGCTGGGCTTCCAGCTGCTGCCCCCCTGTTTGTCTCCAGACCACCTGATGCTCCCAGTCTGCTCTAGTGGTTCCTGCTGCTGAGATCTGACCTCATCTCTGTTCTTCAACCAGTGTCCTCCTTGGCCTCCATCTCTCAGCCCCACAGGATGGAGCAATGGGACACTCCCCTCCCCCACTACCTGCTCAGTCTCTGACCAATGTCAGCAAGTTTGAATTTTCTCTAGCCTCCTCTAGTCTCACATTTCCCCTTTGGATATTATTGCTCTCTGACTTGTTGTCTCATGTGGACATAGACCTGCATCTTCAATAAAAATGCTATATACATAATGGCCTCATGTCTTTTTCTTTCTCCCTTTTGAGTTGCTGTGCTACTCTGATTTGGGGGGGGGGGGGTTGAGGGTAGGACATCTATCAAGATTTAAAAGCAAGCCCCTGGACCTCCCCGCCTGAGGACTTTCTCTGGATGAAGAGCAACCCCTGGGTAGGAGGGTTTAAGGGTCCAGGAGCAGAGCTTACCCAGTTACTGGGAGTGGATGCACAGAAGCTCCAGCTCAATGTTGCCCGGGTGGTCCTTCCAGTCCTCATAGGTCCTCTGTGGGACTGGACCTTCTATGACCCAGTGCTGTGCTGCTCAGTGTCTCTGCCTTCTGTTCTGTGAGTCACTTTGCACATTCCCTGCAGGGCTCCCTGTGATCATTTCCAAGTTTCTAAATCCTAAATCATTGCTATTAGAAACTTCTCAAGGCAACTGAGACTTAGATCACTATAGTCCCATTCTCAGTGTTGGGGTCCTTCAACAGCTTTGCCATCACGATGGAAGGTCTCTGTGTTGTCAGGGTCAACCTTATTTGACCCTCTATCAAACTTGCAAATCTTCTTAACAAATTGTTATTTCCTACCAATCTCCTCATAGTTTCCTCAAGATATTACTGGGTATATCACTCTATCACTGGATCTGAGGGACAGGGGACAATACCTGATTGGTACCTCTCACCCCTGATGTCTTCCACCCTTGGCTCTGAGTGATGGGCCTCAGGGCTTGTTCGCTGTTGAATGCAGGTTGTCCCCAGCTCTTTCCCTAAAGTGTTTCTGTGACACTGTAGCTGGATTTGTCTTAGCCAGTGACAGAGCCTGCAAAGTAAGGGTGGTTACCTACAGGAAAGTCTCAGTCTCCTATGTGCTGAAGTTTGCCATATGCTATTGGTTCAAAGGAAGTTCTCAAAGGTGAGACAATGACATAAATTACTTTATTATTCCTTTCATACTGATCAGTTGGAATAACTGAGACAAATGCACTTACAGAAAGCATGTTTATGTTTTTTACCATCTGGAGGTTCCAGTCATGACCAAGTGGCCCCCTTTCTGTGGGGTGTTTGCTGAGCTTGCTGAGAGGCAAAGGCATTAATCTTGGTGTAGATCAAACTGCACCCATCACCAACTAGAAAGAAAAAGACAGAAAGCCTTCGAAGGGCGTGCTTCCATGGCCTAGTATTATCCCAAGAAACCTCACCTTTTCAATGTGCATGACATCTCCCAATTCAGTCAGTCTGTGAGGCTATCCTTGACCACAAGCACAAGAGGTACTGTCCATATTCATGGCACAGTAACAATGGACACCAGGAATTAGAGAAAGTTGAGGCCACCTATACACTGCTATTCTCAGCTTTTCCAGAGTATTGAGTCAAAGAAAAATGGAAATAAAAAAATGTGTGTACTTATTTTTGTTGTTTTATTCCTGTAAATTGCCATTTTGACTGGAGTGAGATGAAATATTAGAGTAGTTTTAGTATTCATTTCTCTAATTGCTGGAAATGTTGAACACTTTTTTCATATATTTGTTGATACATTGTATTTCTTCTTCCATGAAGGATCTGTTCAGGGGTGTTACATTTTTTTAGTTCTTTAATATATCCTATAGATTACTGCTCTATCTGATGTGCATGTGGTAAAGATTTTCTCCCATTCTATAGTCTCTCTCTTCACATTATTGATTGTTTCTTTTGCTGAGGAGACCTTTTTAGTTTGAATCCATCCCATTTATTGATTCTTGATTTTATTTCTTGCAATTTAGGAGTCTTATGAACAAGTCAGGCCCTAAACTGACATTTTAAAGATTTGAGCCTACTTTTACTTCTATTAGGCACAGCGTCTCCAGTCTAGTGCCTACGTCTTTGATCCACTGTTGAGTTTCGTGCAAGGTGAGAGATAGGGGTTTAATTTCATTTTGCTACATAGGGATTTCCAGTTTTTCCAGCACCATTTGTTGAAGAGGCTATCTTTTCTCCCGTGTATGTTTTCTGCACCATCGTCTAGTATGAGATAACTGTATTTATGTGGGTTTGTCTCTGTATCTTCTATTCTGTACCAATGTTCAATATGTGCATTTTGGTGCCAATATCATGCTGGTTGTGTTACTATAGCTCTGTAGTATAGTATAAGGTCTGATATGTTGATGCCTCTTGCTTCACTCTTCTTGCCAAGGATTACTATGGATATTCTGGGTCTCTTAATTTTCCAAAGTAATTTTATGATGCTTTTTCTAGTTCTATGAAGAATGGCAATGGGGTTTTTTAATAGGAATTTCATTAAATCTGTATAACACTTTTGGTAGTATGGCAATTCGACAATATTAATTCTGCCTATTCAAGAATATGGGGGATCTTTCCATTTTCTAAGTTCTTCCATTTCTTTCTTTAGTGCTCTGTAGTTTTCATTGTAGAGATCTTTCATCTCCTTTGTTACATTGATTCCTAAGTATTTTACTATTTTTGAGGCTTTTGAGAATGGAGTAGTTTTCCTAACTTCTATGCAGAGTATTCATCACTGATGTATAGAAATGCATTTGATTTATGGGTGTTGATTTTATAGCCTGCTACTTTGCTGAATTCATCTGTTAGCTCTAGAAGTTTTCTGGTGGAATTTTTGGATCCTCTACGTATAGAATCGTGTCATCAGCAAATAAGGATAGTCTGAATTCTTCTTTCTCAATTTATATCACTTTAATTTCTTAATTTCTTTTGTCTAATTGTTCTGGCTAGAACTTCCAGGATTGTGCTGAATAGAAGTGGTGAAAGAGGGCATCACTGTCTTCTTCCAGTTTTTAGAAGAATACATTCAATTTGTCTCCTTTTAGAATGATATTGGCCTTGGGATTAGTATAGGTAGTTTTTACAATGTTGAGGTATGTTCTTACTATCCCTAGTTTTTCTAGTGTTTTAAACATACAGAGGTGCTGTATTTTGTCAAAAGCTTTTTCAGCATCTATTGAGATGATCACATAATTCTTATTTTTTAGTCTATTGATGTCATGAACTATGTTCATTGATTTTTTTATGTTGAGCCAAACTTGCATCCCTGGGATGAACCCTACTTAATCCTGGTGCACTATCTTTTTAATGCAATTTGGCAGAATTTTATTGTAATTCTATTTAAATAAAATTTAAGGGCATGTATAACTGAACTGTTAGAGTTTAAAAATCTAAAACATGTAGGTGAATGAAGAAAAAAAACCACAATGATAAGTCTACATTAAAAATCAGGAGAATGATTCTCCATGGTGGAGGGAGGGGGACAAGAAAAATTAAAAAAAAAAATACAAGAGCTCTTGGTGATGCTCAGTTTCTCTTTCTGAACTTGAGTTTTGGGCATGTGGATACTAGCCTACTACTTATCATAGCACGATAGATAGAAAGATAGATAGATAGATAGATAGATAGATAAGATAAGATAATTTTCACAATGAATATCAATTGTGTTTCTTCATTCAGATTTATTTGGTGTTTAGATACCTGGATTATTTATCTTGTGCCATTATAAAAAGTAAAAAAAAAAAAAACTGTTTACAGGGAAAACAGTACACTCTATTTATGACTCCTTCTCATAAAAGAAGTGAATTTTTTGTAGACCATCAGTAATCTCTGAATATGATCCAAATAGTAACTAACCATTAAATTTGACCAGACCGCAGGTAGAGTTCAGCAAGAAGTGCACAGAGTGATGTCTCTCCTGTGTTGAGTTTCCTTCTTCACAGTGCAGGGCACTGTCTACAGTGATTTTCCTTTGTGCTTTGTGCCCTAGTGGTCCACGCTCATCCATGTGAGTCTATTGGTTTGGCATAAGAATGATCTAAAACACTAAACAGGAATATGCAATTTTAAATTGCACATTGCTCAAACTTCAGTGTTTCGATGTCAGGACCAGTAACTCTGTTACTTAGATGTCATCAATTAAAACTTATTGATTTGGGGGACTTTTGTGTTTAACTAAAATTGACACAAATGCATGTCATGGGGACAATTTAATGGAGAGGGTCTCAGTTTTGCTTCCTACAAGGATAAACGGAGGAACATGAAAAACTTGTGATGTCCAGACCCTTCCACAGAGCAATTTAATCAAAATTGTTCTGGGCAGGAGCCAGCCACTGGCAGTTTGGAACACTCCCAGGTCACTCCTGTAGTAGCCTACTGGAGAACCACTGGTGCTGGGGCTCTCATATTCACTGGCCCATGATGGTAATGCACTCTGGCTTTTATAGCTGTGCAAAAAAGTACTGTCATAGCTCCTAAACTTATACTAAATTATTTCTTCTAGGAATCAAAAAGCCAAACTTCTATTTCTTCTTTTTGCACACTATCTTTCTTGCATGTGAAATATCTCCACATTCAGAAAAATATATTTATTTATCTATGTCATATTCTCCATGTTACCAACATATGTCTTGAAAATAAAACCCAGTAAAACAGGTGTTTGCCACGTAAGCTAACATGACGAAAATATGTCAAGGGGCTTATTCCTTAAAGGGTTGAATTAAGACATAATGAAGATACATCGAAATGCTGTCACAGAGATACCCACTAGTCTCTGTTTCTTGACACACAGAGGACCACCTGATTGGTAAGAGTATTCCTCAGTTTAAGAACAGCAATCACCTGGCCATTAGCAATCACAGTCTTGTCCCCTTTGAGCTTTGACTCGATCCAAAATTTAGCAAGGAGTACACAGAATGATGTCTCATTTGCTTTAAACTTCCTCCTAAGAAAAATCCAATGTGCTATCTATAGTAACTTCCCATGTGCTTCATGCTTCATCCATGTTAATTGGTTCATTCCCATCCATGTGAGTCTGTTTGTTTTGGTATCAGAGTAATCTAAAATAGTGAAGAAAATAATCAGCATTTCAATCTGAATTGCTCAAAGTTCAGTGTTTCCAATTCAGGATCATTTGCTCTATTATTTATGTAATATCAGTTGAAATTTAATTATCCTTGCAACGTCTCAATTGAATTTGGTACAAATGCATCTAATACAATTTAAGGAGCTGGACCTCAAGCTTTGCCACCCATCAGGAGAACCCGAGGAGCATGAATACTTCTGATGCCCAGACTCTGCCCTGCCCCAAAGCAATTAAATCAGAGTTGTTCTGCACGGGGCAGCAGATTATCTATAGAAAGAGAGTGGTCTGTAATGAGAATGGACTCTGTCTTTTTTAGCTGTAGTGAAGCTTTTCTTAGCCCCTCCAAGTTTATATAGAAACCTCTCCCCTAACAATAAAAAAAGTCTTTCTCTCTCTCTCCCTCTCTCTATCTTTCTCTCCCCCCCTCCCCGCTTCAACAAATCCAGTGAAAATCTCCCCAGTCTAGACATAAAATTGTTTGAATCTTTCATGTTCTTTAGCTTTACAGATACAAGTCTATAAAATAGGAACAAGTAAATCAAGTGTCTGCTAATAAGTTAATGTGATTTAAATGTTACAAGGTTTTCTGCTTTTAAGTGCTCTTAATTAGGACATTTCAGGATTCACAGGGTTACGGATGAGTCTCTGTCTGATCCCACAGGGGACCAGCTGACAGGTGAAAAACACTGTTCATTTTTGAAATATTAGTCACCTAGCCAATGACACAGGCATGTTTGCTGCAGCTGTCCCAGCTGTGTCCAGCTGCTGCAGGCTTAGCACTACTGTCCACATGCTGCCTTGAACCCTTCACTCTGTCTCCGCTCCGACCAATGAGCTCATGTCCTTTGATCTAGGTAACTTCTCCCTATCGTTGTTTTTGTTTTGTTTTGTTTTGCTTTAAATAAAGACCTAAATCCCAGCAGCTCAGGATGCTGAGGCAGAAGGATCACAAGTTTGAGGCCCGCCTCAACAACTGGGTGATATCTTATCTCAAAATAAAAAATAAAAAGGGCTGGGGATGTGACTCAGTGGTAAAGCATGTCTGGATTCAATCCCTAGTACCACCACCACCACCCCCCCCAGTAAAATAAAATACCTAAAGAGTGACGTCTAATCACACGTGAAAAATGAAGCAGGGGCTCAGTCTACACACTTCATTGACTGAGCCTGGAGTAGTCAGGTGGGATGTAAATGAGAGTAAAAGGCATGTTTTATTTGAACTCTCTTGATGCTGTGACCAAAAGACCCAATAAGAACAGTTTTAGAGAAGGAAAAGTTTATTTGGGGTTCACAGTTTCAGAAGTCTCAGTGACTCCATTCCTTGGGGCCCAGGTGAGGCAGGACATCAGAGCAGAAAGGTGTGGCAGAGGAAAGCAGCTCAGGACATGGCACCAGGAAGGAGAGAGAGAGAGAGAGAGAGAGAGAGAGAGAGAGAGAGAGAGAGAGAGAGAGATCCACAAAACAAGGACAAGATATAAGCCCGAAGGCACAACCTTAGTGACCTGTCTCCTCCAACCAAAACCTACCTGCCTTTAGTTACCACCCATTTAATTCACCCATTCAAATGGACTGATGCACAGATCACGTTAAGACTTTCATAACTCAGTCATTTTACCTCTGAACTTTCTTGCATTATCTCATACATGAGCTTTGCAGGGGTGGGGGGGACACTTTATATCTAAACCATAGCAAGGCAGTAACACTGGGTCATCCCGCTTAGTTCAGCAGGTAAATATTAGAAATTGTGGATATGTATCAAAAAAAGAGATGATCAAAGACAGAAGGAAAATATACCCCCAGTACAGAATCAAGGGATCTGAACATTACAGCATAGCTAAGTCTGCAGCCAACATCCCCAAAGAGGCCCTAAAAATGATTTCAAGGTTTGTTTCTGGTGAAAAAAAAAAATTAAATTTTTATCCTTTGCTTTTACACCTTGAAACAGTTCAGGATTCCCATAAAATGTCTAGAAAATGGGTTATGATTACAGTAGAGAAGGAGATGTGTCCAAATGGCCTTGAATTCGAGCAAATGATCTGCATTTCACATTCAAGTCTTGGATCATCAGACCTTTAATGAATGAACCATCCAACTCAAGCATAAGTTACCCTCTTGGATCACCAGAAAGAACTATGGGCCTATATGAATCATTATCACCCAAGAGTAGTCATGATATACTAGACAAAATGAGAATGAAGCATACAGGACCAGGGGGCAGAATGTCATATGACACCTGTGGTTGAAGAAGCTATAGAAAGAAAGTTCTGGAAGAGCGGACAGATGAATCAGAAAAAGGAAATCATGTTTTCAACGCATCTTGAAAATTTAATGAGGAAATCAATCTTGTCTAATTTAATAATCACTTAAAAAAAAACAATAACAAGGAAAGGGATGTTACAGGTGAAGACAGCAGCCCCTTAGCAGGGTATAAAAGGGGATATAGGACCAACAAACTTCCAAACCTTCCAAACCTACCAAACCTACCTTCCTGGAAACACCCCCAGAACCTCTAGTCTCTGACACCATGTGCAACTCCTGTTGCGGCTCCTGCTGCTCTGGCCAGGGCTGTGGCTGCTGCCAGCCCAGGTGCTGCCAGACCACCTGCTGCAGGACCACCTGCTGCCGCCCCAGCTGCTGTGGCTCCAGCTGCTGCAGCCCCTGCTGTGGTGGGGGCTCCAATGGCTGTGGAGGTTCCAGTGGCTGTGGCTCCTGCTGCTGCCACCCCACCTGCCTCCAGACTACCTGCTGCAGGACCACCTGCTGCCGCCCCAGCTGCTGTGGCTCCAGCTGCTGCAGCCCCTGCTGTGGTGGGGGCTCCAATGGTTGTGGAGGTTCCAGTGGCTGTGGCTCCTGCTGCTGCCACCCCACCTGCCTCCAGACCACCTGCTGCAGGACCACCTGCTGCCGTCCCAGCTGCTGTGGCTCAAGTTGCTGTAGCCCCTGCTGTGGTGGCTCCAGCTGCTGTGGTTCCAGTGGCTGTGGCTCTTGCTGCTGTCGTCCCATTTGCTGCCAGACTACCTGCTGCCGCCCTAGCTGCTGTGTGTCCACCTGCTGCCGCCCCTGCTGTTGCTAACCCTCCTGTTGCTCTCCAGCCTGCTCTAGTGGATCTTGCTGCTGAGTGCTCTAACCTGCACTCTCCTGCCTACTTCAGCCAATATTCTTAGTCTATATGGGAGAGCCCAGTCATGAGAGGTCAAGTCCCAGCTGAGACCGATTTGGATCTGCAAACTACTCCCCTCTTCCCTACAGGTTACTGTCTGTCTCTCTCAACTGAACACAAGTTTGAATTTTCTCTAAAACCTGTCAACTATCATGTAATCCCTCTGGAAATGTTTGCCCTCTGCCATATTTTCTTATCTGAAGATATTCTTGCATCTTAAATAAATCTGAGTTTTGCAGCCATACAAAAATAAGGGCATCCTGTCTCCTTATTTTTCCTCTTCCATTATCATTCTTACTGTCTATTTTTCTGTAATTCATCTCTAAGGAATGGGATCAGAGCAAATAATTTGAGGTGCTCAGTCTCTGTTCTGTGAACATTCCTGATGCAGAGAGATGCTTTCAAGACCAAAACCTGTATCTCTTGCCTAAGGACTTTCTCTGGATGCAGAGCAAGCTCTGGGCAGAAGGGTTAAGAACTTCTAGGAACAGAATTCAACCAGTGAGTGGTGCACAGATACTCTAGTGAAATTTCCCTTGAGTGAGTCCTTCCAGGCCTCCAAAGGTCCTCAGTGGGACTGGACCTTAGCTGCCCCCAGGAGTGTTCTGCTCATTATGTTACTCTCTACGGCCTTCTCTCACTGGCCAGGATCAACTCCCAAATTCCCTCCAGTGTCTCCTGGCCTTATCTACCAAGTAAACTACTTGCCCTCAATCCTCTGTATGATGGGCTTTTCCAGGGGGCACCCAGTCTAAGACACTCATGTTCCTAATCTCAGCACCGGTGGTCTTCAAAACATTTTTCATGCAATCTGGCCTCACTACCCAATTGTTTTATTTCCTGTTTTCTAGGTTTGCAAACATAAATCATAAAATAAGAACAAGTAAACCAAGTGTTTGCTAGGAATGTTCATGTGATAAAAATGTCACAAGGGGGTTTTCTCTTTAAATTGTTCTAATTAATTTAAAGATGTCATTGTAGGATGAAAAATTTGTCTCTGTATTCCTTGGACTTTCCTACTTTTTTGTATTGAGAGAGTCCTGATTCCTGGGAACTCCGTAAGTCCTAGGTAATCAGTTCAGTTGATCACCATATGATCGAATTTGTTAGGAATTATTAAAATGAAATCTTGGTGTTCATTAGTATTGCTTGAATGAACTGGTGAGTTCTCCACCAATACAGAAACTCTCCCAGACATATGCTAATCTAAAGACAGAAAAGAAATGATCCTCCGTATAATTTACTTCAATTCTAGAACAAAACTAAATTATGAAGAAAAAGTATTAGAACACTGGCCTGCCTTTATGTTGCTGGAGCTTTCTGAAGTGACATTTGGGAGACTTCTAGAGTCATGTAAAATGTTCTCCATCTTGATCAGTGTGAAAGTTACACAGATGCATTCATTTATCAAAACCAAATAGTTCACATTAGGAGTTGGAAATGTAGCTCAGTGGCAGAGCACTTGCCTCGCAGATACCTGGTCCCGTATTCCATCCCCAGTACCACAAAAAAACAAACAGCAAGAACAGCAGTACACTCAGAAGTTGTATACTTCACTGTATGTAAATTTTATTTAATCATACAACAGTAAAAATGACAAGAAATGTTAATTTTGGAATATGTCTACCAAATTGCATGTTAGCTAATTTGCTCTAAGCAAAACTATTTTCGTGAAATAACACTGTCATGAGCTCTTTGATGTTACTTCACCATACACTATTACAATTATGTGTGTGTGTGGTCCTCTCCATACACTGTGAATTCTATGGGAGGAGACTCTAAATCATATTTTGAACACCAATATGTGCCTCACAGATGATCTATTCAACCAATTTATTTTATAAACAAGGCAGGAACTTGATCTAGGTGGTTTTTGCAAAGCTTTAATGGACAGTGTGAGCTGTAGTCTAAGCCTGGACCTTGAATCTTCAGGGTTTTTGTTTGTTTGTTTTGGTTCCGGGGATTGACCCCAAGGGTGCTTAACCACTGAACCACATCTCGAGCCCTTTCTTGCATTTTATTTAGAGACAGGGTCTCCCTGAGTTGTTAAGAGTGCCTCGCTAAGTTCATAAGGCTGGCTTTGAACTCTCAATCCTCTTGCCTCAGCCTCCAGAGTCACTGGGATTTTAGGTGTGCAGCACAGTGCCCAACGGGTCTTTAGTATTAGCAGCATTTGGGCACTTGCTAAAAAGCAGGGCCTGGAGCCTCCTCCCAACAATCAGAAATTCTGGGAGTCAGCCCTGCAATCTGTATTTCACATGCCCTCTGGATGATTTTGATACATGTGCAAGTTAAACTACCACTCAATAGAGGATACGTGAAATTATAATACAATAAGGTGAAATTTGCTAAAATTCACTAATATTTTAGTTTGATTCAAAAAACTTGTGTCATGGGTTTCTCAGAAGTAAGAAGTTGCTCTGGAAGTAAGTTCTGAAGAGATGAATATTCAAAATACTTTCCTCCACTGATGAAATGAAAATTAACGGAGAAATAAAAATGAGGCTGTGTGTTCCAGAATTTAAGAGAGCAGCTGGAGAGACATATAGACATATAAGCCCTCAAAGCAGAAATTTAAGAAACTGTGACACTAAGCACACAGAGAAATTGCCTGTCAGCACTGAAGGCTGTAGAGCATGATCTGAAGTCTGAAACATCCGGAGAAACCCATTCCAGCGGTGCGGAGGTCACCAGCATCACACCTACCTGGAGCAGTTCCCTTCCTCATTGCTGAACAGTGACCCACCTAGAGGGCCTTTCCCTCTGGTCCCAGCAGATGACATATGAAGCCGATGGGCTTCCTCTCCATCCGTGGAAGAAATGCACAACTGAAAGTGTAACTGACCGACTCCCATGGTGACAAGGGATTCTGGAAGAGAGAGTGAAGAGTGTCATTCCGGACGCACAGGGGCAGGTGCCAGCCCTCGGTAGGGGAGTTGAAGAGACCGTGGTCTGGAAGATGTCAACAAGTGGGGTCAAAAGGAAAAACAGATGGGTAGAGTTTGTTACTACCCAACAGAAAATTGTGTTCCTAACAAATTAAGCCATTAAATAGACAAACATCATTATGTAATCGGATAATTACTTAGCTATTCAGGAAATAAAAAACAAGGAAACTACATCAACAACAGGAAAGTGGGCCGTATATAAGAGGAAGTGGCACGAGAGAACTTCTAAACTCCAGAACTTCACCCTCCTGGAAACCCACCCAGAACCTCCAGTCTCTGACACCATGTGCAACTCCTCTTGTGGCTCCTGCTGCTCTGGCCAGGGCTGTGGCTGCTGCCAGCCCAGGTGCTGCCAGACCACCTGCTGCAGGACCACCTGCTGCCGCCCCAGCTGCTGTGGCTCCAGCTGCTGCAGACCCTGCTGTGTGTCCAGCTGCTGCCGCCCCTCTTGCTCTGGTGGGTCCAGCTGCTGTGGCTCCAGCTGCTGCCGCCCCTGCTGCTGCATCTCCAGCTGCTGCCGCCCCTCCTGTGACTCCTGCTGCTGCCAGACCTGCTGCCGCCTGCGTCCAGTCTGTGGCAATGTCTCCTGCCACACCACCTGCTATCGCCCCACCTGTGTCATCTCCACCTGCCCCCGCCCCATGTGCTGTGCCATCCCTGACTGCTGATCTCTTTCTGGAAAGCCTGTGACATGGTGGATGCCTTCATTAGACACATAAAATACATGGACAGCCAGTGACGGGGAAAATAAGACTCTTGCCTGCCAACCCTTCCTCTGATGGGGCATTCAGAGTTGCAATCTGATCCTTCAGGAAATAACAGATGTAAACACCTTGGGTAAAAGATTTTAACCCAAGCCCCAATTGCATCTATTTTTAGACAAGCAATGCCTTCCACTTAAGTGTACACTAATTGTGATGATCTCACATAGTGTTGTTTCTGTGTATTCTCAATAAACAGCCAGTTCCTGATACTGAAATCTCCTGGTTTATTAATGATTTGATTGTGTATGTGTGTTTATGTATCACTTCACCCCAAGGCCCATCTTTCTCCAAGTGCAGGAGAGCATATTTAAGAGCAGGGGCTCTTGATTCACCACCTGTGTTGGAATCAGGACTGCACTAGATGCTTCTTGTTACAACATGGGAGAAATTATTTTTATCATATTATTTTTATCAGTTTATTTTTAGTTATACATGACATAGAATCCATTTTGATATAATTATACAAGCATGGAATACACTTTATTCTAAATAGGACCTCATTCTTGTGGATGTACACGATGGTGGGATTCACTGTAGTGTATTCATGTAGCTACGTAGGAAAGTTATGCCATATTCATTCCACTGTCTTTCCTTTTCCTTTCACTCCCTTTTATCTGATCTATCAAACTTCTGTTGCCCACCCTCTTATTGTGGGTTAGCTTCCACATATCAGAGAAAACATTTGACCTTTACCTTTTGGGAATTGGCTTATTTCACTTAGTGTAATCATCTCCAGATCCATTCATTTACTGGCAAATGTCACAAAGTCATTCTTTCTTATGGCTGAGTAATACTCCATTGTCTATATACACTACATTTTCTTTATTCATTCATCTGTTGAAGGTCACCTAGCTTTGTTCCACATCTTGGCTATTGTGAATTGAGCTGCTGTAAACATTGATGTGGCTGCATCACTTGTACTATGCTGATTTAAAATCCTTTGGATATGTACCAAGGAGTGGGATAGCTGGATAAAATTGTGGTTCCATTCCTAGTTTTTTGAGGAATCTGGCATAGGAGAATTTAGCAACCTTTTCAGGCCTTAAGATTTATTTCTCTAGGAATTAGGAATAAAACATTACATTATTTGAAGGACCTAATTCACATAACACAGTTAACACAGGCCTGTCACATAATGTAGGTTCTCAAAATGATTTTTATCGTTACTGAGATATTACTCTGGGCCAGAACAATATCTTAGCATAGCGTTCTCTTTGACAGAATGGTAGAAAAATGTATAAAACAGTTTTATTGTCCTTTACAACTTAAAATGAAGTTTTGTTATATCTTTCAAAGGTCTGTTTTAAACAGCTTTTCTGATGCTGTGAACAAAAGATTTGACAAGAACAATTTAGAGAAGGAGAAGTTTATGTGTCACAGTCTCAGAGGTCTCAGTCCTTAGACAGCCAACTCCATTGCTCTGTGCATGAGAGAGGCAGAACATCCTGGCAGAAGGGGAAACAGCTCAGGACATGGCCCCCCAGGGGGAGGGGGGGAGCGCACTCCCCTCACCATAGACAAAATATAAACCCCCAAGTCATACCCTCAGTCACCCACCTCCCCCAGCCACACCCTACCTGCCTGGAGTGACAACCCAGCTAATCCCTACCTGGAGATTAAGGCCCTGATTAGGTGAAAACTCTCATAACCCAATCATCCCACTGCTAAACTTTCTTGACTTGTCTCACACATGAGCTTTTAAGGGATACCTAACCTAAAGCATAACAATGTCCCTTAAAATTCGATTTGTTGAACATCGTCAAGGCACCTGTGTTTAACCTGACTGAATTATTTCTTCCAATATGCTCCATGACTAGTATAAATAAATTTCCAGTGCCTTCCCTCCCGCCCTCCATTCCTTCCTTTCTAAATATAAAAGTCTCTTCAGAACACAAAATGTACCTTCTAAATCAAAACTTCTGGAAATTTACGGATTTCATGGCAACTTTGCCATAAATATTTAAAATTTTATTAATAGATGCTCAAAATTTTAGAAGTTCCTGACTGAAATTCCTTCCTCATTTCACCTTCTTTAGTAATTGAGGTTTCTATATCGTCGTGATCATTTCACTCTCTCGTTTTGGGCTCCCCTCACCTTCTTGGTCTTTGCTCAGAGAACCTGGGAAGCCAACATGGCAGCCTGCATTGCAGGGGGTTGTGGGGCTGCAATCGACCTGGGTCAGAGCGTCGGAGCCGCCAGGGTCCTGCTCCCGGTGCTTGCCCCTGTCTACTGGCATTCTTGAATTGGAATTCATTCCTCCATGGGAAAAAACAAATACTGAAATTTCCAATAGAGAGGAAAAATATGTTACAATGAAGAAGAGCTTGCTCCACGTTCCAGTTCTATGTTGGAAGCATAGTCTACGTTTTACCACAGCCAGCCCAAGTGCCCATGGAATCACCAGCCAGTTTCTGGGGATTTGCATTCAGACATCAGGAAAAGGACTTGGTGTTGCTTTTATCCTGAGGGATAATATTGAAGGACATGCTGTTGAAAAAATTTTTTGACCTGTATAATCCTCAAATCTATAAGATCCAAGTGGTCAACTTAGAGAAATGCCAGATGGTAGCCTAGGATACTGACAACATGCCCTTCTTGAAAACCACACTTTAGATTTGAAGATGAAACTGGTGCTATCAGAGCCTCATCAAGAGGGTCTGTTAATGAGCTAAAAGTAAAAATGAGGCATGTAAGTCCTGGTCCAAACACTGGACATGACAAGATTTGCAAATTAAAGGAATCATATTTGATCTTTGCTTAACTAAAGAACAAATGAAAGAAAGTCAGAAGTGCAGTCAGCCACTGTTTGAGTTTGATATGATACGGGAATTTGATACTTCAAAACCTGAAGCTGCAAAATGGGATGAAATTGAAGCATCAAAACATCCCAGTTCTGAGAATGCATTTGATCACTCACCCAGGATGCATTGGTTCTTAAAGAACTTTTTGAAGCCAGTTTAATCCCATTAATAAGAAAAAAGTCCTTAAATGAACTCAGCAATTCATTATTTAATAGCACTTTAAAAATAAAGTTTGCACACCACCACCAACAACAATAAAAAGAGAACATAGACAGGATATTTCTCTTTGAGACTCAGTTTTCTCATCATCAAAACTTGATCTTTCTTAGCTGGGAAAATGTGTGACAAAATGTACAATAATATCATGTTTATACAAATAAAGGGGTTTATAAGTTTTGGTTTCATAATCCAAAATATGATAAAAACATTTTAAATACAATACTTTAATTTTCCATACATTATATATTAGCATAGTTATATTTCCAAGTAACAAGTAAAATCAACCAAGAGTGGATTATTATTTCTAAAATTAAAATAATAATAATAATAAAATTTAAGATGTCAAAAGACAAAACAAATAGAAGCTAGGTTTCACATTAACATAGGTTGGGTGTTACATTATTTGAATATGAAAGACATTTTCAGCTCCACCCTTTCCACTTGTTCTAAATTGTTCTACAGAGGACAGACCTGTCTTCCCATTTACCAGAATTAATAAATCTTTTATCCTTCCTTATGTTCTTCTTTGACAACATCTAATTACAGAATGCAAGCTCTGGTGTTAACATGATGCATTATTAGCTTGAGCTAAATCAAAGAATAGAGGTTTTATGTGTTCTTTTCAGTATCAAAGTATATGAGGCTTATAATTCCCTGTTTTTTACGAGAGCAGGAATGAGAAGGAACACTGAATCTATGTGCAAAGGTGCCAATACAGTTAAGGGAAAGCTCAGTAATAACAAGGAGAGTTTATAATAACCAGGAGCAGACCAGAAACCCTATACCATAATTTGGGTGAAGAGTGTGGCATGCAACATATCTTATATCAGTTCACACAGGCATTTAAGTACAGTAATTGCTTTCAGAGAGAGTTAAAGTGATGGTAGAGATGTAAGGGTAGAAAAAAAATCAAGGTAAAGATAAAGTTATGAATGGAAAAGTGACTGGAGTGATTATTTTATGTCCACATGAACTCTATCTAAATGTATAGTGGGAGTGGATTTTTAACTGAATAAAACTTTGATGAAGTCAGCCCTTCACTCGGTTTTATTTGGTCATGTACTTTTGGAATTGGCTCGAGTCTGTCTAGTACTAAATACTGAGCAATGCAGAATTACAGAAGGGCAATGAGAGGTGCTTTAGTGCAGGAAACAGCTGAAGTAGGAGTCTTAATTCCCCTAAACTCCCATCTAATATTCCTGTCTGGCCAGGATATAAGAAAGACAGTTCCCAGAGGTTACTGATGGAATCTCAGAGAACAAACAAGGCAGGTCCCGGATGGCTTAGGTTGACCTAATGTATAGGAACTTTACAGGGGAGCGTAAGCCCAGCAAGACTGCTATACCAGTCCAGTCAGATGCAAGTTACACTTTCACGGCAAGGAGCTCTGTAGGTATCACTCCAGAAACACACCAAAATACATACGGGAACTTAGTGTATGGAAAGGTGGCATTTGCAATCATTAGGGAAAAGATGTATTGTTTAATAAATGGTTTGGAGTTATGGTCAGACCCAATTGCAAGCTATTTAAGCCTCATATCTTATACCTGTGTACGTTCCTAATGGAGAAAATATTTAAAAATACAAAGCATCAAACCTTGAAATCGAAAGATATTATGAGACATTGTTTATGTAAGTCTTTTAACTTACATAATATGACACAAACCCCAGAAATCATACAATCTAACTGCATCAGATGCAACATGCGGGTAAAGAAAATTTCCTTCACATCTGATTTCGCAGAAAGGCAGTATAATTGTAGTGATTGGAAAATTGGACCCAGTGCTGGGGTGGCAGGGAACAAGTCACTGCTCCCATACTTACTGGTTTTTATCTTCCCTGGGCCTCAGATCCTCATCTGGAAGAAGGATGCTTGCCAAGTGTGTGCTTGTTACATTGTGGTTCTAGTACCCAGAAAAGTGCCCCGCCTACCACACTCAGAGCCTGCAGAAGGAAGGGAAAAAACAGGGTTTCTATCACTTACCGTATCTGCATGTGGCTCGGGCTCCTGGGAGAACACCATGCAAATATCCCTCCCTCATCTTTTGATGTAAACGTTTCTTCTTTGTCTCTAAGTAGCCTTTTTTAGATCCTTCCTTTTTAGGTACAACTCCCCCTTTCTGATTCATCTCTTAAATTTTTTATATTATTGGCTTTTAGGAGGTAGGGGCTATAAATCATATATACATAGAAAGTCATAAAATATATAAACAAAGAGCTAAACTGGGATATCTTACCAAGAGCCCTCTCGCTACATAGGTTGAATGTTGAATGCCCTCGAAAGGCTTAGATATTTAAGGCTTGGCCCCTGTGGTGCTGTTATTAGGAGGTGGTGGGATCTTTGAGACATGGGACCTATTGGGAGGTCCTTTCATAATCAGGGGCTGTTCCTAAAGGGAACTATGGGACCCCAACCCTTTCCTCTTTCTCTCTTGTTTTCTGGCCGTGGGGTGAGTAGTGTTTGCTCCTCCATGTGCTCCTGCCACAAAGAACTGTCTCGCCACAGGCACAAAAGCAACCGCCAACTGATGACAGATTAGAGCCCCCAAAAGTATGAACCAAAAAAATTTTTATCTTTATAAGTTGATTATTTTAGGTTATTCTGTTATAATGATGTAAAGCTCACACACCTCCTATGCCACTCTCTTCCATTTTCCAAGTCTCTGCCAAATCTTTCTTTGACATTATTTTATTATTATTTTATAATAAATAAATTTATTCTTTCATAACAAAGATAACAACTTATCTTCATTATGTCCATTGCCATTACTTGAGGCTGAGTGTCCACCTCTAACCCTGTCTCGATTTAACCTTTTAAACAATATCTCTCCTCCGAAATCCAAGAATGTTTTGGAATTTGTAAAGGTAGATCAAAACAATTGTTCAAAATGGCACAGGCATAAAGAGTACCTTACGTTCCTACCTAAAGGCTTTGCAGAGCTCCCCAACATTACTTCCATAACTCAAAGCCACCTCTCTTCTATTAATCTCAACTTACCTCTCATTTCTCAAAACAGACCCAGCAGTACATCACCTTCATCAATCACAAAGCCAGAGTTAAGTCCAGTCTCAATTGTATGGTCCTTCCTTAAAATCCACTTTCTCTCCATCTATTTGGATGATATGTGTTCTCAGAGGTCAATATGTGGCCCTTAAAGGCCTTATCAGGTCATTCATTATGCACATATCTCCTTTATGAAAAACACATTCTACATCAGGTCTTGTCATGAAAGAGGATTAAAGTAGAGTCTCTGCTTTAATGGACTTTGTATTATATGGGGAGCCAATAGACAGATGCATTTGTGATAGAAAAATCAAATCATAGAACTCATCAAATATATAAAACACAAAAAAAGCACAACGAAGAAAGAACTTTGTTTTATGTAGAGCCAAAGAAGATATGGAAGGAAACCAGTACTCAGACTCTCCAATTACGGACAACTAAGAGAATGTTGTGTTCACAAGCTACCCGCTCTGCAGGCAAAAGGAATATCCTCAAGGTAATTTGTTCTTTTCATATTTTATATATATATATATATATATATATATATATATATATATATATATATACTACAAAATTGCTAGAATTTTTAACTCAGAACATATGAAAATACTTAATAACATGTCAATAAAGAACAAGGATGACATATTTTTATATTCCAAAAGCTAGATTAAAAATTACTATCTAAATCACTCTTCCTCAGCCTGGAGGACAATCCTGACGACAGACCCGGATCACTCCCAGATGACTCCTTAGTCCTTAAAACACTGAGTCACTGTTAACTGCTTCAAGATGCATCTCTGGGTGATGAGAATGAATACAGTTTAGAAATGTCCTGGGATTTCATTAGTTCACTGACCACCTGAAACACCACATGGAGAGTGAGCTTCCTCATGTCTCACACCAAACAAGAGGAGCTTCTACTTCCTTTATTCATCCCAGCATTCCGTCTGACCGAAGCTTGCATTTATCCACTAGAGAGCCCAGCCCTATCAGAAGCTCTCCCCAAATGACCTCCAGAGGAGAAGCAGACCTGAGACCCACCTATGTAGCATGAGACCCAGAGTCTGAGCCATGTGATGCTACACCCAGGGGAGGAAAGAGAAGAGGTGATTCATGGGAGAACATTAGGGAACTTGAGAAATAGGAAATAATTTATCATTATACTTTGGGAGACTTTATTACAAAAATATGATTTATTCAGTGCATTTGTGTCATGTAAACAAAAACAAGGAAATTGTCTTTTCATAATTATAGAAATTCCTCAGCTGGGTATAAAAGAGGACAGGTACCAAGAAGACTCCAAAACTCATAACTCATCCTCCTGCAAACACATCCAGAACCTCCACCCTCTGACACCATGGTCAACTCCTGTTCTGGCTCCGTCTGCTCTGATCAGGGCTGTGGCGAAGGCCTCTGCCAGGAGACCTGCTGCCAGCCCAGCTGCTGCCAGACCACCTGCTGCCGCCCCAGCTGCTGTGGCTCCAGCAGCTGCCGCCCCTGCTGTGGTGGTTCCAGTGGCTGTGGCTCTAGCTGCTGTCGCCCCACCTGCCTCCAGACCACCTGCTGCCGCCCCAGCTGCTGTGGGTCCAGCTGCTGCCGCCCTTGCTGTGGTAGTTCCAGTGGCTGTGGTGGTTCCAGTGGCTGTGGCTCCAGCTGCTGTCGCCCCACCTGCCTCCAGACTACCTGCTGCAGGACCACCTGCTGCCGCCCCTGTTGTGGTTCCAGTGGCTGTGGCTCTAGCTGCTGTCGCCCTACTTGCTGCCAGACCACCTGCTGCAGGACACCCTGCTGTCGCCCCAGCTGCTGTGTGTCCAGCTGCTGTCGCCCTACTTGCTGCCAGACCACCTGCTGCCGCCCCACCTGCTCCAGTGGTTCTTGCTGCTGAATGCTCTGACCTGTCCTCTCCTGTTCTTCATCAACCAATATTCTCTATGTGATCCACGTCTGAGGCCAGTCACGAAAGGCCGATGGTGAAACCTGTGTTCCAACGAGGATTTTGGTTTCCACATATGCTGCCTTCTGTCCTGCCAGGTTACTATCCCCCGCAACTGAACACAACTTTGAATTTTCCCTAGAGTCTGTCAATTATCAGATCATTCCCATGGAAGTATTTGCTCTCTGTCATATTTTCTACCTTGAATAAATCCAAATTTTTCAGTCATACAAATTCAATGGCATCGTGTCTCCTTATTTTTCCTTCTTCAATTGTTGTCCCCTGACAGTTTTTTTTTTTTTTTTTTGGTAGTTCATCTCTAAAGAACAAAAAGCCCATAGCAGATGGCTTGAGGTGCTCCACCTCTTCTGTGAGCACCACTCTTTCTAACACAGGAAGGTGTATTAGTCGGCATCTGATGCATACTCCCTGCCTGAGGACTTTGTCTGAGAAGGCAATTCAAAGCCCACAGGAGCAGAGCTAATCCAGGGAAAGGTGTTGGTGAACGAATGCTCTCTAGCTCAATTCCCCTGGGGCGACTCCTTCCAGTCCTCCACAGGTGCTCCATGGGAGGGATCTCAGCTGCCTCCAGTGGTGTTCTGCTCATTATGGAACCTTCCACTAGCTTCCCTCACTGCCCTGGGTCATTTCCCAAGTTTCCTACAGTGCTTGCTAGGATCCTTTCCCAGGCACCCCAACTAAGACACCCACATGCCTAATCTCAATGTTGGTGCATTTCAACACTTTTTTTCATACTGTAAGGATGGTTGCCATAGTATCAGGGTCAAGTCTTGGGTTACTGTATGATAAATTGGGTGTGGTGCTAGGATTGAATGCAGGACTGATGCATGGCAGAAAGCCCTGTACCACCGAACTACATCCCTGGCCCAGAACATTAGTGTATCTGAGAGCTAGGAATCAACCACCACGGTAGTTACTCTCATCCTAAAAAAAAAAAAAAAAAAAAAAAAGCTGTGTTTAATGAGGTGTCATCTCTGATTTGTGTGCTCAGTGCAATTCACTCAAGGAGGAATTAGAAACAAGTATTTTGGAAGAAAAGTTGAACAAAGAAATACTCTCTAGAGAAATCCAGAAGCAGCCGTGGGAAGTAAGTTAAAGCAATAGAAGCATCTGGGCCAAAATGTGCTATCAGTGAATTCTACCCCATCTCCTCCACTCCAAGACAGCTCTAGAGTGTAAGTGGGAGCACAGCTCTGCCTCTCCTGGAGGCCAGATGGCTGGACCCAGCACAACTTTCCAGGCCTTGCTTTTCTGTATTAGTGTATTCTAACTATTAGGGACATAGCCCGACATGATGGTCACTGGTTTACACGTCTACGTCATCCAGAAGAACAGGGCTCCATCCTCAGAGGAGGTCATTACCAAGCTGGCACCTCTTCCATGGGTATCAAGAGAGGCTGTCATCACAGGCTCTATTCAACTGCTTCCAGAAGGTGAGGAATAATGTGGGAACAGTGGGCTTCCATGATCATATATTAATTGTCCTACATCCTTTGCTATAGGTTTGGGTCTGTTAATCCCAGATGCAGTGATTTAAGATTCCATAGATCAGAGAGATTTGAGGGCCAATCCCATGGCCCTGCAAACTAAAAGGCAGACACTTAACCCAGACTAGATGTCAACCTCACTCAGAAACAAATAACTGACTAATGTCCCAGGGGTGGTACCTTACCAGGGTCTCTGTGTTGGACTCTTGATGGATGGTTAGGTATCCAGATGAGAATGTCTTGGTATTCTCTCCAGCTGGGACTCTTAAATGTGGCAGTAGTGTGGCAATCCTTGAATGCTTTGTTGAATTTATCTCCCATCTCCAAGGGCATCTTATGAGGTATCTTTGATATTCATGTTTCTTGTACATCAGACGTGACTAACCTGATGTCTTCAATATCACAGGTCAGTATGGTGTTCTGTGCAGTGTCTAGAATGTCCACTTGATTGTGAACTGCACTGGGTCCAAAAAGATTTACCTAGCCCTGGGTCAAGGCAGGGAGTTGACCCTGATGTTGGTTCCATGTGACCTGGATCCACTCCTGCCTCTCCTTCCTTGGGAATCCTGAAGGTTTTATTTTCAAGTTCAGTTCCCACATAGCCCATTCCACAGACCATACTGTAGCCAGGACTCTACATCCAGCACATCAGCTTCAAGTGGATCTTTTATTTGACAAGTCTTGTGGTCATGCACTGTCAGCAATGATGAGGCATCTGATCTTTGTGGATCCTGAACTAGTGAATTCTCTGAAAATAATATGGGTTTCAATGCCTGGTCCTTATTTAAATTTTTGATGGTGGCTCTAAGCTCTAATTTTTATTTACTAGCTTTCCTGTGGGATGGTAGCGAGGGTTGGGCTGTACCTTGGGTTTTTGTCTGGCCTTTTCTACTATAATATTCTTTTTTTTCTTTTTTTTTATTGTTGGTTGTTCAAAACATTACATAGTTCTTGACATATCATATTTCACATTTTGATTCAAGTGGGTTATGAACTCCCATTTTTACCCCGTATACAGATTGCGGAATCACATCAGTTACACTTCCATTGATTTACATATTGCCATACTAGTGTCTGTTGTATTCTGCTGCCTTTTCCTATCCTCAACTATCCCCCCTCCCCTCCCCTCCCCTCTTCTCTCTCTACCCCATCTACTGTAATTCATTTCTCCCCCTTGTATTATTTTCCCCTTTCCCCTCACTTCCTCTTGTATGTAATTTTGTATAACCCTGAGGGTCTCCTTCCATTTCCATGCAATTTCCCTTCCCTCTCGCTTTCCCTCCCACCTCTCATCCCTGTTTAATGTTAATCTTCTTCTCATGCTCTTCCTCCCTACTCTGTTCTTAGTTACTCTCCTTATATCAAAGAAGACATTTGGCATTTGTTTATTAGGGATTGGCTGGCTTCACTTAGCATAATCTGCTCTAATGCCATCCATTTCCCTGCAAATTCTATGATTTTGTCATTTTTTAATGCAGAGTAATACTCCATTGTGTATAGATGCCACATTTTTTTTATCCATTCATCTATTGAAGGGCATCTAGGTTGGTTCCACAGTCTTGCTATTGTGAATTGTGCTGCTATGAACATTGATGTAGCAGTGTCCCTGTAGTATGCTCTTTTTAGGTCTTTAGGGAATAGACCGAGAAGGGGAATAGCTGGGTCAAATGGTGGTTCCATTCCCAGCTTTCCAAGAAATCTCCATACTGCTTTCCAAAATGGCCGCACCAATTTGCAGTCCCACCAGCAATGTACAAGTGTACCCTTTTCCCCACATCCTTGCCAGCACTTGTTGTTGTTTGACTTCCTAATGGCTGCCAATCTTACTGGAGTGAGATGGTATCTTAGGGTGGTTTTGATTTGCATTTCTCTGACTGCTAACGATGGTGAGCATTTTTTCATGTACTTGTTGATTGATTGTATGTCCTCCTCTGAGAAGTGTCTGTTTAGGTCCTTGGCCCATTTGTTGATTGGGTTATTTGTTATCTTATTGTCTAATTTTTTGAGTTCTTTGTATACTCTGGATATTAGGGCTCTATCTGAAGTGTGAGGAGTAAAGATTTGTTCCCAGGATGTAGGCTCCCTATTTATCTCTCTTATTGTTTCTTTTGCTGAGAAAAAACTTTTTAGTTTGAGTAAGTCCCATTTGTTGATTCTAGTTATTAACTCTTATGCTATGGATGTCCTATTGAGGAATTTGGGGCCCGACCCCACAGTATGTAGATCGTAGACAACTTTTTCTTCTATTAGACGCTGTGTCTCTGATTTGATATCAAGCTCCTTGATCCATTTTGAGTTAACTTTTGTGCATGGCAAGAGAAAGGGATTCAGTTTCATGTTGATGCATATGGATTTCCAGTTTTCCCAACACCATTTGTTGAAGATGCTATCCTTCCTCCATTGCATGCTTTTAGCCCCTTTAACAAATATAAGATAGTTGTAGTTTTGTGGATTGGTTTCTGTGTCCTCTATTCTGTACCATTGGTCCACCCGTCTGTTTTGGTACCAGTACCATGCTGTTTTTGTTACTATTGCTCTGTAGTATAGTTTGAAGTCTGGTATTGCTATACCGCCTGATTCACACTTCCTGCTTAGCATTGTTTTTGCTATTCTGGGTCTTTTGTTTTTCCATATGAATTTCATGATTGCTTTATCTATCTCTACAAGAAATGCCGTTGGGATTTTGATTGGCATTGCATTAAACCTATAGAGAAATTTTGGTAATATCGCCATTTTGATGATGTTAGATCTGCCTATCCATGAACAGGGTATATTTTTCCATCTTCTAAGATCTTCTTCTATTTCTCTCTTTAGGGTTCTGTAGTTTTCATTGTATAAGTCTTTCACCTCTTTTGTTAGGTTGATTCCCAAGTATTTTTTTTTTTGAGGATATTGTGAATGGAGTGTTTTTCCTCATTTCCATTTCAGAGGATTTGTCGCTGATATACAGGAATGCCTTTGATTTATGCGTGTTGATTTTATATCCTGCCACTTTGCTAAATTCATTTATTAGCTCTAATAGTTTCTTTGTAGACCCTTTTGGGTCTTCTAGGTATAGAATCATGTCATCTGCAAATAGTGATAATTTAAGTTCTTCTTTTCCTATTTTTATGCCTTTAATTTCTTTCGTCTGTCTAATTGCTCTGGCCAGTGTTTCGAGAACTATGTTGAACAGAAGTGGTGATAGAGGGCATCCCTGTCTTGTTCCAGATTTTAGAAGGAATGCCTTCAATTTTTCTCCATTCAGAATGATGCTAGCCTGAGGCTTAGCATAGATTGCTTTTACAATGTTGAGGTATGTTCCTGTTATCCCTAGTTTTTCTAGAGTTTTGAACATAAAGGGATGCTGTACTTTGTCAAATGCTTTTTCTGCATCTATCGAAATGATCATATGGTTCTTAATTTTAAGTCTATTGATGTGGTGAATAACATTTATTGGTTTCCGTATATTGAACCAGCCTTGCATCCCAGGGATGAATCCTACTTGATCATGATGCACAATTTTTTTCATATGTTTTTGAATCCGATTTGCCAGAATTTTATTGAGGATTTTTGCATATAGGTTCATTAGAGATATTGGTCTGTAGTTTTCTTTCTTTGAAGTGTCTTTGTCTGGTTTAGGAATCAGGGTGATGTTGGCCTCATAGAATGAATTTGGAAGTTCTCCCTCTTTTTCTATTTCCTGAAATAGCTTGAAAAGTATTGGTATTAGTTCCTCTTTAAAGGTTTTGTAAAACTCTGCTGTATACCCATCCGGTCCTGGGCTTTTCTTAGTTGGTAGTCTTTTGATGGTTTCTTCTATTTCTTCAATTGATATTGGTCTGTTTAGGTTATCTATATCCTCCTGACTCAATCTGGGCAGATCATATGACTTAAGAAGTTTATCGATGCCTTCACTATCTTTTATTTTATTGGAGTATAAGGATTCAAAATAATTTCTGATTATCTTCTGTATTTCTGAAGTGTCTGTTGTGATGTTGCCTTTTACATCCCGTATGCTAGTAATTTGAGTTCTCTCTCTTCTTCTCTTTGTTAGCATGGCTAAGGGTCTGTCGATTTTATTTATTTTTTCAAAGAACCAACTTTTAGTTTTGTCAATTTTTTCAATTGTTTCTTTTGTTTCGATTTCATTAATTTCAGCTCTGATTTTAATTATTTCTTGCCTTCTACTTCTTTTGCTATTGTTTTGCTCTTCTTTTTCTAGGATTTTGAGATAAAGTATGAGATCATTTATTTGTTGGTTTTTTCTTTTTTTTAAGGAATGAACTCCAAGCAATGAATTTTCCTCTTAGAACTGCTTTCAATGTGTCCCATAGATTCCGATATGTTGTGTCTGTGTTTTCATTTATCTCTAAGAATTTTTTAATTTCCTCCTTGATGTCTTCTATAACCCATTCATCATTCAGTAACCTATTGTTCATTCTCCAAGTGATGCATGATTTTTCCTTCCTTCTTTTATCATTCATTTTCAGTTTCATTCCATTATGATCAGATAAGATGCATGGTATTATCTCTACTCCTTTATATTGTCTAAGAGTTTCCCTGTGACATAATATATGATCTATTTTTGAGAAGGATCCATGTGCTGCTGAGAAAAAAGTGTAACTGCTTGATGTTGGGTGGTATATTCTATATATGTCAATTAAGTCTAGGTTATTAATTGTGTTATTGAGTTCTATAGTTTCCTTATTCAACTTTTGTTTGGAAGATCTGTCCAGTGGTGAGAGAGGTGTGTTGAAGTCTCCCATGATTGTATGGTGGTCTATTAGACTCTTGAACTTGAGAAGAGTTTGCTTGATGAACATAGCTGCACTGTTGTTTGGGGCATATATATTTATGATTGTTATGTCTTGTTGGTGTATGGTTCCCTTGAGCAGTATGTAGTGTCCCTCTTTATCCCTTTTGATTAACTTTGGCTTGAAATCTATTTTATTTGATATGAGTATGGACACTCCTGCTTGTTTCCGAAGTCCATATGAGTGATATGATTTTTCCCAATCTTTCACCTTCAGTCTGTGTATATCTTTTCCTATCAAATGCGTCTCCTGTAGGCAGCATATTGTTGGGTCTTGTTTTGTGATCCATTCTACTAGCCTGTGTCTCTTAATTGGTGAGTTTAAGCCATTAACATTTAGGGTTATTATTGAGATATGGTTTGTTCTTCCAGCCATATTTGTTTATTTATGTTACTAAACATGTTTTTTTTTTCCTCTTTGATTATTTTCCCCCCTTTACTGTCCTACCTCCCACTGTTGGTTTTCATTGTTGTTTTCCATTTCCTCTTCCTGAAATGTTTTGCCAAGGATGTTTTGAAGAGATGGTTTTCTAGCTGCAAATTCTTTTAACTTTTGTTTATCGTGGAAGGTTTTCATTTCATCTTCCATCCTGAAGCTTAATTTCTCTGGATACACGATTCTTGGTTGGAACCCATTTTCTTTCAGAGTTTGAAATATGTTATTCCAGGATCTTCTAGCTTTCAGAGTCTGTGTTGAAAGATCAGCTGTTATCCTGATTGGTTTACCCCTAAATGTAATCTGCTTCCTTTCTCTTGTAGCTTTTAAAATTCTCTCCTTTTTCTGTATGCTGGGCATCTTCATTATAATGTGTCTAGGTGTGGATCTCTTATGATTTTGCACATTTGGCATTCTGTAGGCTTCTAGGATTTGGGATTCTGTCTCATTCTTCAAGTCTGGGAAGTTTTCTCATATTATTTCATTGAATAGATTGCTCATTCCTTTGGTTTGGACCTCTATACCTTCCTGTATCCCAGTGACTCTTAAGTTTGGTCTCTTTATGTTGTCCCATATTTCTTGGATGTTCTGCTCATGGTTTCTTAGCAGTCTTGCTGAACTGTCTATGTTCTTCTCAAGTTGAAATACTTTGTCTTCATTGTCTGATGTTCTATCTTCTAAGTGATCTACTCTGCTGGTAGTATTCTCAATTGAGTTTTTAAGTTGGTTTATTGCTTCCTGCATTTCTAGGATTTCTATTTGTTTGTTTTTTATTACCTCTATCTCCCTGTGAAATTGATCTTTTACTTCCTGGATTTGTTTATGTAGTTCCTTGTCGAAGTGATCTTTCATTGTCTGATTTTGCTGTCTCATGTCTTCCTTGAGACTCCAGATCATCTGAATCGTGTATATCCTGAATTCTTTATCTGACATTCCATCTGCTGCAGCTATTACCTCTTCTAAAGTTGAGTTGACCTGCATTGCTTGTGGTCCTTTCTTTCCTTGTCGTTTCATACTGCTCGCGTTTCTTTCTGCTTGGTGAAACTGTTGTGTTTTTGAAATTTTCCCCCTATATATTTATATTGCTCTTGTATAGTTGAAAAGTCTCCCTTGCAGGGCGGGCAGCGGCTGTGCTCCTCCTCCAGTTGGTGTGTCATGTCTACCACGCCCGCGGACCCCTGGGGCTGTTCTGCTGGTTGGTCGCAGGTCTGCCTACCTTGCAGGCACGGGCGTCGGCTCTGCTCTGCCCTTACACCAATTGGGGTGACGTGTCTACCACACCGGGGGGTCACTGGGCCTGTTCCGGGCGTGGGAGGCGGCTCTGCTCTACCCCTACTCCAATTGGTGTGACGTAACTACCACACCGGTGGACCGCTGGGCCTGTTGTGCCGGTCAGTCGCAGGTCTGCCTACCTTGCGGGCACGGGTGGCGGCTCTGCTCTGCCCCTTCTCCAATTGGGGCGACGTGACTACCACGCCTGTGGGTCGTTGGGTCTGTTCCGGATGCAGGTGGCGGCTCTGCTCTGCCCCTACTCCAATTGGTGTGACGTGTCTACCACGCCGGCAGGTCGCAGGTCTGCCTACCTTGCGGGCTCGGGCGGCAGCTCTGCTCAGCCCCCACCGCAGTTGGGGTGAAGTGATACCATGCCGGCGGGTCACTGAGGCTGTTCCGGACGCAGGCTGGAGCTCTGCTCTGCCCCTCTGGCCCCCACAGCACTCAGCAGGATCCGGACCGAGAAGCAGTCTCTGCGGGTTCCTGAGCCCTGGGTCAGAGCAGCTCCGGGAGGCAGAACTCGGCCACTCTGGGCTCCGTGCATACTCTGATAGGAGCAGGCTCCAAGAAGCAGCCTCCACGGGCTCCTTAGCCCTGGGCCAGAGCAGTTCCAGGAGCCAGAATTCGGCCGCCCCAGGCTCCGTGTATGTTCTGATAGGAACAGGCCCCAATAAGCAGTTTCCGCAGGTTCTTTAGCACTGCGCCTGAGTAATTTGTCTGCGAGACGCAGGCGAATGGCAGCCTGAAATTACCTGTTCTATGGTTGAATGAGCTGCGATCAGTCAAAAACAGGGATGATGATGTCAACTCTCCAAGATGGTGGCCGCTGGCTTCCTCTGTGGTCTGACCGGTGGAGAACCGAACTGGACTGCTTCCTTCCCCCATCTCAAACCCAGAATTCAGCACTGTGTACAGTGATTGCACAGCTGGCAGGAGCCCACAGAATCCGCAGTGCTGTATCTTTGCGTTGCTATCTCTTGCTTCCCAGCATGTGCCGCAGATTCTAGCCACGGGGCAATTTGCTGAATAAGCGGCGTGACCCTCCGTGCGGACAAATCACTCGCGTTTGAGCCCCTGTAGCTGATCCTCATGTGATGAAAATCCTTCCACTAGGTTTTGGAGCACCCCAGTTTTGCTAGAAATTCCTAACAAGATAGTTTTTAGTTGTTCTAACTCATCATTCTTCCGAACAGTGACGCGGTACACGGGAGTGATGCACTCCCTTCGCCGCCATCTTACTATAATATTCTTACTCTGTAGTTCAAGGAAAGAATGTGCTGGGGTTTATGTTTGTGAACAGGTTAAATGACCACCAGATATTTCTGTGGACTCAGTGGACAAAATGTGACACTCATCTGGGCCAAGACTCCAATTATTTTCTGACCATTACAGCTGTATTCTAATGGGCACCATGTTGGCATTTTGGATTCCAGTTGTCAGTATCAATTATACTTTGCTATCTGAAAATATCCAAATATATGGGTGTTCCTGAATAGATTGCTGAAGGTATCTTAGCAAATGGAATACAGGTAGATTTTAGAGGTAATATATGTTTGCTGTGGTCCCTTCTCCTGAAGGATTGATCTCTCTGTTCAGGTGATGGGTCATAGGTCTGACAACTCTATAGGATGCCAGTCTTGCTTTCCATTGGAACAACTCTCCTTAGCCCTTTGTTCATTTTATCTTAACCTCTTTTAAATTTACATATACACATACATATACTCTAATAGAGATTCTGATCCTCAGAGCCTACAATTATGACTATACTATTTTGGGCCTCCCATATCCTATTGTGAGGCAATGCATATTCTGTTATTCCTATTCATGGATCCCTATAAGTTAAATACTCTTCTGCCCCAGTTGCCACTTCTAATTTGTGGCCCATCCCATGGCTTTCTCCATGTTAATTCTTGCATTTAAATGTCTCCCTCTCATTTTTGCTATTCTTTAATCTTAACAATTCCCATTGTCCTTGAGGTGCTCAGTTCTAGAACTGTACTTCTTACCACAAGCTCTCATTTTAGAGAAAAGGCAACTGAATTTGTCACTGATAATGTTCAGCGACCTTCTTTCTTGGTCTTGCCTTGTTGTGTTAGTAAACAGAGTCTCACCTGAGAACACAGCCTGTTGGGTTTTCAGGCCTTGTGATTAGATATATTCTAGTCTATCCTCCTTTATCCAACCTTTGGCCTTTCTTCTTCTTCTGTAGGTTGTGCAGAAACAGATAAATCTGGATAAGCTGTCCATTTTCATGCAAGTATCTTAAAACTTAGGACCTTAAAATACATTTATTATCTCACAGTTTTTGTGCATCAACAATAGCCTGGCTGCATTCTCCACTTTATAGGGTTTACAAGGCCTCAATCAAGAAGTTAGCTCACACTGGGGTCTCCTGTGAGGAGCTGATTCAGAAGGATCAACTGCTCAGTTCACTCCTGTGGTTGCTGAGGGTATTCCTGGAGGCTATGGGATGGGAGCCTCGGGCCTTATTGACTGGGGCGAGGAGGCTGTCCTCAGCTCTTTCCCAATGCATTACTCCCACACAGCAGCTGGATTCATCAAAGCCAGTGACAGAGGGAGAGTCTGTAAGAGAAGATGGGCTAGCTAGAGGAAAGTCAGGTCTCTTCTAACTTAATCACTGGATGCTGCCATTTGCTGTTGATTTAGAAGTAAGTTCAGTCAGGGGAGGAGATTACTCAGACCACCGTATTAGTCAGCTTCACATGAGTAAATTCACTACAAAGAGTAAAGTTTCATTTTGCTGACCATTCTGGAGGTTCCTTTCTTTGGGGCCTCTGGCGAGGGCACTGGATGGTCATGCCAGGGAGCACATCCCAGAGCAAACTATTCCCACCCCTGTCGCGTCTACCCACCAGCAGGAATGACGACAACAAACAGGATTCTTCTTTAGCACGCTTTACTGGGAGCTTTCATTATGGTTCGATGAGAGAAAGGACCCTGAGCCCGAAAAGACCACCCCTAATATACTAGAGCCGCGGCCTAAGTCTCATGTGATTGGACAAAAGCGCATAGCAACACAGCAGCAGCCAATAAGGCAAGGAATTCAGCACTGGCGCCCAGAGCCAGGAAGTACAGGTCAACTGGTTCTTACCAGTTTTTACTGGTTCTTAGAACACTCAGCACATTATCATATCGGCTCGCTCCGGAACTGGCCGACCACAAAGTACTGAGTTATTGTCCAAGAACTAAGCCAACACCCACACAAGGCAGCGCAGCAAAATGGCTCACCACAGTTCCCCCTTTTATACTTTGTTTGAACCATTTAAAATTCACCCGATCTAGGAAGTGTCCTCATGATGACCCCTCCGATCAAGGGTGGCATTCAAAGGCCAAACGAGGAAGTCACCTTTCTGAGTGCAATGGGCAACATTTACCCTTCAGAGTGCAAAGGCTGTCTTCCTTAAACATGGAAGCCTTCCAAGGTGCAATGACAACAAGGTCACTTGGTGTGCAAAGGCCATCCACATCAAAACAGGGGTTTTAGGATTTTGTCAAGCTGGCGAGCCAAATTTGTGGGGAGGCCCCAGCTTCCAATGCAGCGAGTGCCTGAACCACCTTGACCCTATCACTTTGCTGCGTGCATACGACAAATCATCCAAAGGCATAAGACAAGGCCAAAAAGAAGCATAATACCGAATAACCCAACCCCTACCCACTCTTTAAAGTAGGAAAATATGGAAGAGGCCCAGAAGGCAAAGTCTGCAACAGAAAGAGGCTCCACACGTGTTCCATTCAAGTTGGCAATCTGAGACAGCAATTCTTGAGTGAGCCGTTCTCCTTCTTTAGTCCAGTTTCCCTGTAAAAATCTAGACAATCTGTTACTTTGTTTCACAGAAGCAGTCATATTATAACGTAAAGGAGTAACACACAATTTGATTCCTTGTAAAGCAATACTAGCCACCATGGTTGGATAATGAGCTATAGTCTTATGAGCAGTAGAAGAATGATGAATCCAGAGCAGTGGCCCATCCTGCCACAAAACTCCAGTAGGAGCATTTTTTGATGGCAAAACTAATAGTTGAATGTGCTGGTTGGGCACTGCTCGGAGTAATTGTGCAGAGCGAAGAGCTTGCTCAACAAGGTGTAGAGCCTTTCGAGCCTCAGGCGTCAGCTCTCGCGGAGAGGAAAGCTGTGAATCACTTTCTAGCAAGGCAAAAAGAGGTTGTAATTCATGTGTAGATATTTTCAAATAAGGTCTTATCCAATTTATATCTCCAAGCAATTTTTGAAAATCATTAAGAGTTTGCAGGTGATCAGTACGTATAGTGATCTTTTGAGGTCTAATAACCTTGGAGTCTATTGTAGCTCCTAGAAAATGTCCAACAGCACCTTGCTGGATTTTATCGGGTGCTACATGAAGGCCAGCTCCTTCCAAATATTTAATCATAGAGGCAAAAGCTTCCTCTAATAGAGCATCATTAGGTGCTGCAAGCAAAATATCATCCATATAATGACATATTCTTAGCTTAGGAAATTTGTTTCTGATAGGTTGTATGGCAGTTCCCACAAAAAGTTGACACATAGTGGGACTATTTGCCATGCCCTGAGGCAAAACCTTCCATTGATACCTTTTATCAGGTTTTTCATGGTTAATATTAGGCAAAGTAAATGCAAACCTTTGACAATCTTGTTTGCATAAAGGAATAGAGAAGAAACAGTCTTTGATATCAATTATAATTATAGGCCATTCTGCCAAATTTGTCTTAGTAGAATTTCCAGTAATATTAAAAGAACACCCTTTAAGGGGAGGGGATAATTGAAACCCCGGGGCAACTTGTTTTTCTGGAACCAGAGGACTCTGGCAAGGAGTAAACTCTGGCGGAAAGGAAAAATCAGGTGAGCACCGTGGCCCAGGTCTCATTTTGGTAGCATTTGGTGTCCCCTGATATGTTGGAACGGTTACATAACTAACCATAAGTAGGGCGGTAACAGGGACACATCCTCCGTCAGAGGAATTTCCTGAACCAGACTGTTGACCATTGATGACCTGTGAGAGGGCTGCCTGAAGCATACGGGCGACAAAATCTGAAAATGGCTCAGTAGGGCCTTGTATGATTTTTGTAAGATTCCCCGTTGTTTCACCTCTATTAGGGAGAGCCTTCCAGGCACGTAAGGCCAAAATATTAATCTGTTGATATACTACTAATGGATAAACATTTTGATTTTGGGCCCACTGACCTGTCCCGGTCAGCATCTCCACATCCCAGGCTTGTTGACCATCAGCTGCATTCGCATGAGCCTGTTGTATAGCGGCATCCAAGTATAATGCCTTAAAATCAAGATATTGTCCCATGGAGAGACAGGCCTTTGCTAAATGATACCAATCCATTGGTGCCATAGCATTAAGATGTAAGCATTCAAGCAATGCAATTGTAAAAGATGCTGTGACACCATTAGTCCTGACAGATTCAGCTATATCTTTAACTAATTTATAAGGAATGGGCTCAAAATATCTCTGTCCCTGTGCATCCTCAAAAACAGGATATGCACCAACAGGATATGCACCCTCCTCTTCCAGCTTCCTCCAAGTACTGCGTTTTATGAAGCCACAAGCTCCGCCTGGAGCAGTGGGTGGAGACCCATTACGTGGCAACCGTTGTTTGGCTACAGGATACGCTGGAGGTTTCGGAGGAAGAAGGGCGGCGGCCATTGCCGCGTCATAGCGGCCATGCTCATATTCAGCCGCCATTTTGTCTAAGCTTTGTTCTTCTTCTGGGGTAAAGCCTTCTGACTTGCCTTCCGATTCAGACTCATCTGAATCAACTGTCTTTAATTTACGGAAGGCAGATAAATCTGGATAAAGTTTCGGGCGTGCTCCTAATGTTGGAGTCACATCCTTTTGTTCCTTGAGTGCACTTTCACTTAACTTTGCATTAGATCCCCTTTTTTGTTTTGTTTCATGTCTTTCTTGCTTAGATTCCTCTGACTCTGACCTACTATCCTGATGCTCCATCAAAATCTCCTGTCCCCTTTTTAGTGGTTTCAGGAAAACAGACTGATATTGACCCATGATAGAGCACTATACTAAGCCAGAGCCACCGGATCAGGGGATTACTTACCGGCGCCACCGCTCCGCGTGTAAAGTTCTGAATCCTCCCGCAAAATGTCGGGGGTCCCCTCGTAGCCGACAGATGACAATTCCCGGGATTTCGGCACCACTTGTCACGTCTACCCGCCAGCAGGAATGACGACAACAAACAGGATTCTTCTTTAGCACGCTTTACTGGGAGCTTTCATTATGGTTCGATGAGAGAAAGGACCCTGAGCCCGAAAAGACCACCCCTAATATACTAGAGCCGCGGCCTAAGTCTCATGTGATTGGACAAAAGCGCATAGCAACACAGCAGCAGCCAATAAGGCAAGGAATTCAGCACTGGCGCCCAGAGCCAGGAAGTACAGGTCAACTGGTTCTTACCAGTTTTTACTGGTTCTTAGAACACTCAGCACATTATCATATCGGCTCGCTCCGGAACTGGCCGACCACAAAGTACTGAGTTATTGTCCAAGAACTAAGCCAACACCCACACAAGGCAGCGCAGCAAAATGGCTCACCACACACCCCCAGCTAGGAAGAAAACAGAAAGGGCTGAGGTCACTCAATCCCTTTGGAGGGCACGCCCCCACTGACCTGAGAGCTTCTTATGGACCCTCAAAGTCGGCATCATCTCCCAATTTGACCACCCTGGGGACAGAGGCTTGACCACACGGAACATTAGGGATACACCATGCATACTCAAAGCATAAACACCATGAACACCAGGAGGTGGAGATCACTGGGGCTGCCTTACGGGCTGCCATTCTTAGCTAGTATATAATATGGAACCAAGAATGCGTTGGAAAAGACAGAGTAAGATTCTATTTATATAAGATCAAAAGGCATGTAAAATTAAACCCCTTAGTTTGTGAATGCATATGTAGGTGGGTAAAGTGTAAAGAAAAACAAAAAATAAATAAATTTAAAAATCAGGATAGTGATTCTTCATGGTGGGGGGAGGGAGATGGATGGGGTCAAAAAAGACATACAGGAGCCCTTTTTGGTGATGGCCACTTTCTTTTTGGACTTGAACTTTGAGGGCATGGATACTTGCTTAATAATTATAATTATGTGCCTTATATACTTTTCACTATATTTATGATTTTCATAATAAAGAGTGTTAATAATTCATGAGAACTGAAATGTTCTCTCAAAGATTAAAAATAAGTTTAGATAAGCAATGAATGAAGATATTTGAAGGACATAAATTCAATCAGTGGAAAGTGAATATTTTTATTACTATATTTTTCCACATTTTTTATTGGTGCATTATAGTTGTACATATTGATGAGATTTGTTCATACATGCACACAATACACGCTATAAAATCTAACTTGGCCAATATCTATTACTTTAAATATTGTTCTGATTACCTATACCACTTCTTATCAAGATTGGAAATACTGTGTGTGTGTGTATGTGTATGTGTGTGGGTATTATAAAATGTTTAAATGGAACTTGATTTCAATTGTAAAGTAAAATAGTTGAATTGAAAATAGGTTAATTTTCCTGCCAGACCTGGTGGCACACTCTTGAAATCCCAGCATCTCAGGAGGCTGAGGCAGGAGGATCATGAGTTCAAAGCCAGCCGCAGCAATTTAGGATGGCCCTAAGCAACACAGCGAGACCCTGTCTCTAAATAAAATATAAAAAATACTGGGGATGTGGCTCAGTGGTTGAGAACCCCTGGGTTCAATCCCCAGTATCAAAAAAAAAAAAGTTAATTTTCCTATCCATTAAACATTGCTACTATATCTCTATTTAAATCATGATGTTATAATAACAGCATAGTTCACCTCCTTTTTAGCTATGAACACAAAACCTATGATGTATTTATTGTTTCTCTAATTATATCAAAATGGATTATACTGTCATGTATAATGAAAAGAATCAATTAAAAAAGGTTGTGCACTGATATTATGTAAGTAACATCTGACAAGAAGTCTGCTTTGCATGCCATTCTTTAAAGAATATACTAACAGGATGTGTCCATTCTGCTCCCAGACATAACCCAATTCCTTGATGGTGCTTGCAAATATCAGTTAGGTCCACCTCATTCAAATTTCTTTGAGGTCTCTTTAATTTATTTTTTATTAGTTGTTTTTAGTTATACATAACAGTAGGATTCATTTTGACATAGTGATAAAAGCATGGAATATAATTTGCTCTAATTCAGTTTTTGTTCTTCTGCCCATTGCACTCTAAAAAGACAAGGAAAAATTGGTAAGAGGGAAAAAAAATTACTCTCCATCTCCTGCACTGTCATATAAGAGGTACAGTTTGGATAAAACTTAGATAATTTTAAGTATGATCTGGATGTTAACTATTCATCCTATTTTAATAGACCCTGGACAAAATTTAGCAAGAAGTACTTAGAGTGATGCGTCTCCTGTTCTGGGTTTCCTCCGTCGAAACCCATTGTGCACAGGGATTTCCATTGTGCTTTGTGCTGTGCTGGACCATTCTGGTCCATGTGGGTCTGTTGGTTTTAGTGCTAAGGGGAAATGAAACAGTAAAGAGGAATATCAGAGGGTCAGCTGTCCTTGCTCCAAGTTCAATGTTTCCAATTCAGGATCATTTTCTCTATAATTTACATGCCATCATTAAAATTATTTTTTGCAAGTGTTCTCAATTGACTGAAACAAATGGATGAAATACAGGCAATTTAAGGAGCAGGGTCTCAGCTTTGCTGCTCATCAGGAAAACCTGAAGAGCATGAAAAGCTTCCAAAGTCCAGACCCTGCCCAAGAACAATTAAATCAAAATAGAAAAGGAAAATAGAAAGGGAAGGAGCATTGGCAGTGTTTGACACTCCCTGGGTGACTCCAGTATGCAGCCACCTGTGAGAACCACCCACTGAGGGACTGTAAATACCTATACATTGGTCTATGAGTGTGATGTGCACCCCCTTTTCAGCTGTGGTGAAAAGATTTTGTTAGATTCCTCAAATTTATATAGAGACCTTTCCCTTGGTAATCAAAACATTTTTCTTTGTTGTCTTAATTTTTCCTCTGTCCCTCTTGCACAGCAAATTCAGTAAAATATTTCTCCACTCAGAATATTGAAATATTGAAATATTTCACATTCTCCCATCTTCCCAACACATCCTTTAAAAATATGAACCAGTAAATTAGGTATTTGCTAAGCAAGCTAACAAGATAGAAATATGTCAAGGGGCTTATTTTATAAGTGAGTGTAATTAAGACTTAATAAAGACACTTAAGGATGCCATCATAGAGGTACCAACTAATCTTTCTCTAGCTGTTTCTTGATCCACAGGGCACCAACTGATGTCCTGGCAGCATTTCATTTTTCCATATTTTTCATTGATACATTTCAATTATACATGATGATGGGATTCATTGTTATATATTTTTTCATGTGTACACAATATAACAAAAAAAAATTGACCAATATCATTCCCTAATTTCCCCTTTCTAGAAACATGAGTCACCTTAGCCATTTGTATTTGCAATTTTGAGCCCTTTAAGATTTTACTCCATCTTCATTATGAATAAGTGTCAGCTGAAATCCATTGATTTACATGTTTGCTTGAACTCTCTGATTTTCTTTTGGTTTGTTTGCTTTTTGGAAAATAAAGACCAAATAATAAAATCCAATCAGAAACCTCAATACTGACAAAAGCATGCTACAATACGGCTTCAGAATCCAGGGAGAGCGAGGCAGTAGGGTGTGAGTTACATAAGGGCCCAGGACTCTCAGTCATCTAAATTAAGATGGCAAGTGTGTTCTGGAAACAGAAATTAGTCAATAGGACCTGTTAAAACCACAAAGGCAGGAAGTCAAAAACAGAAGGGAATACTTCCCCACCACCAGGAGAGTTGAGGCAGTAGCTGATGTGTACAGTCAACTTCCCTAAGAGACCCTAAAAATAATTTTTGAAGGTTTACTTCATGGGAAAAAAAAATATCCAGTTTCAGCACTAAGGCTTTCACCTTACAATCGTTCTGTTACAAAACGATCTTGGGATCATTCTGTGGATCCCAAGAAAAGATCTAGGAAAGAGGTCGTGATTGACAGTGGGGAATGGGAACCCGTCCTTACAGACTTTTCTGTTCTCATGCCAGTGGTCTATTTTGCATCTCTAAATCTTCGTTTCCCAACAGACCCATAATGAATAAGCCATCAGACTATAATCCACCTTTATCCTTCTGGGTCCCCAAAAAGAATTATGGGACTCTAAGGTCATTATTATCCAAAGGCTGAAATGAAATTCTACACAAACTGATACTGAAGCCTCCAGGACAGGGAGAGAGGGACACCCAGAAAGTGTCTTTGAAGAAGCTCGAGCAAGAAACACACTTCAAAGGTGATTTCAAAAGAGCTAAAGAATGACACCTAACACATCAGGAAAAGGAAATGATGTTTTCCAATCAACCTGAATATTTAAACAAAATTAAACAGGCCTAATTTGATAATTGCCTATTTATAAATACAAACAATGACAGGAAAAGACTTGCATGTGACAACACCAGCCTCTGGGCAGGGTATAAAAAGGGACTTGGGTCAGAGAGACCTCCAAACCTTTGAAACCCACCTTCCTGGAAACACCCCCAGAACCTCCAGTCTCTGACACCATGTGCAACTCCTGTTGTGGCTCCTGCTGCTCTGGCCAGGGCTGTGGCTGCTGCCAGCCCAGGTGCTGCCAGACCACCTGCTGCAGGACCACCTGCTGCCGCCCCAGCTGCTGTGGCTCCAGCTGCTGCAGCCCCTGCTGTGGTGGCTCCAGTGGCTGTGGCTCCAGTGGCTGTGTCTCTTGCTGCTGCCAGCCCATCTGCTGTAAGACCACCTGCTGCAGGACCACCTGCTGCCGCCCCAGCTGCTGTGGCTCCAGCTGCTACAGCCCCTGCTGTGGTGGCTCCAGTGGCTGTGGAGGTTCCAGTGGCTGTGGTTCCTGCTGCTGTCGCCCCACCTGCTGCCAGACCACCTGCTGCCGGACCACCTGCTGCCGCCCCAGCTGCTGTGGCTCCAGCTGCTACAGCCCCTGCTGTGGTGGCTCCAGTGGCTGTGGAGGTTCCAGTGGCTGTGGTTCCTGCTGCTGTCGCCCCACCTGCTGCCAGACCACCTGCTGCAGGACCACCTGCTGCCGCCCTAGCTGCTGTGGCTCCAGCTGCTGCAGCCCTTGCTGTGGAAGTTCCAGTGGCTGTGGCTCCAGCTGCTGTCGCCCCACCTGCCTCCAGACTACCTGCTGCAGGACTACCTGCTGCCGCCCAAGCTGCTGCTGCTAGTCTGTGTGCTGCCAGCAGTCAGGATGCTGTATTTCTAGGCCCTCCTGCTGCATCTCCATCTGTGACCAGCCCTCCTGCTACTAGACCACCTGTGGCTGTCCACCCTGCTCTAGTGGATCTTGCTGCTGTGCACCCTGACCGGGTCCCTCCTCTTCTTCATCAACCAATATTTTTGATGGAGTCTCTCTGTGTACCCTATCCTCAGGCCAATTGAAGGCATTAGTTCCAACTGCTTTTAAGATTGGTTTGCCCTTCAGATATACTGCCCCTTTCTCCATGAGATAACATCTCTCCCAAATGAAAACAGGTTTGAGTTTTCTCTGTTCTGTCAACTCTAATGTTACCCCCATGGAAATGATTTCTCTATGCCATGTTTTCTCATGTGGTGATAATCCCACATCTTAAATAAACCTGAATTTTATTGGCACCCAAACATAAAGGTATTGCGTCTCTTTATTTTTTCCTTCTGGAATGTTTGTTCTCCTTTCACACTTTGATGGTAGCTCCTTTCTAAAGAGCCAGAGACAACTGAAGATGCTCCATGTCTGCTCTTTAAACATTCCTCCTGCTCACGGAGGAAGGTGGTTTGGAAAGCAAGCCCCTGACTCTTCCTGCCTGAGGACTTTCTCTGGATGAAGAGCAAGCTCTGGGCAGGAAGGTTCAAGCACCCAGACACAGAGGTCAGTCAGTGAATGGGAGTTGGAGCACAAACGGGAGTTGGAGCACAGTGAATGGGAGTGAGCTCCTGCTCACTTCCCCTCGGGTGCATCCTACCAGTCACCCTGAGGTCCTCTGTGGGATTGGACCTTAGCTGCCTCCAGGGTGTTCTACTCAGTACTCTCTACTGCCTTCTGTCCCTTCCCCCATCACTTCCCAAGTCCCCTACAGTGCTTCCTGAGGTCGTTTCCCAACCAACCTATTTTCTTTCAAACTCCTTTATCTGATTCTGGTGGCAAGATCACCCAGACTAGGACTCCCGTGTGCATCGTATCAGTGTGGGTGCCCTTGACCCCATTTCACACAGATGCACGCATGCCAGGTTGTCAAGGTGAACTCTTGGTCAACTGTCCTCCAATCTGGCAAATCTTCTGAGCAACTCAATATTTATTTCTAATTTTCTAGTAGTTTCTTTTAGAATGGTCATTTTGGATGCCTTTTGCCCCCACTATATCACTGTATCTAAGGTATAGGCAATAATAATACCACACTAGTAACTCTCATCCTTAAGGGGCTACTACCTGAGGCTGTGTATAAGGACGTGCCACTCTGTGATGTGGATGTTAACTGGGATTCACTGAAAGCACATCCTGAAACAGCTAATTTTTTTTCAAGAAAATTTAATAAAGGAAGGGTTTCAGTCAAAATAGAGAAGATATTGTGGGAAGCAAGTTAAGCGCCTGAATTAAGCAAGTAGAAACACCTCAGCCAAAATATGATTAGAGTAAATTCACCATCATCTGACCCCTCTAAAGCTCTAGAAAGTGAGAACACAGCGCTGCCTCTCCTAGAAGTGAGATGGCTAGTCCCCAGCACTCTTTCTCAGCTGTCACTATCCATGGACTACCCAGGGCAGGACAAAGGGCATACATAGGGCAGAAAGATCCAGAGGAAATAGCATCTATATCTGAGGACAATTTCCTGAAGAATAGAGCAGGTCAGTGGTGTAGGACACCTTCGTGGTACACTCACACTAGCTTGAGAATGACAGACCTTTCTCTTTAACAGTTTGTTTTGATATTAGAGTGATATAAAGAGTATAGATAGGCACTGGGATTGTGGCTCAGTGGTACAGGACTCACCTAGCACGTGTGAAGCACTGGGTTCCATCCTCAGCATCACATAAAAATAAATAAATAAAATAAAGGTATTGTGTCCAACTACAACTAAAAGAAAAAAATATTTTTAAAAAGTTTTTTTTTTTAAGAGTACAAATAATCATCATTGTTTTAATTTTCAGTGGCCAAAGTTTATTGTTTCTAGCTCAGGACCCTTTCTTTAGGACATAGATACCACCAATGATATTTTATTGTTTTAGCTATTTCAGTTTGAAATTGACACAAATGCATATAATACAGAAAATTTAAAGAGGTGTGTGTTAAACCTTCAGTTCTGGAAGTCTCATTTTGTTATCTTCTATTTCCTTTATAGTGACATCTCTGTATCTTCTTGTTGTTGCTTTTAAGTAAATTTCCACTTTCCTGGCATAAAAAATGACATTTTCTGGTGTTTGTTGCTATGTTAATCATTGTCCTCAGTTACTGGGATTTATATACAAAGCACAATTAAATCAAGCTTTCCAATTCCTGCTCTCACCATGACCTGTTATGAATTGAGAGAAAAAATAATAATAATATATTGATGTTCCAAAAGCATTGAAGAATAAAAAATATTTTATTTAATTTTCTTAGGGGTATGGAGAAGCAAGGTCAAGCAGCAAATCTTCCTTCATTTTTTGAAAGCATATCTTCCCTAAGATTCCACTCCTCTTATTTGCTTTATCCCTCCATTCGGCCCTTCCTTGTTTGTTTCAATTTCTTTCTTTACTGTTCTATAATTTTCATTGCAGAGGTCCTTTACCTCTTTCATTAGATTGATTCCCAAGTATTTGTTTTTAGACTATTTTGAGTGGGATAGTTTTCCTAATCTCTTTTTCAGCAGATTCATCATTGGAGTATAGGATTTATGGGTGTTGATTTTGTGTCCTGATACTTTGCTTAATTCATTTATGAGTTCTAGAATTCTTCTGGTGACAGTTTTAGGTCTTCTAAATATATAGTTTTGGGGGCTATATCATCAGCAAATAGAGATAGTTTGAGATTCTCTTTTCCTATTTGTATCCGTTTAATTTTCTTCTCTTGCCTAATTACTCTGGCTAGGATTCTGTTGAAATACAAGTAGTGAAAGTGGGCTACACTGTCTTGTTTCTCTTTTTAGAGGGAATGCTTTCATTTTTTTTCTCCACTGAGAATGATGTTGGCTTTGGGTTTGCCAGATATAGCCTTTACAAGGTTGAAGTATGTTTCTTCTACCCTTAGTGTTTCAGGTGTTTTAAACATGAATGGATGCGTATTTTGTCAAAGGCTTGTTCTGCATCTGATAGATAATCATGTGATCCTTTTCTATTGATGTGGCAAATTACATTTATTGATTCCCATATGTTGAACCTGTTGGGAAAAGTATAACGGCAGCCGCACCCCAGAGAAAAACCCCAATATGGCGCCTAATGACCTTCTCTTCCTACTTTCCCCTTTTTTTCACTGGCGCGAAAAGTTCCCATGGGTGTGAACTCTCCTGCCGGTGCCATTTCAAATTTTGCTGGCAGGGAACCTTAGCCCCAATAAGAACTAATTCCTGGGCTTCGGAATTGATATCTGGAAGAACTTGCCAATAAACGAGTGGCCTGCCATTTATCTAAGCCCTGCCATCTCTCCTTAGATCTACATAAGCACACAGCCTTTTGCAATAAAATTGGAATTCTCCCAGGCGAGTTGTCTTGCGTGGAGGATTCTTTCAGAACCAAACTTGCATCCCAGGGATGAACCTAAAACAGTGAAATTTATAGAAGCAGAAAATAGAATGTTGGTTACTAGATGCAGGAAGTTGGTGAAAAAAATGGGGAGATATTGGTCAAAGTGTACAAAATTGCAGTTAGGTAGGAGGAATAATGTTAGGTATCTAATATCCATCGTGGTGACTTTAGTTAACAATACTATGTCTTAGAAGTTTACTAAGAGCGCGGCTGTGGAGTGTTCCCACCACACACACATCCCTGGGAGAGGGGTGAAGATGTTGATTAGCTTGTACAAAACACATGTTCTATACCTTAAATATGTACTATATTAGAGACAAACAAATAAAGCAAGCCAGCAAGGAGGAAAAACAACAACAACACACATTTTTTTTACCAAAAATAAGAGTAAATGTGAACTCCAACTGATGAAGAGACAGCTTCAAAATGCTGGGGGTGGGGGGTGGGGTTATTTTCCTTCTTCAGGCAGAAGGAAAATGTCATATAGAGGCAAGGTGATATTGAAGGACTGATGATCACAACAAAAGTAATTCCATGACATACTTTTCTAAATTTGTTGTTTTCCATAATATTCAATTTCTTAAATATTATTTCTATACTTATCTTTGCCTTTTAAATCAATTAATTTATAGCATCTTTCAGAATCTTCCGTTATCTCAGTGCCTGGGAGTTATATTCCCTTTCTCTATATTAACTGTGAACTCGTGATGGATTATTTCTTACGTACTTTGTAACACTGGCCTGTGCAATTATCTTATGTAGGAAGTGTCCCCCAGGAACATCCCATATAGTCTGTGTGTGGTTTATTAAGATTTATTTCTCTCTATGTTTAATGTTTTGTTCTGTTTTTTTATTTTGAAATTTTATTTTGTGGGAGTTATTTCTGTCTGGGAGTTATTTTGTTTTTTGCTTTTGTGTCTGATAACTCCAAAGACATTCTCTATTTAGTAGCAGTTAGTTTCTAACCTTGATTCCTTCACTGTGCACACAGTGTAAAATAGGAAGTTTGGAGGCATTGCATGGTTTAAATGTTCACGAGAGATTTGATTGGCATGTAGAATTTCTGAAATCAGACTTAGGCTTTCTTGTCTCCATCTTCTTCACAAGATTCCACTTTAAGAATACAAACATTGGGTTGGGGATGTGGCTCAAGTGGTAGCGCGCTCTCCTAGCGTGCTGTGCGGCCCGAGTTCGATCCTCAGCACCACATACCAACAAAGATGTTGTGTCTGCCAAAAAACTAAAAAAAAAATAAATATTAAAAAAATTAAAAAAAAAAAAGTATACAAACATTACACAGGGGCCTCATGTCTTAGACCCTGCCTTGTGATAGTTCAAGGTCCAATTTCTTATACCTGCCTGAGGCCACCAGCTACCAATTCTGAAAGCCTACAACCAGATGCCAAAACTTCATAGGCCACAAGACATCTGCTACAATTTGCGGTTTGAATTCCCTCTTTGGTTCTGAAAAATAAGAAATTTCCTTTTTTTCCTTTCTTCTTCAAATTCACCTATGTAATTGAAATATTTTTTAAAAATTTTTGAAGCACTTCTATTTGCTTGTATCAGGAGGTGGATCTGTTCATAACCACTTGGTGAATCATTTTACTAGAAACTCTTTAGTTTTAGGGGAACAAGAAGGGTACTTACAATAGAAGCCCCTTTAAAGTAAAACTTGGGCTGGGGATGTGGCTCAAGCGGTAGCACACTCGCCTGGCATGCGTGAGGCCCGGGTTCGATCCTCAGCACCACATACCAACAAAGATGTTGTGTCCGCCGAGAACTAAAAAATAAATATTAAAAAATTCTCTCTCTCTCTCTCACTCTCTCTCCTCTTTCACTCTTTAAAAAAAAATAAAAATAAAAATAAAGTAAAACTTATCAAATACTTTGGCTTCCTCCTCAAAGATCCAAACTACCCATTCTTTTTTTTTTTCCCTTTGATACTAGGATTGAACCCAGGGTTGCCTAACCATTAAGTCACATCCCTAGGCCCTATTTTATATTTTATTTAGAGACAGGGTCTCACTGAATTGCTTAGGGCCTCACTAAGTTACTGACGCTGTCTTTGAACTCACAATCCTCCTGCCTCAGCCTCCCAAGCTGCTGGGATTACAGGCATGTGCCACCAAGCCTGGCTAAACTACCCACTCTTAATATACCAACACTGAATAAAAAATTTTGGAGGAATTTTGATGGGACAAAGGGGAGGGAAAGGTGGGGAGGGAGCATGGGGGCAGGAAAGATAGTGAAATGAGATAGACATCATTACCCTAGGTACATGTATGACTACACATGTGGTACAACTCTACATCGTGTACAACCAGAGAAATGAAAAGTTGTGCTCCATCTGTGTACCATGAATCAAAATGCATTGAAATAAAATTAAAAAAATAAAAGATACTAACTTTGATCCAGGGTTTAATGTGTATTTTCAAGCTTCTTTACAGTAAAGTTAGCATTTTTCTCTTTGAAGTTAATAAATGATTAATGGGGAAATATTTATTTTGCTCATTTATTTGTTTGGTTTTTTTTTTTTTTTGATTGGTACATCCTACATTTACATAAAGGTGGGATTGACTGAGGTATATTTATACATGCACATAGCATGATTTTCTTAAATTAATCCCATTTCCTTCCCTTTTCCATCCCTCCTTCTTCTCCTTTTCCTTCTTCTATAACACTGATCTTTCCTATGGTATCCAATTCCCTCGCCTTTTCCCCTTATTTTGCTCTAGATTCCACATATGACAGAAAACATTCGACCCTTGGTTTTCTGAGTCTGGCTTAATTCACTTACCATGATGTCTTCCATTTTCATGGGGAAATATTTTGAAGTGTACAAATACCCTGTTCCTGATCAAAATTTTACCCAATAGCTATCGCATTCATTGATGAAACTTACTTAATTTTACTTAGTTTTATTATGATATATATAAATAAGTGATTTTGTAACTTCATTATTTCTCTACATTTATTAATTGTCATTCTACTGACATGAATAACTTTCTCACCTTCCTTTATCATTTCTCTAATTAGTCTCACTTTGGGCTTATGAATTATTGTTTTATTTGATGGGCTAAAATCTGTTACTGCCATAATTCATTTTGGTATTCAAGTTGTCCCAGATGGGGCCAGTGAGAGTCCCTTCAAGGTGTCTCCAAATGCCTTTTCTTAAGTAAAACAATGAGTCATTGGTAAGAGTTTTGAATTGAATGAAGGAAGTAATTCCTGATGCATTCCTGGAAGTAGTCTAGACAGCCCTCTATCTAATGAGCATTTATGACTCACAGATAGGATTGTGTTCCTCATGACTCACAGGGAACTACTTACAAAGAGAACCTTTCTTTCTTTTCCCTACTATAATTCTGATTCTCCTTCAACATCAAAAGAGATCTTGGCATCATGAGACTAATCTGCCCCAAAAGCATCATGAGTGATACACAGACCACAGATACATACCAATGACTGAATCTATGAGATGGGCCCTCCTGAGAAAATAGAGTTGACAAACAAGGAAATAGAAATGACAATTCAGTGAGAAAGACTGGATTGGACCATTGTAACATACAGGGGCAAGGAAACCTTAACATATTTAGAAAGAAAAACAGAATGATGTCACAGAATGACTAATATTTCCTTAGGAAAAAAAAAACCCAGGAAATGGTCCCAGGAAGTGGTCACAACAGCCTCAGCAGAGTATAAAAGAGGATGCAAGGTGAAGGGACTTTAAAGTTCTCTAAAACTCACTCTCTAGCTAACATCAGAACCTCCAGTCTCTGACACCATGTGCAACTCCTCTTGTGGCTCCTGCTGCTCTGGCCAGGGCTATGGCTGCTGCCAGCCCAGGTGCTGCCAGACCACCTGCTGCAGGACCACCTGCTGCCGCCCCAGCTGCTGTGGCTCCAGCTGCTGCAGACCCTGCTGTGTGTCGAGCTGCTGCCGCCCCTCTTGCTCTGGTGGGTCCAGCTGCTGTGGCTCCAGCTGCTGCCGCCCCTGCTGCTGCATCTCCAGCTGCTGCCGCCCCTCCTGTGACTCCTGCTGCTGCCAGACCTGCTGCCGCCTGCGTCCAGTCTGTGGCAATGTCTCCTGCCACACCACCTGCTATCGCCCCACCTGTGTCATCTCCACCTGCCCCCGCCCCATGTGCTGTGCCATCCCTGACTGCTGAATCTTGTCTTTGAACACCCCACCTCCTTACCTCCTCTCTCCCCACAGATGTAGACCTTCTTTCACTGCTGACCATTAGGTCAAATGGAGAGGGATTGATGTCACTCCACTAAGCTGGGTCTTGTGATTTTAATAAGCCCACAACAGGCTCAGTAACTCCACAGGCATATCCTGGCCTCCATGCTCTGCCTCTGCATGGCTCTCTCACTCCTATCCACGTGTGAATTTGCTAGTAATATACCAACTGCCATGTTGACCTGACTAGTTCTCTCCACAATTTCCTTCCTAACTCTTGGGCACCAGGTCATCGAACTCAAGAATCCATGGGTTGATTTTAATATTTCTATCTTATGGATTTTCACAGTCTTTCTCTTCATTGTTCTGTTAAGTTTTTCTTTTATAATTATTAATCCCCACTTTTTCCTTTGTTATATTTCTATGCCAAAATAAACCACCACCTTCCTGAATGGGAAATTCAGTGTGATTGTGTTCTTCTCTGAGTTTCTGTTTGATCTGGACAATTGTATTTTACCCACACTGTAGGAGAGAGCAGGGCTGTCAATTTTACATGAGATGTCAGGACACATTTATCACAGCCTCGTTGTCACTACAGTCTCTTCAGTGGCTAAAAAATGAGAATAAAAATCTTTTTGGAAAGACTATAAACAATGTTGTAGGGAACAACATCTTCTGATCTGTTACACATCTGTGAACGCAGTTTATAATAGCTATATGAATAACAGACCTGGATGACTGTTGCTGGGAGCGATTGGTGATCTGGAAAAGCAATACAAGCTGAAGGTGCAGCTAAAGTCAGAAATTCCAGGACAAATGTGAAAGACAGAGTTTTCATGACAAAATATAAACCCTCATCTCCTGTAGCCAGAGGCTGGATGAAGCTGAGGACCAAGCCTAGGATTTAATACGAGAGGAGCCAAGCTCCAGGGTGTTTTCTTTCTCAGACCATTTGCCATGCCAAGGTCAAGGCTACAAATGGGAAAGTACAAGACCTGGAGACACGGGATGGGAATCTCCGTGTTGATGCAATTGAAGATCTTGGATTCCCCAACTTCCCTGGACTCTCTGGGCTTGCAGAAGTGGTTGGTTTTCCTTGTTGGTGTCGAGGACCGCCCTTTTTCATAAAGATGATGTAGAAGCATCAGTCTTGAAAAATAACTCAGGCTTCCCTCACTGTCTTCTCCCTCCTCTCCTCTTGGCCACACACCAATGATGAGAATTAAGTTACATGAACTTTACCCAGAGATCAGCTGAGCTTGCTAATAGGAGACTAACCCCCAAAGACCCTTAGGACTCTATAACTGCATCATGGGGAGTGTGGTGCTTCTGCACTGGGGCAGATGGGGGCAGGGGGCCACATAGTATCCAGTTGTCTCTGTGATATTAGCAGCTGATGCTGATCATCACCTAGAACCATCATTTCATGAAGCATGGAAAAACTGTGATATTGCAAATGTGTTATTGTCATTGATTACCCGGGACAATTCCACAGGGAAACATCCTCTAATGAATCCTCTCATTATGCTCTCATGGATGTGTGGTTACACTGAAGAATACGTTTCTAATTATTTTCCATTTATTTACTGGTGCGCATCATCCAAGTGTGACTAAGTGAGTGCTTTTCCTCCTTTAAAAAAAAAATTCCTGCCAATAAGAACTCATAGATTTCAGTAGATTGATGGGGTATCAGTTCATTCCAGCTCACGTCTCTTGTGATGCTCAAACAAGTAACTTCAAGTTGGCTCCCAAGTCCTTTTGACCAGAATCTAGTAGACTCTGAAGGTTTTCCTGGTTTTTATATAACAAAATATTCCAGACTTATTTGTACATTTCCTTTCCCAGACATAATCAGCCACCTTTCCTCGGAGCCCTGATTCCTTTTAGTGGAAAGTGACCTGTAAAACCATAAATTGAAATGTGAAAGTGCGTGTAAGTTGATTTTTTTCTCATCTCAGTTTTTTCAGTGTTCAGAGTTAGAAAATATTGTTTAAAGGATAAGCTATATCACAGGTTGCTGCAAAGAACTCGAGGATTTTATTTAACACCCAACCTCTCAGCCTACACATCTCCTTTCTCCCGTGCCCAAAACAATACTTCTCCTTTATAGTGACCCATAATTCCTTCCTGCACAATGCCTGTAAGACAACCTTGGAATGACATTGCCAATACCAAAAGCACCAATCTGATTGCTGAAAACAAACTTGAGATTCTTATTAAGGTTTTCAAAAAAACCTTTTTGTTCTTGAGATAATTACTTTCCCTGAAGTTAACCTGGATGTAAGGTGAGTTTGCATCATCATGGCTGTTATCATTGTTTTTGTGACCTTGGGAGACTTTTGAAGTTTGATTTTGTTTTATAATTGTGTCCAATACTTACATGGATCCAAAGTGAAAGCTTCAGAGCATGGTCTGTTCAAGAAATCTAGCACATACCTGTATTTTCTCCACCCTCTTCCTTTCACCCTCTCTGTGAAAGGAAGAAAACAAATTATGTTTGATACTCCCATTTTTTAATTTTCTTTTCTCTTATTTCAGCTTCATTAGGTATGACCAATCTTCAATAAACTACTTATTTAAAGTGCACAATCGGAGGTTTCGATAGTCACGTGTACTTAAGAACCAACTCCAGCATCAAGGTAATGAACATTCATCTTCTCCTTTGAAATTCCTCCCCATTCCACAACTTCAGGAAACAAATGATCTGCTGTCACTATCAATTTGCTTGCATTTTTCTATAATTGTACATAAATGGAATTACATATTATGTACATTTCTTACCTAACTTTACTCTCAGCATATTGAGATTCAAGGTGTCATATATATCAATATTTGATTCCTTTTGATTTTTTAGAAATTTTTCTTTGCAAGGACATATTGGTTTGTTTATCCATTTACCTTGTTGAATTGTTTCCAGATTTTTTTTTCTGTTACAAATACAGTTGCCATAAATACTTGTGAACAAATATTTATTTAGACATATGCTACTCCATCTTAACCAGAATCAGAAGTCCCTTTTTCTGGTGTTCTTATTTCTGTGTTATTTTATATTTGTAACCTGAGTTTTTTAGACATATTGTACCATATGATATACATTTTTTCCATGTGCTTAATCATCTCTTAACAATATATTCCTGGAGATGACTTCAAAGTAGCATATAGAGATACACCTGATTCCATTTTTACACATTTTAGAAATGTGCCATGGTTTATTCATCAGTACGCCAATGAAGGACCCAGGTTATATCCAGTTTTTTGTTGCTATTTTATTTTATTCTTACAGATAGAACTGTTATGGATAATTTTGTGCAACATCTCTTTATAGTATATCTTCGGGATACTTTATAGAATTGAGATAACTACATCAAAGAATAATGCTGCTAGTTATAGTCAAATCCTCACAAGAAAAGTGTGAGTGTGCTAATTTCCACATTATCCACTGTCAAATTGTCAAATTTGGAATTTTTGACCATTTAACAGGTCAGAAGTGGTATTCCACATTACTTCACTTCTCTTATTATGTATGTATATGTGGTGAAAAAAAGTCTGTATTTCATTTTCTCATTAGAAAGTTTATCTTTTTTCTAATCTAGTATTTTTTAATCATTATTTTTTTTATGTGGTGCTGAAAATCAAACCCAGTGCCTCACATGTGCAAGGCGGGCGCTCTACCACTGAGCTATGGCCCCAGCCCTCTAATCTAATTTTAGAAGTCCTTTACATATGATTAATCCTTTACCTATAATATACAAGTATTTTTTTCTTCATTTAGTCACTTATGTTCTCACTTTGTTTAGGATGGTTTCTTATCTTGCATTTTTAAATTACAAATGATGTCTTGTAACTATCAGGAAGGACCTAATTGCAAAAAGTCTATGTGTACATATGTATAAAATAGAAACATGTTAAATTGAGGATCTTCTTTAATAATGAGGCCTCTTGTTACCTCTACTGTCCCTTTGTAACTGACTGATGGATTTCCTCGAAACACCTATTGTTCCAATACTTTCCACGCTACACCACACTAGACATCATTCACCCTTATAATACAACTAAGACCTTAATGTTCTACTGTGCTTCCTGTTACTCCCCCAGCCCATGTCAAATAATATTTGCAAGGCCAACATGTTTGCACAGAGCTTTCTTCCCTTGAGTGATGATATGATAGCCAGTCTCTGTATAAATTCAAAAACATTGTTAAAATCTCCCCATCTTACCTGTTGAGCATTACTTTTCCCTACTTTCCCAGACACCCTATCTGTGCAGGTTATTGACCCAGGCAAATGCCAAAAACATACCCCCATTCAACCACACACTTGTTGAATGCTTTTTCATTCTTATGCATCCAAGTAGATTTTATTTTAATATGTTAAAGACTGAGTAAATGCCCTGTATTTCTAATAAATCTTACTTTCACTTAACCAACCTTCACCCAAGGCCTTTACTAGGCACCATGATAATAACTGTGAGTAAGCCATTTTTATGAGACTATGACCTTGGAGGCTTTACAAAAAGACTGGAAAAAGGAGATCTAAAACAATTATGATAAAGCATGATAGTCTAGAGAAGATACACATTTGGAAACAAAGAGAAGAAAAATTCATTTTAAGTTTAGTAGATGTCAAGAAAATATTGGAAATGAGTGAATATGCTAAGGTGACAAAGGAGAAAGCAACATTCTAGGCAAATGGAATATTCCAGGCATGAGAAATGGCATGGGCTATCATTCTTCACACCTTCCTTGAACATCTTAGGAGGGACTCACCATCCCAATTGACTGTGTGCTTCAGTCTATCTGGACCTCAGTGACCTCATGTGTAAAGAATTAAGAAAAATTGTGTCCACCAGATTGAGCCCTTGTGAAGTGTAAACAAGAAAACAATTATAGAGGACTCAGAAATATTTCTGACACACAGTAGGTGCTCAGCAAAGTCTAATTAGTATGAGCTCACCTTTCATTGGGAATGTATAAATTTTAATACACATTGCTATTTTGTTTACTAATAAAACCTTCCTCTAAAATAGTTGCCAAACTCTTTCCTATGTATATCATTTGCCTTGAGTTTATAGGACAGAGATTAAAGTTTATCCTTTATTTCTTCTTAATATTGAATAAAATATCTCCAACATACATTGTTGAGAGAAAACAGTTCAGACTATGAAACAATATAATTTTATTTACATTTCAGTTATAACATGCTCTTTGGATATATTGACTTACCAAAATATAGGTCCAAAATGTTCCCTTATGATACTCTACTTTTGAAAAACAACTTATCATTCAAATTTTAATATTTTTTAAAAGGACCCATCATGCCAATGTGATTTTTTACTATTTAAAAGTAATGAATCCATTGCATTATAACTCTTCAAACTGAATAGACTCAGTAAGACAAAATAGATAGGAACATCACTGGAATCCTTTACACCTCACTGAGCATCCAGAAAATCCAAAGGGATCACAGCATTCCTCATTGCACACAAGCTACCTCCCACACACCTCCAAAATATGGGTCTTTCAACTATTTTCTTTTTTTTCTTTTTTTTTTTTGATTTTTTTTTTTAATTGGTTGTTCACAACATTACAAAGCTCTTGACATAACCCCCTTCATACATTGGACTGAAGTGGGTTATGAACCCCCAATTTTACCCCAAATGCAGCTTGCAGAGTCACATCGGTTACACCTCCACTTTCAACTATTTTCATGTCAGAATTACATATTACTTGCTTTTAACTTTTTTCAAAACAGAGGAGATTTAATCACCATAAAATCTATTTCCCGTATATTTTCTGGAGGTGAATACATAAATGAAAAACAAACATTAAATCCAATGAAAGTCATGTAAGGGGTCTACCTTAGGAGACATATCAGACAGGATGAAAAATGGAGCTGATTCACATGACTTCACCAAATTGGAGAGCTCATAATACAACAGGAAAAAGAAATAGTCCCTTTTCTATAAATAGCGATGTTTACCAGATAAACACAATTAGCTAATTAACTAAACTAAATGATCTTTTCTTAGTATAAACAAAATCCTTCACATGATCATAGTAGCCCTCAGCAGGGTATAAAAGCAAGAGAGAGCAAGGAAAGATCAAACCTGAACACTCACCCACTTGGAAACCCACTCAAAACCTCTAATCTCTGATACCATGTGCAACTCCTCTTGTGGCTCCTGCTGCTCTGGCCAGGGCTATGGCTGCTGCCAGCCCAGGTGCTGCCAGACCACCTGCTGCAGGACCACCTGCTGCCGCCCCAGCTGCTGTGGCTCCAGCTGCTGCAGACCCTGCTGTGTGTCCAGCTGCTGCCGCCCCTCTTGCTCTGGTGGGTCCAGCTGCTGTGGCTCCAGCTGCTGCCGCCCCTGCTGCTGCATCTCCAGCTGCTGCCGCCCCTCCTGTGACTCCTGCTGCTGCCAGACCTGCTGCCGCCTGCGTCCAGTCTGTGGCAATGTCTCCTGCCACACCACCTGCTATCGCCCCACCTGTGTCATCTCCACCTGCCCCCGCCCCATGTGCTGTGCCATCCCTGACTGCTGAATCTTGTCTTTGAACACCCCACCTCCTTACCTCCTCTCTCCCCACAGATGTAGACCTTCCTTCTAAAAAAAAAAAAAAAAAAAATGTCATGCCCAAGAGAATTGATCTCCTGAGTCCCATAAGCCAATCTCATTCCTAGTTATTCTGAATATTCCACATCCTGAATTTTGTCCAAACTCCTCACCTTGCAAATGAATTCACTGAGGATCTCCTAATAATTTAACACATTACCTCCAACATTTTTCCCTTTTTCTTCAGGACGCCCATTCATCATGCTTAAAGAATTTGAGATTGCTTCTGTCACCGTAGGGCCGTAGATGTTTAACACCTCTGACATTGAAATCCAATCAAGTATCACTTTATGTTCCTTTGCAAGGATTTTCTTGTACCTTGTTATTCCTATATGAAAAAAATAAACTTCCATTCTATTGTCATTGAAAATTGAATGTGGTTGTTACTCTTTTTTTTCCCTATAAATTTTTATTCTATTTATCTATTTTTGCAGCAGTGGGGATGGAATCCAGGGGCACTCCACCACTGAGCTACATCCCCCATCCATTTCATTTTTTTTTTTTTTTTTTTTTTGAGATGTCATTGCTAAGTTACGGAGAGCAGCCTGGAACTTGTGATCTCTCTGCCTCAGCCTCTGAAGCTAGTGGGATTACAGGTGTGCACCACCATGTCCAGCTTCACTAGAAGTTTTGAAATGAGATCTTAATCCATCTTTTTTATAAGAAAATTTCCAAATATCTATTGATCAGTGAGTAGTTAAATATACCTTGGTAGCTTCCTAGGAAGACAATATAACCACTGGGGAAAATGAGGTATCCATACATCAGTGTTTCTCAACAAGGGACAAATTTGCCCTCAGAAGATCTCAGCAGTGTCTAGAGATATGGTTGGCACAAGGGGTGGAAGGAAGGTCCTGTTGCTGTTGTCCAGCAGGAAGACCCAAAGGATGATGCCAACCATCGTATAAGGCACAGGACAGCCCCAATATCAAAGAGTGATTGATCCCACACTAGATGTCTATGATGTCAAGGTTTGATTTACATCTATACTGTGGACATCTTATACATTGAGTTAAATAGAAGAAACGAGCAAACCTGTACATTAAATCAAGTATCCAAAATGAAATTATATAATCCCCCCACACCTATAATCTTTGCCATGATAAAATTGAGACATTCTAGACACCAGGTCAAATGTTTCATATATATGAGGCTTCAGAAGATCCTATAATAAGTATATAGTCTTTAAAAATCTAAATGACACAGAAGAATTTGACCCAAAGTAAGTTTTCTTTCATTAGTCTTTGCCAATATCATTCAAGAGCCATTGGTATGAGATAAATCCTTATTAAATGTATGTGTATGACATGTATGCACTTAGTCACAAGTCTGGCTTTAGTTATACATTTTCTTGTTCTGGTGTTTATTAAAATACCATTTGATGTCCTTCAGGAAATATTACTACTTTCCCCCATCGAGGCCAATTGGATTGCTCAGCAGATTTTAATATTTTTATTTATCATAAGAATGGTGAGTTTTTGGCCCATTACATTTTTGTGGAGGATTATTGCTAGTGCATAAGAAATCTGTTGATTTTTAAAAGTTCATATTTTAATGAACTCATGATTAATGCCACTTCTTAGTTGATTTTCTAGAATATTCTGAGCATAAAATCATGGCAGCGAAATGCTTCCAGCCTCAGGCATGTACCCTTGGCTTGTACCCAAGTTGCCCAGGTAGTGACCCCATCATTAACACAAACATTTTGGGGATTTTTCTTCCTCCTCTTACTTTCCATAATTCCTCACTTGCGTCTCCTAAAATCACCCCTCAAGTATACTATTTGCACTCAAGTCTCTGTCCCAAGTTCTGCACTTTTGTATAAAATAAAAATGAAGACAATAGATGTTCAGCAAATAAATTTGGTTGACTGATATCAAACTGGTAATGATGACTTTTTTTTTCCTAGCAATAAGAGTAAAACAGGGAAGTCAGGAGGTGAAGGACTGGTGCTATCATTTGGTGTTTCCCGCCTTCTTGGCTTCTTCTGTGTGGATATGGGCATTTCAGTTAAGCACAGTATTCATGGATGTCTATAAACAAGTCTCAATGCAAACAGAGTCTTAACTTCCACAACTTTTCACATGTCATTTATCGGTGACATGTTACCACAAAAATGCGGTCTTCCTTAGATGGAACTGCAATCTGTTTGTCTGGAATATTCCTTTTCCTTGCTCCAGCAGTCAAAAGATACTTCATTCGCTCCAAAACACTTATGGCCAGTGTCTTCTCTCTCCACCTTATGGTAACAGAAATAAATGCCATAGCCCAGGACTTCAGGGTATTAGGATTGCACCTGGGGGAATGGCAGAAGTCAGTAATGAATTAGAAACACAAGACAAAGAATAATGATAGAGGTCTTATTAGGAGAGTAGCTTATCAGGAAAGATATTGAGAAGAAAGCACTTCAGCTGGGTCATGACAGACAAGTAGGTTTGCAGAGCTGACAAGGAACAAAAAACATTCCCGGAAATTCAACAGCTTCAGCAAAGGCTTGCAAGTTTTATTCTTCACCCCTTCACTGACCACTTGGAGACATACAAGTTTTTGTTTAATCTTGAACAACTTTTAAGTTTGTTTTAACCTTTCTGTGTGTCTTTTGACTCTTCCACTAAAAGAGTAAGGACACTATTTCATAGGGCTGCAATAAAGATTAAAAACAATATGGATTAAAAAATGTTCAGCACAAAGCCTGACACAGTGAACATGTCACTATGATGCGCACACACCGAGGATGCATGGAACGCATCCACAAACTGTATATTTTTTATTTTAGTTGTGAAATTAAAGTAATTGTAATTCTTTAATTTTTGCCACACTGTTTTCTGGTGTGGATCTTATACAAGTACCCCCAGGAAAGACATGAGGGGTTATCTGTTCTGTTTTCAGAGGAGCCAATAGGATATCTTGAATACATATTTATTGAAAACTTACTGATTCTAGAAATCAACAAATGCTCCTGTGAAAGAAAAATCCATTGTTCAATTTTAGCAATAAAAAAAAAAAACCTCCCTATTCTGGAAGACATACAGCAAAAATGTGTTTTGATTATGTCAAAACCATGAGTCATTGCCAAATGCTTCAGCTGAAGACCCTGGAATGAGACCTGACACAGAGCTTGGAACTTCCTCGGGTCTGACCCTGACCTTCTAAGGTGGCCACACAAAAAATCACCATCATCCTCATGACAGATGGGACATCCTCCTCCCAAATGGGCCCTTTCTTCTAGTTCCTTTCCAACATTTCACCTGACCGGAAAATTCTTCAACAACAAAAGATATATTTGAATTATGAAAAACATCCTCTATGATTTGCATACAGATAGGAGGAAATATTACATCTGAAAAAAAAAATGTCAGAATGTCTATTATTGAGTACTTCATAAAAGACCACTGCATAGGTCAAGGTCAAATGTGACACCCACTAAGGAAAAAATGTCAAAAATGTTTCAGTGGGAAACACAGGAGCACAACAGGAAAGGGAGATATGCTATTTTCTTTCTTTGGAGTACTTAATTAGAAACATTCTATTATGTAATTAAATAATTAAGTTTTCCAGGAAGGTAAATAACAACAAGGAAATAATGACATGGTGAAAGAGAAGTTCGGTGGGATATAAAAGGGGGTGTGGTCCAAGAAGACTTTCAAACCCAAGAATTCACTCTCCTGGAAACCCACCCAGAACCTCCAGTCTCTGACACCATGTGCAACTCCTCTTGTGGCTCCTGCTGCTCTAGCCAGGGCTATGGCTGCTGCCAGCCCAGGTGCTGCCAGACCACCTGCTGCAGGACCACCTGCTGCCGCCCCAGCTGCTGTGGCTCCAGCTGCTGCAGACCCTGCTGTGTGTCCAGCTGCTGCCGCCCCTCTTGCTCTGGTGGGTCCAGCTGCTGTGGCTCCAGCTGCTGCAGGCCCTGCTGTGTGTCCAGCTGCTGCCGCCCCTCTTGCTCTGGTGGGTCCAGCTGCTGTGGCTCCAGCTGCTGCCGCCCCTGCTGCTGCATCTCCAGCTGCTGCCGCCCCTCCTGTGACTCCTGCTGCTGCCAGACCTGCTGCCGCCTGCGTCCAGTCTGTGGCAATGTCTCCTGCCACACCACTTGCTATCGCCCCACCTGTGTCATCTCCACCTGCCCCCGCCCCATGTGCTGTGCCATCCCTGACTGCTGAATCTTGTCTTTGAACACACCACCTCCTTACCTCCTCTCTCCCCACAGATGCAGAACTTCTTTTGGGCCCACCATTAGGACACATGGAATCTGGTTAATGTCATTCAACACAATGGGTTTCATGATTCCAATGAGCCCAACACTGTCCCACAAAAGCACCTTATAGTTCATTTTAAACTCTCTTCTTTCCAATGCTGTCATCAAATAAAAATTAATTTGTAATCTACTAGCAAAGAAATTACCTTGATCCTCCAGATTACTCATTTTCCTTACTACTTGGAGGGGCTACATTATTTTTCTCAAAAAGTTAAACATTAACTCTAGCCCCAATGTAGGCACGAATTTTATTCCCTCAGTCCTGGGGGGTCTAGTTATATCATAGATTCTCTCCTAGAGTAATTTTCTTATGTTTTGTTGCTCTTCTGCTTTGAAATAAAATTTTTCTGCCCAAAAGAATTCTTTGATGTTGTTCTCTATTATTTTCAGAGTCATTTACTCAGTAACCAGGCAATTATATTTTATACAAAGACACAGAAAAGTTCATGTTGAAATAATTTTGAAAATAAGTGCTAAGTCAAATATAGACAACTTAGGATATTAACACAAAGTGGTGCATTTGTAAGTGTAAAAAGTGGTGTGTGGTGTGTGCCCATGCACATACATGTTGCCTGTGTGTCTCCATATCCTGAATTAGGACTTAAAAATCATTACATTGTTAGTACATTATACCTCTTAATACCATTGGTTTTGTTTTGGAGAAAATGTACAACCAAATTTCTGGGGAAAAACAGTTCATGCCAATGAAAGCAGGAAAATCTCCTACAAAGAAGATAATGTACCCTATTCATTCATTCAATAAACAACATTTCAAAGTGTGTTCACAAAGAGGGTTGTATTTCCCATTGAGTTCTGATGAGAAGAAACGCAGATTTCGCTACATTTTTAAGAAACAACATTTCATCTGGATGGCGTGGTATGTTTCTGATTGTGGTATTTCAGGGTTTTCCTTATGATTCAAACATCTCTACACTTCACATTCTAACATACATGGCCCTAGAAGTCTAGAATTTCAAAACTCATTTTCTCTATCTAAGGATTTTAAAAATTATAAGTAGTTCCTAGTAGTTCTCAGCTGGGATGCACATTGGAGATAAAATGTCCAGGAATGGTGGCTGCACCTGAATTTGAAAGACAACAGTGTTTTGACATGACTCTCCAGGAGGACTGCTTCAGTGATTGTTACTGATATCAAAATGAGCCCATGACCATGCACTAAAATGGATTTAGACTATTGAAACAACAGGGTTGAAGATGATTTGTGTAGACATCACTGGTAAGCTTCGTGTTTCTTCAGATGCCATTAGAAAAAGGCTTCCAAGATTTTAATCATAGAATTAAGACACCCTCATGAAAGAAGAAAATTTCCCCATTTCACAACTCATTTGGAATCTGCCTTAGTTGTTTGGAATAAAGAAGGAATGTAGAGGGGAGGAAACAGGAGGTGGGAGAAAGAGGAAGGGCAAATACCAGGGGTTGAATTAAGACAAATTATATTCCATGCTTTTATAATTATGTCATAGTACATTCTATTGTCAGGTATAACTAAAAAAAGAACCAATCAAAAAAGAAGAAATAAATAGGATGAAATATACTTTAAATTTTACACAGAAGAGTTAGGAGTGTTGTTATGAAACCCTAAGTTCTGAAATCACAGATGAAATTATAAAATATAATATTGGGGTTTTACATATCCAAAACTTTTCAGTACATCAAAGGTAAAAATAAAAAAACTTGAATTATTTTATTTTATCTGTGACATTGGAGCAGGCTGGCATTAGGAGTTAATCCTGAAGTGATGCTTTGAAATTCCCTCCTCTTTGCATTTCCACCACACTCTTGTCCATCAGTAAACCCCATGAAAAAGGAAGGTTATCACACAACATGTAAAAAGCAATAATGAAATGTTTAAATGGAAAGTTCAATAAAATCAACTTCATAAACAACTAAATAATCCGTAAAATAAGAAAAGTCTGGCAAAACTGATCAGAGAGAAAGTAAATAGTAACTAAAGGGCTAATGGGTAAATAATACATTTGATAGGAGGTATAATCAGCCACCAGGAGAGTGTTTTTTAAAACAAACTAAAAATTTATACATAAATTTACTTTAATATGTTCACATTTTATGATTAGATTGACTATTTCTATAAAAGTATAGATTAACAAAATTAATTAATTTTATAGAAAACATAAAAACAATAATCATTAAATAAACTATATATATATGATTCAAAACTTACCCTCTACATATGTTGATATGTGGGGGGGTAGGCACCAGTCTCATATTGATTTAGAAGTAAGTTTACTAAATCTTTTTTTTTTTTTTGAGAGAGAGAGAGAGAGAGAATTTTAATATTTATTTTTTAGTTTTCAGCGGACACAACATCTTTGTTGGTATGTGGTGCTGAGGATCAAACCCGGGCTGCACGCATGCCAGGCGAGCGTGCTACTGCTTGAGCCACAACCCCAGCCCCAAGTTTACTAAATCTTAAAGGAAGTTCAATTCCATTCAAACTGGAAAAAATTTTTAAAAAAATATAGAAAAAAAAGAAAAATCTTCTCAACTCACTTTTATAAGGTAAGTACAAACATAATTTCAAAATCAGACAAGCATAGTGTGATAAACGAAAATCATAGGCTTGTATTATTGAAGATCACAGATGCAGAAACCAAATAAATACTAATAAATGAAATATCAATATGCAAAAAGAGTAATACATCATAGCCAACTAGAGTTTGTTCTAGAAATTTACAAATGCTTCAAAATTAGAAAATATTTAGCTGGGTAAAGTGGAGCATGTCTGTAATCCCAGTGGTTCAGAAGGCTGAGGTAGGAGGATTGAAGGTTCAAGGACAGATTCAGCAACTTTGAGAGGCCTTCAGCAACTTAGGGAGACATTGTTTCAAAATAAGAAATAAGAAAGGGCTTGGGGATGTGGTTTAGTGGTCGAGGGCCTCTGGTCTCAATCTCCAGTACCCACTCCCTGCAAAAAGAAAATATTTAATTGAATTTTATGTTAGTACATTAACAGAAAAGTACAGGATGATCTCACCAGATGGCTCACATGATTGTGGAGCGTGAAAAGTCCCAAGATCTGCAGTTAGCAAACTGGAAACCCAGGGGAATCAATGTAGTTCCAGTCCACATGTGGGTAGTCTCAAGGCCCACGAAGAGCCAAGGTTTCAGAGTTCATCTAAAAGAGGAAGAAAAGTCTGATATCAAGGCAGTGGGAAGAAGGAATTCCTTGTTAGGCAGCTATTTATTCTATTCAGGTCTTCTGTTGATTGTCTAAGGCCCATCCACATTAGGGAGGGCAACATATTCAAAGTAATGTTCAATCAAATGTCCACTTTTAGATTTTCAAAAATGTTGAGAGTGGATATTTAAAGTATGACACATTGATTCATACAATGCAATAATAGCGATCAGGGAAAGCACGTGAAATAGAATGAAACTTTTCATCTTTTCCTATGGGCTAATGGAATAAGTACATCCAATGGTCCCCCTCCCTTTCAAAAACGTGATTTCACTAAGGAATATCCAAGCAGAGGCTTTCAGCCTCATCATTTTCACTATCATTCAGACAAACCATGTAGTTTCTAGTGGTAGACAATTATATGGATGAAAATATAGAAGAAAATCATGTCTGTCACTGTAACACCAAACTAACCAGAGTGGAAACCATACTATTCACACATAACTGAGGCCAATAATTAATTTTTAGTGATATATTGGTAAATGTTATAGGGACACTCCCACACACAAGGAACATTCAAAACCCATAATAAAAAGAAATTCCTGTAGAATATTAACTCATGATAAATAATGACACACCAAGTGAGCAAATGGATTACCACCAGCTCTCCCTCACAATGGTTTCAAATTTGCTATTGCAAGAAGCTCCAGAGATTTCTCTAACCTGAAACAAATGGATATCTTAAGTTGATATTTTCATACATAGAGAAGTCTAAAATTGGATTCCCAAACCATGTTAGCTATAATTTTTAGTATTGATATAGATTATTTTCTTCTTCCAGCAACTTGAGAGAAATCATATTTCTCTCAAGATTCATTAGACTTCTCTGGATCAGTGAACTCTGTTTCCAGTTCTCCTATCTCAGCCAGAAGGTCCTCCCAAGTCTCAGCTTTTTAATATTATTAGTCTCTGTGAGAGGACATTAAGATCCCAGCCCTGCATCACTGACTCTTAATCTAAAGTTGCATTACCAGCCCTCAGAGTGAAGAATCTGGTTTTGAGTCCATTACAGACTGAACAAAGTGGCAGCTGATATCATCTTCATTCGGGAATCTGAGAATTTCTTTCTTTTAGCTAAAAATTTTATTACTTTAAAATCAGAATCCTAGCGGGGCGCGGTGGCACATGCCTATAATTCCAGCATCTCAGGAGGCTGAAGCAGGAGGATCAAGAGTTCGAAGCCAACCTCAACAAAAGTGAGGTGCTAAGCAATTCAGTGACATCCTGTCTTTAAGTCAAATATAAAATAGGGCTGGGGATGTGGTTCAGTGGCTGAGTGCCCCTGAGTTCAGTCCCCAGTATCAAAAATAAATAAATAAATAAAATTATATATATATATATCAGAATCCTTACATCTGTGTAGTCAGAGGAGAGGTCCATATTAATGCAAGTCCCCAAATCATATTTCTCTTGAGGGAAAATTTCACTTGTCAATCATTAAATAATCTATTTTTATTTTAAGCAATGAAATAATATTGCTAATGAAATATTTGAATAAGTCAATATTTTCTCTCATAAAATTAGTGTTAATCTTAATAGGTATATTTTTTCCCTCTATTGAATGCCCAATCAAATATAAATTCCTAGGAGAGAAACAATATGAACTTCTTATAGAGAAATCAGGTGGTTCTTGTTAAGTCAATGACATTTCTTACTGACCAGGAAGAGAGGAGGGAAGAGGAATAAAAGTGACCCACACGGATAGAGACCCTGGACATGATCTAATTTGACATTCTCAAACTTCACAATAGAGATCACTAAAATAATTGATTCTCCACTTCAGTAAACTAGATAAGGCTTTAATATATTTTTTTCTCTCTCTCTCTTCCTTTTTGCCAAGAGAAATATCCTTTTCAGCTCAAGCAGAGACTTGAAACATGCCCACGTGACTGGTATTTCTGTGCTGTTTTTCTGCCATTAGTACCTAACACAGAAGAAAGAAGAAGGGGAGGATACCTCAAACAGGACACCTCATTAAATGTGAATTTCAGATAAACAACAAATACTTTTTAAATGTAAGTATGCTCCATCTACACTGGGACATAGTTATAAAAATTATCTACTGTTTATCTGAAATCCAAACTTAACTGAGAACCTGTATTTTTATTTGCTAAGTAAGGAAACTCAAATTCAAAAAAAAAAGTTCCAAACCGACCTGCAGCCTGAAGGCCAGCCTTAATCAGCCAATCTCAGCTGACCTGCAGACACATGACCAAGAAATAAAGACTTATTATTGAGTGTGATGAGAGTTTGTGGTTGTTTGTCATGAAGCAAGAGCTGGCTCATTAAACCTTGTTAGCAATGAGAAACTAGCTTAATACATCAGTCAGTATGCAAAAATAAGCAGATTGTTTTCTACAAAGAAAATAAAAATAGAGTTAATGTCCAAGAGTATGTGCCATGGTTAGTTATATTTTAATGTTTGATAAATTTTCTGGAGAGTTCAGGTTAATAAATTGTAGATTAATACATAAAATGAAGCTAATATGAATAGTATAAACTGGCTTATTCATGTTAAATTGAAGAATAATACCATTTATTTGTAAGCATGTTTGTTAAACACAGGGTTCTGGGTCAGACATGCTTTGATTTGAATCTAGACTGTGTTTAGAGCTGTGTGACCTTGGGCAAATTAATTAATCTCTTTAAGCTCCAGACTCCTCATCTATAGAATGGAGATAATAATACCTATCTCTATTGATTATTATGATCATTAATCAGATAAGATATTTGAATCATCTGTGACCATCCCTGGGACATATGAAGTACTCAATAAAAGATAACTTGAAGTTCTTGCATAGTAGGCAGGAAAATGGTAGCTGAAATCCATCACTGACAAATGAAACCACCATCCAGGGGAGATGAGATAAACTGCTTTTACAGGAAGAGACTAGCTTAAAAGAAAATAGAATTCCTCATAAAACTGTGTTATAAGACATAAGGCTCAAAGGATTGCTGGACCAAAAATGACCACAGAAAGTTGGGCATTAATAAAAATGCTGTGTGTAAATAAATCAGGAAAATATTATCCTTCTATCAAAGCATTTTGCCAAGAACAGTGTCTTTAATTCTAGACACGGTATCTCGGATAATTATCTGTCTATAGTAAAAATCAACTAATATCATGAAGGAGTCAGGAGGAAATCTTGGCCTGAGGGAAGATGGAGAATGAATTTGATATAGTTCACATCTAGATGTCTTCCAGGGTATCTGAAGTGCAAAATGGGACAGATTCCCTCATGATGACAAAATAAAACAAAAACCCTTGAATCTTGAGACGGGGTGATTTTGGACTAACGACATTTAAAAAGCATTTGAATGAGGTTTTGCAAGATTTCTGCTGTTTTTTTTTTTTTTTTCCCCTTTTGGGTTGTAGAATTTAAGTGGGGTTGATTAGAAAGTATTCTCTTTTTTTAGATCCCCCAAAGGAAAAATATAGATCTACTTCAGAAACAAGAAACTCATAGATGGAATCCATCAAAAAGTATAATGTACATGGTGAAGGTATCAATAACTTAAAAGGAATTAGACAAGGGCATGTTTCACAGCTGCACACTTTGAGACTGACATTAGGGAAACTAGTAGTCCAGCAACTCTCTATTGACCTTCCAGAGAGCCAGAGCCCAGGGCTGACCCCACCTAGAAGTCCTGAGACGCTTTCTGGTTCCCTGTCAATGGAGACAAATGCTCCTCTTATCCTCTGCCAGTACCACTTCTAGTGGTGCTGCTTAAATAAAGGAAGAGGTTTACTACTTGCTTTAATAAAAACCCTGGTTCACTGAGCCTGGTAAGCAAAAAAAAAATTCAATGTCAAGGCCACTTACTGATGAATGAGGAGTCTTGGAGCTCAGTCTTCATAATGCAAGCTCACTGTGTGACCTTAGTCAACCCTTACAACCTCCACTCCAAAATGGGGGGGGGGGGATAGACCTAAACACCCGCTACAGCCCCTTTCCAGACTCCACAAATGCAAGGATTAATCCCAAATAAATGACAAAGATAAAAATTGCAATGAATCTTTGCAGCAGGTTTTACAAACAGGGTAGACATTGAGTTCAGATTAAAAGGAGGAGGAGGGCATTCCAGGTGAATGAGGAGACATCAACAACGAGGGTAGGGAAGCCCAGATCCCATTCAGGGGAGAGTGACAAAACCAGTGTGGCAGGATTGCATGTGGTCCATCCTCACATGGAAAACCGCAGGCCTGCCTTTAGGTGAGTCGTGGAAGGAGACATCTGGGAAGCAGATGCCTATTGGTCTGCACCGGAATGATGCTATTAACCTGTTACTGCCGTGTCTCTGTGTAATAATAAGCAAGTCACTGCTTGGGTGATAATCCTGAGCGTCTTTGAAGGGAAGAAATAAATTGCTGGCCTCAGGGCCAAGAGACAGAGTGATTAGGTATTATCTAGTTTAGAAAACACATTCTTTTCTCTTTAATGGGTTAGAAATATTTCAAAGGCAAATTCATCAGGATTGAATTCATTATCTAAATTTGCTAAAAACAAAAGAAAGGAATATTTGTGGTATATATGCATGAATATGTATGAGGTAAGGGTGACCAAAAAAAAAAAAAAATTAGTCAATGCTAACTCCTCACTTCATTGGCCAGAAGATGAATAAGGAATGCTCATGTGTCCAGAAGTCCCACAGCACCTGGCAGGGTATATAAAGGGCCCAGAGAAGGAAGAAGACATCACACTGAGAACCTCCAACTCCTCTCAAGTCCTCAACACCACTCCAGCCCACACTCCACCATGACCGGCTCCTGCTGTGGCTCCTTCTCCTCCCAGAGCTGTGGAGGCTGCTGCCAGCCCTGCTGCTTCCGTGACCCCTGCTGCTGCCGCCCAGTGTCCTGCCAGACCACCGTGTGCCGCCCAGTGACCTGTGTGCCCCGCTACACGCGCCCCATCTGTGAGCCCTCCGGCCGCCCCATCTGCTGCGACCCCTGTGGCCTGCAGGAAGGCTGCTGCCGCCCCATCACCTGCTGCCCAACGTCCTGCACAGCCGTGGTCTGCAGACCCTGCTGCTGGGCCTCCACCAGCTGCCAGCCCATCAGTGTGCAGGCGCCCTGCTGCCGCCCCCACTGCTGCCAGCCTGCTCCCTGCCGCACCATCTGCAGGACCTCCTGCTGCAACCCCTGCTGCAACTCCTGTTGCTGAGCCCCTGCTGTCTCCACAGAGCACCAGAGCCTAACCACCTATTGGGCATTTTAATCAAGTTGCAAGAAAATAAAACTTTTTTCAAAGGTGACAACGGTTAGTTTTACATCCTACCATCTGGAGGCAGTCTCATGTAAGCGGATTTTCATCACCACCCTCTGCCTAATTCCCAGGCATCTACCTCAGCCAACGGACACCATAGGTGATCAGTCAACCTTTAAATGTCCCCAAAATGGACTCTGCAAACCCATCCTGAACCTGATGGTTTGGGCTACCTAAACCCTCGCCATCATCCTCTGTAATGCATTGCTCACTGTTGTCAATAAACTAATTTTTCCTGGCATAGCAAACTACTCTGCTCCCTGATTCATTCACTAATGCATGCTGATGAGTGAGTGCACACAGACGGACAGGACTTTAGAATCTGCATAAGGAAACTAAAGCTCAACCTAATCGAAACTTTATCCATACAGATTCCACTTGGTCAGTCAGTCATTCACTGCTACAGAGGACCTTCTTCAATGGCCAGGGACTGCCCATTAGTGATTAGCTAGCCACATCCCGTACACTCCAATGAGTTAGACAATTAAGTAAACCCAGTGTTAGTAAAGAGGGGTGGAAGGAGTGGAAATAGACTATTCGAAGTCCACCCTGGCCACTGGCAGCAAGCTGACCAGCATGGCTCCTCTCAGCTCCTTACCACAGCTCCTGGAGCAGTGGTTTTCAAAGCACAATCTATGCACTTGGAAATCACCCATACCAGAATCTCCTGGGTCACTTATTAAAATGCATATTCTTAGGCTCCAAACTAAACCACTGAATCAAAATCTCTGGGCCTGAAACCCACTAGTGTTCCTCTTTTACTATTATTTCCACGTAATTCTCATACACATTAGAATTTCAGGACTGTGATTCACTCAGAGGAAGATCTAGATTTGAGCTAATTTCAGGGTCTAGAAGTCATGCAAAAACATCCGCCAGAACAAGAAATAATGAACACATTCTCAGTTAAGAAAAAAAATGCAGGGCTGGGGATGTAGCTCAAGCGGTAGCACGCTCGCCTGGCATGCGTGCGGCCCGGGTTCGATCCTCCACATACAAACAAAGATGTTGTGTCTGCCGAAAATTAAAAAAAATAAATATTAAAAAAAAGTTAATTATAAAAAAAATGCAGACATGAGATTGAAGCAGCACTATTAGGCTGAAATCACAAGGATCAGTTTGGAGGAGAAATGCCTCTAAATAAAAGTACAAAAGGATGGCCTCTAGAGCCTGCATGGATGGAATCAAAACAATAACAACAAAGAAGACTTGAAGAAAGAAAGAAGAGGGGCTCGAGAACAGATGGGAGAGGGGGAGGGAAAGCAAGGACGAGGAAGCAAGGGAAGAGGAAGAAGCAGAGGAGACAGAGATGGTGAGGAGGACAGGCAGGTGTTTCAGATCCTGGTGCCAGGATCTGAAGGGCACACAGGGACCCCAAGCTAGTCTCTGACGGCTCACATAGGTAGGACCTCTGTGCCTCTGTGGCCTGTCCATTGCTCACCTCGGAGATCCATGCCTCACCATTCACTCCCCACCAAGCTTTGCCTCAAGCAACGCTGAACTTCTCGTAGTTTCTGGGCATCTGACATTCCCTGAGGTTTTGATTTTGATTTTGGTTTTTTCATGTTCTTTTTCATGTTCTTTCATTTATCTCATATATTCTTTTATATACCTGTTCCCTCCACCTTCTTTACTTACCTAACTCTGATCCATTTCCAAGATTCAGATCAGTTATCTCCAGCAGACATGTCTTAAACCTCCTACCGCAAAAACACATGAATACATGTGTGCACACGCACAAACACACACACACACACACATGTGCACACACACCCTTGTACAAACATCGGCTAGGTTAGGAGCTCCTTGCATGTTCCAGTAGATCTTGAGCTTACCTCTCTCCCCGCAAAGCACTGTATCTAAATTATTTCTCTGCCTTCAAGGAAAGGACTGTGGTTTATTGATTTGGGTGTTTAGTACTGAGCTCAGAGTTCAATACACAGCTGGTACTCGATTTCTATTCGTTGAATCAAACTAAATTGGAAGGGAATTGTCTTCACAAAAAGAATTCCAAACGGTACATTTCTTTAAGCAAAAACTTCAGCAGTCATATAAATTAACTTCTCTGACCCTCAGGTTTTCTATCTGAAAAATGGGAAAATTAATACTTAATCAATGTATATTGCTGGAAAAAGTTAACTGAATCTATGCACATAAAGCACCTGGGGCATCCTAAGTGCCCAGTACCATTCATGTTTAGTTCTCGCAGTACATCTGCACATCACTGTATCAAACTGGATAAAAAAAATATGTAACCATTACACATTCAATCTTTCTGAGAGTCAGAAAGAATTAGGGGGAAGATTTTACCAACCACATTTCAACAATCTTTTTTTTTTCAATATAATCCACATCCACTGTTAGAAATAGATTTTTCCAATAAATACAGCAAAAGAGGCCAAAAAATTGACTAGGTATCAGATTAAGGTTGTCTCAGGATGAAAGCGGTCTTTAAGAATTGACTCCATGAATCCATAAGAATGAGTCCTGCATTATAAGATTTATAAGCAGGAGCTTATCAGCAGAAAAAAAAAACAAGAACTGGATATAATATATGAATCTAATAGACAGATTTTTTTCCTTTCACATTGAACCATCCAAGGGAATGAAACAACAAAAAGGAGAAAGAGATCCCAAAAGATGACCTGTTTTAGTCTTCCCTGACTTTAGGCAGATGAACACCAAAACCACTGAAAAAAAGATGAATATATTTTAATTCCAGGAAAAAAAAATCCACAAATTCCACTACTTCCCCAAGGATTGTCTTTCTGTATTTTCCACCTAAAATAGTTTCTCTTTTTCAGTCAAAGCTATCCATCTCTCTGTCTTCCATGTTTGTGTGGATTTTATAATAAACCAGCTCATGAAGAACACCAGACCCTGAAGACTATGCCCACTATACAGATGAGGCTAGGAAGATATATGTCATTTGTTCTAAGTTAGACAACTGTTAAATGGTGGAGAAGAATTTGACATTGCCCTTCTGTTCTTTCCCTTCTCTCTTCCTCATCCCTATCTCTGACTCTTATGATTAGGAAATACTTCTACGATTATTTCTGAGAATGAATTCCCCAGGGAGTGCACATTCTATTTCAACAATTTAGAAGTTCCCTGACATCCAGCAACCTCCAGCAACTTCCAGACACAACAAAACGCCTGAGACTATTAAGTTGGCACGTCTCACTGTCAAAGTCACCATTATTTTTTTTTCAATCAAACACAAAAATTCCACAATAACTATTACTGCTGTTAATATTTAATTACTCCCACTGGTGATAACACTCTTGCAGAATGTGTGGAGCTGGAGTAATATGACTAAAAAAATTCCATGCCATAAGGACCAGGGACACACCCCTTGTCCAACACGCGTAGATCTTAATTGTGACAGCAAGGGAGTCCACACAGCAGAGAACCATGGGAAGAGAAACGTCATTATGGGATTCTTTATGTTTTTATTAGTGCATCATAATTAGATAAATAGTGGGGTTCATTTTGACATAAACATAAATGCATATAGTACAGTTGGCTCATCCTCAATCCCCAGAACTTCCCCTTTCCCTACCTTCATCCTGCTTCCCTTCCTCTACTCCACTGGACTTCCTTCTATTTATTTACTCTTTTTCAATTGATGCATTAACGATATACATAAAAGTGGAATTCCTTGTGACACTTATACATGCATAAAGCAAGTGTTGGCCAATTTCATTCCACAGTGGCTCTTCTCCCTTCCCCTCCTCCCTTTCTCTTGACACCCTCCCTCCACTCCACTGTTCCCCATTTAGTTTTCGTGATATTACCCCCAACATTTTCCCCTTATTTCTTTCCAGGTTCATATATGAGAGATGACATTCAGCCTTGAACTTTCTGGGTCTGGTTTATTTCACTTGACACAACATTCTCAAGTTCTTTCCATTTGCCAGCAAATGATATAATTTCATTCTTCCCTATGGCTGAAGAAGACTCGTGTGTGTGTGTGTGTGTGTGTGTGTGTGTGTGTACGCATGCGCACGCGCACGTGTGTGTCCATCCTATTTTCTTTATCCATTCATCTCTTGATGGGCACCTAGCCTGGTTCCATAAGTCAGTTTTTGTACAGTACACTGCTATAAACATTGGTATGCATGGACCACTGTAATATGCTGATTTTAGTACTTTGGGATAAATACAAGGAGTGGGATAGCAGGGTCATATTGTGGCTTCATTTTAACCTTTTGAGGAATTTTCAAAGGCTTTCCAAAGTGGTTGTACCCATCAACAATATGTAAGTATTCCTTCCCATCACCCGACACACACCCACATCCTCACCAGCAACTATTGATATTTGTTTTGTACTTTTTTTTTTCCTTTTTGGTACTGGGAATTGAACCCAAGGACACTCAACACTGAGTTCCTTTTTATACTTTATTTAGGTACAGGATCTTGCTAAATTGCTTAGGATCTTGCTAAGTTGTTGAGGCTGGCTTTGAATCCTCCATCCTCCTGTCTCAGCCTCCAGAGCCACTGGGATCACAGGCAGGCACCACCACACCTGGCTGCTATTTGTGTTCTTCATGATTGCCAGTGTGACTGGAGTGAGATGATCTCTCAGGATAGTTTTGATTTGCATTTACCTGATTGCTAAAGATTCTGAACATTTTTTAATACATTTGTTGGCCATCTATGTTTCTTTTGAGAAATGTCTGCATCGATCATTTGCTCCTTTATTGTTGGGAAATTTTGTTTCATGGCTATGAAGGTATTTTTTAGTTCTTTATACAATCTAGATATTAATTCCCTGTTGGAAGAGTAACTGGGAAATATTTTCTCCCATGCTATAGGATCTCTCTTCATGCTCTTAATAGTTTCCTTTGTTGTGTAGAGCTTTTAAAAATTTGATCCTACTTATTGGCTCTTGGTTTGATTTCTCGAGTTTTAGGGGTCTTCTTAAGGAAGTCTATGCCTGTGCCAATATGTTGGAGTATTAGTCTATACTTTCTTTTAGCAGTTACAGTGTTTCTACTGTGCTGAGAGCCATAGCCAAGTCCGAATGACGCATGCTATTTTTGCCAGAACGGAGTGGTTGAGAGGTGACCCAGCAAGCCATTGAGATGATAATGGTTATGTTAAGCTGTGTATAGTAGACCCCTGCTTTCCATAGGCCTGCTACTTTGGAGTTCTCACGGGGATTCCCGGAGAGTTCCCATTGGTTGGGGAAGTGCCGGAGGAGGGATTTCCGGTTGGTGGTTCCTGGAGGAGCCGCGTGGGTGATGTTCAGGAGAGTTCTGGGGGAGTGTGTGTGTAGTGTGCTGGTGGAGTTCAGAAATAAAGTTTGTTCCTGCTTCAGTGGCTCGTGATTTGTGCCCAGCCAGACTATGACACTACTGTAATCCCTAGGTCTTTGATCCACTTTGAGTTGATTTTTGTATACAATGAGAGAGAGAAATCTAGTTTCATTTTTTCTACATATTGGTAGCCAGTTTTCCCAACACCATTTGTTAAACAGACTATCTTCTCTTCGATGGGTATTTTGGGCATCTTTGTCAAGGATTAGAAGACTATATGTGAATTTGTCTCTGTGTCTTCCATTTTATTCCACTGGTCTTCATATCCTGTTTTGGTGTCAATAACATGCTGTTTTGTTACTATAGCTCTGTAGTATAGTTTGAGGTCAGGTATTGTGATGCCTCCAGACTTGCTTTCCTGCTCAGTATTTCTTGGATTAGTCTGGGTCTTGTATTCTTCCAAATGAATTTTAGGACAATTTTTATTTTCTAATTCTGTGAAGAATATCATTAATATTTTGAAGGGGATGGCACTGAATATAGATAGATCACTTTTGGTAATATGGCCACTTTGACAATGTTAATTCTACCTATCCAAAAAACCTGGTAGGTCTTTCCATCTTCTAAGATATTCTTCAATTTCTTTCTTCAGTTTTCTATAATTATCAGTGTAGAGGTCTTTCGCCTCATGGATTAGATTTATTCCCAAGTATTTTTTGAGGCTATTGGGAATGGAATTGTTTTCCTGTTTTCTTTCTCAGCAGATTCATTATTAGTGTATAGAAAAGCTATTGATTTTTTAATGTTGATCATGTATCATGTTACTTTGCTTAATTTAATAGCTCTAGAATTCTGGGGTCTTCTGTCTGCAGGATCATTCTTCAGCAGAGATGATTCGACTTCTTTTTTACCTATTTGCATCCCTGTAATGTCCTTCTTTTGCCTGATTGCTCTGGCTAGAGTTTCAAGAAGTATATTGAATAGCAATGGTGAGAGTGGACATTCTGGTCTTGTTCCTCAGTTTAGAGGAAATGCTTTCAGTTTTTCTCCATTCAGTATGATGTTGGCTTTGTATTTATCATATATAGTCCTTATTATGTTGAGATAAGTTTTCTTTCCCTAATTTCTCCACTGTTTTTTAACATGAATGGATATTGAATTTGGTTGAAGGCTGTATATGCATCTATTGAAATGTTCATGTAATTTTTCTCCTTAATTCTATTTATGTGGTAGATGACATTGATTGATTTGTGTATATTGAACCAACCTTGCATTCATGGGATGAAAACAATTTGCTTAAGTAATTGTTTTTAATGTTTTTTTGAATGCTGATTGCTAATATTTTATTAAAAAATTTCACATCAATGTTCATTATGGATACTGGTCTGATGTTTTCTTTCCTGGATATATCTTTATCTTGTTTGATATAGGGTGATATCACTGGCATCATAGAATGAATTTGAGAATGTTCCCTCTCTTTTCACTTCATGGAATAATTTGGGGGTGATTGGAAGTAGTTATTCTTCAAAGAACTAGTAGAACTCTGCTGAGAATTCATCTGGTCCCAGATTTTTCTCTGTTAGAAGGCTTTTTATTATTGTTTCAATCTTATTGCTTGATATTTGTCTGCTTAGCTTTTCCATATCCTCTTGGTTCAATGTAGCTAGATCACGTGTATCCAGAAATTTGTCAATATCTTCTAGACTTTCCAATTTATTGGAATATGTTTTCAAATAGTTCCTAATTACCTCTGGATTTCAAAAATGTCTGTGATGATATCTTTCTTTTCATCTCTAATTTTGTTAATTTGGATCTTCTTTTTCTTTTGGTTAGTTTGGCTAAGAGTTTGTCAAGCTTACTTATATTTTTCAAAGAACCACTCTTTGTTGCAAAGATCTTTGGAGAAATCATTTAACCAACCTGGTCTTCCAAAAAAATGTGAAGGATCATAAACTCAGAGACCGCAAGAATCAGGGATATGGTGAATGAAAAGTGTATTGAAAATAAGCACATAAAACAAAACACACCTCAGAGGCAAATTTAGCCTGAAGACTATCAGCCAAATTGGGACAATGCTATTTTTTATCTCCTTTATTTTCTAGATCCTCATTCTTCTTAGCTATGCCTTTAAAAGACAAAGCTGTTTATCAGCCAAGAGCCCAGTTAATTCCCCTTGTCTTTTTTTTGTCTTTTTTTATAACCATATCATCATACCTCATATGCAACCAAAACCTCAGCCAACAGCCAGTGTCTACTACAGAAAGATAATAAATTCATGAATAAGTTAGTGGAGAGGGCTTATGTCCCATCTGGAAAGCAAGAATAACTCCAATTTTAATTGTATATCCAAGACTACTATCAGGAAATGGCATTCAAAAGACAGTATAAATAAAAGACAGTATAAATAAAATCTTCATTTCATTTGACCTTATTGATCCATGAAAAGTTCTTCTCCTCTATTTACTTTATCTACTTTTGTATTGCCTTTTTAATATTTGTGATTAGTATATGATAGGAAACTATTCAGAATTCACTCTATTTCTCTTTCTCTACCCGGAAAGAGTTTAGCACTGTTTACATAAGTTGATTATGAATTAGAGACCTACTCACATTATTTGTTTTTCAAATCACACTAGTATTTTTGGTGATTGTTTCCTTATAAACAAGAAGTAATATGTTCCTTGACAAAAACACAGGATCGTTTTTTTCCCCATAGGAGAACAAATACACATCTCCTTTTATGAGTCATTCTACCTTTTAGAAAATTGCCCCTTGTCTCAGAGTCAACCAGAAACCAGGCCTGTGATTCATGAACAGCCTCATCACAGATGGTGAACAAGAGGAAAGTATGGTGTGACAGCACCAGGTCCTTCAAACTTTCAACCAGTCACATGACCTGGTCTGGAAGGACTGGCTGATGGCTAAGCAATTTTTCTGATGATACAAATCATTAAATATTCATTTCAAGGAAAAAGGCAGACAGGTGGAAAGGAAATCATCCTACCCCAGGCTAGAACTGCTGCTTCAGGAACTGCTGCTTCAGGAACTGAATCCAGAGCTCTTGTTTCAGTGCGCAACCACAACTCCAGGAAACGTCCTTGTATCCCGAGGGCCATCAGCACCTGGCCAGGGTATATAAAGGACACAAAAGTGGGAGGAAGACATCACACCGGAGAACACCCAACTCCTCTCAAGTCCTCAGCTCCACTCCAATCCCCACTCCACCATGACCGGCTCTTGCTGTGACTCCTGCTGTGACTCCTGCTCCTCCCAAAGCTGCGGAGGCTGCTGCCAGCCCTGCTGCTTCCGTGATCCCTGCTGCTGCCGCCCAGTGTCCTGCCAGACCACCGTGTGCCGCCCAGTGACCTGTGTGCCCCGCTACACGCGCACCATCTGTGAGCCCTCCGGCCGCCCCATCTGCTGCGACCCCTGTGGCCTGCAGGAAGGCTGCTGCCGCCCCATCACCTGCTGCCCAACATCCTGCACAGCCGTGGTCTGCAGACCCTGCTGCTGGGCCTCCACCAGCTGCCAGATCATCAGTGTGCAGGCGCCCTGCTGCCGCCCCCCCTGCTGCCAGCCTGCGCCTTGCCGCACCATCTGCAGGACCTCCTGCTGCAACCCCTGCTGCAACTCCTGCTGCTGAGCTGCCCAACACATAACATCAACAGGTGTGAAGAAAAATGCACCAACTCTCGCCACTCCTGCAGGATCAGAGGAGAGATGCAGCCTTCCCAACCATCTGTTCTTCAACACCTAGCTCACAGTAACTGCCTAGTTTCCTACATAATTATGCAGCAAATCCTGGCCCTCTTCACAAGCTTTGGAAAAATCTCAGCTGTCATCATTTGAATTCCTGGATTTTTTTTTAAATGCATAAAAAAAGATCAAAGTTTCTCTTGAATGAAGCTATAATCACTGACTCATCATCTTTTTTTCCACTATCTCAAGGGTCTCAGACGGGGTATTTTTTTTCCAGGATATTATTTTTATGCTGTGAATTTTGCATGGTTCAAAATAAATAAAATTTTATTTCTGGGGAAGCAAATATGTTTGTTTTTATTGTTCTTAATCTTCAATAGCTCCTTTTGAAAAAGAAAGGATTTTGTGCTATATATAACACAGGAACAGTTCAGGAGCAAGGTCTGTAATGATAATAGTAAATCGAGTAATTCAGATCATCTCATGTGCTGTACCTCCATCTTCCAATACAACAAATTTTGTGGAAACCATGGGACTACAGCAGGTCTCTGATGGTGAATGTGACTCATAAATGATTTATACACATGATAAGGGGAAGGAAGCTTAAGGTACAGTTCCATTTGCTTCCCCAGTATAGAAAATTGTGCAGTGATGGATGTCAAATAGTACTTGGAAACCCTGACCCCTGAATGCCCTACGCTGAAGCACCCACTCTCCCATTCTCTCCATGGCTCTCACAGCACCTCCACGGCCAACTCTGCTTCCAGTAAATTGCTGCTGCTGAGAAAAGAGGGACATATATAGCTTTGGATGGAACCATCCTGATTATGAACTTGACATACATTTTATTCTTTAAAAAATAGCACTGTGCAGGTATTAATTCATATTGGATACAGTTTTGTTGTTAAACACGTTTAGCCTGGCAAGGACGACTAATCAAGATTGTTTCCCTGAGATCAATGTTTTGAGTCCCCCATATCTAATCTGAAAGAGTTTGGGGAATGTGCTGTTCGTACACTTAGGCATACATTCTGCCTGTTGAAGACTCGAGTGAGTAAGTTCTGTGACCAGGGATCTTGATTGAATTTGTCTGCTACCAGATTCCACTGACCTGCACAATATTTGGCAGATATTTGGGGATTATTTGTTGAAGAAATACATATTAAGGGCGTCAGAGGAGTTAAAGGCATGACACCCTATGCCAACTCTTGTCTCATTTTGGACACAGGAATTCTTACAATTATACAGTAAGTCACCTCATGTAGAAAGTTTTTTTTTTAATGTGGTAAAAGTTTATCAATGAGAAGCCTACTATACTCAAAATATTTACATTTTTAGTATAGCGTTTTCTCTTTATTAAGGGTCTAAGAGTTCACCGATGGATAAGCTTACAAATCAACTTTCTTTCTACATGTTCTTGATCAGCACTTTTAAAATTCTCTAACTATATTTGTTTTCCTCCTCTCAGATTTTTCCTTCTTGGGCTTCTAGAGACTTCCTTACCTTAGAGTGCTTTCTCGGATAGACAATGCTTTGTTTTCTCCCACACTCATCATTATTATTGAATTTTTTTCCATGATAACCCCATGCCCTGGTCAACCACAGTGTCTGGTGGAAGTCCCAGTAAGCCTGTCAGGGACTGTGAAAGCAACATGGTCCTGAAGAAGGAAAAAATGTGAACCTCCAAGCCCGGATCTAGCTGTAGAGAAAAAAAATGTCAGACCCAAGCAAATCAAGATGTAAAGGCTACAAAGTGGTTCATGGAATATTTTCCTACAAGTCCTAACAGTGGAAAAATCATAGCTGGTTTTGTAAGCAGAAATGAGCTCAAGCCTCACACCCAAGAAGGTACTGGAGACACTGGGTATAGACAAGATGGGGCCTGAGATCACTTTCCCCTGGGGTCACTACCCAGGCGTTTTCTCACATTGGAAGATGACAACCTTCATCTGAATTAACTCAGGTTCTTTGATTCTTGCATTATATTGGTGGCTTTGCTATTAGTGCCCCATGACTATTTAATTATGTCCAATTATACTATCTCATTAAGGCGTGTTTTAGAATTTTCAGAAGGCTGAGCAGCAGATAATTCTTCCAATTCCTGAGGATATCAGTAACACATAGTCTTTTCAGATGACTCTAAAAATTAGTCATATCACAAATAACAATTGCTTTAAAATAAATACGCTATTAAAATTCTTAAATAAATCAGACATTTCTTAACACCTGGGGATGTGGTTCCCACCTCTTATTATTCACCTCTGTGGGCTTACAATGTTCCTGCAGATATTTCTGGAATAAGCATTGGCTCAAACACTAACTGGATACTTGCAAGTCACTTATGTCATTCCTGAGATGGGAAATAATGCCAGCCTCAAAGGAATGTTATGAAGAATAAACTAACACATGTGTTTCATGAAGCATGATGCTTGAAATATAGTTGAAACTCAATGATATTCAATGAAGATTGTAAATAATAAAATTCACATTGAGACCTCAAAAAATATTTTTGATAATTTGGATAAAATGAACAAATTCCTTGAAAAAAAATGCAACTTTCCAAAACTGGCAGGAAAAAAAAAAAAAAACAAAGAAAGACAGACTATACAATATGCAATAAATAAATTGAATCTATCATTTGATAACCTAGGGGAAAAAAAGAAATTCACCTTGCTTTGGAAAGATTTAAGCCCAGAAATCAGTGAGCATGTTTCTAAGATAAAAACCACTGATGACACAGGACTAATGCTCCAAAAGTAGATAGAAAAATTCTTCTCTTACTGGGAAAAAAACCAAAAAACAAAACTTGGCTTTTAAAATATTTCTATAGTATTATTCTCAACTTGTTTCCCCAGAAAGCTTGCAGTAGAAAAGAATGCTCAAAACTTAATTAATTAACTTCCACTGTTAGTAACCCTAAGGGTATGACAGCTACTTCGTACTATCAAAACATCAACGGGCAAAAGCATCATCAAATTCTAAAGATAATTGGAGACTTTGAAGTTACAGTCATTAAGTTCCTATGTGAACTATAAATAGCAAAATATAATGAATCTCCATTAAAGAAGGGAAACAAATAGAATTTTATGACTACCCAAACACCTAAAAGATGTCTAGAGAACTTATTCAGAAGAAATACACAAAAACAAAGAAATGATCATGTGCCCTGGGGTCATCAGCACCTGGCAGGGTATATAAAGGGCCCAGAGAAGGAAGAAGACATCACACTGAGAACCTCCAACTCCTCTCAAGTCCTCAACACCACTCCAGCCCACACTCCACCATGACCGGCTCCTGCTGTGGCTCCTTCTCCTCCCAGAGCTGTGGAGGCTGCTGCCAGCCCTGCTGCTTCCGTGACCCCTGCTGCTGCCGCCCAGTGTCCTGCCAGACCACCGTGTGCCGCCCAGTGACCTGTGTGCCCCGCTACACGCGCCCCATCTGTGAGCCCTCCGGCCGCCCCATCTGCTGCGACCCCTGTGGCCTGCAGGAAGGCTGCTGCCGCCCCATCACCTGCTGCCCAACGTCCTGCACAGCCGTGGTCTGCAGACCCTGCTGCTGGACCTCCACCAGCTGCCAGCCCATCAGTGTGCAGGCGCCCTGCTGCCGCCCCCACTGCTGCCAGCCTGCTCCCTGCCGCACCACCTGCAGGACCTCCTGCTGCAACCCCTGCTGCTGAGAGCCTATTATAACTAAGGGAGCCTCGGGAGATGGGTGGGTCTATCCTGTAGCCCTTTGGGGCATCGTGAGAGACCACTCTGCATCTTCCTGAGAAGCCCATCTCTCCTCTTTTCCTACTAGCTCTGGCTATGCCAATTTCAAACCAATTACTGATGAAGACTCCTCTGTCCTCTTTAGACCCTCACCTAACTCCTATATCATTTTGGTTTTTTTTTCTAATAAACTGAATACTTTCAGCATAGAATCATGGTCTTTGTAATACTTCCTTCTGCTAGATTGTCATCATCCAGAGATTTTTCAAGGCACGATGCAGAATAATTCTCTTAATTTGTTTTCTGAAACAATCTGAGTAGTTTTTTCATAATTATGGTACATGGCAAGTACAGAGCATTGTAGCTGATGAGGAAGTTGGAAGTCAGTATTCCAGGATCAGCCACCTGAGAATTGTCCTCCATTGCAGGACATTAGGAGGCCAAATCTGGGTTGACACTTAATTTCTGGCCTGAGGGTTTGTTTACTGAACTGATCCCTGTTGGTACACCACAAAGGCCTGGAAGCTTAGAGAAGGAAGGAATCTTGACATTCTTTTTCCTTTGTGCCCAAATGTAAACGCTATCCTGGATAAAGAATCTCCTTTTGTGTGTTTGAGATTTGAGAATGTCATTGACAACACCGACTCTTGTGAATACTATGTCTGCACATGCTGTCTGCTGCTATTTGCCTTTATGTTCAGAAATTCCACACTAGTGGTATTTTCTAAGAAAATTAATCAAGGATGTCTATCTACACATGTTTATTGAATATCTATTATATATGTGACACTAAGTTCACCACCCTGAGGGGACAAAAAGGAATAAAAAGGTGTCCCAGCTTCAAAGATGTTATAATCTATTTAGAGAGATGAGGTATAAATAAGAAAAATGTCAAATAATGTATAATATAAGCAATTAAATAAAATAGTTATAATAAATAAAAATATTTTTATAAATAAAAAATAGTAAAAAAACAGTTGAAGATTACAAACATATTAGGAAATGTCATGCAATTGCTTGTCACATATATATTTAAGTGAAAAAATAAACAAGCTATAAAGTATAAAACCACATTGTGAGAAAATTTTTGTTGCATGTCTATATGTTTGTATTCAGAAAAAATTACCTGTAACAGCCAGGTGTGGTAGCACATGCCTATAGTCCCAGCTACTCAGGAGGCTGAGACAGGAGAATCATAAGTTTGAATCCAGCCAGGGCAACTTATTGAGACCTTGTTTCAAAAAATAAAAAGGGCTGGGTATTTAGTTCAGTAATAGAGCAGCTAAGGTTTAATCCTCAGTACTTTAAAAAAAAAAAAGGTGTGGCATTATATAACAAAATCTAACCATAGTTTATGATAGCATTCATTTTCTTTTTTAGATTTTTCTTAATTATATAATTTTTAAATGCACATATATTTTATATTTAATGGAATATATTACCTAACAGCTATAACTATTTGGGGAAAAATATTTAAACATTTCCCTTGACTATGCTTTACTTTGAAAAACTTACCTATCAAAATCTAAATGGTCTTAAAGGAGATAAATTAGACAGCTATTGTTTGTATTACTAACAAATTTTCTTTGTTTAACACAAAGGCATATCACTATGTTATTTGTAGTGGACTTCTCTGATGTCTTCAAAATGTGACCAAATTATTAAATCTTGAGTTTATCTTTTATCATTTTATGATCATCTCCACTATAGAAGTCACAATGCTCTTTTGTTGTGCTCCAAAATAAGTATTATTTAAAAGTTGCTAACAACTAATATTAAAAAATAAAAATAAAAAAGTAAAAGTTGCTAACTATTCACCTTAAATATGCAATTGTTTTTATCCATTTGTACAGGCAACCAAGAATCCAGAAAACTAGATGATATTTTTCAAATTAAAATTTGTTTTAATGTTATTGTTGGATATAATTATTTTAAAAGCCCTAGGATTTGTTATGACAAAAATGTCTTCAAATCTAGAACACAAGATAACATTTTGCACATTAAAATGTATTCATAATATTATAGTTAATTAACAAAGCCCTATGATTTGTTATGACAAAAATATCTTCTACCACCACCAGCAATCTGTCTAAATTTGTTTTGTTTTAAAAAAAAAAGATTTTTGTCCCTAAGATGCCACCCTGCAATGCTGGGCTGTGGAGTTTTCAGTAAAACTTATATATTTTTAATTGATTTTTTAAAAACTAAATGATGGCAGAATGTATTACAATTCTTATTACATATGTGCAGCACAATTTTTCATATCTCTAGTTGTATATAAAGTATATTGACACCAGTTTGTGTCTTCACTTTGGATAATGATGTCCATCATATTCCACCATCCTTGCTAACCCCCTGCCCCCTCTCTTCCCCTCCCAGGCCTCTGCCCTATCTAGAGTTCGTTATTCTATCTATGGTTCCGACATCTGCGTTTCCTGTTTTCAAAATAACAACGTGATTCCACTTAGCAGAGATTGACAGAGAACTCTATATCTGCCTTCCAGGTATTTTAGTTTTACTTTGTGCTAGTAATGAAACTTGTCACTGAATAAATCTTATTGAATGTGTATTTCCTGTTTTTTTTTTTTTAGAGGGGGGGAGAGAGAGAGAGAGAGAGATTTTTTTTAATATTTTATTTTTTAGTTATCGGCGGACACAACATCTTTGTTTGTATGTGGTGCTGAGGATCGAACCCGGGCCGCACGCATGCCAGGCGAGCGCGCTACTGCTTGAGCCACATCCCCAGCCCGAATGTGTATTTCTATAGTGACTGAGAAGACAACTGGTCATTTGCCATATTAAGCACATTGGGTTTTGTTCTAAATGCAAAATTTAGAGTTTATTAGGCACAAAAAGGATGTGACCTTTTAAATTACTTTTTTAATTTGATAAATATAAGACACTGTCAGTCACTTCTTAGTTCTTGGCAAGTATCAGCTCATTTAATCCTCATGACAATCCTGACATGTACTTGGGTCATTATTATATGACCCAAGAACACACAGCCAGCATGTGGCACGGTTTAAATGAGTGTTGCCTGGTTGTAGTGGTCTCAGAAAGTAACAGCTGACTTGCCGCCAGTGTCAAAGCACAATGCCCACCTCCCTCAACCCTACAGTGTGGACACTGGCAACATGAGCCGCATGTTCTCTGCCTGAAAATGAATTTTGGTCCGCGGTGGGAAAAATGTGTTAAGGGAGTAAATATTGGGACAGTTTACTGAGTGACTCTCAGATTCTCAATCCTTGAGGATCTTCATACATGAGAAAGAAAAATCTCTTTGGAACGACATTAGATGAGAAGTATTTGCAATAGAGAAATTAGCCCTGATAACTTTATGTGTTGTCTGAAAAGGCTCCCATGGGGTGGGGGGGTTGGTCTTCATAAAAACTCCAGAGCAACATGAAAATTGATTATGAGGTATCGTGTCCTGAAAAGAACAGAATATAGCACTTTTTATCTAGGTTACTATTTAAAAAAAAAAGTTTATGAATGAAGGCAAGAATGTGAAGCGTGAATGTCAAAGGTCATTAGCAATGAGACTGCTTGATTTCTCCTTCCTCTGTCTCCTCAACTATGGAATGTGTTCCATCAATTTACATTCCTTTAAAAAATCTGAAATTCCATTTGGGAAACTTTAGATCCTGGGGCTCAAGGTACATTCTTTTGAATGGTGGAAATGCTCTTATAAAGTGATCCAAATGCTACTGGCAAATAATAGGAAGGTTCAAGCTGCAAAGTAGAGATTGCCCTGTCATGCAGTCCTTACACTGCCCCTGCTGATGTTTCCTAAAGAAGTATGACCATCACATTTCGAGCAGGGCCACAGCGGAATGACTGGGTGGCAACATCCCACCTGCCTCCCCTCAATAGTGTATTGTATAATATGTTTGCAAAGTAGGATGAGAAAACCTCCAAAATGTCACTTGGTAGTCATAACACCCATGTCAAGGTGTAGGAAGCAAAACCTTCCCATGACATAACTCTTACGTTGTAAAAGGCAAATATAAAAAAAAAAGTCATATGGTGGAGATAAAAATCAATAAACAATGTCATGTTGTGGAGATAAAAATCAATACCTGTGACAGAAAAACCAGAACTACACATAGCCTACACTGAAGAAAAGAAAAAAATACATAAGTCTCAGATCTCTTATTTCAATAAATAAACATTTGCTTTTCTGTATAGGAGCAACCATCCTATACATATTCTTCTATATAAAATGATAAACAAATATATCCCCCAAGGAATTGCATGGAAGGATGTGTCTAACATCTGTCTGATTCACAGACAAGTGTTTTCAGATAACCTGCTGGAGAACAGGTATCTAGTCAATGTTCTGTGTATTCCTCTATTCCATTTATTTTAATAAAATGAGGTTCCTTGGGACCATTTTATCCAGGTTTCATTGGGTCCCAGCTCCTCACAATAAGCAACAATCAAGAGAGGGAGATAAGAAAAGATGTTGGTTAAAATGTATAAAGTCACAGCCTGAGAAGAAAATTAAGTTCTGGTACTCCATTCGACTGAAGATAGATATAGTTAATAGTATTGCATTCTGTGATTAAAAATAGTTGGAAGAGAGGATTTTGAATTTCTCATCACAAAGAAATGGTGAATGTCTGAGATATAAATAGCCTGTCTTCTGGATTGATCAATACACAATGTAAAAATGTACCAAAGCATCATACTATGCTCCCCATAAAGATACACAATCATCTATCAATTAAAAGGGAGTGGCCATCATCCCAAATGGCTATGAATGTTAGGTTTTCATGATGAACAGTGTGAATGCATTCATATTTAGAGATGCAACAAGAATTCTTCAATGAGATCATGAGTAAGTCATAAGGAACCATTAGTCAAAAAATGTCCACTTAATTGGTCAAAAGACAAACAAGAGGGTCATCAACACCTGGCAGGATATATAAAGGGCCCAGAGAAGGAAGAAGACATCACACTGAGAACCTCCAACTCCTCTCAAGTCCTCAACACCACTCCAGCCCACACTCCACCATGACCGGCTCCTGCTGTGGCTCCTTCTCCTCCCAGAGCTGTGGAGGCTGCTGCCAGCCCTGCTGCTTCCGTGACCCCTGCTGCTGCCGCCCAGTGTCCTGCCAGACCACCGTGTGCCGCCCAGTGACCTGTGTGCCCCGCTACACGCGCCCCATCTGTGAGCCCTCTGGCCGCCCCATCTGCTGCGACCCCTGTGGCCTGCAGGAAGGCTGCTGCCGCCCCATCACCTGCTGCCCAACGTCCTGCACAGCCGTGGTCTGCAGACCCTGCTGCTGGACCTCCACCAGCTGCCAGCCCATCAGTGTGCAGGCGCCCTGCTGCCGCCCCCACTGCTGCCAGCCTGCGCCCTGCCGCACCACCTGCAGGACCTCCTGCTGCAACTCCTGCTGCTAAGAAGTGAGCTGACTCCCATGCAAGCAATCAACCTTCTGAAACTTGAATTTCCATTTCTCTACCTAACAAACCTCCTGACCTGAGCCACCAAGACCCTAAACCAACCTGCCTGCAAAAGGAGACCTGAACTCATCTCTTAAGACTTGGGATGGTCTCAAGTCTCTGAATAGAAGTGATGTCCTTATTTCCATCTTGGATCTAAGGTCTTGGGGGATGTTTATTTTCTAATAAACTTGACTTCTTTGGCCTCACAAATGCTTCTTTGGTTTTATTTACTAATGCCAAATGTTACATTAAATTTCAACTCAGTGAAAACTGTGCTGGTTGCCTACCATCTGCATGGTATACCAAAAACATTAAAACTGACCTAAAAATGTTCCCCTCTCTTTAAAACACTTCTATGGGGATGAGTGAAATCCACCATAATTTGACAAAAGAGTATAGTATGAAAAAATAAAAGTAAAAGATACTACACAGTATCACCAGATAAGTCACTGTTGATTGGAGAGAACAAGAAAGATTGAAAGAAGCTAGAATTTTCTATGAGTTAAGGTTCTGGCATCCAGGAAGGGCACCAAAATTATGGGCAAAATTACAGAGGGAGGTACCATAGAGTTGTGCAGAGGAAAGTCAGGCTAGGAGCACTGGATATATGTAGAGTGATAGTATAAGAAAAATTTGAAAAAATGTGTATGATTTACATATTAGTCAAAGGAGTGGGTAAGCAAACACTAAGGGGCTGTTGAAAGCTTTGGGGCAGGAATTGACATGATAGTATGATGTCTATGGAAGCTCCTTAAAATGACAGAGGTCAAGTCCACAGATTTAAAAAAACATACAGAAACTAATCAGGAGGCTGTTGCCTTGGCAAAAGTGACGTAAGCTGAATTAAGATGATGGCTGTGAATTAAGAACACATGATGAATATGACAGATTGGAAGCCCAGAAAGCAAATTCACTAAGTTGGATACAGGAAACATGGAATGATTAGGGAACCAAATGTGATATGTTGCATTTCTGAGGGAAACTCTTCTGGTCTGCAAACAAAAGAATTTTAACATATTTGCATTTATTTACTATGAATTTAAAATCACTGCTCCACAATATATTCTTCCCACCATCCCATATTTCTCTTCTTGAGCTATTCTAAAATATTCAAAATAAAAGCAGGAGACACGGAGTTTTACTAATGCTAATTAATCCTGGAAATCAGCATGGCATAAAGAAAAAGAAGTGGTCTAAAAAAGAGCGGGTAGGAATTTTATACCCAACTCTTCTGGCTACAGACTGTAGCAATGCAGAAAGTCATTAAACTTTTCCAAAATGTATTTATTCCCAGACTCAATAGTATTCTAGCATAAACTAAAAAATAAAGTAGAAGTGGTCCATACCACAACAGCAGTGTTCCAATTTAGAACTCTGATGCCATATGGTTGACACATTTTCTTGATTAATGCTTCCTATTGATACCACACTGATTTTGTGCACTAGAGCAAGATATGAGACAGACAAATAAGATCTTGTTTTCTTTGCAAATCCTTAGTGCTCTGTGAATAGTAAAATTAAACAAACATGCTATTTATATTAAGAATGATGTCAGGCTGGGCATGGTGATACATGCCTATAATCCCATCCGCTCAGGAGGCTAAGGAAGGAAGATCATGAGTTCAAAGCCTCAGCAATGGCGAGGCACTAAGCAGCTCAGTGAGACCCTGTCTCTAAATAAAATACAAAATAGGGCTGGGGCTGGGGATGTGACTCAGTGGTCAAGTGCCCCTGAGTTCAATCCCTGGTCTTCCCCCAAACAAATAAAACAGATGTCAGTTTCTACACCTACAATATTAAGAGGTTGGAAATGATGATTTATTTATCATTAACCTCCACTATTCAATGATTACATGTAATCATACCTACTGACATGGTTACCATAATATGAACTGGCATGAATCATATTCCACTGTAATTTTATTTAATATACAAACTGATATCTCATAAAAACTTGTGTGCTTCTACTTATTATTGGAAGGAAAGAATAAACGTATCACAGGTAGCAACATGTTTTCTTGGTCAACACTTTTTTTCATGTAACCCTAAACAGTGAAAAGCCATGTTCTTTTTTTGGCAACTACCAGGAGTTGCTTAAACTTTTGCTAAAATTTGCCTTTTTGTTTTTTAACAGTTACCAAATAATAAAGTCTACCATAAGAAACTATAAAGCAGCTGAAATTTGTTCTAAAGCTTTTGAATTTATAAACTAGTTAAGTACGATTGATCATTCATTTCCTAAACTGCCTTCTGTTGTGATCTAGAAAAAAAGAAAAGAAAAAACTTTTTTCTTTCTTTGTTTCCTTTTCATAAGTCCAACTGTCATGCTCTTTGGTCCAATATCATTTTATAAAATACATATGTAGTAACATAAAGTGAACTAAACTGAAAGTAAATCCTGCCTTTGAGAAATAAAAGCATCTAAACAATCCATATAGCAATGATGTTCACCTTTTGTGGAGCTTTTAATAAACTTCTCTACAAATATTTGGTGATTTTTCACAGTTATTCAATATTAATTTTATCCTATTTCTTATTAAATTGGAATGGAATAGCTTTGTTCCATCCACCCTCTTGAGTTATAGATGTTTTCTCAAGTATGACTATCTGAAGTTTAGGAGAGATCACAGAAATTGAAAGGATGCAATATCTAAAGTGATCTAGGAATTTCTATGAATGTGGAGTTTATCAGAGTTTCTGCCTAGAAACTATAATCTTACCAATCTAAAAATATAAATATAGCCTTCATCTAAGTGGCCTTATGCTGAGAGCCATTGCCAAGTAGGAATGACGCATCGAAATTTCCTTGCCAGCATACCCCATGTTGCTTAGAGGAAGGACTGGTGGAAATGGACTTGCCTTGGACATTCGCTGTGACATTGCATGTATTCTTTTTTTTAATTATTTTTTTATTTTTTTTATTGGTTGTTCACAACATTACAAAGCTCTTGACATATCATATTTCATACATTAGATTGAAGTGGGTTATGAACTCCCAATTTTACCCCAAATGCAGATTGCAGAATCACGTTGGTTACACATCCACATTTTTGCATGTATTCTTGAGTAAGGTGACCTTGCTCAAGGACCAGGGTGGATCCGGGTTTAGAGCTCATCAGGTTTTAGGGAGTATCCAGTCCTTGGGTTTAGGGCAGTTCCAGGTTTAAGGTGTACCCTGCCGGGGGAATAGGGCGTATCCTGCTGCCTCAGGCACGCCGATCCTTGAGTTCCCGTTGAATTCTCGTGGGATAGAAAAAGTATTTGGGATTCAAAGCCTGGTGGAGTACGTGAATTTTGCGGCAGAACTTGGATTTCCCCAGAATGTGTTTGTAGAGGGCCAGTGTGAGTTCGGGAATAAAGAATTGCTGTTTGAATCTACAAAGCTGTGAGTGGCTCGTGATTCTGTGCCCAGCCAGACTGCGGCAGCCTTACATGAAGGCACTCCTTGATTAATAGTTCTTTTCTGGAAATTTTAGTTCTGGTGAATATGATCTCAAAGTCACAACATCGTATAGGTAAGAGTCACCTTGTCAGATGCCACAACCACAAGCACAAAACCAATTCTGAGGTTTGAATGGAAATTACGGCATTGTTTGAAAATGAAACATCAACATTGCCACCAAGGACGAACACATTTAGTGAGCATTAGCTGAGCAATAAGGAAAAACCTAATTGGAGTTATGTTTAAAGCAACTCAGCATTTGAATAATCAGAGGGCCCTTAAAAAACTGGTTTAAAGACTAATAAGATAAAAATGCCGTCACAAACGGAGGACTGGCCAAGGCTTATAAAAAGCCTGAGGTGGAATAAGGAGCCATAACTCAGAAACATCTTTTGCAACACAACTCTCAACCTGACTCCTGACACCATGGCCTGCTGCTCCACCAGCTTCTGCGGATTCCCCAGCTGCTCCACCAGTGGGAACTGTGGCGCCAGCTGCTGCCGCCCCAACTGCTGCCAGACCGGCTGCTGCCAGCCCAGCGGCTGCCAGGATAGCTGCTCCCAGCCCAGCTGCTGCCAGACCAGCTGCTGCCAACCCAGCTGCTGCCAGACCAGCTGCTATGGCTCTGGCTGTGGCTCTGGGAGTGGAATTGGAGGTGGCCAGGGTGGAGCCCTGAGCTGCCGCATCAGGTGGTGCCGCCCAGACTGCCGCGTGGAGGGCACCTGCCTGCCCCCCTGCTGTGTGGCGAGCTGCACACCCCCCACCTGCTGCCAGCTGCACCATGCCCAGGCCTCCTGCTGCCGCCCATCCTACTGTGGACAGTCCTGCTGCCGTCCAGCCTGCTGCTGCTACAGCTGCCCACCACCCTCCTGCTGTGAGCCCACCTGTTAAAACTTCCTTCCGAGAAGAATATCAAGAAGATGGCACTTCAAACTAACCAAAGTAGAGTTCCAACAAATTTCTGAACTCCAATACCCATAACCCAGCTTGCAACTCCTTGTCACACAGGTACATGCTTTCCCTAGGAGGTAGAATCATTTTCCGTGGAAGATCAAAAACTTTTCATAGACCTTAGCATCAACAGAAGTCCTACAATCTGAAAAGGGATGTGTGATATTTTACTATAAATTTCATTTAAATTGTTTCAACAGCTTCTTGGGACTAGAATTTAATAAAAGCCATCTTTTCAATAATGAGTCGTTGTTAGAACTTTATTTTCTTTGGAATCTGTTAAATATGGGTTTTTTCAAAATCTCTACAAAGCTCTATAGTTTTTCTTTATTTTTATTCTTTTCATAACGATCTTTGAAAGTGGTTTTTGTTTTATTTTGTTTTGCTAGTAAATGGCCCAATATTCTTTAGCCAAAGTATACAGTTAAAAGAACCCAATGCATTTATGTAGAATAAATAAGTAAATAAATAAATACTCAATAATAGTCAGCAACTGTTTCCCAACACCCTCACATGTACAAAGTGGTGGGCTCAGTATTAGAAAAGATCAGTTTTGCAAAAAAGGAAGTTCTTGTGATTCAGCTTTTTGAGGTGCTGCTAAATCCATACATGCATCCATTTGAGTTGGTGTATAATTCTTTCAATATCAAAGGTATACAAAAGCAAATGCAAACTGGGGAAGATCATAAACACAAGGTTGTAAAACATCACCATAAGATGTAGAGGTGTCCTGATTTCTAGTCCCAGCTTTGTAACTAACAATCCCTGACTTCCTTTTTCTTTGTTGTTCATTCGTTTTGGTACTGGGGATTAGACTCAGGGACACTATACCACTGAGCTATATCTTTTTAAAGCTTTATTTTGAGAAAGAGTCTTGCCAAAGTGTCCAGGATGGCCTTGAACTTTTTATCATCCTGCCTCAGCCTCCTGAGTAGCTGGGATTACAGGTGTGCTGTCCCTGCCCCCAGTTCAATTCATGACTTCTTGGGCAAGTCACTCCACTTACCAGGACAACCACTTCTTCCACTTCTTTTTTATTTTTTATCTCTTATGGGTATATATTAATTATACAGACTAATGAGTCTCATTGCGGCATATCTGTACATATATATGTGTGTGTGTGTGTATGTGTATGTGTGTGTGTGTGTGTGTATATATATAATTCAATCAGTTGAACTTCCCGTGACCTCCATGAATTCTCTCCCTCTCACCCCTTTCTCTACCCCCGTGATCTACCTTCCACTTTCATATCATTTCTTTTCTTTTTCTTTTTCCTTATAGATTCCAAATGAGAGGAAACACATGACACTTGTTTTTCTGAGTCTGACTTATTTCAACTTAGCATGTTCATACACAAATAGATAACTTCCTAAACAGGTGGCATACCGTCAATCCCTTCAGATGTCCCAAGGGGAAAAAAATGTTCAATGATCAAACAATATTCCATGCTTCATCACCATCTTTGAGCTTTATAAAGCACATTAAACTATATAGTATATATATTTAATATACACAAAGCATATTAGACTATATTGTATGTAATATATACCATATTATAAAGTTTTATATATATTTAATACATTAATACATATTTAATACAAATTTATAAGTATTAATACATTTAACACATACAATACATATATAATATATGTAATATAATAATATATACATAATATGTTTTATATATATATATATATATATATATCACTTTAGAAAACCAAGTGTCATTAAAGGGACTGAGGTGACCTGCAATAAAGAAACCTCTATAGCCATCACTCTCAAATTGATTTAGCCAAGAAATCCTCTGTTGATATTTTGCTTGTTAATATCCTGTCACTCTAATGCTATTCCAAGCATGCTTTGGAAAATGATGAGAGGGAGTACCAACTGATATTTTCACAATATGTATACAATCCTCTCATGTATTGTGAAACAGAAAATATGATGTTGGACCATGCACTGTCAATATCACTCTTTTTCTAATTTCCAGAAAGTGTTCTGAAATAAAGCAAAGATAAAATAAAAGATACACAATGTTTCCATTCCATAGGATACAATCTTTGGTCATAAATCAACATGGCAAGCCACCTCTGGGAGTCAAGGGACATGGGAGGTGATTACTTTAAAGATCATGGGGTATTCTTCTGGGATGATGAAAAAGTTTTAAAACTGGAGAGGTGGTGGTTGTAGATTAAGGCACTGAATGTCACTCAATTATATACTTCAACATGATTAATTGATGCTATGTGAATTTCACCTCAATTTACAGTAACTGAAGGAATGTGACCTCCACGCATACAATTTTACTAGAACTAGATAAAGGTGCCATTTTTATCTAGTATGAAGGTATGAAGGTGCCACGTCATACCTGGGCATGCAGCTTATGGAGCCTACAGCATCTTGGTATGAAGAACAATGTGCTCCTTCCTCAGAATGGACAGAACCCCACATCAGGGCACAGCCTGCATTTCTGCACTTAGTGGCTCTATGGCATGGTCAACATTCTATTCCCCTCATACACAGATTTCTTGTCTCTCATTAGGATAAAAAGGTTTAGTATTGATGTACCTTTCACTTAGAAGGGCTTTAGCTCAGAAGCACCAAAAAGAGCTGGGTTGGCATTCAGGTAAACTGAGAAAGATCCTAATACTTGGCTTGTAATAAAAAGTTGTAGGTGAGAGGAGATCCTTGAAGTGTATTTGCTGTCCAGTCCAGGTCACCAGAACAGGAGCAAGGATGCCCTTGGTGTGCTCCCTTGGTTGATGCATTCACCAGATCTTATTCCTTGGAAGTCTAAGTGAGGCAGATGCAACTGGATTAGAAAACTAGTAAAATGGAAGTGAAGGATTTGGAAGAACCCCCAAAATTTGTAACTAGAAAACATTATTCCTAACTTCTTTTTTTAATTTGTTTTGTTACCTTTTTGGTTTGGTATCACAGACTGAACCAGGGCACTTAAACACTGAGCTACATCCCCAGCCCTTTTTATTTTTTATTTTGAGACAAGGTCCCAGTAAGTTGCTAAGGGCTTCCCTAAGTTGCTGAGGCTGGCTTGGAACTGGCAGTCCTTCTGCCTCAGGCTCCCAAGCTGACATAAAGAAAGACACAAAGAAAAGACAACTCAAAACATTAGTGTCTCTCCTAAATAGAGATCAAATGGTCAAAAATAATAGCCCAAAACATGTCCTTTCTTCTTATGGCACTAGAATGGCCTGAGCCCCCTCAACCTGAAAGAAGTAGTGAAAACCAAAGAGAATAAGCACAGTAATTTTTTAAAATCTTTTATGTCAAGGTACTGGCATGTTACCCCCAAAAAACAATAGAGTTGTAACACCATGAATGCTTGTGACTTGTTCCTCTATTTCCGTGGACCCAATCAAGAAGACATGGGTTCAAACGGTAGAAGAAAAGATGCCGCTTAATTCTCATTTTCTTGATTGATTGAGGGGAAGTAAGGGAATGTTCAGATTAGTTTTCATTCTGTTGCTGAGGAATAGAATTCTCACTGTAATGCCAGTGGCTCAGGAGGCTGAGGCAGGAGGATTGGGACTTCCAAGCCAGGCTCAGTAACTCAGCAAGGCCCTAAGTAATTTAGCAAGACATGTCTCTAAATAAAAAAAATAAATAAAAATGGCTAGGAATGTGGCTCGGTGGTTAAGTGCCCCTGGGTTCAATCCCTGGTACTAAAAAAGAAAAACATAATAATTCCCTAAGGGCAATTCAAGATCAGAACATTAACTGAGTTAAATTGAAGAAGATGTTGAAAGCATTACCGTGGTGGAAAAGCCCAGAAATTGAAATCCAAAGTGCAACACTACTATCTACAGTGCTATTATCAATAAAGTATGTCAACTCCTCAAATATCTAAACTTTTTGCAAGCAAAGATTTTTTTATTAGTGTATTATAGCTATACATAATTGTGGGGTTCATTCCAACATAACCATACATGCACGGAATATAATTTGTTCCATTTTAGTCCCCAGTACCTTCTCCCTCCCTCCTGTTCTTCCCCTCCCTATTTCCCCTTCTCTACTTCTTTGGCCTTCCCCCTATATAATTATCTTTATAAATTGGTACTTTATAGGGTTTATAAAGGTGGAATTCACTGTGGTACAGGCACACAGTGTAATTTGGTCAAACTCATTCCACTGATCCTCCCCTTTCCTGTCCCTCTCCACTCCCCTTCCAACCCCCTCCCTCTGGGTTTTTCTATCATCTTCATAGAGCTGGTAAAATCTTCTTGAATATCAAAGATTCTGCCAAGTATATATATAAATTCAATAGCTCCTACAAGCGTGACAATGACTAATGCCCATTTTAAGCATCCAAGGAAAGATTAGCACGTCAAAGGAACTTAAGAAGCAGCCAGAAATTCACAAAGAACATGATCTTCTATTTCAAATAGGATGCGAGATTTTCAAATATGTCTTAATTCTGACTTGGGAATAGTTTATGACTTCTGCTCAAAACCTTCATTTCTGGACAAAGAGAACAGCACTCGGTATTCTGGTTCAAAGCCCCTGGCTGGCATTTGAACTTCCCTTTCTCTGCAGTACAGCCCATGCTCCATGGAGGCCTGGTCACCTTTCATTTCACCCTAATGAAACCTTCATCCTTAATGGGCTGGAAAAATTATATGATTTGAATGCAGCAACAGACAAAGGTAGACTAGTCTCTAATATCTACAACGATCCGCATACTGTAGTTCTAACAAACTACTGACACATACTCCATTGTAAATATGTTGAATATAACTTTATGCAACTAAAAACATTTAAATTTATAGAATATCCTGAGATAAAAGATTAGGCAAAGTCACAATTAAGTTCACACTTTTGGCACATGGTCATGAAGCTATTAAAAAAATAAACAAAATCTCTAGCAAAGTCTCTAATTAACATTGTTATTATTTATGCTAAGCTATACCTCTTCACTCTCAAAAATGTCTGGAAGAAAGAGGGCAAGTTTTCACATCTGGGTTTCCCCGCTTCGATTTTCCTTAGAACAACTGCTTACTTGAGGGGGAAAAAAACCGGGAACTAGCTATTGTGGTTCACAATTTAGTCTGGAGTCAGAGAGTGGAGGGTCAGATTCCAGCTTCACATTGTGACCTTGGTGTGACCTTGGACCAGTTAATTAAATCTGTCTGTGGCTCATTTTCCTCACCTGGATTATCAGAGTAGCAGTGACACCCACCTCATAAGATTGCTGAGAAAATTAAGTGAATTGATACATGTAAGGTATTTGGAATATTGAGGTATATAACAAGCACTCCCAAAATGTTACAAATGACAACCCATTCACATTTACCAGTATGAAAGAAAGCATCCCTTTTCTGACCAGTTTAATCTAGTCTTGCTTCACAGCTAAAGTGAAGATGAGAAAGAGAAGGAGCAGCCATTAATATTGGGGGCCATGGGCTAGGAATTGAACTCCCATGGGAGACCCTACTACCCAGTTATAAGGGTCAAACTTGAGTAATATTGACACTCCTTAAAGGTGAGCAGCATTAGTCAATTATCCTTTGGGCAATGGAAAAACTTTAACAAACATGCGGGATTAGGGGTTATGCTCTCAACGAACGCTAGTGACTACTGCACCATGATACAGAATCCTAATTGAAAGTCAAATAAAATCAACTTTTAAAGGCTTTAAGAAGGTTGACCAAATAACTCAGGAACAGGACAATTAGCATTCAGAGGCAAATTATCTAAACACAAACAAGGAAAAGACTTTGGGAATAAGGAAAAGAGAAGCTGACCAAGGATTATAAAAGGCCCCATGTGGCAGTCACTGCTAAAATTCAAGAACTTCTCTAAGCCACACAATCCTCAAGCCAACCCCTGACACCATGGCCTGCTGCTCCACCAGCTTCTGTGGATTCCCCAGCTGCTCCACCAGTGGGAACTGTGGCACCAGCTGCTGCCGCCCCAACTGCTGCCAGACTGGCTGCTGCCAGCCCAGCTGCTGCCAGCCCAGCGGCTGCCAGGATAGCTGCTCCCAGCCCAGCTGCTGCCAACCCAGCTGCTGCCAGACCAGCTGCAGCCAGCCCAGCTGCTGCCAGACCAGCTGCTGTCAGCCCAGCTGCTGCCAGGCCAGCTGCTGTGGCTCTGGCTGTGGCTCTGGGAGTGGAATTGGAGGTGGCCAGGGTGGAGCCCTAAGCTGCCGCATCAGGTGGTGCCGCCCAGACTGCCGCGTGGAGGGCACCTGCCTGCCCCCCTGCTGCGTGGCAAGCTGCACACCCCCCACCTGCTGCCAGCTGCACCATGCCCAGGCCTCCTGCTGCCGCCCATCCTACTGTGGACAGTCCTGCTGCCGTCCAGCCTGCTGCTGCTACAGCTGCCCACCACCCTCTTGCTGTGAGCCCACCTGTTAAGAGCCAGCCTGCTGAATCTCAACTTGAAGTTTCAAGTTTGCACTCAGGCCAGGAACTAATTATCTCTTCAACCACTCCTGGAACACTAACAAATCCTTGACCCTTTATTTGGCTTTTGTTATGGGGGTTACCAAATAGTTGGGGCTCACAGAACTATGTTTCCACTCAGCACCGGAAAGACTTGGATCTCTCCTCTGAGGAAAACACAGATTTGACTGAAGAAATGGGAAAACCATTTGTGATCTTCTGCAGATATTTGACCACACTCTCCGAAGCTCATTGAGGAGGAGACCATGGAAGAACTATCTCTTCTTCTCAGATACTTTCCCCTCTGCTACTTCACCATCCTGCAAATTGTTCCTCTTATGGAAGAAGAAGAATATGCCAATATATAATAAATTATATCTAATGGTGCAGCAAAAAATCTCTTTTCTTTATTGTGTTTGTGATAGATATTTCACACAAAGTCACATGGAAGATTTCAATCCGTTTTTTTATCCCACACTATTCTTCTTGTTAGGAAATGTGATGAAGTATGGTGGATGTTAAGCCCCATAAAAATACACAGTAAAGTCAATTACCCTAGAGTCTCAGAAATGTCCTAGGTTCTGTCACGACACATTGACTTCTCACAGTGCTTTTACAAATAAGAATGGTATAGAATCTAGAGCCTAAACGTGACTTATTCTTCAATCACAGTGTTGCAGGGGACAGGCGAGGCAGGACACCAAATAGAAAACTGAAGGTAGGCTTATTTAGCTATAGTCAGGTTCAGAGGGCAAAGCTTTCACTGTAATCAATCAATTTTCCTGCACCCTGAGGAGAGGCAGTTTAGAACTTTATACCCAGTGTGTAAGGGGAGGGGCTCAGAAGTTCACAGTCTGCAGAACTTACCCAAAAGCAGCTTTTTCTTTCACTGTTCTGGGCAAGTCAACCTTTCTTCTCTCCTCCTGCCAGTTGCTACCATAGAGTTACCCAATTAGTAATTGTTAAAGGATCTGTCTTTTTTTTTTTTATCACACTTTGCATTTGCAAACACACTTCTACAAATTACAATACCGGATAAATGTTTGTGAAAAACCTGGAGTGCTGATCTCTTCCAGGCCAGAGGCCAAATAAGATAGAGCAACAGGGAATAGAAAGTTTACCTTATTGAACTCTTCTATGGAGACTCTTCTGCTGATAGTCCTAAGATCAATTATGGTGAAGATTTCTGGAGAAGCTTAGTTAAGAAAATGAAGCTTAATTTTCTGTGGAGCCACTACAAGAGGGATGAAATTTCAGACCATCTTCAAACAGTGGTAATATGTGCTAATAAAGCACATTTTTCTGTTTGTATGGAATCTCACAAGTTAAAACAAGAGAAATATAAGGAGGAGAAAACTGAAAAAAATACAGTCCCAATGAGATGGAGTTTTTTTACTCCAAAAAATATATATATATATAAAATATATTATGTATATGAAAATATATATTATGTATATATATATATGCACATATATACACATATATGCATATTTATTATATATAAACACAGTTGTATATCATACACATACACAACATATTTATACACATTTCAACCTAAGTGTCAGGAAATGCTTCATGTGTTTAGATGGTTTTTTAGACAAGGTTTAGGATTAATTCACAGTTCCCTGGACTTAAACTAGAGGGTACTAAAAGTATTTTTTTAATATAAAGAATAGCACTTTGGTTAAATTCGCAACACTTCATTCATTTCAATGTTAATGAGAACTGGAAAATTAGAAAGCATAAATAAAGGTAACAAATAGTCAAAGAATCATCCAATCCAAAGAAAAACCTCTGAATGACAAAACAGTAGCAGAGACACATTCTATCCTCTTTCCCCCATGATTCTAACTACTGACCACTTTTCAATATTACAACCTAAATAGTTCTTGCTGAGAAAAAATAAATAAAATAAAATTACAAGTGACTTTGGTAAAATGCAAATTCAGCTTTTCTTTTTTTTTAATTTTTATTGTTGGTTGTTCAAAACATTACATAGTTCTTGATATATCATATTTCACATTTTGATTCAAGTGGGTTATGAACTCCCATTTTTACCCCATATACAGATTGCAGAATCACATCGGTTACACATCCACTGATTTACATATTGCTATACTAGTGTCTGTTGTATTCTGCTGCCTTTCCTATCCTCTACTATCCCCCCTCCCCTCCCCTCCCCTCCTCTCTTCTCTCTCTACCCCATCTACTATAATTAATTTCTCCCCCTTGTTTTTTTTCCCTTTCCCCTCACTTCCTCTTGTATGTAATTTTGTATAACCCTGAAGTCTCCTTCCATTTCCATGCAATTTCCCTTCTCTCTCCCTTTCCCTCCCACCTCTCATCCCTGTTTAATGTTAATCTTCTTCTCATGCTCTTCCTCCCTACTCTGTTCTTAGTTACTCTCCTTATATCAAAGAAGACATTTGGCATTTGTTTTTTAGGGATTGGCTAGCTTCACTTAGCATAATCTGCTCTAATGCCATCCATTTCCCTGCAAATTCTATGATTTTGTCATTTTTTAATGCAGAGTAATACTCCATTGTGTATAAATGCCACATTTTTTTTTTATCCATTCGTCTATTGAAGGGCATCTAGGTTGGTTCCACAGTCTTGGTATTGTGAATTTTGCTGCTATGAACATCGATGTAGCAGTGTCCCTGTAGCATGCTCTTTTTAGGTCTTTAGGGAATAGACCGAGAAGGGGAATAGCTGGGTCAAATGGTGGTTCCATTCCCAGCTTTCCAAGAAATCTCCATACTGCTTTCCAAATTGGCCACACCAATTTGCAGTCCCACCAGCAATGTACAAGTGTACCCTTTTCTCCACATCCTTGCCAGCACTTGTTGTTGTTTGACTTCATAATGGCTGCCAATCTTACTGGAGTGAGATGGTATCTTAGGGTGGTTTTGATTTGCATTTCTCTGACTGCTAGAGATGGTGAGCATTTTTTCATGTACTTGTTGATTGATTGTATGTCCTCCTCTGAGAAGTGTCTATTCAGGTCCTTGGCCCATTTGTTGATTGGGTTATTTGTTTTCTTATTGTTTAATTTTTTGAGTTCTTTGTATACTCTGGATATTAGGGCTCTATCTGAAGTGTGAGGAGTAAAGATTTGTTCCCAGGATGTAGGCTCCCTATTTATCTCTCTTATTGTTTCTTTTGCTGAGAAAAAAACTTTTTAGTTTGAGTAAGTCCCATTTGTTGATTCTAGTTATTAACTCTTGTGCTATGGGTGTCCTATTGAGGAATTTGGAGCCTGACCCCACAGTATGTAGATCCGTAGCCAACTTTTTTCAGCTTTTCATCATGACCATGAACTGCTAATCATTCCTTCAGTCTGCATTCCACAAGCAATTATTGAACATCTACAAGCAAGGTAGTATAGAGGCACCATGTAGACAACCAAGGTGAATCTGGCATGGCCTTAGGGATCATGCCCTTAAGGAATGGATGACTTAGTAGAACAATTACACATTTTTAGCCCTGGAAGGCGTCTGAGAGATCATCTCATTTTATAGATGAGTAAATCACTGTTCAGAGAGATTAAGTGACTTTTCTGGGCTCACACAGTCACATAGTTGTAGAACCAGTTTGCAAAGTTCACTTAGTTTAATTAAATGATTTCTCAGTGAAGATCTCAGTCCCCTAATCACCTAAAGCTTGGCCCATTTAATGTCTCTTTCAGCTTCAAATTCTATTATTATTTTAAAATTCAAACTCACCAACTAAAAATGATTGAGGTCTTATTGATTGGGGAATGATTCAATAAATTCTGGTATGATCAGCCTCTGGAAAATTGTATAGCTATTAAAATGAGTTACAAATATAGGATATATTAAGAATTTGAATAACATAGATAAATCTTATCCATAGGTCCACAAATCTATATATGAATTCTTAGAAAAACACAACCTACCATGAAAAAAAGGAGAAAATCTGGACAGACCTATAACTAACAAGGAGATTGAATCAATAATTAAAACTTCCCAAGAAAGAAAATCCAAGAACCAGATTTATTCACTGTTGAATTCTACCAAAGAAAAATTAACACCAATCCTCAAAATCCTCCAAAAAATTGAAGAGGAGAGAACACTTCCAAAGTCATTCTGTTAAATCAGCCTTACTATACCAAAGTCAAGTAAGTACACTCTAAGGAAAAAAAAATCCCTTATGAATAATCATAGAAAAAGCATTAACTTAGTATTAACAAACAATGTTCAATGGCACATCAGAAGGATTGAAACATCACTACCAAATAGGACTTTATCCTAGAATGCAAAAATGGTTCAACATACACAAATCAATCAATGTAACACACTGCTTTAACAGAATTGAAGAGAGAATACACAATCATCTCAACTGATCCAAAGGAAGCATTTGAAAAAATTCAAAACCCTTTCATGATTTAAAAAACAATCAATAAACTAAGAATAGAAGCAAACTACTCAATGTAATAAGTGCCACATATGAAAATAATATACTTCCCTTATACTCAACAGTGAAAGACTAAAACCCTTCTTTCCCCTAAGATTAGGAACAAGATAAGAATGCCAACTTTCATCCATTTGATTTATCAGAGTCCAGGGTGTTCCAGCCAAAGCAATTGAAAAGGAAAAAGCAAATTGTCTCTGTTCAGAGACAATATAATCCTTGATGTAGAAACCCCTAAAGATTTTATACACGCACACTACAACCAATAAGTGAATTTAGCAAAGTTACAAATACAAAATCAGCACACAAAATATCATTTGAATTTCTATACATTAGCAATGAACAATCTGAAAAGGAAAGTAAGAAAGCAATTCCATTTACAATAGCATCAAAAAAATAAATAAATAAAACACTTAGGAATAAATTAACCCAGGGGAAATAATTGTACACCAGAAACTGCAAAATATTAACTGAAATAAATTTCAAAAGATGCAAATGAAAGATTTCCTGTGTTCATTGATTGGAAGACAATATTGTTAAGATAAAAATATCAACGAAATCTACAGACATAATGAAATCTCTATCAAAATCTCAGTGGTGGGCTGGAGTTGTGTCTCAGTGGCAGAGCACTGACCTCATATATGTGAGGCACTGGGTTCCAGTCTCAGCACCACATAAAAATAAATAAACAAAATAAAGATATTATATCCATGTATAACTAAAAAATATTTTTTAAAAAATCTCAGTGGTGATTTGCACAGATAGAACACTGCATCCAAAAATTTATATATAATCATGAGGGATCCAAAATACTAAAAACAGTCTTGAAAAAAGAAGAATAAGGTTAATCTCACACTTCCTGATTTTAAAATTTATTATAAAGCTGCAGTGATTAAAACATTGTAGAACTACATAAAGACATACATATGGACCAGTGCAATAGAGTACTCAGAAATAAACTGTCAGATAAATGGTCAAAAGATTTTCACTATGGATAGTTTTTAAAATTTTCTAATTTATATGTGTATTAGACCCAAACTTCACTGAAATAGAAGATGTTTGTGTGTATGTGTATATGTGTATTGCAGAAGCAGAGGTAAAGGTGTTAAAGAATAATATACAACCAAGTGCCAATACTGATTATCTTAATGTATTAGTTTTGGAAAAGGTGTTGTGTGGGGTGGGGGAAATATTAATTGGTCTTTAATCTGTAAAGTTTGACTTGTTTCAATATGTGTCTATCATTAGCATGTAGCATATATTTTTAATTGAACAACCAGTAAACAGTTTTCAGGTAAAAGTCATTAAAGGCTTCAGTTAGTAATATGTGCATTGGTGACTGAAGGCAAAAATACAAAAATACAGTTCTAGGACCCTGTAACTTGCAGCTGATCACAGAAAGGCAAACTTGGTTTGGATGCTGATGAATTAAGAGATTGCTCATGTTTTGATGGCAATAATATCATCAGTCTTCTCTAACCTGAACAATTTGTTGATGAAGTCATAATCAGGATTGAGTGTCAACTTAGGAAGAAAATTTCAGTTCAGATAAACTGTGTCTAAAGGTTATAGAAGGACAGGTATGACAAAGTGAGCCAGGGCAGTGTGTGCCCCAAGTCTAGTCTGCCATGTGAATTACAGAAAGAGGTGCTGCTGGGATTGGCTTCCATGAAGCACCTTCTCTTAGTTCAGAGGGCAAAAAAGACACATAATGAGACTTAATTAAACATTGCCCAGAGCAGACAATTGAAATGCTATTTATAATTTTCTAAACAACTCAAGCATGAGCCAATCAAATACTGACAATTCAATTGGCATCAAGGAAAGATGCTAAATGTTAGGTAAACATGCAGCTCAGGGGACTATATAAAAGGCTGGGTTTAGAAGGTAGGTACAACCAAAACTCAGAAAAATCACTTAGCAGTTTAGCTCTCAGACAGACTCCTGACACCATGGCCTGCTGCTCCACCAGCTTCTGCGGATTCCCCAGCTGCTCCACCAGTGGGAACTGTGGCGCCAGCTGCTGCCGCCCCAACTGCTGCCAGACCGGCTGCTGCCAGCCCAGCGGCTGCCAGGATAGCTGCTCCCAGCCCAGCTGCTGCCAGACCAGCTGTTGCCAACCCAGCTGCTGCCAGGACAGCTGCTGTGGCTCTGGCTGTGGCTCTGGCTGTGGCTCTGGGAGTGGAATTGGAGGTGGCCAGGGTGGAGCCATGAGCTACCGCATCAGGTGGTGCCGCCCAGACTGCCGCGTGGAGGGCACCTTCCTGCCACCCTGCTGCGTGGCGAGCTGCACACCCCCCACCTGCTGCCAGCTGCACCATGCCCAGGCCTCCTGCTGCCGCCCATCCTACTGTGGACAGTCCTGCTGCCGCCCAGCCTGCTGCTGCTACAGCTGCCCACCACCCTCCTGCTGTGAGCCCACCTGTTAAGAGCCAGCCTGCTGATTTCTTAAAAATGGAAGGGGAAACAAGGGAAAACTATGTTCTTCTCTGAAGAAGTATACCATTTGTTGGATGCTAAGTATCATGATGTTGCTAAGCTACTCCTAAATAATGGAACTCTTGGTCAGGACCCCTAAGGAAACCACATATGGATCATCATGCTCTGGAGGCCCTGCCTGGCTTGAACAGGTCTCCAGGATGGGGAAGCTCCTCATCCAACGACATCTCAGCACTCCTCCCCGTTTCTCTATCCCCACACATCTTCAGACCTGCTTTCTACTGTAACTTCTAATAAAATGTTGTAATGTCCAAAGCAAACAGACTTATGTCCTTCTTCTACCTTTAAGCATGTTCACCTACAACTGGAATTCAAGGAGACCACTCTCCTTTTGCATTTCAATAATAATCCTTGGGGATAAACATATAGGCTAAGCTAGAAATATTAAATGCAAGTTAAATTATGCTTAAATCCATCTACTACTAAAATTTTCCATTCATTACTCTTCATAGTTATTCAAATTTTTTCATGCTGTACTCTACCAAGATTGGGTCTAGACCAAGAGAGCCATTTTCCACTGAAATTTTCGGGATGATCAAAGCTTTTGAGTTCCTACCTAGATATCTAATCTCTCTAATGTCTAACCTTCTCTAATCTCTCCCATTAAACAAACCAGGTGTTTTCCTTCATTCATGCCCAACATAAAGAAATGGTATTACCTACTAAATAGGTTTGAAAATATCTATCAGATACTATCCATTTTCTAAGAGCATTTGGGTTTAATTCCTATGCCTTAGCCTATCTCATTCATTCCTCAGACTCTCAAATTGGTCTCCAAACTTCAACTCCCAATATTCACCTTCATTTACTGTACGTATAAAAGGTATCTGTGGTCTAAATGACAGAACAAGTAGCTCAGCAGCATACCTAGTGAGTTCTACCATCACCATGTCAGACAGCTGCATTAGAAACCTGAAACAGCTATGTCATGATGCATAATTTGTAACCCAAGCAAATATTGTTCTCTTAAGAAGCGAACACAAACTCCGAACAAAAAGAAATAGCTTTTACCATTTAATTTTTGAATTCTTCTCTAAGCTTTTGAGTGTAATAGTCAAAAATACAATAACACACACATCCAGGAAAAACATTAAAATTTTTTTCAAAGTTATTTTTATAAGCTCCTAGCACTTACCTCTATCATTTAATAGATGGCAGTGATGTATCATACAGAAGATGCATTGCAGGAAATATAAAGCAGATGACGGTACATTCCTCAAAAGATCATAACTCCTAGACATTTTTTTCCCTGAATGTCAGTTCAACTATTGAATTCAGATAAAAATAATTCAACATTTCCCGGTCTCTTCTCACAGGAAATAACAAGTCTCCTTCACAGGTGTTACAACTTGAAAGTTCTGTTTAATAATTTATGAGTTGTGCAGGGCATTCATGAATCATGCCTTTTACTCCACCCACTCAATAAACATTTATTGAATCAATAATAAATTCAAAAAACATTTATTAAGATGCTACCAGAAGCTAAGCTGGATACCTTCTTTTCAGTAAGCTGCTTGGTTCACAAAAGTAAAATAAAATAAATAGTTTTCTGGCCTGGAACACAAATAGTATTTACTCATTTCAAATTAGTAGAACTCAAAGGAACTGTAATGGTAATTTGATATGATGTTGGAGTATTTGTGGTGGAAGTTTTAACTATATGTGACCAAAGTACTACTTCATTTCAGCAAATATCCTGGTTCTAAACTCAATAGAATTCATTCTATATATCCTAGAGTGAAAAAAATTATACTTAAAAATAACACAATTACCCTAAGCTTTAGAAGTCTGGACAGACAGTCACGTGGAATGATGACTGTCAAAATGAGAGTGTCGACTGGTCTAAAGTGGGAGGAGTCTTTGAACACGGGAAACCACAAACATATTCTAAAGAGCAAAAAACTGATATGACGAGTCCCCAAAACCTTATAAAACAGAGTAATTTCCAAACTGCTGCCCATAATATGTCCTAAGTATTTCAATGCAAGCCAATCAGAGGACCACTAAGGAACAAATTTAAACAAAAACAAGAAAAATATGTTAAGAATTTTATAAACAGCTGCTGGTTCAGATATATAAAGGCCCCATGTGGCAGTCACCTCTCAAACTCAGAAACTCCTCCAACCAACCCAGGTTTCAACCCAACTCCCAGCTCTCAACCCAACTCCTGACACCATGGCCTGCTGCTCTACCGGCTTCTGCGGATTCCCCAGCTGCTCCACCAGTGGGAACTGTGGCTCCAGCTGCTGCCAGCCCAGCTGCTGCGAGTCCAGCTGTGGCATTGGGGGCGGCATTGGAGATGGCTTTGGCCAGGAGGGTGGCTTCGGAGCCATGAGCTACCGCATCAGGTGGTGCCGCCCAGACTGCCGCGTGGAGGGCACTTTCCTGCCACCCTGCTGCGTGGTGAGCTGCACACCCCCCACCTGCTGCCAGCTGCACCATGCCCAGGCCTCCTGCTGCCGCCCATCCTACTGTGGACAGTCCTGCTGCCGCCCAGTCTGCTGCTGCTACAGCTGCCCACCACCCTCCTGCTGTGAGCCCACCTGTTAAGAGCCAGCCTGCTGATTTTTGATTGCCCAGGATGCAGCATCTCTAAACTATTCATCCTCTTGACCATCCCTGAACCACTAAGATGTTCTTAAACCTCTATTTCATTTTCTCTTGTTTGGGCTATCAAGGGTCTGAGAATCACCATTCTGATTCCATTCTATAATGAATACATCGATCTTCACTGTGGACAGAAAAATGCTGTGAACCCATCTTCAGTTCATCAAATTGCATGATGATATTTCTGATCCTCTTGCAAGACTGAAAACTACCACCATATTCTGGAATTTTTCCTTGAGAACTGTCTACAATGCTTATTTTCACACCTTGCTTTATGATCTATATTTATCTTGTTTGCCTGCAATTATTTTACAATGCCAAGGCACCAGAGTATAGCCAAGAGACATTCCTAAGATGTCATCAGAGAGAAAGGAAGGTCTTCACCCAACATCCAGTTTCTAAGAAGTCAGCTGAACCTTTCTACAGTTCAGCATGAGACCTCTCCCTTGTTTTTTGGATCATAATGATCTTGCCTGTTGGCTATTTCAATTATATCTGTGGCACTGTGTCTTCTGATGTTTCTTAATAAAGGTTATATACTGGGCAAAGAAACCATGGTCTCTGTTTCTACTTGTACATCTAAGTGGTTTCACTGCTTTTAATTCAAGAACATCTACTTGAAAAAATTCAGTTGTTTCTTTTTGAGAATGAAGCCATATAATATATAACATATCACATATTAACAATAAAAATATAGTAATCGCCCCTTCTAAAGCAGGGATTATGGCAAAAGATGAAGAGTGAATGCTTATCCCTGAGGTCCTTATTATCCAGAAAAAAATAAATATGAAAATAGCTACACAAAATACAAGGAGGTAAATTGTATTCTCATAGGAGTTCATAGAAGAATCCCTCTTGGGTGAATAGATATTTTTCAGCGAATCTGCCCTGAGAGGACAACATCCAATAGGGTGTATCCCTACAGGACATGCAGCCCCAAAAGCCAAGAGAATGTTGGTAGCCCCAAAAGCCCAAGAGAAGGATGTGAAACAATGTATGAGGTAGGGAAGAATATTTTTAATCTAGAAATGTAATAAGGAGAAAAAGAGAGGATTGATCTAGTCAGGAGGTCAGGAATTTTGCTATATGTTCCCCTCCCCATTAATCCTTGGGATGGGTCAACTTTTCTGCAAAAAACAGTGAATGAGCTAAGTTTTTTGTCTGGTTTGATGTCATGGGAAGATCACAGCCTAGGACCTATATAGAGCAAGGGGATCATGACAAGGTAATACCTCAGGAATGTGCAGAAATTGTCAAGAGGCTTTGGAGTGCCAATGCAGTGGAAATTAATGCCTAGGGTCTGTGAACTGCAATGACTATGGGAGGGTCTTAAATAGGATCTGGAAAAGAAGAAATCACTTCACTTTAAAACCTGTAGGGGCTTGTGCTATTGGGGCTGCATCAAGGAAATCTTCACAAAGGAGGTAATCTTTGAGTTGAGGTTTGAAAGTTATTCCAAATGAAAAGAAAAAAGAATGAGTAGAAAAGAGTCAGATCCACACCTGTTAGGATGGCTTAATCCAAATCAATGACGACACCCCATGCTGGTGAGGATGTGGAGCAGCAGGACCTCTGGTTCATGGCTGGTGGGAATGAAAAATGGCACAGCCGCTTTGCAAGACACATCGACACTTTTTCACAAAACTAAACTTGCTCTTGGGTTTCGAGGAAATGACAGGCTAGAGGAACCCACCATATAGTAACTGCTCCCCAAGATTCAATCAAAATGGCATGTAGCTGCATGATGGGGGAAAGCCTCAGAAGGTGACTCAGAGAGCCAGCAGCCAGGTGAGACCCAGAACTACAGGTTTTTAGGATAGGAAGAGAATTAATCAAAGAAATGGACTGCTGCAGCATCAGGTGGGCAGTGAATGGCTCAGAGTGGGAGGGGAGGCTCCCCAGCAACCATCTGAAAGAAAGTTTCCCAGCAAGTTTAAGAAAAGCAGGCTCTGCTGTCCAGAGAAACCACAAGGAGAGCAGAAGAACAGGCCCAGATACTTTGAAGTGTGGGAGTGTGTCCTGGCACTTCCCAGCGGATGCAGTGAAAATAGGGAATCAGTGCCAGCTGAAAAAGTCTTATTGTTCAAACTTTCTGTGTGGGAGATTTCTGTGTGGGAGATTTTTTTAATTTTTTAATTTTTAATTTTTAATCTCCCACACAGCAAAGTGAAAGGCACCTTCCTATGAAATTGGCAATATGAACTCTGTGGTCAGGAGCAAGGACAACAGGGATTTAAGTGAGCTAGGTCCGAGTTGGGTAGAAAGCTGCTATCTGTGCATCCCACCCTGGGCCTGGGCCTGTCCCCCACACTGGGAAGCAACTGGTGGATCTGCTGGTGAGACCTGGTCACTTCCCACATACCTCTCCCTAGCATATGGAGGGAGGCTCTCCAAACAAGGGGTATTGTGCAGTCCAAATCAGAATATAGGCTACCCAGGTGACAGGGCTGGCCTACTAGAGCCACACCCCCACGTCTAAATATCAAAACAGTGATACCGAGCCTGACTTCTCTGAAACACGGGTCTCTCCCCAACACTCGCTGGCAGGCAAGAGGAGGCACAGCTCAGCAAACAGACTACACTAACACGTTTGGCCAGTTTGGGTCATAGTTGAAAAAAAATTACACAAATTATAATTGTATCTCACAAACCTCCTCATAGCTGGGGGACTCTAAAATCAAAGCCCTGGGGAAAAAAATAGAGTCTCCATTTTAAATACCTCAGCAAAGGGAAAACTGAATCTTTTTGATCGTTGCCTCACGTGCTATTTTGTGCACTATTCTGTTGTGTCTTCCCTCACTATTCGGTTTTTTTTTTTCATAATTTTATGGTTTTATTTTCAATTAACTGGATTTTTTTCTCTGTACCTCTCTTCTTTCTAACCTCCATGCCTTCTTTCTCATTCATTCTTCTTTCCCCCTTTTATCTACTGTCTCCCTTCCCTCCCTTTTCTTCCTTTGTTTTTTTTTTTTTATTTCCCTCTTCTTCCAATATAATTTAGTATTAATATACCATCAGTAAGGCTTAACTTTTCGGCCTATTTTATGTTATTTCTTACCCACTTTCTCATTGGTTAGTAGAGTTAAAGGGCAACCGGTTAATAAGTATTGTAAATATATGTTGGTTTATGGTTTGTCCAACAGATTAGATCAAGAAGATACAACCTCAAACTTGAATGCAAGATAGATAGACTTGAGCATTCAGACAACACTAAAGAGAAATATTGAAAACTATGATCAGAATATCCCAGAACTCTGGGACAACATTAAGGAATTTAAGGCTCATAGGTATTGTGGAAGGATCAGAGACTCTGGCTAATGCTATTGATAACCTACTCCATGACATAATAACAGAAAAACTTCCAAACCTTGGGAATGAAATGGACATTCAGATGCTGGAGGCATTCAGAAGCCCAAATAGACAAGACCAGAAAATAATCTCTCCACAACACATTGTAATTAAAATGCCAAAAATCCAGAACAAAGAAAATTTTTTAACTTACAAGAGACAAACGCCAGGTCATATTTAAAGGAAAACCCAATTAGAATATACAAAATTTTTCATCAGAAACCTAAATTCCAGGAGGGCTTGTAATGGTGTATTTTAAGCCCTGAAATAAAATAAATACCAAGATTTTTATATACAGCGAAGCTATCCTTCAGAATTGAACAAGAAATAAAAATCTTCCATGAACTAGAGGAATCCATGACTACTAATCCAGGATTGCAGAATATGCTTAAAGGAATTCTATTCACAGAAGAAGATAAAAACAACCAAGAGCGCTCAGAAAGGAATTAATCTCAGGAAAGATTAAAATTATTATACGAGTAGATAAGTAAATGAGAATCAGGATTGAAGCAAACATTGGAAATAAATCAAAATGACAGAAGAAAATAACACTGAATGTAAATGGCCTCAATTTATTCCAAGGATGCAGGGGATGATTCAACATATACTACTAGTCACTAAACATAATACACACATAAAAAGAACCAAAGTTACATAATCATCTCAATAGATGCAGGAAAAGCCTTTGAAAAAAATTCAACACTCTGATAAAAACCCTGAAGAAACCAGGGAGAGAAGGAAGCAACTTGCTTCAACCTCATAAAGGGTATATATGACAAATCCAGAAGCCAACATCATATTTAAAAGGGAAAAACTGAATGGGGAAAAGCTTTTCTTCTAAAATTAGAAACAAAATAAGGATGTCTACTCTCACCACTCCTACTCAATCTAGTACTTTAAATGTTAGCCAGAACAATTCCGGAAGAAAAGGAAATAGAAATGATACAAGTAGGAAAGAAAGAAATCAAATTGTCTTGTCTGTGGATGACATAATCCTATACACAGAAGACCCTAAAGCTCCAGAAAAAGACTTCTAGATCTGATAAATAAATTTAAAAAATTAACATACAAAAACTAAGAGATTTTCTATACACCAATAATAAATTTTCTGAGAAAGGTATCAAGATAATTCCATTCACAATACCTTTCAAAAATAAAATATTTAGGAATAAAGTAAACTAAAGAGGTTAAAGATCTGTACAAGAAAAAGTATAGAACACTGAAAAAAGAAGTAAAAGAAGACACCAGAATTAATATTGTTAAAAATGGCCATACTACCAAGAATGATCACCAGATTCAATGCAAGCTTTATCAAAATACCAATTATATTCTTCTTAGATCTAGGGAAAAAATTATAAAATTCCTGTGGAAGAACAAAATACCTAGACTAGCCAAATAAATACTGGACAAAAAGAGTAAAGTTAGAGTCCTTATAATATCCAAGCTCAAATTATACTGCAGAACCATAGTAACAAAATACAGTTTGGTACTGGCATAAAAACAGACACATAGACCAACAGAATAGAAGACACACAGACAAGCTCACATAGGTACAATCCTCTGAAATTTGCCAAAAACTTATTTTGGAGCAAAGGCAAAGAGTTCCAGGAAAACTGGATATCCATATATAAAAGAAGTTTGAAACTAGAGTCCTATCTCTCAACCTGCACAAAAGTCAAATCAAAATGGGCCAAAGACCTAGGAACAAGAACAGAAATTTTGTAACTGCTGGAAGAGAACATAGGGGACACACTTCAACATTTAGGCATAGGCAGTGACTTACAAGGACTCCTCTAGCTCAGAAATTAATACAAGAATCAATAACTGGAGTGACATCAAATTAAAATCTTCTTCATAGCAAAAAAGAAACAATTAACAGCATGAAGAGAGAACCTTCAGAATGGGAGAAAATGTTTACCAGTTACTCTTCCAACAAAACGTTCATATCGAGAATACATGAACAACTCTAAAAACTCCATGCCAATCCATCCATCCATCAATCAATCAATAACTCAATCAAAAGAATTGGCAAATGATCCAAACAGACATTTCTCAAAAGAGGAAGTACAAATGGCCAACAATTATTCAGGGGGGAAAAAAATCTACACATAGAGATGGGAGAAGACCACGTGCCCACTGAGAGGTGGGACAAATGAAAAACAGAGTGTACAGACAATGAATGGAATATTATTCACTCTCAAACAGGATGGAAATTCTGAAACATGCTACACCATGAATCTCCAGCATATTATGTTAAATTAAATGAGTCGGTTACCAAAAAAAAAAAAAAAAGAAAAGAAAGAAAGAAACACTATACGATATTTCACTTATGTGATATTCTTAAATTCCTAGAGACAGAAGTAGAATGTGATTTCCAGGGCCAGAGAGGGGGAAATGAGCGATTGTTGAATGGAAATAGATTTCAGTTTTGTAAGAAGAAAAGGTTCTGGGGGTGGAGTTATAGTCAGTGGTAGGAAAAAAATAAAAACCTAAACATACCCCTACCACACGATCCAGCAATCATGCTCCTGAGTATTGACCCACATAAGCTGAAAATTTAACGTCCACATAAAACCTTCATGTCAATGTTTATAGCAACTTAATCTGTAATTGCCCCAAAGTGGATAAATAAACCCCTTCAATAGGATAAATGGATAAATAAACTGTGGGACAGCTATGCAATGGAATACTATTCAGTGCTAAAACTAAATGAGCTATTAAACTATGAAACACATGGGAGAATCTTAAATGTTATTGCTAAGTGAAAGAAACCAGTCTGAAAAGTCTACATACTATATAATTCAAACTACATGACATCCTATAAAAGCAAAATCATGGAGTCAGGCATAGTGGCTCACAGTGGCCCATAATCCCAGCAGCTCAGGAGGCTGAGGCAAGAGGATCCCAAGTTCAAAGCCAGCCTCAGCAATTTAGGGAGGCCCTAAGCAACTTAGTGGGATCCCATCTCAAAAGACAACATATAAAGGGTCGGGGATGTAGTTCGATGGTTCAATCCCTGGTACCCCCCGCCAAAAAAAAAAAAAAAAAAAGGAAACAATAAAAAAGTGCTTTGCCTACCATGCCCAAAGATGCCTGTAATCCAACACTGAAATACAAGCTGATAAATTAAAAATAAATAAAGTTGCAGAACTAGAGAGACACAGGGCAGTGCTCAAGACCTAAAGAACAGTCAGGTAGTTTTAAATAAAAGGAACATGCATTGGTTACACTCCCACTTCCTCTTCATGCTACAGTTCTGATGCATAGAGCTACAACATACCAAGAGAATGGAAGAGACAATAATCTTGACATATTTGAACAGCATTTTTTTTAAATTTTTTTATTGGTTGTTCACAACATTACAAAGCTCTTGACATTTCATATTTCATACATTAGATTGAAGTGGGTTATGAACCCCCAATTTTACCCCAAATGCAGATTGCAGAATCACGTCGGTTACACATCCACAATTTTACATAATGCCCTATTAGTAATTGTTGTATTCTGCTACCTTTCCTATCCCCTACTATCCCCCCTCCCCTCCCCTCCCAACTTCTCTCTCTACCCCATCTACTGTAATTCATTTCTCTCTTTGTTTATATTCCCATTCCCCTCACAACCTCTTATATGTAATTTTGTTTAGCAATGAGGGTCTCCCTTCATTTCCATGCAATTTCCCTTTTCTCTCCCTTTCCCTCCCATCTCATGTCTCTGTTTAATGTTAATCTTTTCTTCTTACTCTTCCTCCCTGCTCTGATTTGAACAGCATTTTAACCAATGTTAGTAGCTGCCTTTCTGCGAGAAGAGTAAGCTCTATTTAATCAAGCCAATATTCATTGAGGTTTCCAAAACTTGAAACCTAGAACATTTCTAGCTATCATGTGATGCAATAGACTGCAGTAAGCACTTATATAGGACACCCCAAAAGAGGTACATACATGGTTCGTGGATGGCAAAAGGACATACATTGTAAATTCCACAGTAAAAGTGGGAGCACTTCTTTAATCAAGGATCACTGACCATGGATAGTTGGAATCTTAGTCCTCATTTGAATCACAGTGGACCCAGTAGGTTTGCAGACTTTCCTGTACTGGCTAGTTCTGTGATAACTTAGTCTTCTTTTTATTCTTTTGATTACCTAGTTAATAACTCTTGAGCTAGTTAATAATTCTTTATGTTAAATTTTTTTCTATTCAAATAAATGGCATTTCTTTTTCTTTTTCTTACTGGACCTTTTTTTCTTCTTCTTACCTGATACAAAAGTTGGTGCCAGGAGTGGTCCCAGAAAGTAGACCTCCAAAACAGGGATTTGGGGGCTGGGATTGTAGCTCAGTGGTAAAGCACTTACCCAGCATATGTGAGGCACTGGGTTCAATTCTCAGCACCACATACAAATAAATACAACAACTAATAAAAAAAAAAAAATTTTTTAAAGGGGGATTTGGTGGTTGGGCATGGTGGTACACGCCTGTAATACCAGCAGCTCAGGAGACTGAGGCAGGAGGATCCCAAGTTCAAAGCAAGCCTCAGCAAAAGCAAGGCACTAAGCAACCCAGTGAGACCCTGTCTCTAAATAAAATACAAAATAGGGCTGGGGATGTGGCTCAGTGGTTGAGTGCCCCTGAGTTCAATCCACAGTACCAATAAAAGTGGGGAGGGGATTTGGTGATTACTTTGGTAGAGTCCCTGAGTTTGGACACAGTATTAAACAACCCGTCAAAAGGAAACAGGACACATTGCATGCAATTGCATCACAGTTGTGACTTTGGTTTTTAATAAATCACCTACTGAAACAAATGGCTTGGGAGCCCAGGTGGTTGCGTGACTCTTAGGACAGTCATGATGATTATCAGGGCCTCTAAGGAGGACACCTTTTCCTTCTACACTGTGGTGCTTTCAGACAGAAAATGATAAACTCAAGATCTTAACGTCTAAGGTAAAGTCATAATCAGAAACCCATAGAAGAGTTAATGAAAGCTGTAAACAAATCATTTATTTTCTGTATTCACTGGTTTATATTGCCCCAAATGGGATATACTAAATGTAATTATAGGGTTGCACAATTAAAAAGTCAGTTAAATGATTCTCATCTGGGGGTCGGGTCTTCTTCCAAGCTCACTGTTCATTTTCTTCTCGTATTTTCCCCAAGCCCCCTCCATCTTCAATCCAGCAACGGCAGGTCATGTCCTTTTTACATTTTGAATTTCTCCTACTTCTCCCTCTGCAAACATCTCTCTAACTTCTTTCCTGCTCTCATCTTGGGAAAATGCTCGCTTTTCTAGGGTTCAGGGGATTGTATTGGGTCCACCTTGATAATCCAGGATACTCTCCCTATCTTCATGTCAAATGGTAGCAATTTTAATGATATTATGTCCCTTTTGTCATGCAACATAATATACTCATGGGTATGGTACCAGGGCTGGAGACCATGGGAGATGGTCTGCCAATAACAGTACTTATAAAACACTGAGTTGATACTAACTCCTGGTGACACAAAATGCCATTGGTTTACCAACAAAAGTGGTGGCTTGCAGTGGCCAGGGAAGATTGGATTCAAATCCCCATTTGAATCATAGTGGACGCAGGCTGGTTACCTAATGTGTGAATTTCTAAATTGGAACATCCATATTTGACGAATGGCAGAATTCCCACACTGGCACTGTGGCCTGAAGAATAAAGTTCATATGGTAAGAAAGGCCAAGAAGAAACACCCCAGAAGTGCTCCTCAATACAAGGATAGTAAAGTCAAAATTATACTATAATTTTGGGGGAATTGTGAAGATGGATGCCATTAGAGGAGACCTGAAAACCTCAGGATAATGATACCATCTTCCCATTTAGCTCAGTTGTTTGTCCCATAGAGAAAGCACTCAGATCTTGGAGAATGATAGAATAATTGCATATCATTAACTTAAACTGATTCAGGTGGTGACCCCAATTGGCGTTGATGTTCCAAATGTAGCTTTTTCGTTGTGTGTTTGTGTTTCTGCAGCAGCCTCCTTGAGTAGCTGGGATTACAGGTGTGTGCCACCAAGCCCAGCCAGGTGCAGAGTGTTTAAGTGAACAAATTAATATAGCCCCTGACACCCGGTATGCAGTCATTAACATGAAGAATGCCTTTTTCTCCATATCAGGACAACCAGGGTACTTTGCTTTGACCTAGTTTGATCAATAGTACCCTTCCAAGTGATTGCCTCAGGACTATGTCAACTACCCTTCTCCCTCTTAATAGCCCTGGAAGAGATCTTAATCATTTTGACATTTCACACAACATCATAATCCTTCTGCTACATTATATGACATCAGGCTGATTACATCTCATGAACAGGAAATAGCATGTACATCGAATGTCTTAGAAAAGCATATCTGAACTCCAGGATGAAAGAAAAAAAACTATAAAAATTAAGCTTACCACCTCAGTGAAGTTTCTTAAAAGCCCAGTTGTCTGGAAAATGTTATGACCTATTTTCAAAGATGAAAGAAAAGAATGCTGTCCCTTAGAAAGCACAACTCCTGCTGGTCTTTGGGTATTCTTGAGTGTGCTGTTTCAACCTATTTAAGGATAATTCAAAATGCTGCTGATTTTTAGGGGGAACAAGAGTTAAGGGAAGGCACTGAGGACAAGCCCAGGTACAATGCAAACTGTTACTTCATTTTAGCCTTCCAGGCCAGTAGATCCAGTGATGCTCCAAGTGTCTTGAAAAATATAGTTACCATATGTAGCTTCTGGTAAGCACCAAGAGAAGAATTCCAGAGCAGACCTATGGGGCTTTCGAGAAAAGCCTCTTCTGAAAAGAACTACTCTCCTTTCAATAAACTACTTCTTGCTTACAAGATATCCAGAATTTCTGGAACAGACAGAATGACCCACAAGCTCAGCTTCTCGTGATGAACTGGTTGTCACCTGGCCCACCAAGCCATAAGGCTGGGTGTGCACAAGAGCAATGCATCCGAGTGGAAATATTATACAAGATATGAGGCTCAAGCATATCCAAATGGTTCAAGTAAGTTGAATGAGCAGTGGCCCAAACTCTTTTGCCACCACCCTTAACCACATTGTCTCCCCTTCCTTGATTCACATACTTGGTTTCACAGGTAATTCCTTATGAGCAGTTTGTGGAGAAGGATAGTTTCTAGATGATAATACTGGAAACACCTGAAAATGGATAGCTTCATTATTACAAACTCATTCAAGAGTGGCCCTGAAGAGCAGTTGGGGAGGGAAATCCTCTCAGTGGGTAGGACTTCAAATGATATTTTGGTTTTCCAAATTGTCTGGATTAAAAGATTCCCAGAAATACAGATTCACAGCAATTCTTAATTAACTGCTAGTGATTCTGTTGGACAACCAGAGACTCGGGAACAGGATTACCATATTGGTGTCAAGGAGGTCTAGGGAAGACATTTGAAAATGGATGGTAAGGATATGGAAAACAACAACCCCTAGAGAAAAAGGGGAACAACAACTCCCAGGGGAGAAGAAGGACAATGAGTCCCAGGGAGAGAAGGAAAACAATGGGCTTTGAACTTTCACAACTACTCCCCTTGACCTGGGCTTTGAACTTGCACAACTGTTCTTCTCCCTGATTGCCCAACCCACGCATTCTGCTATGATTCAAGTCTCATTAAACCCTATAAAAATCAGACCCCTCTTGTAACCAGTTGCCATATTCTCTCCTGAAAATGTGCCCCCCTGCCGCAGTGCTTAATAAAACATCATTGGTCTGTTGAGGTCTGTCCCCGTTTGTTTTTTGTTTGTTTGGGTTTTTTTTGCTTTCAAATGGTTCTCATGATGGACACAGAGTATGAAGGTACACTTGTTCCTAGTGAATGTTCTTAAAAGGCATCCCCAGCAGAAGAGGCTCCCAATAATCAGGTAGACAAAATGGCATGTTCTATATATGTCAATCAGCCCCTCCCAGTCATATCTATTTTTGCTCAGTGGACCGTGTACAAACTGGCTATGTTGGCAGTGATGAAGCTTATGCTAGGGCCTCACAACATAGATTCCCCCTCCTCATTGTTGACCTGGATTCTTCTATCAGTGAGTATGTGCCAAAGACCTCTGGGTGGACCAGCTACACAGCTTCTGGTAAGTTGATTACATTCACTCTCTGCCATTATAGAAGAAAGAGAGATTTGACTTAATTGGAAGAGTCATTCTGGATATGGACGTGGGCTGAGAGCACTATCACTCCTAGGCTTAAGAGATGCTTTATCTTCCATGATGTGATTCCATATAGCATTGATTATGATCAAATAGTTCATTTCATAGCAAAAGAAATGCAGCAATAGGTCCATATCTGTGGAATTAACTTATCTTAACACATCCATCAGTATCCCAAAGCAGCTATACTAATGAAAAGGCCCAATGGCCTCTCAAAGACTGCTGTGGCACCTGTGGAGAGGTGACACACTGAAAGGATATGGTTCTTTGCAGAGTGTAGAATAGGCTCTGAATCCAAGACCAGCATAGGAGACCTTATTTGCCACAGCCAGATTGAAGGGTAGAAGTGAAAGTAACTGCTCTATTACATCTAGCAATCCAGAAGCAGATTTTATTTTTCTTTTTGCTTGCTTTTTTGCCCCACAACTTTGTGTTCTGCTGATTTTGAGGTCTCGATTCCTAGGAAGGTAAGAGGCTTCCACCAAGAAGGAAAACAATGAGTTAGATGTTAAGACCTCCACCTAGCTATTTGGGGGCTCCTGGTGTCCCTGAACCACAGACAAAGAAGGAGGTTACTCCACTGGCTTTTGATCCTGACTCCCAAAAGAAAGTTGGGGTTGCTGCTACACAATGGAGGAGAAAGGGCTGTATCTGGAAACCAGGGTACTAACTTGATGCTTGGTAAAAGTTAATGGGAAACTAACACCAAAACAGGCAGAGCTTTTTCAGGAGTGAAGGTTTATATCATCTACAAGGTTAAGAACCCCAACAGCAGGAGGTCCTGACTAAAGGTAAAGAAAGTATGAAATGGGTGTTAGAAGAGTTATAAATATGGAGGACAGCCTCAGAACCAACCATAGAAGCAAGGATTGTACAAACTGAATATATTCCTCCTTGTGCATTTTGTCTTCCCTTTGCTCCAAATGCTGGACCACAGACTAAATTAACTTCCCTTGAGCCTAATGTTAATACTTACATGCATCCTGTGGAACAGATTTTGTTATCTCGGTTTTGTAGACGAGTAAATCAAACCTAAAAGAGGTTAAATAGTTTGTTTCTAGTCATTCAACACATAAGGAAAAACTGAAATATGATCCAACACTGATCCCCAAACTCAGGTAGAGACAATGAAATTAAGGAACTGGAAGTCAAGACTAGTGTGGGGAGATTCAGCTCTAATGATGGCTCTTTGCGAAGCCGCGGGGTTGACAATTTTACTCTGTGCCCTTGGGTGCTGAGCTTTGAAAACCCCATTGCCGCTCTGCAGCGGCTCTGCTAGGCTTTGCCGCTAGGGGGCGAGAGAGGAAAGCCGCAGGCCTGGAAGAGGACGCAGGGACTTTTTCCTTCCTTTTTGCTTGGTTCTGCTTAACTCTAGGCCAGTGGGTTGTCCTCCCAGTTACACTGCTTCACTCCAGCAAGTGCAGACTCTTGCCATGGTGACCCCGGGATTCAGTCTGCAGTTTTCTCAATACTCCTAGAACAGCTTCGTTGCGCCCTCTGTCACCAGCTCCAGCCAGCCTGTCCTCCTCTGTACAGGGCAACCCCTGTCACTCTTGACGTTTGTGGAGCTTTACTGACTTTCCTCTTCCCTTGACAGGTCAGGCTTTGAAGCTTCCCTTTCAAACGACTACAGCTCCTACATTCGTGATACCGTAAGGTCCTTTCAACCCTTTCTATCACCTAGCTAACTAGCACTCTTCATATAAAATTCATTCAGACCCAATAATGGGTGTGGTACTTGTCTCCTCCCTGGGTCCTGTTATACTCTTATTACCTTTAAAATTGAAGATTATTCAGTGAACAATTTGTTCAGACTTTCTGCTTAGGGACTCTGATTAATAATGGTAGTTGGATATGGGTAGAAAATATGAATCTCTGGGCTTTGGAGGGTGAAAGCCAGAGAAGCGAACATTTTGGGTCAGACAGAATCTGGTTGAGAAAGTAGGAAGCTCAGCACATTGAGTTCTGTGATTACAAAAGTTCCATCAGTTCCCTCAGAATCCTCTTTGGGAAGTGGGCTATCCCAGGGAGACTTGATTACTAACATCCCCCAAATCATAACTCTAATAGAATAAATCTGCTTTCCATCATGATTATTCAACACTTTTTAATATTAGCAAAACTAATATTAAAAGCCCAAGGATACAAAGGGACTTGGAAAACTCTTGAGGAGAGAAAATGTGACTCATCGCGTCACCTAAAGCATGAAAGCTTTGGGTAAGTCTGGAGATTTAAGAGGTAAATAAAGTCATTTTGGTGAGATTGAAAGAGACTAATCCAAAGCAGTAAATTTTAGTACATGTAGGGTGTATTAATTTCTAATTACATTCTTTTTTGGACTTTATAGTTATATATAATAGTAGGGTTTGTGCTGACAAATCAAAAAATGCATATAAGATACTTCATTCTTTTAAAATTCTGTTCCTGAATTACAAATATGAGACATAGAAATAGGATTGATACACTACATAACCCTAGAAGTCAAAGTTCCTGTCTTTTCATGGGCTAATAGTTAAAATACAAATTTTAAGATTTTGGCCTTCTTGAATTTTTAATGTAGTATTTATTTTTGTTGGATGAGACAAATCAAATCTTTTCCCAAAAGGATGAGAGAAACCTTGGTCATAAGGGGGCCAGAGTAAAGAACTATAATTACATTTTCTATAATTGGTATTAACTTGTTCAAAAGATGTACACCTGGAAAAAATCCTAGTGGGTTAATAATATTGTGGGATGAAGAAGTGAAGTAACTCAGGATTTCCAGAGCAGTTGAGGTCAGGAAGCATTAGGAAGTTTGAGAAGAGTGAGGAATGACAGGGTTGGAGATCAAGAGCTTAAAGCAGAAAGAATTCAAGGTTCTCCACTGGGATGGGGGAACAATATAGTAGAATTCTAAAAATAGCATCAGGAAACTCTGAGATTAGTGTTTTTACACTTTACTGCAACACTTGTTGTTTTAGTGATCCAAAGAAATCAAAGTGAAAGAGAACTACACAGAGGTTCAGAACAGAAATGAGAGCTCAAAACGGAGGTAATAATAAACTCTTGTTTCATGCGTTAACATGATTATTAAGCAAAAATAAATCTATCTTGTTATGTTGTATTGAGTATAGCTTGTACACTCTGATCACCCTAAAGATGCTTTTCACTGAGGGAGGATGAAGGCAGGATTCAAAAAGTAATCAAAAGAACCAAATTTAAATCACTGACAGACTGTGACCTTAAACAATTCTTGTGTCTTCTCCAGAGTTTTTGATTATTTATCAAATAAAGGGTTCTAGAACCTCACAGTAATGCTACATCAAATGAGATCATTAATAATCGTTTTCCTGACACGTAGTGGGTACTCAATAAATCATTTTTTTCCTATACATCCTCTTCATTCAAATATGTCTTTTGGAGCAGAAAACCTTTGGGCTACTGAGAGGGTAGTAATAGCCAGATAATCATGTGTGGAAAATAGCTGAGGAAACAGGAAGGAGATTGCTCACAGGCACATTTCACTCCATTTGGAGGATTGGTCCATCTTTATCCCACACATCTACACTCCTAAAAACCCAAACAGTCAATATTTATGGGCCTTTTTCCTCATATCGTGCCTCTTCCTTTCTGCTGTCTTCTTTCTTTGCATACTTCTTCCCAACTGACCAAGAAGTCAAATTTCCTCTCAGGAACACAGACCAACTACAATCACATGCTGTTCCATTACCTCCTGTTCTCCAGTTAAAATGTCCAACTGCACTTAAAACATATTTCATCTCCATATAAATCACAGATATATATATATATACATGTGTGTGTGTGTGTGTGTGTGTGTGTGTGTGTATTTTAGTGGCACTGGGGATTGAACCCAGGGCCTTGTGCCTTCGAGGCAAGCACTCTACCAACTGAGCTATGTCCCCAGCCCTAAATCACAGATATTAATGAGAAATACAATATGGGGGGAAATTCTATCCTCAAGCTAATAGAGAAGTGCCTCCATAATAAATACTACAGGGCATTTGTGATCCCCAAACAGGTCACACATGGCAGAAGTTACTTGAGAAGGACAGAGTATCATGAAGACTCTTTTCCAGGCAGAAGACTTTCCAGGTCTGAGAGATTGGAAAGCTAAATTCCTGAATTTAACCCCAGATCGTCTCATTGTTGGAGAATACCTGGAAAGGACAGAAGAGCTCCAGCTTCTGTTGGCTTATTTAAAATAACTACCACGCCTACTAGAACCTTTTACGGAGCACTTACCATGTTCCAGGCACTGCATTAAACATTTTAATGCGTAATTTAATAAATCCCTTAAACACCCTGTTGATGCGATCATTGCATTAGCCATATTCACAGCAGAGCTTCCTTGCTTTAGAAAAACATATTCCTTGACCACCCGGGGTTCAGAGTCCTCCTCTTGGGAGTCGAGCCCCTCTGTCTACCTTTAATCTCACGTGCTTGTTTTTCAGACACTATCCACTGCTTCTCGAAGACAATCTGTTCCTTTCTACTGTGTGTATTTATTGCTGCTGTTCCTTGCCACTGGACTCCCTTTCCCACTCCTCTGCCTTGTTTTGGAGACCTGTGTACCCTGTGAATGCCAACAAATGCCAAGATATCTGCGCGTGCACCTGTGAGCTGCTTGTCCTTGCATGTCCTGAATCTCCTCCCAGTGCAAGGCAAATGGCAGGTGCTCGGTGAAGACTGGCTAAATGAACCAATATTCTCTCCTGAAAAGTAATCAACAATCGTGGGATGATAGGTTAACAGACAGTGATTCAGAACACAGACACCAAGGCCAGATGGCCTTGGTTCAAGACCAGTTTCACCATTTCCTGGCTATTGACCTTGAACAACTTACCCACTCTATGCCTCAGTTTCCCTTATCTATAAAATAGATGATAACTTTAATACCAGCCTCATAAAGTGGTTGTGAGATTTAAATGACATAATACATGTAAAGCACTGAGAACCATATCTTTTACATAAAAAATGTTATATGAATTTGCTGTTACTATAGAGCTAACTATATATTTAGTAAACTAAACTCAAAATATATTGTTATAATATCAGTTAATGTTTAAAAATATAGTCTCTTAAGTGTACTGCAGAATAACTTTAAGTTTATATATCTTGATATTAGATTTCACATAGTAAATAGCTAAAAATCTATTTTCCCAGTGCTGGGCATATATTAGGTACTTAAATTTTATTGAATGTCCACTTCCCACCAAGTTGACTTTACGTATTTTTAAACTTTATTTAAATATATCATTCTTTGTTACAGTCTATATACTCTATAATGTACAATGATATGTAAGAACTAAAATGAAAACAGAGGGTTCCAGCCAGCAGAAGCTGCTAAGCAACAACTTGCAAAAGGATTTCCATGTGTCATGTGACAGAACACAGGTTGCAAAGAGTTCCTATAAGTCCACATGAGACAGGGTAAAAGAGTTACACACCTACAGCTATGGTGAATATAAGCTGTCCTCAAGTAGAAAACACCACTACTTCCATTTTAAAGGAATCCAACTTGAGGGTAATTTTCAGTGCAAGATAATAAGGTGGCCAGAGTCTTATCAGACTTGACTATATCTGCAGAACTGGAAAAACATGTTCTGATGCAAAGGGGGGAAAAAATTCAAAGTCCACCCTTTAACCAAAGCCCAAGATTCTTTCCTTGCATGCCTGGCCAAGAGCAAAGTGGTCATTCTGCAATAGAGAGATGGATGTCAATGACAGCCTGATACCAGACATGCTTTCTTTCCATTATATAAAGGAATTCACCAGCAAGTTAAAAGATCATGCAATTCAGGAAATAAAGACCAAATGGTTTTACTCAAAGGCACTTTTATTAGGATGACAAACTTGAAAGGTTTCTACATCCTGGTTGCGGGAAGGATGAAGCACTGTAACAGGCTTCAAAAACCTGGAGTGGCCTTGGAGTGGGAAGCCTCCTAACCTCCCCGCTGACTCAGGAGATGCTGCCGTGGGAGGGTTTGCCCAGCAGCAACCCAGAAATCCACTGAGTCGTTGGGAGATGGGTGTCAGAAAGGCACAACAACAAGCCTGACTCATGCACATAAAAGGGATCATCTCATTCTCAGCCCAGGAACCGCGCAGTAAGCAAAATCTCCATCTCCCTGTTGGAGCTTCCCAAGTCCCCACTGCAGCTCGGCTCCTCTGTGGGCTTCAGGTTGCTCACCTGGTAGGTTCCAAGGGGACTCATCATCAACACTGTCTTTCCCATCCCTGATGACAGCTTTATTTCTCAGGCCCCCCTCACCTCTGAGCAAATTGGACCTGGACTTGATCTGTGGGCTGTGTGGCCACAGATCCCCTCCATCAGCATGACATCACTTCTAGGATCAATAAAGTCTCCCAAGCTCTGCCACCTCTTATCAGTTCATGGACCACTGGCATCGCCACTCATCCTGTCACCTGGGCTCCTCCTATCTCTCGGCCTGTTTCCATATGGGCTCTGCTGCACTCCATTTTCCTTACACTGTGAATCACATCACTCCCCACTTTAAGTCAACCAGGGTGGGAGGAATCACTTCCAATGTTCTGTGTTATAGTAGGATAACTAGAGTTGACCATAAGTCATTGGAGATGTCCAAATAACTCGGAGGGATGATTTAGAATAGTCCCAACCACATATGAATGATGTATAATCCAAGGTGATAGATCTGCCAATTGCCCGAGTCTGATCACTACACATTGAAGACGTATTGAAACGATACACTGTAAGCCAGGCACAGTGACGCACACCTGTAAAACAAACAGCTCAGGAGGCTGAAGCAGGAGGATCTCAAATTCAAAGCCAGCAAGACCCTTTGCAACTTAGTGAGACCCTGTCTCAAAATAAATATAAAAAGGGGCTGGTGATGTGGCTTAGCAGTTACTCACCTTTGGGTTCAATCTGTGGTACCTAAAAAAAAATAATACACTGTACCCCCTACATAGGTACAATTATTATGTTGATTTAAATATATATACATATATATATTTTAAAATTTTAAAAGCATCCAGTGGATTCTTGCCTTTAGAATAAAATCTAAACTATGTACAAAAACTACCTGCCATCTGCCAGCCTCTTTGACCTCACCTCCTTTTTTCCAGCCACCTGGCAAAGATACCCCCAGTCACCCTAACCAAAGTAGGCACATCCCTGCCCTACCTCCCTGTCACTTTGACACATTACTCTGTTTTATTTTATTCTAAAGCTTTTATGTACACCTTTGTTTATTATTGTTTTCCCCTCATCCTGACAATAAGGACCTTCTCTGAAGAGTTGATGCTCTGTGCAGAGAGCAGCCAGGCATGCTACTGGGCATTTTGTTGAATGAAATAATAAATGAAAAAAGAAAAAGAATGAACATAATCTGCAATTATATTTAATGGAATTCCAGTAAAATACTGATTTTATTTGTAAGCGTGAGCCCCTGCTGTTTGAAGAGCTGGCTGGGTGACTTTAGAATCAATTACTCAGCATCTTTACTTTCAGTTTCATCACCTGGGAAATGAGCATAGTAAGAGCATAGTAATCTTATAGAGTCCTGAGGCAGGAGGAAGGAGCAGTACCTAAATACTGAGCACTATACCTAGCACATGCTATATATTCATTTAGTGTTAAGTGATAGTGGAGGATTGGTGTTCCAGTAATCTTAAAAACAAGAATATTAGTTTTATTATAGAAATTAATGTACCACCCAGGTAGTGGTTCCCCAAAACTGAATGATGGGATGAAAAATCATAGCTAAGTTTTTCTTCTCATCCCCACCAAACTACACTACCCTCCAAGATACCATCACACCTGCCTCTTCAGTCCCCTAGAATACCCAAGAATCTTGTCAACATTATCTCTGTGTTTGGGTGTCTCCTTGGTACAGCAGATGGTTTTGATTAAGAAAAAGAGCATGAAGATCAACTTCCTTTATGGTCTCAAGACCTGGCCTCAACTTTCCCACCAACCTCATATTCAACTAAAAATGAATTAAGATTTCTCTCTATTCAGAAAAAAAAAAAAGTACAAGGGAGGATGAAATGATTGTGAACATGGAATCTGGAGTCACACTGACTGTGATTTCAAATGCTCGCTACTCACTCACTGGTCACTTGGCGTCTCTGTGCTCAGGTTCCTGGTCTGCAAAATAGCAAGGATCATGCCATTGTGTGCATCACAGGCTTGTTGTAAACACTGTGTGAAAGCACTCAGCATGGTGGCTAAAGCCTAGGAAGTGATCGTGATGATGATGATGAGCTTCAGCTCAAAACCTGTAGTATCTTTCCAAAGGGCAAGTCTACTCTTCACATATCTGCTCTAACAGCTTTAATGAATGCACATTGCCTATGAGGGAAAGTTCAAAATCTTGAGTGAGGGATATTAGGCATGGTACAGATTCTTCATACCACACTTTTCCAACTTCATTTCACATCATTCCAAAGGCTCCCTTCACTCAGATCCAGAATTGGTGCTTCGAGCAATCGATACTTTTTACCACCCCATGAGCAAACATCCATCCTATGGCCTTTTATTTCTCCAACTATTTCACTTACAAAATCCCCTTCCTGCTCCTTTCTACCTGATGATCAAGACACTCCACCCAAAATATGTTCCCTTTGGTTCCCTAAAGTTTTCAGGTAGTCAGTGGCTCCTACCTCTAAACTTTCACATCATAATGGAGAAAACCTGGATATACATACAATCCTAGGTGGTCATTTGCTGTCTTCTTGATGACGCCTTGAGGGCAGATTCTTGTTTCTTCTTTTTGCATAATCCCTGACTTCCAAGAGATGTTCAATCAATGAGCATTTGATTGGACAAAGAGATAGTCAATTCCAGCATAGGATACCAAAACTGCAAAAATTATTCTGAAACTCAGAATCCTAAATGAAATCAGTTGCATGATAACCATTTTTTGAACCACAATCTCAACCATTTACATGTCTTTTGGCCTCTGGTTCCTCTATGTTGTATTATTTCTCTGCCCTTAGAGTTTGAGCCTTTTTATCCAAAGATAAATCAATATAGACATACTTTTAAGCTTTTCCAAGTAAATAGTTATAAAGGTTTTACTGGTTTAATAGTTTCCCTAGTCTAAAGGGATTCAAATACATCATACTAAGCTATGACTTTATTTATTTTTTTAAAAATTATTATTAAGGTTTTAGTAGATCAGATGTAATTTGGAAATGTCTCTTTTCTCCTGGACAGAAGAGCCTCTAAGATATCACCAAATACCCCCAAGGTGCTCTAGAGAACACTTGAAATATGAAGCTAATCTATGAAAATAAACAAGTGACAAGGAGTCCGTGACCAAGTAAGTTTAGGGGAAGACACATGCTCCGTCTATTTATTGAAAAGTCACAGAGAATGTTTGCATAGTAAAGGCTTTGAGAGACCCATCAATGAAAAACTCAGTATTTCCCAAGAAGTTAAAACAACCCTTTCATGTCCCTTGGAATAGAGTTCATGGAACTCACTCTGGCCAATACTGCACTATTTCACCTCTAAATGTCCCAATACAATTAGTCTTCTGATCATAAATAATCTTAATTCATACGTGGTTGAATGGAGGTTTAAAGGGCACTGGACACTATCACCCATGAGGTGTTCACACCTATCCATGTGTCCCTGACAAGTTATCACTAAAACATGTATAAAGGGGATAGAGAGGAGATGACCTGTTGCAGCTGGCAGGAGTGTCTCCTTTTGTAGAACCAAAATCTGTTTCTCTATAGATTCCATCCATTCGTCTTATTTCATCTTCTTAGAGTTGCAAAGAAAAAACAAAAAAAAAAAAAAGAATCATCACTTTTTTCAGTCAGAAGCTTAAACTATTACATAGAATCTTTGGTTGTGAATAGAATAGCAATCAAAAAACCTACTTCCCTCTCCATCTGAAAAGGAGACCTCCCCCACCACCCAAAAAAAGAAAAGAAAGAAGAAAAAAAAACTCACAGTGAAGATTTGCAGATACCTGGCATACCACGCCATTATTAGCAATGTGCAGTGATTAGGAGATAATGACCCAGAGCCTTTGAAGACTGAAATGAAGCTCCCGAGCAGTGACACCTGTCCAATGTGAAGAGTCCTAATTTGACAACAAAACAACCTAAATCCCTTTTATGGGGTGAGGAGTTTGTCTTAGGTAATAAACACTTAAGTAATTAGGTGGATTTTTATGGAGACAGCTATAAACTGAAGCATGGGGAAAAAATTTGGATAATAGGCTAACGCCCATGAAGGTGGGTATATAAGAGCCAGGGCAGAGGAGAGGGGCACTGAGACACCAAGACACTTCTCTCAACCCAACAAAAACCCAACTCCCAACACCATGTCCTGCTGTATTGCCCGCTGCTGCAGTGTCCCCACCGGCCCTGCCACCACCATCTGCTCCTCAGACAAATCCTGCCGCTGTGGAGTCTGCCTGCCCAGCACCTGCCCCCACGAGCTCCACCTCCTTCGGCCCGTCTGCTGCGACAATTGTCCTCCACCCTGCTGTCAGCCTGATACCTATGTGCCAACCTGCTGGCTGCTCAACTCTTCCCACCCAACTCCCGGCCTGAGCGGGATCAACCTGATGACCCACGTTCAGCGTGGCTGTGAAAACCCCTGTGAGCCCTGCTAAGAAGCCAAGTCTTCCACAGGTGCAGTGACATGGCTGCTCAGCGGCATCCACAGCAGCTGGCCTTCAGCACTTGCTCCTGCCTACATCAGAGCTAAATCAATCCCAACTGCCAGGGCCGAGTCTTAAGGATTTGCCCGACTTCTTACCACCTGGCTTCTCTGGTTTAGTGGGACACCTCCTTCTTTTAGGCGATTTCACTGCTCTTTGAGAAATGACCATTTTTGACTCTTCACTAATAAACTTCATTCTGGCTTAGCAAATATCGCCTTGTGAGTGTCTATTTCTTTGTTTCCTCTCAGGGAAAGTGGAATGCCTATCTCTACCTGAAGAGCGGGTTATTATACTACCCAGGATTCACCCCAGAGAAATGTGAGCTTTAATGGTGGAATTTATTGAAAAAAAAAATGAGATACTGGTTCTTTTTGAATGGGCTGAAAAGTGAAAAATTCAGAAGGTCCTTCTAGAGGCTCTTTTCATTTAATAGATATTTTTGAAGATATCCACTGCGGGCTGGGGATGTGGCTCAAGCGGTAGCACGCTCGCCTCGCACTCACCTGGCATGCATGCATTCCAGGTTCGATCCTCAGCACCACATACAAAGATCCTCAGCACCACATACAAAGATCCTCAGCACCACATACAAAGATGTTGTGTCTGCCGAAAACTAAAAAAATAAATAAATATTAAAAAAAAAGACATCCACTGTGCCTGGCACTATGCTAGAATCTAGAGATTAATATAATATTTTTAAAGTATTTGATAAGTCTAGCTTCCATTGATTCTTCCATTGATTTTCTTTCTTCCTTAATTAACTAAACATGTTGATCATTGTGCTGGCATGCAGAAATAATTTTCACTCCCTTAGTCAAGAGTCCTCATAAAATTCTGAGATAAAAATACAAAACAATTTGAAGACACACATATATATATCCTTTTCTTAATATATGCTGTCTTCCAGAAAAATCAGTTCTGAATGAACATGATTAACTGATTTTTGGACAAGTGGATTAAAACCATAAATCACACTCCTGTGATAACTCTGCTGGCTAGACCTGGTGGGGCTCTGCTGCCCTTGGCTTCCCTTATGCCCTCAAATGACTTGCATTTGTCATAACTCTGCTTACAAGTTTACCAGTCCAAGTGACATTTACCAATCCTGTCATCGAAATATATTTAAAATATCAGACCACAGTGCAGTATTCTGTTTATACCAGTCTCCTAATTCTGAAAGCAAAAACATACTGTTCCTCTTAGAATCAAATTTATATGATACAAAACTTTTAGTTGCCCCCCCCCCAAAAAAAATCCAAATTCAGTGAGGTCTTCTCAGGAAGGACTCAGAGTGTAATCTAGTTGTATGTTTTCTTGAATTTACCCTAGGACTTTGGGGCAGCTGTTTTCTCTGAGTCTTGATGGCCTCATTATTACAGTAGTTTACTCTCTGTTCCTGGTTTCCCAGAGCCTCCGTTTTCTTATTATTATTCTCTGTCCTGCTTATTTCTCAGGATTATTGGGCAGCTCAAATGAGCAAAGAGTAGAAACCACCACCTCCACAGCATTGACTGAGATTAATGGCGAGAGCGCACGTCAGACTCTCACCATCATTGCACACAGTGGTTCCCAGCTTTGTCTCCAAAAGCCATCTTTTTTCATTTTTGAAATATGTATTTTCCCAAATGTATTTCTTAAATAAAAATATATTAACTCCTTCATTTTGTTCATAAATACATTTATAAGTATCACTGTGGAATTTAGGATCGATGTAAGGTAGCCACTCTTACCATGTCAAGCTTGTGAGGAATAACTCCTCCAAGTGTGCTATTACTACTACCTCTATGAACATTTTGCAGGCAAGAGCCCTTAGCTAGTTAAAAAAAAAATTTTTTTTAAAGAAAAACCTGAACCCAAGAGATGTGTGTCTTAGTTCTAGTTCTGCCGTGGGCTGCCTCTGTGATCCTGAGCAAGTCATTTAAGCTCTCTGGGTCTCAGGTCTTAAATCAGTAAAATGGACCGGCTGATCACATCATCTCAGAAATCATTTTCTGTGTTAACATACTGGGTTCCAGATCACCCGGAAGCACTCTAAATAACAAGTACCCCTTGGCTCTAACCAACCCCATTCCACCTTGACACTTTTAGTGCTTTCAGTAGCAAAAACTGACATCTCCACTGGATGCCCCATAATGCCTTACATGCAGAATCTCAGCTGTCCTTAACAAAAATCACACAACTACCATTATTCTCCCCATCTTATAAGTGAAAAAAACTGAGGTTGAGAAAGACTATTCCTGGGCTAGGGTTGTGGCTCAGGAGTGCAGTGTTGGCCTAGCATGTGTGAAGCACTGGGTTTGATTCTCAGCACCACATATAAATAAAATAAAGATCCATCGACAACTAAAAAAAAAAAAAAAATTAAAGAAAGACTATTCCTTCCAAAAGTTACATACATTCTAAGTGACAGAGAAAGAATTCTAAACTTAGAATGGCCTGAACCTGAAATTCCTTCTGTGTCTACTACCTCCTCTACAGACATCAACATATCAAAGAGAAATTTAATCACATGTGACTCTTTATTCAGGAGAATTCAAGGCTCTCTATTCATATGCCACATGGCACATTCTCTGCTGTCCCTCCAAATTGTGTATTTGGTTGTACACAGTAACTTGGCTTGCTCTGAGTAATTATAGTGTAAGACAAGATGAGCGTAGTCAAGGAGTGTAAGAAAAACTCTTTGTGTTTCCAAAGTGAGAATAAATCATATTTAAATCATTTTAAAGCTAGACTTTAAATACTGACTATTGATGTCAGACAGGAGCACTGGCTGGCTCATTGACCTTGAATTGAAAGGCAAAACATCTGGCCACCCAAACACATTTTCAGTTTTCTCAATGAGCATCAATAAAACCTAGACCAAGGTAGAACAAACTACCCTTCAAGTTAATAATTGTTTATTCTTGACAATGGAATAGAAAACCTAGGCATTTCACTTTTCCTTCAAATTGTTCTTGGCATCCAGGACTTTCTTTTCATTCTAGAATAATCTAGACCCTAGTCTCCCAGTTGACCTTGAGTTAAATATTCTATGCCCTTCCCTCTGCTCAATCTGTACCTTTGCCATACCAAGGTTCTGGCCCGATAAATATTGGTTAAATGGAATTGCTCAAAACGTGATAGCAATCCAAGAATTTTGTTTTTACTGAATCAAGGCTCAGCTCTTCAGGGTGGTTGTTAAGACCGTGAATAACGTGGGACAATCATTATCACCCAATCTTACTTGCTACTGATCTTAAAGAAACACGTAGCTTACACTCTAGTCATAATAATGCCTTCGATACAATAGTCAAGAGCATGTTCTCTGCAAGTCTGTCTTGCTTTAGATCGTACCTCTATCATTTATGTGGCCAACTGTCAAATAAGATTAAAAACAAATCGTGCCTCATAAATCTGTAGGGCAAGTTAAATTAATTAAAACGTGTGCAGCCCTTAGGACAATGTGTGCTAATAATCAAACTCTCTAAGTCTACCTTTTTATACTCTGTGATGTTGGGGTGAGGACTCCTTTGTCTGATTTTCTACAAGGTTCTACCTATAGAGGGCGCTAGAAGGAGCCTACAAGTCCCAAGGAAGGAAGAAGAGTCTTGTTGCCCCAGCACGCCATCATTTATCTGACAGCAGCAAAGGTTCTAGTCTCCAGCTTCTTTTGGAACTCTGAAAACCAGTGTCATTGCACCTCAGAGAAACACCAACATCCACAAAATAGCGATGTTTCCCTGCAAAGGTCCAAAGCCCAGCCCTCCGGGGCCTCCCTATGAGCTTCAGAGGCAAGAGCAACACCAGGCAGTACCCAGAAGCCAGAGCCCAGCTCTGCAGGCCCACTTCCAAGCTTCTGGGTTCAAATAACCCTAACCTCTTCTCTTCGTTGTCCAACCCTCAAGCGGGTTGCTGCTTTCTGTGTTACCCCAGTTTTCCTTTTTTGCTATTTCAGATCTCCAATACCTAGCTAACAAATTCCCTATATTAAAATTCTCTCTGTTGAAATGTATGAGTTTATCTTGCTTGCATGTTTCCCTGAGTAAACTTGATCCAAAAATCATGTAGTAAATGCTGGCTGTAAGTATTTGACTGCCTTCCTTAAATATTAATTCTATGTATTCCAGTTTCCAGATTCCACCCCATAATCAAGGCACTATGCTAGCACTGGAGATACCAAGATGAATTAGATAATGTCCCTGTTTTACAGGGGATTGCAATCTAGCAAAGATAATCAACGTATGTACAAAGTGCTATGGGTGGAGATGGGGTTCACCAGAGTCACAACGGTAGGAGTAGCCAATTGTGTCTGGGGCAGGGGCTGAGAGTAGCGGGGTGGGATAGCATCATAGAAGATGTTATTGCTTTTCTTGCCTATAATGCACTTACTTACCTCTTTTCTAAGTATTTATGATCAAAAATAACTTAATCCAAATCTTCCATTAAGGTTTCTTTGATGACCTCAATCCTCTTTCATACTATCTTCTACTATGGGAATTCTTATAGTAGCCACAGAAGAACCTGCCATATATTGAATCACTTGTTCAGGCCACACAAAATGATTTACATAAGTAAATCTCATTTAATATTTATTTAACCCTGGCAATAAAACTATAATCTGTAATTATTATTTTTCCCAAAGTTGGTATTTGAGAACACTGAATCCCAGGGGCTGGGGTTGTGGCTCAGTGGTAGAGCACTCACCTCTCACGTGTGATGCCCTGGGTTCGATCCTCAGCACCACATAAAAATAAACAAAATAAAGATATTGTGCCCATGTATAACTAAAAAAATATATTTTTAAAAAAACTGAATCCCATAGAGATTAAAGAACTTGATCTTGGTCTTACAACTCATAATCAGAATTCAAACCTAGCTCCAAAACTCCCTCCATTCCCCTACCAAGTACTTAATTAAATGATGTTTGGATCATATGTTGATGTATCTTCAATATTCATTTATTCCCTCAAATTTGTGAAAACACATGAACCTGGTAGAAAAAAACACCACAGGTTTTGACTTCCCACAAGTACCAAGGATACACAATCTGAGAAGGGTCATTCCTTATCTCAGAAATATCACTCTAGATTCTTCATACTCTACAATGATCACCTGTAAGAAAAAATTCTGTTTGGTAGAACAGAGGTAAGCCAGGGCAGATATGGATGTGTAAACGTGTCAACGAGTTCATGGAGAACCGTACTGACACCATTTTGAAATGGCAACAGGAAGCGAGTTTGAATGCAGCAATACAACCAAACAAATCTGAAGGAGAATTCGTCCCATGGCAGATACGTAACCTAGTGAGTTATTTGTGTAGGCTTATGCAAACAACAATAAGGAAACATTCAGATAGATAGAAGCCACGTCCCTGAAATAGGTGGATATAAAAGACCCACAAGAGACAACTTCATAGAAGAAAAATCTTCCTTCCTTGGCAACGAAATACCAACCTGATCCACTGTCACCATGTCTTGCTCGGATTCCTGTCTCCAAGGATGCTGCAATGTCCCCACTAGCCCAGCCACCACCATCTGCTCCTCTGACATTTGCTGTCCATCTGAGATCTGCCTGCCCAGCACCTGCCCACACAAGATCAGCCTCCTTCAGCCCACCTGCTGTGACACCTGCCCCCTGCCCTGCTGCATGCCTGATGCCTACGTACCATCAAGTTGGCTGCTCAACAAGTGCCACCCTACCCCAAATTTGAATGGGATCTCTGTCATCACCTACGTCCAATCTTGTGAGTGTGAACCTTCTTGCTGCTAGCCAAAAATGTTTCCAAGGGCTTGCCCAGCTGAGCATAATGGTGCACACCTGTATTCCCAGAGACTGGGGAGGCCGAGGCTAGAGTTTCATAAGTTGGAGTCCAACCTCAGCAATTTAGTGAGGTCTAAGCAAGTCATTAAGACCCTGTCTCTAAATTAAAAAATAAAAAGAACTGGGAATGTAGCTCAGTGGTAAAACATCACTGGACTCAATCCCCAGTATAAAAAGAAAGAAAAGAAGAATGAATTTGCCTATATTGCCCTAAGGAACTTCAATAATCATAAAGGCTGTTTAAGCAAATATCCTTTAACTAAGCACTATGGAAGATGATCTGATCTTGTGCCTTTGGTTTTGAAGAAGTATTGTATCACAATTTTGAACAATGATCTCAAGGAAATGGGGGAAAAATGCTATCCTGATTGTCCTTACTTTAAAACTAAATAAACACCACTACTTGCCAAAACATGCACTGTCTTAGTGTTTAATGCTATAATTACCCAACGACTCTTGACACATGCATCATGAAGCCATAAATATACCCAGCAGAATTACACTTTGTGATGACATCAACATAAATCTCATAGCCAAAAAGGAAATTGTACAGGGATATGTTGATATCTGAGGAAAACCACGTGGGTGACAAGATATGTGTTTTAAATTCCAAGGTCATCGCCGACTTTAAATTTTTATTTTTCTCCTGCCTATCTAAATAAACTCACATGTGTCCTTTAAAAGGCAGAGAAGTTCATCAACATGGACATCAACATACTCACATTCTAATCTGTAATATAATCCAATTCAATGAATATTCATCAAATGCCTACTGTGATCCAAGGATGGGCTCAGGTACTTGAAAGAGACAAGCAAGATTAAGATACCATTCCCACTTTCAAGGATCTTGCAGTGGAGTAAGGCAAATGTAAGTGAGACTATGGTTCAGAGCAGAATGAAATAGATCTAAGTGAAAAGATGGGCAGCACCGTGTGTGAGAACAGAGAAAAGAATGAGACCATCTGGAAGGATTTCATGAAAGAGATTTTCATGAAAGAGATACGTGAGCTGAAGCTTGAGGAATGAGTAGGATTTGAGAAACAGGATCAGAGAAGGACATTTTAAGCCAAAGAAACAATCTGAGGGAGGTCGAAGAAGTAGGTACAAAGTACCTAAGAGACTCGCCTTCATTTCTATATGATGTGACTTGGGATAAATGTCAATATTTAAGCAAAACCTAAACCAACTTAATTAACATGGACAGGCTCTTACAAGTAATGGATGACACTCACTTCCCAATGACATTTAGTATTTTCCACAGATATATTTTTGGTCATCTTCTCTTTTAAACTGATCATATACTGGTTTTGGTAAGAGCCTCTCAGAAACAACTCACCAAAGAATCTCTACTTTGTGTTTATTCGATAAACATTTGCTATCCAAAAAATTATGTCATTTAGATTTCACTAACTGAATGGGTTTTGGGCTGATCACAAGGAGATGTGGGAGGATGTTGAATTCATAGAATATCACACACTGGAGATTATTCATTCCAACTACCTCACCTGCCAACCACTAGGAAGGCAAATCAAGGCCAATTGAACTGAAGAATGTTGTATAAGGAATTCCTTAAGGAATTTACAATCTCGTTGAAGATCCAAGAAATAAACAGGCTGAACAGGAAGTCAGTCCTGTTTGACAAAATGATTTCTAGCAATACCATAGTTCTCAACTGCATGGGGTCAGATCCCCTTCTAAACCCACTGCCACTCTGTAAAATGTGTGGCTTCTTCTTTCATTCCCTGTATGTATCTCACTAATGTAAAAATCAATGAAAATCAACATAGTTTTCTTTTAATGAAAAGTACTTTTCACAGAGGATAGCAACTGGCTGGATCTTTCCTTCCAATGATTTTATACTCTGACTCACTTCAAGACTGGTGTAACTTTGAAAACAGAGACACTATTTTAAAAAATAAAATAAAAACAGTAACACAATCTTTGGAAACTCAGTATAGATGTATTTAAAATAATGAAAGTGAATTTAACCCTATTTCATTCTGTCTTCATGCTTTCTCACTAGAACCTGAATTATAGCATCAGTAAATAAAGCAACTATGTTTGAGATGCATACAGTCAGATGAAACATTCGTCTATACGTAGCCATATTCTTACTGACTTTATTGAGTTTAAAATGGCCCAATCGATTATTTGAATTGCTTATTCTAAAATTAGTAATTAGAAAGCACATCACGTAATGCATACTATATGAACCTAAGGCAGAAAAAAACAAGAAGACTTCAACTCCTAAAACTGTAGCTGAATTCTTAGGTGCACTGATTACCCACGATCCATGCAAGGTTTAGCATACCAGAACCCTGTGAAGATAAAATGTGATAATCTTGTGACAAAAATGACAAGTCAATGAGTCAAAAACATGATTAATTTAATAAGGGCAGGAGCCCTTAATAGACAAGAAAATACCAAACAGATTACAGAATCTAAGTGGAAAAGAGTGACCCAAACAAAATTAAGGATACACAGCCTTCCCATTGGACCCACGCCTTCTGGGGAGGTATATAAGAGCCTCAAAGTGAGAGGAGACATTTGAACCTCAGAAACCTCACCTTCCTAAGAGACCCAAGGCACACCTGACCCCCAACATCATGTCCTGTTGTATTGCCCGCTGCTGCAGCGTCCCCACGGGCCCTGCCACCACCATCTGCTCCTCAGACAAGTCCTGCCGCTGTGGAGTCTGCCTGCCCAGCACCTGCCCCCACACCATCTGGCAACTGGAGCCAACCTGCTGTGACAACTGCCCCCCACCCTGCCACATCCCTCAGCCCTGTGTGCCCACCTGCTTCCTGCTCAACTCCTCCTATCCCACCCCAGACCTGGAGACCATCAACCTCACCACCTACACTCAGCCCAGCTGTGACCCCTGCATCCCAAGATGCTGCTGATCGATGGCCACTTTGCTCAGTGTCTGATACTGAAGGAAGCCCTCAGATGCTGCCCAGCCAGTTTTCACTTGCCTTGGTAGTTTAGCAGATGTTAAGGTAGACCAGATGGCCCAGATATGGAAGCCTTACTTTGACATTAATGGAAAGAAAGCCAAGAAAATTAATTATGGTTATTTTGCCAGATAACCATTTGGTTCATTTGAGCATGTGAATGTCTTCTGTTATCAAAATGTTATTGAATTCTTTAAGACTTAAAACTATGTTTTCTTTGTCATGTTGCTTCCTGGATCTTATTTCCTGTATTGAGTATTTTCAAAGAGGCAAAGGAAACTACTGGTGGGTTTCTTAATAAACTTTATTTCCCTGGCCACATGTGTTCTTTATTTATGTTAGAGGCTTTGGTATATTTCTTCCACTAAAAAAAAATAGTAAAAATAAAGATAAGATGGTTATTTTAATTTTAAAAAAGTTACAATTAAAGGAATGTTTGGAAGTGGCTTGCTAATATGGCTTACTAACTTTTAATTGGCTGTCTTTTATATTTGCCTTCTCTTACTCAGATAAAAATAATTTTGGGATTAGCCAAAATTACCTGATTTTTACTAGATGAATCACGTGTATTAATTCATTGAATCTAAAAAAAACTGCATTAATAGATGAGAAAAATGAAGCTTTAAAAGTTATTCACCATTCTTATGAAGTTAGTTACTAAAAAAAACCCAGAATTTAACCCCTGGTTTATCTGACTCTAAAGCAGAATTCCTTCTACCACAAACATCTTAAAGACTCTAATACCAAAGAAAGTTATGACATCAATTTAAAATATGCAAGAGAAATAAAAAGTGTAAGATTCTTTAACAAAATCTCATCCAACTGAAATAGAAAAATCTATATTGGCTCATAGATTAAAATGGGCTGCTTGGAGGCTGAGGCAGGAGGATTGCAAGTTCAAAGCAGCTTCAGCAACTTAGTGAGACCCTAAGCAACTTAGCAAGTCCTTTTCTCAAAATAAAACACAAAAAGGGGATAGGAATGTGGCTCGGTGCTTAAGCATTCCTGGGTTCAATCCTGGGTACCAAATAAATAAATAAATAAATAAATAAAAGGGCAGGCATTCTGGGTGATTTAGAGGACATATCTATTTCAGTTTCATTCTCCATTAGAGAGAACTTAAAGGGATCAACTCTAGTAGCAGCACACTAGAAGCACATCTCTATTTGCTACCATATAAGCACAGAAGTTCTGTCAAAGTTATCTCTAGAATGTCAGGGCTTGTGAGATGGACACCTAGAGCTAAAACATTGGTGTAATGCCTTAACTGATTTCATCAGCCTACTTTAATTTTTTTTTCTCATGCATATTATCTTTCTCTGAAACTAGAAAGTACACACACACACACACACATATATGATGTATGTATAGATATAAAATATTTATATGCAATACATAAGTAACATATATGTAAAATAATAGATGTAGTGCATATATAATTCAACATACACACACACACACAACAAACATATAAGGACACAAGCCAAAATCTGAAAAAGCATTGAGGGAAAAAATCAAAAGAATGTTTGTGGGGAGAAACAAAGATAAGGCAAGGAAGAGGCAAAGCAAATACTTTTAAATAAACACATTTTTAAATGTCCTTGAAGTGACTGTCAATCTTTCCAGAGGCGGATTACTTTGAGGGTCTCATAGGTTCTTTGTAGCTCAACTTCGAATGAACAGAACTTAGAAGCCATGGGGTAGAGGAGACACAACCTGGGAAACTGCCCACAAAATGCTAAAAATCTAGGTTCAGTTCATTTGCTCAATCTTTTGGCTGATATTTCTTGAGTGCTTTCTCTACGCCAGTCCTGCATTCATGCTAGGAGTATAAACAGAAAAGAAATTCTATCACCTAAAGTGCCTTCAACTTTCTCCCAAATCTGGTGCGGACTGATAAGTTCCTATAAGCACAACACACGTGGACTATATAGGTCATATGAGTGCAGTCACCATGCTCTGTGATTCCTGCTGTGACAAGGACGCAGTGGGCCATGACAGCACACAGGAAGAGTAACCCAAACCCAGATATGGTGATTGAGCATTGGGGATGAGCAGTAGCAGGCAGGGAAATCCTCCAAGATCTCTCCAGGAAAAACATGAAAAGGTGAATAAGCAGTGTGTGTGGTGGGGGGGAGCGGGGCGGGAGCCTCTGATCCAGAAAGAAGAGCTTCTCAATGAATCACAGAGGCCCTGAGAGCTTGGTCTTAAAGTACAGGAGCTGGGAATGAGGGGGGTGAGGATGCATCGAAGGGGAGAAGACAGTGAGGCCCAAAAGAGAGACGAAGACCCCCAGAGCAAGGGGGGTTCAGCCGAAACCTCAAAACGATGAAAGATGTGAAAGCAAAAGATTATCAGTTATATTTTCGCTTCTGTTTCTTTTCATAATCAATCTTTGATTTGTCCTCACTGTCACAGATACCACTACTGACTATAGGAAAGCCTAATTGAAACTGCACAAGGTATTAGAGAGAGAGAGAGAGAGAGAGAGAGAGACAGAGAGAGAGTATGGATTTTCAAAGTGCTAAAAATCTACCATTTACTCAAGTATCACTGTGTTTCTCTTATATTAGCTTAAAGAAAAAGGAGAACTTTTGGTTTTAGAAATAAAATATGTTTTGTATCTCTGACACATTGTTCAAACTTCCATTGTTAACCACCTAAAAATTAGCTCAGTCCTGATAGATCCTATATTTAGCTTTTAACAAGTTAGTCAGCAGGCCATGAAAAGCCAATTTCCTTGCCTTTCTGAACTCCCTATCTTCATTTATAAACAAAGAAGAGTAATTCCCAGGTCTCTTAGACCACTGCAGAGAAAATGCATCTCTTTTTTTTTTTAAATTCCATGCATTTTTTATTTGACAAATGCATAATGTCATGTATCCGCCATTCCAGTATCCTATAGAATAGTGTCACTGCCTTAAAACCCCCCTTCACTTCATATCTTATTTATTTATTTATTTTCACATATGAGAAAACACATCTTAATAAACACTGAAAGTCTTTTCAATAAAAGAGATGAATTGATCAGCCTACACTTATTAGCTTTATAACTGTTTCTATCCTACAAGCTTCAGTCTTACTTATAATTAGAGAAGCTTGATGTTCTACATAAACAATCACAATGCTTTTAACCTTTTATGGTGAGCCTGAAGTCATGTTGCATTCTGAATAGGAGATTGATATCTTTATCCCATGAAATGCTAATTGTGTCTGCAGGTCACTTTTCCTTTGCAATGTTTCCTTAAAATATCAAAATTAATTCCTTTTTGTTGTTGTTGTTTGCTCTTAGAGCCCAATATTTTTCATTTTATAATGTATAATAGCAGCAATTTATAATAATACATTATATGTGGTAAGCCTTTCCATCAGACTATAAATTCCATGAGGGCGGGGATAATGTTTATTTTGTTCATTGTTGAATTGCCAGCATTTATCACAGGACCTGGTACATGGTAATCACTCAATAAATGCTTATTGAATTAATTTTCAAATAGTGAGTGAAATATTTATCAGTCCTGAGTAATAGGTTATGCAACTTGGCAGATATCCATGCAAAAATAAATTGGGGAAGTCTTGGGCCACCAGGAGAAGTCACGAATCTTCTCTTTCAAGTAGAGCCATAGGGAAGTTTTTCAATTTTTTTTTTCGATTCATTAATTTATATGCTAACCACTTTCTTTTCTTGTAGGCATGAATATTAATTGATTCATTTAGTTGGTGTGCACTTTTTAGGTTAATGTTTCTTGTTTCCTATAAGACTGTTCTCTTTGTTTTTTGGTTTCTGTTTGGTTAGTTTGGTTGTTTTGTTTTGTTTTTGTAGTACTGGGTATTAAACCCAGGGCTGCTCTTTAGCTCTTTTTTCTCTTCTTCTTTTGACTGTTCCTTTCATCTTTACTTTGCCTTGAATTTGATCTGCAACTGACTTCACTGATGGTGATAATTTTTTTTTTTTTTGCATTATGCTTTATGGTTGTCCGTGGACCTTAATGCTTTTTATCTCATGTGCACCTCACAATAATCTTCTAAGTGGAGGAATATAGGTATTATTGCCATTACTTTGCAGAGGGGTGGAAAAGAGATGAGCCTTTAGAAAGTGAAATACTTGCTATAACAAGATGTGGGGCAAGGACCAGTAGCACTAGGACCAGCAAAGAGGTCTTGTGGCTCCTAAAGCAGTCCTCTTGGGTCTATGGCTCCAATTGCAAAACATACAGACATGCTCACCTTCAGACCCTCACAGGTAGACTTAATGGAGAAGAACCATGGCTGGGAGAGCAAGTCAGTTCAAGCTGAGTGGAAATGGCTTACGATGTCAGGGTAATACTATCCAGGAGCTCATGCTCACTCTTAAACACTGAATTATGATTAAAGTCTAAATAATGTACTGGCGCTAAAATCCAGGTCTTTCTTCTATAGCTACCTGTGATCTGGGGAGAAAAATGCATTACATTGGAGAAAAAAAGAGAATGAAAATCAAATGTCAACCTATTAATCTAGCTCAGGCCCATAAGTTTGCTTTCCCTTCATCTCAATTTTACTTGAGTGTTAGCATTGTGATCTTAAATTATTCTTTCACTTAGTGTACATAGACATAAGCCAAAAATTCAATTTCCCCTCAAGGCAATTCAGTCCTCCATAGAAAGTTAAATGACCTTATGAAGGTATTTGAACCTACCTAGGTATGAAAAAAATACAAATACAATGATGGAATTTCATTTTTTACCCATACATTGACAAACACTTTAAAAATATTAAAGATATAGGGAAACAATATTCTCAAACACAGGTGATGGGAAAAGAAATATAGGAAAGAACAGATTTTCAGAGCCATGGTGGAGAGTAGAACGGCAATGACTATCAGGAGTCGGTCTTTAAAATAGTGTGAATTAACATTTGCCCCTAGAGTTCTACCTAGTAATTGTATCTGTTTCTGAAATAATCAGAAATGTACACCAAGATTTATATACCTGGTCATTCTCTATTGCCACAATTATCAGAGAGAAGACTTGAAAATAACCTAAGGGTTTAATAAAATGAAATTCTTAAGAAACTTACAATGATATGATGAATATCAGGACGTATTAAAAGTAACAACAAATATACATGTAAATTGCTTCCAATAATGTAATAAAAGGATAAATACACATAAACAAAAATGATCTGCTTCATATATGTGTATGAAATATTAACAGGTAATTTCTCCTGATGATAAGATTGTGGATGAGCTGTTATCTTTATTGTTTATTTATGTTTTCCAAATTTTGATCTGATATAATATTTTATGGTTAAAAAAAACTGAAATGATGAGTATTTTTTTTAAAGTTTTCTCATATTTCTCAGTAACCTATCTCTCCACGTTAAGACAATTTTGATCTCCAAAGCCTCAAAGGTAAAAGAAAGTGACTAAAATTAAGTTTATCTCTTTAAAACAATAATTCTTCATTAAATCAGTTGATACTGATAAAGGTACAGAAAATAAAAACTTAATAGCAGCACAGAAAAAAACACACATACTGCAGATTACGATCATGCCATGTCCCCAGCAGGCGGGTGTTGGAATTATAGTACTCAAGCATCTGGTGAAACCTCATAAAGCTGTGTTTGAGTGACAAATAGCAAGAGTAATCAGTTCATATTTAGCAATGAACTCAAATAAAAGTTAATTAAGACAATAGGGACTGTTTACCGGCATTTAAACGTCAAACCAATTACTAGATAATGGGAACACTAACATAAGCAAGAATCAGGAAAGAAGCCTTCCCATTGGACCCACACCCTCTGGGAAGGGTATATAAGAGCCTCAAAGTGAGAGGAGACATTTGAACCTCAGAAACCTCACCTTCCTAAGAGACCCAAGGCACACCTGACCCCCAACATCATGTCCTGCTGTATTGCCCGCTGCTGCAGCGTCCCCACGGGCCCTGCCACCACCATCTGCTCCTCAGACAAGTCCTGCCGCTGTGGAGTCTGCCTGCCCAGCACCTGCCCCCACACCATCTGGCAACTGGAGCCAACCTGCTGTGACAACTGCCCCCCACCCTGCCACATCCCTCAGCCCTGTGTGCCCACCTGCTTCCTGCTCAACTCCTCCTATCCCACCCCAGACCTGGAGACCATCAACCTCACCACCTACACTCAGCCCAGCTGTGACCCCTGCATCCCAAGATGCTGCTAACCAGTGGCTGCTCTGCTCAGTGCCTGTCATTCAGAGAGTCAACCCAGAAGCTCTAGCATTCACCTGTCTCAGCACCTGCAACTAGCTCACTCTGCTTTAAAAACTGGAACGGGGGTGACACGATCACTGATGACACTGCCACCCCATCACAACCACCAAAAAAAAAAAAAAAAAAAAGTCAAGGACTTTCAATAACCATGTAGCTACGATCCGGAGCCAAGGGCAGGGTGAATAGGTGGAAGCCTATAGCTTCCCAAAGTTGTGTGATTCCTCCATATTGAAGTGTACCTTTCTTTGGGTGTTTGGGAATTCTGTTTCCAGTCTTGGGTGGTGTCTTTCTGTAAATTGAAGGACTCCCTCATGATCATGCTAATAAATTTTTTTGTCTCTCGCATAGCATAAATGTCTATAGTTACTTTTGTTTGTTCCTGTGAACTTATTAAATGTGTTCCCCAACTCCCAGTGTTGGCATTTGAAGAAAAACTTGGAACATCAGTAAAACTCAGAATGGTGGTAGTATGGACATACTTCATGCTTTTGTTGTCCTTTCTATTTTAAGAAAACTAAAGATGCATCTAAGATGGTCTGGTTGATGGGCATACTTTAGAGTATACTTTTCTTTTTTCTTTTTTTTTTAATTTTTATTGTTGGTTGTTCAAAACATTACATAGTTCTTGACATATCATATTTCACACATTTGATTCAAGTGGGTTATGAACTCCCATTTTTACCCCGTATACAGATTGCAGAATCACATCGGTTACACATCCACTGTTTTACATATTGCCATACTAGTGTCTGTTGTATTCTGCTGCCTTTCCTATCCTCTACTATCCCCCCTCCCCTCCCCTCCCCTCCCCTCCCATCTTCTCTCTCTACCCCATCTATAGAGTATACTTTTCTTGACTTGTCCTCTCTCCCCCCACAAAAAAATGTTTTACAATAGGTTGGGAAATACTGAACATGACCTGGTGACCAATTATGACAAACCACATCAACTAATCCAGGTAACTTGATGTAATTATGAGAAAATATTCACAATATGGCCATGTTATTTATTCAATTCACATTTATCAAATATCTCTCATGTATCCTGTGCTTAATTGTCCCTGCCAAAAAATGAGCTCACTATCGAGCAGGTTTTCAGGATACACCATGACCATTTATTCCTTCACACAGTTTACAATTATTTATTAACTGACTGTTGCTGTATAATAATGAAAAGTTTGGTGTTCTCTCTAGCAGTTGCATTAGTAAAGTGCTATGGGACCACATAGTTGAGAACAATCAAGACTACTGCCATGGAGAGAAAAGGGAAGGACACAGTCAAGGGCAAATTGATGTGAAGCTGTGGTCAAAGAGAGAGAAGATGTGAGGGAAGGGGAGGGAGGATAGTAGAGGATAGGAAAGGTATCAGAATACAACAGTTACTAATAGGGCATTATGTAAAATTGTGGATGTGTAACCGACGTGATTCTGCAATCTGCATTTGGGGTAAAAATTGGGAGTTCATAATCCACTTGAATCTAATGTATGAAATATGATATGTCAAGAGCTTTGTAATGTTGTGAACAACCAATAAAAAAAAAGAAAAAAAAAGGATTTTGGAGAAGAGGGTATCAAAGAGAGACTAGATAATGGGGTTATGTCACCACCTAAGCCTGGAGCAGAGAAAGAAGAAAGAATTCAAAAGGGAACACTGAGCTCTCTGCTCCAGATAAGTCAAGTTGGATAAGTACATCTAATCTAGATGGAGTTTGGACAGCTGTTGTGAGGAGGAAGATGTCTGTTGGTAGGTGCAGAAGTCTGTGTAAAAGGTCTTGTGCAGAGGACTGAGTTGCATGTGTGCAGGATGAAATTACATGTGCAAAGCAGAGAGTGCTGCTATGGATTAGAAACTGAATGGAGATACCAGAGGTCATTTTCTATTAATAAACATTGAGGTTCCAGCCTAACTAGAATGGGAAAAGCTCTCCAGGTACCTCAAGCATCAACTGATGTTCCAGAAGGAACACACCAAAAGAATAGGATGACTATCTTGAATAAGGAACACACCAAATCACACCCACCTAAGTCTAATTAACACCAAGCCTGAGAGGATCTCCATGTCTGTTTGTTTGTTTGTTGTATACCAGGGATGGAACCCAGGGACACTTAATCATGAGCCATACCCCCAGCCCTGTTTATATTTTATTTTGAGACAGGGTCTTGCTAAGCTGCTAAGGCTGGCCTCCAACTTGGGATCCCTCTGCCTTAGCATCCAGAGCCACTGGGATTAGAGATGTAGCTCTTGAGCTTGGTCTCAGTGTAGTTTTGATTTGCATTTCCCTGATTGCTAGAGATATTGAACTTTCTTTTCCATATAATTGTTGGCCATTGTACTTCTCCTTTTGAGAAGTGTCTGTAGAGGTCATTTGCCCATTAATTGGTTGGGTTATTTTTGTTGTTGTTGTTGTTTGTTTGTTTTTGTTTTTGGTGTTGTGATTTTAGAATTCTTTATGTATGCTGGAGATTAATTCTTTCTTGGAAAAGTCACTGGCTAACATTTTCTCCCATTCTGTAGGTTTTATCTTCATCCTAATGTTTCCTTTGATGTGCAGAAGCTTTTTAATTTGATGCCGTCCCATTGATTCTGTCCTGAGCTATAGGAGCGTAATGCCAGATTTGAGGGACCCCAATAGACCTCCAGGAGCCGAATCGGATGCAATCACACAAGAGTCTTTATTGCAAGCTTGAGCCTGGACTCACAACCGTTTCCGACACAGTGGTCCCAGGGAATGAGTCCCGGTCCTTTGTTCAGTGAGATTTTATAGGTTTTGGGGGGATACTCTATGCATCACAACATCACACAGCAAATCATTCCATACTGCTGGAAAATCAAACAACAACTCTTAACATTGATTAGCACATTCACTGGCGGAAACAAGTTGGGTAGGGGTGGTTGGTTAGTACAAGAGGGGGATTCCTTTGAACTGATTGGTTTGGGCCACGAGGGGTGTTCGAGCTAAACTACATGGTTTCCCAACATCTTATCAACCACCATAAACTATTGGAGGGTCATCTGGCCTCCCAGGTATTTCCCTGTCTTATGCTGATTGGTGGTTGCTAGGGGGGTTGCTATGGGTCCTCACCTAGCCTGAGGGACACCTGGCTCCCCAGATCTCTCCTGTTATTTGTAGATAAACAACTCAGCAGGGTGGGTATGTGCCTAGGAGTGCTCTGTGGGTTTTTCCAAGGATGGTCATGCTCCCTTCCTTAGTACAGGCTTTGCTCTGAGGTAGAGGCTGGCTTCTCAAAAATGGAGTCACATCAGTTTCTCAGGAGTCCTGTTGAGGAAGCCCTGGCCTGCCCCGACCCATTGGAAGGTTTTCCCCTGTTTCATTCTATCAGTTGCAAAGTTCCTGATCTTATTCTTAGGTCTTTGATCCATTTTGAGTTGACCTTTTTTTTTCAGGGTAAAAGATGAGGACCTAGTTTTATTCTTCTCTCTATGGCTATCAGTCTACCCTGCACCATTTGTTAAAAAGACTGACCAAAGTACATTTTTGGCACCTTTTGTGGACAGTGTTTTTTTTGTCCTACACCAATTTTCCTTGTCCTCTACTGTCCGTTTCTATGGGAAAAAAAATTATATATATATATATATATCTCAAAACAGAAGCCTCTATTAAGCTAAGTGGATATATTTTTAGCCAACATTTATTAATCTATTATATCCCACATATATTATGTCCCATGCTTAGGACAAAAAGGCAAATAAGATACACCTGTCTTAAAAGAAAACTTGTTTTAAAAAAAAAGCATCAGGATTTTAAAAGTAACATGACTACTGCTATAGTAGAGGCCTGTGCAGAGTGATCTGGGGACAGCCCCCGGCTCACCAGGCAGCACCTCAGCTGAGCCTTGACATGCATGTTCATCCAGCAAACTGACAGCAGGAGAAAAGTGCCTACAAGCCTGAAGAGTGGCTGGAGCTTAAGTTCGTGAGATGGTCACGAAATGAGCCTGGAGAGGTCAACTGGCCCCACGTTAAGGAAAGTCCTATTTGCTTTGATAGAAAGTTTTGACCTCCTAGGCCGAGAGTAACCAAAACTAGATTTGTGTTTTAGAATAACAATTCTGGTAGCAGTAGTTGGAGGTGTTCTGAGATGAGAGCCTATTACAAAATGAAACAACCATTTCTTTTTATCATGACTTTTCATGGCATCTACTTATCTTCCTCTATTCCCAGTGTTCTCCTCCTCCAAGGGAGTTATGCTCTAGAAATGAATCCTGGCCAATTTCCACATTCCAAGAGGAGCCTGACACTATTGATCATTACCCAACATGACCAAATTAATCAAGACCAAAATAAATAGTCCTACTCTGTTTTTATACACATACAACAACCAGTAACCACATTTTCTAATTAGAAATTAGCTCGACAAAGGGAAATATTTCTTATTTTTGCCTGAAGTTATTTTAAAATAATACTTCACATATGATGGACAGCCAATACATGGGCTCTCTTCAAAGGTATTTTTCTTTTGACTCATTAGGTTGCTATACAATTATTATTTTCGTTCAGAGATTTGTGATTTTCAAATGTTTTTGAATCCTCAAACTCACGTCCTTTACAGAACAACATGAATATACCATGAGGCCCTGTAAAAACTTTAGCATGCGTTGAAATGTACAGAGAGTCACTACATTCAAACCCAGTAAGTAATAAATTCTAAGAGACTAGTTTAAGCTACCTATGTATGTTCATTGGCTTTCATGGCTTCATTTCCAGTAGTGGCTACAGAGAAATAGTGCTCAGAGTTAGGCTGAAAATTAAATTTATTTTGACTCATAAAATTTTAACTTTGTCAGATTAATGGGGTTTTTCTTATCCCCCATATAAAAGTCTTAGAGCCAAGTGTGATGGTGCATTCTTGTAATCCCAGTGGCTCAGGAAGCTGAGGCAGGAAGATTACAAGTTGAGGCCAGCCTCAGCAATTTAAGAAAGGCCTTAAGCAACTTAGTGAGACCATGTCTCAAAATAAAAATTGGTAGAAAGGGCTGGGGATATGGCTCAATGGTAGTTAAATGCCCCTGGGTTCACTTCCCAGTACCACAAAAAAAAAAAAAAAAAAAAAAAAGTCTTAGAGATTCCAGAGACAATTTTCCCTGTGGACTTTTGAAAATGAAATAAATCCACAACTGAAGCCAAGCAAAGTGAAATCAATTATGCTTTATGAAGATGAAACTCAAGAAAGAATGCAAAAAAATTGACATCTCAAGTCTCCCTACTGCCTAATCCCTCTGGATCAGAGATTTTATCCAGTAGAGTTGCTAGTTTGAGGAATTTTATCTAATTTACAGATTTCATTCCTAAGTTCCAGTATTTTTAATTTTCATAAAATCGAGGCCTTTGTGTGTAAAGAAAACAGACTCCACATCTCAGCACATAAGACTTCTGTGATTTCCTTACCTCTGCTTGGAAGTATAAGCAGTGAGGTTTTCCCAGGACACTAAAAGATGGTAACCTGGAATTTATGTTTCACTCTTGATAGAAACGCAAGTAAGGCCTGGGGTAATAGCTCAGTGATAGAGCACATGCTTAGCACAAGCGAGTCCCTGGGTTTGATCCCCAGCCACAAAGAAAGAAAGAAACACAGTAAAAATTAGTATAACCCATCTAAAAATGAGAATGTAGGAAATGGAGAGAAGGCAAGTTCCGGGAAATCAAAGATTTATCAAGACTACATGTCTTGATAACAATTTGTTCCCCTTAAGTTATGTAAAGTGACATTTCAATTTTCATACACAGAGTTGTGGTTCACACACACACACACACACACACAAACACTTGAAATCCAGTACATACCTTGCTCTTCTACCATGTAAAGGACACACTTTACGATCACAAAAAGCATTTCAAGGTAACTGGTAAGATTGATCATCTTCATGGTGGTAGCACAAATAAATGTCATTTAGTGAGTTATAAAATAGATTTTAAAAGTAAACACCAGCAATCAATGCACAGAATCAAAATCTGTGGGAATATTATTTTCCTTATTGGAAACAAGTTGTATATCTAATTACTGATTGGCCAAATTTTCTTTTTTTGTTCCTTATTCTGTCAAAAGAACAATGCCTCCTATATCCATTTACTGAAATAAGCATTTTATCCTAGCAGCACGTGGGGTAAGTCCTGATTTAGTAACCTAAGCTTATCCCTCTTTTATGAGGCATAAAACTCTTCCTCAGTAAATAAACAGCATAATGAAACGTTAGTATGAAAACTGGCACCAACAGCGATAAAGAAAACATCCGGTGCGGTCAGTAAATACCCATTTGGGGGGGACTCTATAAAGGCCTCAGGAGGGAAGGAGATGTTTGGAGTCAAGGTCACCAGAGTATTGCAACCCATCTCTGTTCTTCACTTCTGAAAGGATGACCTCCGATGGTTCTGAAGGTTCCCCCAAGCGCTGCTCTTCTGAGTCCTGTGGCCGGGCTTCCAGCTGTGCATCTGCTTCCTCCTGTGTCCCCACTGCCACTGCTGGGGCTACATCCAGATGTCAGACGCCAGGCTTCCTGTCCAGGTCTCACCTGCCCAGCGGTTGCTATTTTGCTGGGAGCTGTAGCAGCCCGTGCCTGGTGGGGAACTGTGCTTGGTGTGAGGACGGGGCGTTCAACAGCAATGAGAAGGAGACGATGCAGTTCCTGAACGACAGACTTGCCAACTACCTGGAGAAGGTTCGCAGCCTGGAGGAGACCAATGCCGAGCTGGAATGCAGGATCCGAGAGCAATGCGAGCCAGATACGCCACTGGTGTGCCCGGATTATCAATGTTACTTCAACACCATTGAAGACCTCCAGCAGAAGGTTTGGTGTTGCAAATCTCTCATGCTCCATCTTTCCAAACTCTTCTTTGCTCTATCCCATGCACTAGAAGAGGCTGTTTTATGGAAGTCAACCAAGGGAAGGCAGAATTCCAAGAGCTAATGGAGTACAGACACCAGGGCACTGGACTAAGTCAGCACACCTAGCTCCCAGCCCCGTGTGGTCACCAAAATTGAGTGACTATTAAAAAAAAAAAAAGCCACATCTGTAGATTTGACCTTTATCATCTATAGGATGGGGGGAGAATAGTATATCTAAAATCACTTCTGTCTATAACACGGTACGACCGACACTGTGTATGTATATTCTTTTTCACACAGATGTCGAATGATGTCACCTAGTGGAATTTCATCTAGCAATCATGTTCTTCTTTTACAGATGAATTTCTGTCATCAGGGATGGGGACAGAGTCATGATACAAACTACTAATAAAAAAAAACTATAAGTTTTCAACTAGCAAGGAATATTGCAGAAAGTCTTAGATCGTTTAAAAAAGATAAAACTTTGTATTTCTACATTTTGTTGCTAAATTGGCCCTGTGGGGTTTTTTTCTCCACAAAGTCACATGGTTAATAAGAAAAGCAGGCCAATCAATCGGATACCTTCTTACAAAGACTTTTATAAGATAATGAAAGGCATGATTATTAAAGGAATAGATACGCAGGTTTCAAAGAAGCATTTACTTACATAACAACTTACTTCTCAGATCTTATGCACAAAGGCGGAGAATTCTCGACTTGCGGTACAGCTTGACAACTGCAAACTGGCCACTGATGATTTTAGGTCAAAGTAAGTGGAATTTTAATTTGATAATAATAGAAGGTTCTCCCTCCCCACCTGCCTTCTATCTCTATCTAGCTCTCCCCCAAAATGTTTTCTGCGTAATATTTTTAAGCTGAGAATGCTTTAAAATCTTGAACGTACCATTATTTGGGATGTGAAGGACATCATGGCATGTGGCTCTTGGGTCCCCTGCCTCATTCTCCGGTGTACCCAACACTGTTCAGTGCATAGCAAGGTAAGTGCTCATGTTTTTCTCTTGCTGTAACAGGTATGAGAGTGAGCTGTCTCTTCGCCAGCTGGTAGAGACGGACATCAGTGGCCTGCGTGGAATCCTAAATGAGCTGAACCTGTGCAAATCTGATCTGGAGGCCCATGTGGAGTCTTTAAAGGAAGATCTCCTTTGCCTTAAGAAAAGTCACGAAGAGGTGAGAAAAATGGCCATATCACTGAAGGACTCTAGGAGTAACAAAGTTAAACTGATAACTTTCGTGTATCTAAATTTTTATTTTATTTATTTATTTTTGGTACCGAGGCACTTAACCACAGAGCCACATCCCCAGCCCTTTTTTTTTTTTTATATTTTACTTAGAGACAGGGTTTCCCTCCATAAGTTGCTGAGGATGACTTTGAATTGTGATCCACCTGCCTCAGCCTCGCGAGCCACTGGGATTACAGGCGTGCACTAAGGCACCCAGCTTTATATATCTAAGTTGAACTTGGGCAGATGTTGCTTAAACTGGACTAAAGCTCCTTGAGGCTCTCTCATAGGCATCTGATCATTCCAGGTCTGAATGTAGATGTGCATCACTACATGCAGCATGACCCCTGGCCAGTTCCAGAGATAAAGACCAACTCCTCCTCTCCATTGCTTTTCTGGAGAGAGTAAATAACCCCAACCCCACAAGTGGCTCTCCTTAGCAGCTCTGCCACTCCTAACTCCAATCCACTTGGTATGAAAATTGGGCTGATAAATATAGACTGTGAAGTCCCATTCCGAAAAGGGGATCAAGAGACATGCAATATTTGGACCCGTGGTTTTCAATATTCTGTGTTTTAAAACTTTTTTAAATTATAAAATAAATTATAAAATAGTATGTTACCCCATATTGATGAAGTTTAACAATGAAAAACTGATGTAACAAAATATATTTTCTCTTTGAACATTGCTTAGTGATTAAGAACTAACCCTTATTGAGGGGCTGGGGTTGTGGCTTAGCGATAGAGCACTCACCTGGCACTTCGAGACCCTGGGTTCGATCCTCAGCACCACATACAAAAATAAACAAGTGAAATAAAGGTGTTGTGTCCAACTACAACTAAAAAATAAATATTTAAAAATTTTTTTAAAAAAGAAGAACTAACCCTTATTGAGACCTTTCTATGTGCCAGGATTTTTAGAAATTATTTATATGTACTTTAACTCTTCCATATCTCACAATAACCCTCTGGAAAGGAGATAATTGTTACAGCTATTTTATAGATGAAGAAACAGAGGTACTTATAAGCAAAAAGAGAGTCAGCCCAGGCCACCCGATTCAAAAGCCCACACCTTCTTCCACAAAAGCAAAAACTGAAATGGGATGGCATTAGTTGTCCAATTAACTTTTTCCTCCCCCCGCCCACTCCGTGACATCCTTTATTCCACCTCCGCTTTCAGGAGGTCAACCTGCTTCGAGGACAGCTCGGAGACCGACTCAATGTGGAGCTGGACACTGCCCCCACCGTCGACCTCAACAGGGTCCTGGATGAGATGCGAAGTCAGTATGAAACGGTGCTGGCCAACAACCGCAGAGACGCGGAAGAATGGTTCGCCGTTCAGGTCAGCACCCGAAGCAGTACAGGGTCAGCTTCCAGAGCTGTGCCTTGCTGGAGTTCTCTAACCCGCCCTGTGTTTCAGACAGAAGAGCTGAATCAGCAGCAGCAGTCCAGCGTGGAGCAGCTGCAGGGCTGCCAGACAGAGATACTGGAGCTGAAACGCACAGCCAACACCCTGGAAATTGAGCTGCAAGCCCAGCAAAACCTGGTGCGTAAGGCAAACACAGGGTCAGTTTTGCCCTAAGAAATTATGTCCTCTACCCAACCCCATGGAGAGACAAACAGTGTGTGGGGCAGTTTGGATCTCCAATTTACAAGAATAGCATTTCCTCGCCTTTCCTAAGTACCACTGTCAACCCAGTTGGAAGCAAAGGTGACATGTCATCAGCTTGTATTGCCCCACTAGTGTACCTGCCCTTCCTTCCTGGGCCTGTGCACAATCCTACAGCACCTCCAGAGATAGGAAGAGAAGGGAGTCAGGGCAGAATGAGCAATTAACCAATTAAGCCTAACAATGGACAATGGATTTTTACTCTTTTAATCAAGGACAATTCTTCAGGCTCTCCACCACATCTAAAACAAAGAATAGTTTTCTAACTTTTCATCCTTCAACTGTGGCAAAGTTTCCTTGGATCCACACCTCAACCTGACCCTTTGCTGCACCCTGCCCCACCCCACCCAAGCCACAAGATTACCACGCAGTCAAGGTCACATGCACCAGTTCCAGTCAAGTACCAACCGAAGTGTGTGCTACATTAAGCCCCAAGAGAATGCCTACGTGGATAATAGCAGGCATTCATTTGATGACAGACACAGTGCGACTTACACCTCACCATAATGTTATAGGGTACAAACCTTCACTAACCCAATCTCAGATGAGGAAAACTGAGGCTCAAATTAAATAATTTGCAGAAGTTTCTGCAATTCTTCTTCTTTTTTTTTTAAACCAGCAATTGAACCCAGGGGTCCTTAATCATTGACCCACATCCCCAGTCATTGTTTATATTTTATTTAGAGACAGGGTCTTGCTAAGTTGCTTAGGGCCTTGGCTAAATTTCTGAGGCTGATCTCAATTTGCAATCCTCCTGCCTCAGCCTCCCAAGCCACTGGGATTACAGGCATGTGTGAGTTCCTGCACTTCCACTTCTAAGAGAAAGCTAAATCCAAGGGTTTCAAACCCAGAGCCTCTTCTCTTGTAACCACATTATACCTTCCCTCCCTGCCAGGAGTCCAAACTCAAGGTTTTCCTCCCAAATCCTGGCAATCTTCCTTAAGCTACACAAGTAAGTCATAGGTGGCAGTAGTCATAGAGGTAGAATTAATAGCTGATGCTTCTACAGGCCCTAGGTACTTCTACAGTTTCCAGGTACTGTTCTAAGTGCTCTCCACATATTATCTCATGTAATCCTCACAACCTTCCCATGAGGTAGGAACTTCACATTCCCCGTTTTAGACAGAATAAAACTTAAGCTCCACGAAGCTGACGAATTTTCCTAAAGTCATAAAACTAGAAGAGGGCATAGCAAGGACTTGAAAACAGCGCCCCTGGCTCCAGAGACTGTAGACAGGATCCTCTTGACAATATTTTCTTTCTGCAGACAGAATCTCTGGAATGCACTATGGCAGAAACCGAGGCCCAGTACAGCAGCCAGCTGGCCCAGATGCAAGGCCTGATTGATACCGTGGAGAACCAGCTGGCAGAGATTCGCTGCGACCTGGAGCGGCAAAACCAGGAGTACGAGGTGCTGCTGGACACAAAGGCCAGGCTAGAGTGCGAGATCAACACGTACCGGGGCCTGCTGGACAGCGAGGACAGCAGGCAAGTTCCACAGTCACTCATGAACTCCCCCTGAGTCAAAAGAGGTCAAAATAGACAATCCTGTTTCCCCTAAGGTCGGGCCAATGTCAAACCTCCTTAATCTATTAAGGGTTCTTCTTTATGAGGGGCGGGGGCAGGGATAACGAGGGATTGAACACAGGGGCACTCAACCACTGAGCCACATCCCCATCCCTATTTTGTATTTTATTTAGAGACAGGGTCTCACTGAGTTGCTTAGCACCTCGCTTTTGCTGAGGCTGGCTTTGAACTCACAATCCTTCTGCATCAGCCTCAAGAGTCCAGAGCCACTGGGATTACAGGCACGTACCACAGGGCCAGCCAAGGGTTCTTTAAAGAGTGAGGAAAAGTGCCTGAAGCTAAGCACATGACAGTGGATATGTCCTAAAACATTTTGATGTTCTAAAGCAGGATAATTTTCATGTATGACATTTCATGCTGGGGGTATTTCTTTGCCGCTGTTTTCCACTAAAGGGAAATCTGGAACATGCATTAGAAGACATTTGCAAAATAAAGAAAATATATTAAATACTATTCAATAGCCACTGCTGTGGTGAAGGTGAAGTACCATTCTGGGTCTTGCCATGAAACAGGTTTAAGCCTCAAGGAATTTTCTACAGAATGTAATTCATGGGGCAAAATGTAACATGTCTAAGTTACATTTTACCAAGATTTCCTTGTTAAGCCCAGTTTAAAATTAATTTTCCCCAGGCTGGCCTGTAACCCCTGTTCTACAATATCCACCACAAACAACACTTGTGAGCCGTGCTCAGCATATCTCATTTGTACAGTTGAAAACTGTTGTGTTTGAACGTTAAACACCCAACATGGTGGATGGAAGAATGGAAGCCAGGAGTGTCCGAGGAAGGAGGTGGGCCATCCAGACCAGAAACACAAGGTCAGAAGGCTCCCAAATCCTCTGAGCAGCATTGGTGTAAATTTATCATTTCCTCTCCTTTAAGCGATTTGTGGTATTCTTAGAGCTCATAAAGCTTTCTTGCTAATCTCCAAATAAATGTGTCTCATTCCTTTAACATGTAAGTACAGTTGGGTGGCTTGTTGCCATGGATATAATAGCCACTAGATGGCAAGGGAATTGTCTAAACCCAGGACTGTGGTTTGAATTTGCATAAAACCAGGCTGAAAATATGTTTAACTCTGTCAAATACAAATAGATTAATCAATGTGAAGTATTGCATGTCCTCAAAGACAGTTGTATGTCTCTGTCTCAGAGGGAATTTAGAAATAAAATATAATAAATTATATTTATTTTATTTTTAGTTGTAAAAGTACTAGGTTCTCCTTTTTTTAATTTGGCATATTAAGCTGGATGCAGTGGTGCACACCTGTAATCCCAGGGGCCCTGGAGGCTGAGGCAGGAGAATCTCAAGTTCAAAACCCAGCCTCAGAAACTTAGTGAGGCCCTAAGTAACTCAGCAAGACCCTTTCTCTAAATAAAAAATGTAAAAGAGGGCTGGGGATGTGGCTCACTAATTAATCACCCCTGGGTTCAATCCCTGGTATCAAAAAAAAATTTTTTTTGGCAGGGCATATTAATGGGTAAAATATTCACAATTCCATTCCCTAAACATCCATTGTCAATATTTTGGGGAACTTCCAGTCCATCCTTATAATTGGTTTTTCCACTTAGTTGTAATCTTATTTACATATGCATACAGTTTTTTTCACTTATGTAATCTAAGTATTTTTCAATCCTAATAAAAAAATAAAATTGTCTTGAGGCCATCATTTTGGTAGGCACATAACATACCATACAGTACACTGTCCAATAGGACATTTAGGTTTTAAGAATAATTATTCTCATACATTTAAAAAGCAAAGACGAGAATTTTCACTTCCAGAAAGATGGAGTAGATACACATACATTTCTTTAGTCCTCTTCCTGAATACAATATATATAAAACAATTATAAGAACAACTCTGGAAAGTGGATAATTTTGAAGTTCAAGGAACCACACTTATGATGTGATCCCTGGATTTCCTTCCTCTTCTATCCCAAAGTGGGAGCTACAGAGACCAACCACCCAGAACCACCAAAAGGTACAGATGAAGAGAAAAAAAAAATGCCCAAGAAGAGCTTTCTCTCACTAGCTAAAGAACCAGAAAAGAGGTCACCTAGCAAGGCAGAAAAACTTCAGATAATTGCCACTCTACCCAACCAAATACTACACACTCCCCCCCCAAAAAAAATCATTTTGCCCATGCAACCCCCACCAGGAAAGGCCAAGGAAGAAGTGTAGGTTTCCATCCTTACCAGGCTGTAGCAGGGCACCCACTAGAGTGGAGACAGAGAAGGCTGAGTGGAGAGATTCAGGACTTTCACTCCCACTACAAGATTCTGAGACCCACTGCCACCAAGGTGTAGTGGAGACTCTCTGGGGACCTTGGACTTAATACCACCTCACAGCAATGAGGCACTTCTCCCCCCTGAGTGGTGTCAAAGGAGGCCTATTGGAAAGTCACAGTAGTAAGGCCACACCATGCAGTATCGGTGGAAGCCACATCTAAAGCAGTAATGAAAAACTCTGTCCAGCCCATCCAGGAATATTATCCAAGAAGACCAGGTGAGGAGCCTGAAGTCCTATACCTCCCAGCAATAGTACAGAGCATTCCCCTTGGATGTCAAAGGAGGTGAAGTGGAGGACCTGGACTTCTACTCCCACCTGCCAGTGTGAAGCAGCATCCACCTTCCCTTATCGAAGCATTGTCAGCGAGACCTGCTGCAACAGAAGACCAAAGCAACAGCCAGAGTCTCAAAACCTGACACCCCAATGTGCAGGTTTCTATCAAAAATCACTCTTCATACTAGGATCAGGAAACTTAGCTTAAAAAAGGAAAAATAAAAACGATCAATAGAGTCCAACACCAGGATGATAAAGATGTTAGAATTATCTGGCAAGAATGTTTAAATAGCCATCATAAAAATACTTCAATAAGTAATACCTCAGTGAACTTTTGTAGCAAATGAAAAAGTAGAAAATTCTCAGCAAAGAGGTAGAAGATATAAAGAGCCAAATGGAAGTTTCTTAACTGAAAAATACCATAAAACCCAGTCAATGGACTCAAGAGCAGAATGGAAATATCAGTGGGGTAAAAATATCAGTGAACTTTATAATAGAATAATAGATATCATCCAATCTGAAAAACAGAGATAAAACAGTCTGAAAAAATAAACTGAAGCATCTCAGGCAACTCCGGCTATATCTTAAGATCTTATATTCATGTCATCAGAAACTTTAAGAGGAGGAGAAAGAGAGTAAAGCACAAAATGGATTAGAAGAAATAAAGCCTAAAATTTTTCCAAATTTGACAAAAGACAAAAACCTACAGATGCAAGAAACTAAGCCAACCTCCCAAAGGAGAAATCCAAAGAAATCCACACCAAGATATACCAGGACAATTATCTGAAAACTAAAGCTAATGAGAAAAAAAAAAATCCTGAAAGGAGTAAGAGAGAAATGACAACTTACCATAGAAGGTAACAAGTTAAATGATGGCAGATTTGTCACCATAATCCTGGAAACCAATAGGATGGGCCACAACATTATTCAAGTGCTGAAAGAAAACATCCTTCAGAAAAGAATGATAAAAAAGATATTCTGAGGTGAAGAAAAATCACAAGAAGCTGCCACCAGCAGACCCACCCTAAAAAAATAAATAAAAAGAATCCTCTGGACACAGATGCAATGATGAAATAAAGAATATTAGAATATCAGGAGAAAAAAATAACAATTAAAATAAGAATAATATAAATACATCTCCTTCTCTTCTGAGGTTTCTAAATTGTGTTTCATAATTGAAGCAAAAGTATAGAAGCCTGAAGTGGTTCTCAATATATGTATAGAAAAATGTTAAGATTAAAATGTCGTACAGTAAAAGGGATAAGGTTTCTACATTTAGACTGATAAAAATACCAACAATAGTACACTGTGATAAGTTATGCATAATCATATCTTATCTAGAGCAACTACTTAAAAACTCTATTCAAAGAGATATACTCAAAAATACTGCAGATAAATCAAACTGGAATCCTAAAACATTCAACCCCAAAGGTAGGCAGAAAAAAGAAAACAGAGAAACAAAAACAGAAACAAATAGAGAACAAAAACAAAAATGTAAGCATAAGCCCTAAATAACAGAGATTACAATAAATAGAAATAGCCTAAACACATCAATTAGAAGGCAGAGATTGACAGAATAGATGAAAAAGCATAACCAAACTGCATGAAACTTTGCACAAGAAACCCATTTCCAATGTAAAGATACAGGTTAGATGGAAAGCAAAGAGTTTGAAAAGCTACCTAGTTGTTCATGATTAGCTTTATTCATAATAGAAGAGCCCCAAACTGGAAACAACTGAAATGTCCATTAGGCTGAGTGAAAAGGGGCAATCTTAAAGAGTCAATACGGTATGGAGCTATTTCTATAACATTCTCAAATGGCAAAATCATAGGGATGGAAATGAACTGGGTGTAGAATGAGAGAGGTCTTTGTACAACTGACTAGTTCCATATCTTGATTGCTGTGAAACTACATGAATCTACAAATATGAAGACAATTATATAGAACTAAGCACACAGTGTTTCAATGTCCATCTTCTGATTTTACAATTGTGCTATAATTGAATAAGATTTAACTATTGGGAGAAACCAGGTACATGTGACATTTTGCTGTACCTTCTTTGCAACTTATTATGAATCTTTATTTCAAAATTTAAAAGCTTTTTTTAAAAAAATCAGTAGCAAACTAAAGAAAAATTCTCTTCATTTTTCTATCTCCTGAGTACTCAGAAATAAAGCATCTAATAATAAGTTAATACAGTTTTAAAGCAAAGTTAAGCTTCAGACCTAAAATTTTATGTTAGATATTTTTACATATCATTCTGTTGCTCTAAAAAGTTGTGAAAATACTCAAAATAAAATTTTTTCCAGATAAATAAACCCATGAAATACTGTTCAAACACTATTATTCCACTGCTAATTAAATTGGGAAAAATATGATAGTACAGTGCTATAAAAATCACAAAACCCAGTCACCTGGAAGGTTCCACCACATAAATCTCACAGGCATCTCTGCCACCTGTTCTCTTTTTTAAAATTTTTTTATTTGTTCTTTTCAGATATACCTGATAGTAGAATGTATTTTGACATATCATACATACATGGACTTAAACTTTCCATTTTGGGGATTGTACATGATGTGGACTTACACTAATCATGTATTCATATATGAACATAGGAAAGTTAGTCTAATTCATTCTACTATCTTTCCTATTCCCATCTTCCTTCCCTTCCCTTCATTCCCCTTTGTCTAATCCAGTGAATCTCTATTCTTCCCTCCTCCTCACTTATTTTGAGTTAGTATCCACATGTCAGAGAGAACATTCAGCCTTTGATATTTGGGGATGGGCTTATTGTACTTAGCATGATAGTCTTCAGCTCCGCCCATTTACCAGAAAATGCCATAATTTCATTCTTCTTTATGGCTAAGTAATATTTCATTGTGTATATCTGCCACATTTTTTATCCCACTTACCTGTTGATAGATACGTGGGTTGGTTCCATAGCTTGGCTATTGAACTGCTATGAATATTGATGTGGTTGTGTCACTATAGTATGTTGATTTTAAATCCTTCAGGTATAAACTGAGGAGTGGGATGACTGGGTCAAATGGTGGTTTCATACCAAGTTTTCTAAAAAATCTCCACACTGCTTTTCAGAGTGGTTGTACCATTTTGCAGTCCCATTACCAATTTATGAGTGGACCTTTTCCCCTACATCCTTGCCAACATTTATTTTTGCTTGTAGCCTTGATAATTGCCATTATGACTGGAGTGAGATGAAATTTCAGTGTAGTTTTAATTTGCATTTATCCAACTGATAGAGATGTTTACATTTTTTTTCATATATTCGTTGATCAATTGTATTTCTTCTTCTGTGAAGTGTCTGTTCAGTTCCTTTGCCCATTTATTAATTGGGTTACTTGGTTTTTTTTGTTGTTAATTTTTTTGAGTTCTCTATACATCCTGGAGATTAATGCTCTATCTGAGGTACAGTCTACTACCAGCTCTCTGCCTTTGTCATGGTTTATTTTGGTGTTAAGATTGTAGCAAAAGTATTTCTTTAACAGTTTTTCAGCACATATAGCCATTTCCAATAAACTTTATTCAAGCTTCTTATCAAAAAATACCACAGCTACCGTCCATTATGTATGATATTTTGCACAGTCAATTTATCTTTTTGTACATAGTCAGTCAGAATTATTTTCAGCCTAGGTTTATGTAAAGTCAAAGTGGAATCAAAATGGGAAAATTTCTTTAATATTAGATGACCAATTAGGGACCTCTCATGTTTCCTTACAGCTATCTTTGCGTAGTATTATAATAAAGATTACATTAAAGACAGGTTAATTCCAAATCTGACATGTTCTTGGGTTATGCACCCACTCTAATGATTTTAAGGTTGAGGGCAAAACTGTGTTGATCATACTTCACTTGGACAAGCCAAATGACCTTTCCTTTCTATCTTCCAGCAGTAATTTAAAACTTCTAAAATACTAAGGCCATTAGATATATTTCTACTTTAATAGTGGTATAATGTGTTTATATTTATTGGAAAAATATGGATCAAAATTATTATTGATATGAATCTGTATCACTGTATACTATGTAGTTTTTTTACCTTTTTTATTGATGCATTATGATTATACTTAATAATGGGATTCAATATGCCATATTCATTCATGCATATAACATAATGTGATCAATCTCATTCCCCATACTTTAGTTTTAACCAATCTACAACAAAGCAATTGATGACGATGGCAAACCAAGAATAAATTATAAGTAGAGCAAGAGATTCAATCATTGAAAGCTTTCCAGGTTGCAGAAATTTCAATTTTTTCCATGTGGATATATATAGTAGGCATTCCTCTGAGTTGTCAAGTGTTGAAATGGCAATTGCACTTCCTGGTAGAGTAATGAGATCTCATTCAGTAGACTCTAGGAAAATCCTAATCTTTGGTTAAGAATATAATATTTTCATGGCACTAATAATTCACCTAACAAGACGCCAGTAATTTTAGCACTTGGTGTTATATAAAAATTATAATCATCACTCACAGCCAACAACAACAACAACAACAAAAGCGTTATATTCTAGGTTTGTGTACAGCCCACAATGGGCCTTGAGCCTTACCTGCAAGAAGCATCCATGACTCATGGGACTCTTGCTCCTCATAGTGTGTATTCAGCATCGCCGTGTGCTACTTAAGGACAGGAATACATTCTGAGTAATGCGTCATTAAGGAGATTTTGTCATTGCATGGACATCATAGAGGGTGCTTACACAAATTTAGAGGATATTGGGCAATCACTCATCGTGGTCCCTTGATGCAATGAAGAGTTGCAGTCCATGCAAGATCTGAGGCTGCTTCCAATGCAGCACAGTATACTGCTGTACAGTAAACTTTTTTTTGTAAGTAGAAGGAGCATATTTTAAAATAATGATAAAATGTACAGCATAGTACATAAAATCGGCAAGAGCAGTTTATTATATTATACATAATTGTATGTGATATAATTTATAAGGCTAACAATGGAGTAGGTCTTTTACACTAGCATCATCAAAACACATGAGGAACACTCTGTGCTCTGACATTTCAAAGGCAGCAACGTCACTAGGCAATAGACCTTTTCATATCCAGTATAATCTTGCAGGACCACCATCACACATTCAGTGCATCATTGGCTGAAATCTCCTTTTTTGCAGCACATGGCTTTATTTGCCATTCATGGAGCCCTTGCTAGACCTTCGGAGGCAGATTCCCTCTCTAACCCTCAGCCCAAAAGCCCTCTTCCTCTGTCCTGCACAGCCCCTTTCCCAGAAGGCTCTGTCCAGGCCAAAGGCAGAGAGACACTTCACAGAAGAAGAAATACAACCGATCAACAAACATATGAAAAAGTGTTCAACATCTCAAACAATTAGAGAAATGCAAATAAAAACTACACTAAGATTTCATCTCACGCCTGTCAGAATGGCAATCATCAAGAATATAGGCAACAATAAATGTTGGCAAGGATGTGGGAAAAAAGTACACTGATACATTGCAAGTGGGACTGAAAATTGGTGCAACCACTATGGAAAGCAGTATGGAGATTCCTCAGAAAACATGTAATGGAACCACCATTTGACCCAGCTATCCCACTCCTCAGTTTATACCAAAAGGACTTAAAATCAGCATACTACAGTAATACAGTCACATCAATGTTTATACAGCTCAATTCACAATAACTAAACTATGCAACCAACCTCAGTGTCCTTCAATAGATGAATGGATAAAGAAAATGTGGAATATATATATTTTTCCAATGGAATATTACTCAGCTTTAAAGAAGAATGAAATTATGGCATTTGCCAGTGAATGGATGGAGTTGGAGAATATCATGCTGAGTGAAATAAGCCAATCCCAAAAAACCAAAGACCAAATGTTTTCTGTAATATACAGATGCTTATTCACAATAAGGAGGGGGGCACTAGAGAAGAATAGTATTACCTTAGATTAGGTAGAGGGAAGTGATGGGAGGGGAGGGGATGTGGGTATAAGAAAGACAGTAGAGTGAAACAGACAATACTGTATGTATGTATATATGTGACTGTGTGATTGATATATATATATATATATATGAGATTCTGCAACACATACACTCAGAAAAATGAGAAAGTGTAGAATGATATATCAAAATATATCATTCTATTGTCATGTATAACTAACTAAAACAAATTTAAAAATTAAAAAAGACCATGTGCAATGGCCACAGGATAGCCAGATTGCCAAAAAATTAACGAATTAGTGGACAGTGGAAAAATAAAGGTCACCCACTGCTCTATCAAAAAGTTAAGTAATGAAAAGAAGGCAAAAGCTGTCTTCATGCAGAAAGTGTTTCATAGTTATAGATAAGACATATTTTAGGGGAAAACATGCATATAGAGAAAGTAACGTTGATTGAGAGTAAATAAGAAATGAAAGAGGCAAGAAAAGGGGAGTGATTCATTAAACATACCGGCCACAGTGGTCCATGACTGTAATCCCAAGGCCTCAGGAGGCTGAGGCAGGAGGATCACAAGTTCAAAACCAGCCTCAGCAATATAGTAAGGCCATAAGCAACTTAGCAAGAACCTGTCTCAAAAATAAAATATTAAAAGGGGAGGTAGGGCTGGGGATGTGGCTCAGTGGTTGGGTTCAATCCCTGGTATCAAATAAAAATAACAGTAATTATAATTCATGAATCATGGCCCTGAAGGAATCATAAGGAATCAAATCAATGGTACAAATAAAGAAGTTGGTAGCAAAAGAAAGAAACAACCCTACCTGTGAGATGCCAGAGGAGAAGAAAAGTGAAAAGATAGAAAAATACAGGAACACGAATGATTTTCAGCCTTTGCCCCCACCCCCCCACCCCCGATTCTGAAAATGATCCAATCAATTTCTGGAACACATTAAGGCATACAGAAGAAAATAGCCATCATTATTAGTAACTATAAAATGTAAAACATTTGACATTTAACATTATTAAATATATCCTTCCAGTCTTTTTTGTACATTTTTGAGATTATGAACTATTTCAAACACTATTAATTTATTGAGTCAAATTCATCAATCTTTATGGTTCCTTAATTTTGAATTGCTGTTGAAAAGACGTTCCTCTTTATGCAATTTTAAAAGAATATCACATTTTCTCTTAGCACATACATGATTTTCCCATTTTTCATGACAATGTTTGATCAATTTAGAGTTTAAGCATAGGAACAAAGTAGTGAAGCTTCATGTAGCTACACAGTTGCATTAAATCTTAATTTTAAGGTTAACTATACTTTCTTAAGGTTTAATTTTTATACAATAAAATGCATCAATTGAAAATACACAGTCCTGTGAGGTTTGAAGCCCACCTGTACTTCTATAATCATCACACAGATCAAGACAGAATAGAAGGTCAAGATGTAGAACATCAGCCTTCAACCTTCCTTCACGCTCTCCCAGCCAACCCACCTCCCCCACTGTTCTGATGCCCAACACTGCAGACAAGTCTTCCTGCCCTTGAGGTTGGTGTAAGTGAAGAGCACACTGTTTGTATTTCCTGTGCCTGGCTTCTCTAGCTCAGTACATTCCTGAGATTCTTCCATGCTGTTATGAGCAGCAGTGGTTCATTCTTTATTGTTGTTGAGTACTAGTCCACATTAAATAAATATGTCACAGCTTGTTGATCCACTGTCCTGTTTATAAGCATTGGGTTAGCTCCATGTAGTTGCCATAAGCATTCTTGTACGAGTCTTTGGGGTACAAATATACTCATTTCTTTTGGCCAGATACCTGGGAATGAAATTGCTGGGTCCTGGGAAAAGCCCTCTGTTATCAGGTGTGTGTGTATTCAGATAGACAGATAGATAGAAAATGTATATATATATATATATTATATATAAATATTTATAAATTAAGTCCTTGCTTTCACTTCTAAAGAGATTAAAACTCAATATAAATATACTGAGAGGCTCAGAAGAGGTTTAAATCAATTTTTATATAATAACTTTATTATATTCTATGTTAATAATACAGATAGAGAGAAAGAATACTTTCACCCAGTCTATGCCTTGACTTTTTGCTTTCTTACCTATTCATTTTGATCAGTTTTTCGTTTTGATGATGTCCAATCTGTTTTTAACAGTGTCCTCCGTGTGCTAAGAAATCTTTGCCTAGCGCGAGGTTATAAATATAGTCTTCTATACTTTCTTATAAAAACTTTAAACTTGCAAACTTCACATGTAAGTGATCAATCTTGAATTAGAAGAATTATTAAATAATGGTGAGGTCGAGATCAAGATGTGATTTTTCCTATGCGATTGATCACCTGTTTGATTCAGCAACATTTGTTGAAACGGCTTTCTCATTCTCATGGTCTTGCTTTGAGAAACTTGTCAAAAATCAACTCACCCAATGTATACAACACACCTATAATCCCAGGTACTCAGAAGGCTAAAGCTGGAGGATCCACAGGTTTGAGGTCAAGGCAAATGAGACCCTGCCTCAAAATTTAAAAAAATAAAATAAAAAGGGCTGAGAATGTAACTCAGTGGTAGACACTTGCCTAACTTGCCCTAGGCTCATTCTCACTGCTAAAAAAAAAAAAATCAACTAGACCCTATATTCTTTTTCTTTGATCTATTTGCCAATCTTTATGTCTATATCACACTGTCTTAATTTTACTAACATTATAGTAATTGCATGTATTTATGCACAGGCAATACATTTGTTACCAAACTTTGATTTTTCCCAAACATTTTGATTGTTGACAAGCTTTTATTTTTCTCTAATATGAAAGGTGTAAAATAAAATAATACCTCCGTATAGTTTAAATTCACATCTTCCTGCCTACAAGTGACATCAAGCACTTTTTCTTATTTTAAGTGTCTTTTGTATTTTCTTTCCGGTCACTCATTGTAATATCATTGCAAATATTCTTTCCCGGGTTTTCATCTTGTATTCTAATTTTATTGGTTGTGTTCAATCACTATTATTTTATGTAGTCACATTTGTCCAGTTTTTATGATTTCTTACTTTTGAGTCAATTTTGGAAAGTCTGACTGCAAATTTATAAAATAATTATCCTGTGTTTTCTCTGAACACATTCATTTGTTCACATCTGAGTCTTGGATCCACCTGTAATTTGTCTTGCTATGAGGCATGAGGTGTTATTCCTACATTCCCTACACCCTGGAGAGTGGTACGGAATCATCCCCAGAACACAGATGATGGTCTACATTTTTCCCTTTGTATGTAAGTGTTCTGTTTATCGTATACTAAATCCCAATCTGTTTGAGAGTCTTTTTCTAGACTTCTAAGTCTATTCTTTTGGTCTGGTCTGCCCAACAATTTATGCATCAATATCGCACTATCTTAGTTATCGAAGTTTCAAAATATATGTTAATATTTTGAAAGGACTATTTTTTCAGAATTTTCCTAATTATTCATATTTTTCAGTTTTCCTCATAAAATTTCAGAATGATCTTGTCTAGTTGAAAACAATGACATCTATTTTGGGAAGATCTTAATACATTATTGAGACTTAAGTTAACATAGAGATAATTAATATTTTTATAATGATGAATACTGTCTTTCCATTTTAGAACATGATGTATCTTTCCATTTATTCTAGGTTTCTGTCCTTCAGTCTAGGTTAACATAGTATTTACATAAATCTTATACCTTTCTAATTACATTTATTCCTACATATTTCATATGTGTGGATGCTATTAAAAATTAGGGGGCTACATGGCAAAGAGGAAATAAAGTTGCTAATCAGTAGACAACAGAGGAAGATTGGGCTGGAGTATCTGGGTGGCCCCATGTAGTCACAGGGGTCCTCAAATGTGTAAGAGGGAAGCAGAAGTTGTCTGTGTCTGAGTCATGTGATGTGAGAAGGACTGAAGGAGTCCTGACTGGCTTTGGAGATGGAAGTGGGTCACAAGCCAAAGATGTTGTGTACGGTTTCCATCACTGTCCAAAAAAAATGGGAGATAAACAACTCATAAGAAGGAAAAGTCTATTTTTGGCTCATGGTTTCGGTCTATGGTCAACCAGCTCCATTTCTTTGGGACCCATGGTGAGGTAGTACATCGTGGTGGGAGAATCTGGCCGAGGAAACTACTTGTCTCATAGCAGCCAGGAGGCAAAGAAAGAGGGGGTGGATGGGGCTGGGTCCAATATCCTTTCCAGTGGATGCCCCCTGTGACCTAGCTTTTTCTCAGGAGGCCCCACCTCTTACAGGTGCCATTTTGAGTCACTATTGAAAAGGCCTTCTGACTGCATATTCATAAAATAATTATCTTGCATTTTCTCTGAACACATTTATGATTCATTTTTTTTCGTATCTGAATCACCTCCCACTAGCACCAAAGGCTGACCTTTGGAAGACACCTGTCTGAACCCTAGCAGACATGGACAGCCTCTAGAAGCTGAAAAAGACAAGAGAAGGATTCTCCCCTCCAGCCCCCATAAAGGTTCAGAATCAAGTAACTTTTTAAAGAAAATACTCAGAAAGAGCACGTATACCTTCCTTCAGATCATATTTAAACATCAAATATAAATCAACAGCATGATAATTGTAAGCTAATGGTATACCCCAGCAAACACTGAGCACTAAAAGTGCTACAAAGTGTGGGCTTTGGACAATCAAAAAGTAATTAGTCTCTTCCAAGAAATATCTTGTTAACATTCATACTCCACCTAGAAAGCTAAAACACTAATTTGCCAATGACCTTTAAAAAGAGCCTAATTTAAAGGCTGGCAGTGTCACTCAGTGATCAAGTGCTTTCTTGGTGTATGCGAGTTGCTGGGTTCAATCCCCAGCACTGAAAGAAAAGAAAAAAATTGAAGAGCCTATCTAAGACTAATATTTTAATCCACATTTACCATGTCCTAACAATGAAAGTGGAAAAATCAGCTGGACAGAACAAGATAAAATCCTATTTTCTAAGTTCACTAATTATTATTAGATATTCATAGTTTCCCTTTTTCTGCTGAAGAAAGGAAAAGAAGGAAGGACTTCTTCCCGGTCAATTCCAGGGGGTGAGGTCAACGAGGATTTAATGAACTTAATAGACTCACACCTGCTTAATAATGGATGCTGTGAGGACTGTGCCGACAGTTCCTTTTGAAGACACAATGTGAAGCTCTGGATCCAATGACACGATGGGTAATAACTTAGTAACCACCTAAATGCACCATTTTATGAGACAAGTAACTCTTCTCAGGCAAGTAAAAAGCAGACTAATGAGGTGTTCCTATGGGATTTGATATAAACATTAGAAAGCAAAACATCCCACCTATTGTGACACCACCTCTAGGGAAGGCTATATAAGCACTTCAAAGAGGAGACAGCCAACAGCTTGGGATTTAGACTCAGTGGAGGGTGCTTGAGGCGGTGACCACAGACGAGGAGACCAACTGAAGCTGGACACACGCTGTGGATACCGAGGGCTCTAGAACAACTATTTCTTCTTCAACCTCAAACCAAAACTGCTCTGGGATTACAAATTTTAGGACCATGTCTGCTAACAACAGCTGCCAATCAACTGCCCATGTACCAAGAACTCCCCAGAGCCAGGTCTGCCAATCCACTCATCGCCTTTGTCGCACCCCCATCTACCTCATAAGCAACTTCTGTGTCCATCCCTCTCTGGATGACTGCAGCTGGATGGGTGAAGGTATCAACAGTAACGAGAAGGAGACCATGCAGATCTTGAACGACCGCCTTGCTAACTTCCTGGAAAAGGTGCGAATGCTGGAACGAGAGAACACTGAACTGGAGTGCAGAATCCAGGAAGAGCGTAACAAAGAGCTCCCTGTCCTGTGTCCTAATTACCTGTCCTACTACACCACCATCGAGGAGCTCCAGCAGAAGGTGAGATCCAGCAATCTGTTTAATCCAGTTGTGAATCTATAGTCTCCAAGCAATGGCTATTTGCTAAGCTTTAGCAGTTTTAGTTCTTTTTATGCTGAAAAAAAATGTTTATTGAAGAATAAGAAAAGCTCTTGAGTTAACTGTCAACTTGAGGTAACATTCGGATTTTAGAGTTTTTCCTATTGCCAGAGATAGGCTTTACCATTATAACTAGATAGCTTAGGACCAAATCAGGTTCACAACCAGTGGTTCCCATTTCTTTGATACAAATAAACGTGGCTGTATAACCAATGTGATCCTGCAATCTGTACACGTGGAAAAATAAGATTAAGATTACGTACCCCATTTGAATCAAATGTATGATATGTCAAGATCATTGTAATGTTTTGAGCAACTAATAAAAAAAATTAAAAAATAAATAAATAAGTAATCATTAAAAAAATAAGAAAGCAGGGCTCTTAAAAGATAAATTTTTCCTTAGTAAGTTTCTAAACAGTTTAGTTTTTAATCTGTGTTGGAACCATTCCACCTTTTTCTCCTCTTATGCTCATTTTAATCATCTTTACATTATTCAAATCATTTGTTCCGATACCTAAGTTTCTTATTCGGAGTGATATGCTGCTGTTACTACACATCTGGGTTCATTCAGTTTTATTTGTTCAACAAATATTTTCAGAGCACCTAGACATTGTTCTAGGTTCTGAAAAAAAATATGGGTGAACTAAAAATATCCCTTCCTTCATGGAATTTATAGTCTAATGGGTTGTGGTATGTTAGGCATATTTGGGATAGATTTTCTATTTTTAACAGAAAAACATATGCAAACGTTTTTACGTATGTAATTTTTTGCTGATCTTTTAGGAAAATAACAAAACCTCTGGTTTTCCAAAATCTCCCAAGCTTCTTGAACATAGCTCTGGAGATTTATAAAAAGTTTAACTTGCCTTCCCCTAATTCACTGAAACACACACAACCTCTTCGGTTCTTAAAAGAAGGAGATCCTGGTGTTTGTCTCATTTGTGTGTACAATTTCTTAATTCTAGATCTTGTGTACCAAGGCTGAGAATTCCAGGCTGGTCTCACAAATTGACAACACCAAACTGGCTGCAGATGACTTGAGAGCCAAGTAAGCCCACCCAGCACTATCACAATGACAAAATTTACCCCTGAGTCAGACCTAAGCAATCCCAGTACGATTGTTCCCATGTCTACTAAGCCTCCTACTCCAGAGCACGTTGGCACTAGCTCCAAAGAGACCTGAAAATTCAGTAAATAATTAAGATTGGTAACCCTCACCTGTATATGTAGGACCTACAGTTCTAACATAAGAGCTATCTGATTACATGCTTAACAGCTGGTTACATGATAACAGCTTAGTAAAATAGCTTAGTAAAAACGTAACAGCTTAGTAAAACAGCTTAGTAAAATAAATAATATGCTGTACAGCTTAGTAAAACAGCTTAGTAAAATAGATAATATGCTGTTATTCAGTTTAAAGTAAGAAAACTGGTGTAATGAGGAAGTTACCTATCCAAAAGCATACAACCAATGGAAGACACAGCCAAAATGTAGATGCTAGTCCCTGACCCCTAACCCTAATACTCTTCTTACTAACACTGCATTGCCTCTAGGGGCAGAGGAAGAGGGATAAATTCCCTCATCTCCAAGAATAGCACTGTAGCATCACTCTGGCCAACTAACTTAGGCATAATAACTAAGTATGATATGTATCAAATGATATTTATCAGATGGTTTCACTTCTAAAGAGAATAAAACTCTCCATAGCAATAGAATGAGAAGCCCAGAGAGAAACATGGAAGGGAGTTCTGCCTGGCTGGATTGGCACCATCTTCTTTTTAATGCCTTTCTTTTCATGTCTGGCTTTTGAAGCTATGAAGCTGAGGTGTCCCTACGCCAACTCGTGGAGGCTGACGCCAACAGCCTACGGAAGATCCTGGATGCACTGACCCTGAGTAAGGCTGACCTGGAGGCGCGAGTGCAGTCTCTGAAGGAGGAGCTCCTCTGCCTCAAAAACAGTCACCAAGAGGTTAGAAAAAGACCAAGAGGGTCAATACACGCTAAGCCTCTAAAATGAGCATGAGTTCCTTTGAATTGTGCTTGACAAAGGGCATTCCCATTAGATATTACTCAGGCTTTTAGCCCTGATAATACCAGCTGCTTCTTCATGTACTATGGATTCAATGTATCTCAAACTCATTGGCTGCTACACAATATCTGGGGCCACTTGGATAGAAAAATCCTCTGATGTTGCAATTTCCCTACAATTGGTACAAGTACAAGCCCATATATGTATCATAGAGACTATGAGCTCTCGTTATCAATTCACCTCTATGTTGCTACCTCTGTTACCCATCCCTAGAATTTATCAAGATTTTTTTTGAAACTCTAATCTTGTTAGTCAATTCCTTTTAATTTTGCACATATTTGAAATAGCTGTAAATCATTTTATGGCATTTGGATACTACTGTAAGTCATTGATTCCTTTATTGTGGACTGTAATTTAGATCAATGCGGTTAAGCTGAATTCTTGCTGTTAGACCGAAAAAGACATCAGAAGGTCATCTATTCACCAAGTAACTTCACATTCTTTTTCTTTTCATAGGATATCAACTCCTTATGGGGACAGCTTGGGGACAGACTCAACATTGAAGTAACCGCAGCCCCTTCTGTCAACATAAACCAGATTCTACAAGAAATGAGATGTCAGTATGAATCCATCATGGAGACAAACCGTAAAGATGTGGAACAATGGTTCAACGCCCAGGTAGGCAGAGTAGAAAAGTCAAAAAGCAATAAGCTGATGTGTTTCCAAGGGCCCTTCATGGGTCATGTTTTCCTTCCAAAATCCCCGTGGACTTTGTGTTTCAGATGGAGGAGCTGAATCAACAAGTGGTGACCAGCTCTCAACAGCAGCAGTGCTCCCAGAAGGAAATCGCAGAACTGAGACGTACTGTGAATGCTCTGGAGGTGGAACTACAGGCCCAGCACCGAATGGTACCCAGCATGCTAACCAAGCCTAGCTCAGCAAGGATGGCAGCAGCACCTGTGTGTCTGCCACAGTGCTTCCCAAACTCTGCCCCTCAGAACAGCTCCTCCGTTGGTTAAAGGGTCTATGGCTAAGAAAGGACTTCATAGTCAAAAAAGGGGAAAATGCTCAATTAAACAAAGGTTAAACATACTGGCTTCCCATAAGCCTTTAATAAGCTGATATACACCATGAATCTCCAAAAAGGGGGTATATGGTATTGGGCATTCCAAAACTTGTTTTACTATGGACCCTCTTTTTTTTTAAGTTTTTCATGGTAATAATGGAGTACACTTTGGAAAACACTAGGAAAGCATTTTATATATGCAGAGCATTTTTATAAGCTATCATATTAGAATTATAAAACAATCTTATGAGGGAGGTGGTATAATTATTATCCAACTTGACTGATGAGGTTCTAAGAGCTAAAGTGATTTTCCCAAGAAGAATCTAAAATAAGTGTCCTCTCACCTACTTGACACATTAAGACACTGAGATCCTAAGGCACCAAGTAACCTGTCCAAAGTCACAGAAGAAATGAGTCTGAGCTACAATTCAGATTCCACAGCCAATACCACTTCCACCTCATTACAGTGCCTCTCTGATGTAAGAAATTACTGAAATGACCAACTATGAAAGGTATTACAAAGACTTGGCCCTACGCTGGTTTTGTAACCTGCAAGTCATATGATCTTAGGCAACTCATTTAACCTCAGTTTTATCAACTAAAAACAAATCAAAAAAACAACTGGGGTATAAATATTTGGTTACTAAAACTGAAAAATCCCACTTTCAACTTCTATGTTTTACATAAGGAATTGATCCAGTGAGGGAAATGTCTATGGTTAAACATTGTTCACTGCCTTTTTCAGTATAAGAACTTATTGAATGAGATCTCATGATAATGCTTTTTTTTTTTTTTGTCCTGGAGATTGAACACAGGGGCATTTAACCATTGGCCACATCTCCAGCCCTTTTTATTTTTTTATTTTGGGAAAGGGCCTTGCTAAATTGCTGAGGATGGTTTTGAACTTGTGACCCTACTGCCTTACCCTCCCAAGCCACTGGGAGGTGATGCATTTTTAATACCTGGGTGTGCAATGAGTTGAATTTGTTTTTTCTATTACAAGTAGCAGAATATGGTAGGAGATTATCAGGAAGTCCAAAAATAAGAGGAAGAGAAGTAAACACAAAGAGGGGGGAGGGATGATAAAAGAAAACAAGCTTTAATATAATTGGCCATTTTGCTTTAGATTTATATGGTTAGGAGGTAATAAAAGGGCTTGGAGATCCATTACCAGTATCACAAAGAAATCATTGGTTTCAATGACTTAAACAATGACCTGGGCTCAAAGGAGTCATTATTGTAAATTCTACCTTTCTTTTCCTCCTCCCTGGTAGAGAGATTCCCAGGAATGCATCCTGACAGAGACTGAGGCCCGATACACGACCCTGCTGGCCCAGATCCAAAGTCTGGTCCATAATCTGGAGGCTCAGCTGGCAGAGATCCGCAGTGCCCTGGAAAGACAGAACCAGGAATATGACATTCTGCTGGATATTAAGTCCCGGCTGGAGTGTGAGATTGCCACATATCGCAGTCTTCTGGAGAGCTCAGACTGCAAGTAAGTAAAATGAAAACAACTTGTATGAGAAAAAATGCTAAGATGCACACATGTATATACTGCCACTGGTATCCAGAGGACTGCACTTTGAGCTTCTTGCTTGTGCTGGGAAGCTCTGAATGGAGACCTCGGCACACTGTCTTAAGCTGTACCCTGCGAGACTACAACTATAACCTAGTCCAAACTTGAGGTATAGGCTGAACTGAGTTGCTTTGAAGAGCCAGTATACAAGGTAATTCCTTAGCTTCTTAGAGTTTTAAAAATTATTAGATAAAAATGGATTTTCCCAAAGATATATATTGCTAGCCACTGTTACATCCCCACCGAGATGAATGCCTGACTTTGCCAAGTTGAAACAAGACAACCCTGGTCTCTTTGGGGAAACGCCGCCCAGCTGAAACCCCTACTGCATCCAGCTACTGGTTCTTGATGTCAATAGCAGTGTATTCACAGGTGTGTTTCAGCATCATTTTAAAAAAAAAAAAAAAGTTGTATTTTTAAAACAATGATAAGCTAACAAACCCATTAACAACTCACCTGGAATATGAACACTTTGGAAGTCACTCGGTCCAGATGAACACAAATGCATGCTTAGTTGCAGCTGCAAAGGACACCGACCTGCCCCAACTCATCACATCAGTGAGCTCTCTGTTCACGGTGTTTTTGTTTCTATTTTTTGGGGGGTGGTTACTGGGCTCTTTTTATTTTTATTTTTTATTTTGAGACAGGGTCTCACTAAGTTGCTTAGGGCCTAAGTGGCTAAGACTGGCTTTGAACTTGTCATCCTCATGCCTCAGCCCCGCAAACTGCTGGGATTATAGGCATGCGCTACTGCACCCAGCTCACAGCATTCTCCAAACAGGCATGTCCCCATCATGCTAGCACAATGTTCACTGATTTCATCACCTTAATATTTCAAAGTGCCTCCTGTTATCAAAGTAAGATCATGTATTACAAAAGGTGTTTACTGTTAGTTGTTTACTACTCCAATTCTCTCAAAACTATTCATTTATAGAGGCCCAGAAGGCACTTTGAAGATTCCACATCTAAAGATTTCATAGATGGGATGCAAATCACCACTAGCAATGTGACTAGCTTCCCATGAGAAAAATATCTGATTCATTTCTGTTCCTCAACTTGTTCCTTATCTGTTGATCCTTAACTGTTGATCCTGTGAGGTTAGTTCCCATTATGTCCATTCTGCAGATGAAAAGCTAAAGCTCAGGAGCGTTAACTGAGCTCCCTGAGGTCACCAGCTGGTAAATGACAGAGCTGGACTCCACCGCAGTTTTTGACTCCCTTGCAGTATGAGTCCCGTGATGCTCTGACATTGGCCATATCGGAAGCTTACTTAGCATAATATTTCTCAAGCTAGGATGCTGTTTTCCCCAGTGGATCCGACCTGGTTCTTTTTTCTTCCACTGACTACAACACGAAATGAATAAACACTTGGAAGCACTTATTTTGAAGGACAAGTTGTTGAAAACTTTGCCCACTTCCATTTTTCTTCATAGCCATCATTGCTCTTCCTCAATCATAGGTAAAACTCTGTTTTCTCCTCAGGCTTCCCTGTAACCCGTGTGCCACCCAATGCAAGCCTTCCACTTGCACACCCTCCAAGCCCAGCACCGTGGAATGCACCGCCCCGGTTTTCACATCCTCAGCCCCCAATGGGATACTCAAGCGGTACAACGTCTGTGGACCCCCGTCCCGGATACTAGTAAAAATATGCACCATCACCAAGGAGATTCAGGACGGGAAGGTCATTTCTTCTCATGAACATGTGCAGCCTTGCTTCATCCCCAGACTTGCCAAAGTCTAACGGCCCAAGGTGATGCGAAGGACCCCCATTCATGAGAGAAAGGCCAATACATGCTCCTGCCAGAGAGGTTTAAGAACTCCCCAGGCCCTTAAGGTACTTAGTCTCTTACTACTACAGCGGGTCCCCATCACTAGATAGAGTGTCTTTTATTCCACTCCTTCCCTAAGTCGCTGCTGCCAACGTGACAATAAATTACATTTCTCTGGTAGGACATTTTGCATTCATCTGAAGGATGGGAATGGATTAGCCAGTTCCCCGGGGAAGATGGCCTATGATGCTTGACTCCCCAGGTGTTGAACTGGCAGGTTTTTCTTTTGTTTACTCAGGCCTTATTTACTTATGTGCCTCCTTCAAGCCAGTCAGACAAGTTCCAGGATTGTTTTTGGCCATTGGCACACTAAGGTGAAAAGCTACAACCTTCCCTTCCAAGCTCCTTTTGTGGCTTTAGAAGGAAGCCTTTACAGAAACAGAGTAAATAAGGAAAAAGAAGATCTTTGATGTTTAGTTTCCTTGAATAGATAATCACAGGTCCTGTTGAACTCTGCTGCCTCAGTTTTTTGTTTATAGGTACTGACATACTTGACCCTCCCCGGGAGATTTTTGAAGATGTCCATGTTCTCTAAAACTTTGTGAACCATTAGGCTCTTCTCCAAATATTTTCTTTGAGAATCAGAAATAGTTATGGGGAATGAATCTAGAGCTATTTCTTCAAAGAATAATTTTGAAGAAACTGGGTCCTTTCGTTAAATGTTTACTCTTTCTCTTTCTATTCTTTAGGGAATGGGAGTTTGATCTGATTGTTTGAGAAGGGCCATGTAGCTGGATCTCTCAAGACATAACCCCCGATGGGTGACCATGAAAAAATAGCTTAGATTCCTGCTTCAATCTATCCATCAGAGAGAAATGGACTTGATATTCACAAGCTTTGCAGAAATTCAATAGTGAATCATTGCTACTTGAAAGCACCAGGGAACCCCACTGTGAGAAGGTATTATTTATGTACTAGCCAGTACCATAGCTTCTTAACAGCAGAGCTCAGAGTATGTAAATCATTCCCTGTAAAAATGAGACATTTTTGGAGGTTTTAGCAAATAATTCCAAATCAAACATAGAATGGGGAGCCCAAAGACCTTGTGTTTCTAAACTTGCCATATCCCAACTGTGACCCTGCACAGTTTAGATTCATTTCCTAAAGAAAGAAATTGCCTACTTCACAGGGCTGTTGTGAAGAGCAAATGAAATTGTTTATGTAATACTGCTGTTTGATGAAAAGCACTAGACAAATGTGATCTTAAATAAGCTTTGCTATTAGCTACAGCTCTGGACATAATTTTATTCATTATTATCTTCTTAAAATTGTTTCTTCATGAATTATTTATCCAGTCATGATTTGGGAGTTTTAATAGTGTTTAGCTTCGGAGGGTGGGGGACAAAACAAGATGTCTTGTGATCATGCCTACAATTCTACTCAATAAAGCATTTTTTAAATTCTTAGGGTAAGTATCAGATGTCAGTTGATGCCTGGTGCCCACATCAAAGATGTTTACAGTAACTCACAGCTCAGAGATTTACTTCCTCCAGACAAGTAGCAACTCACACTAACCTAGTGGAATGCAGAATTCCCAGAATGGACACTTTTCTATGGATGATTTCTCATCCAAATGAGCAAAGTCCCTCCAGTCAGCACTTAAGTGCATATTATCTCAGACTACAGAATGGAAATATGGAAAAGAGCCAAGAACTTGAACTAGAAACCATGGTACAGAGTCTCAACCCATTTTGTGTGTGTGATCTTGAGTAAAACGGACTTTACAACATGGGACCCATCTAAAAAGTGGCTGATAGGATTAAATGATAGAATAATGATAGAATCTTGCAAAGTGGTGGTGTTTTGCAGAAAGCAGTCCTTATTCCCTAAATTAAAAGCCAGACATATGTCACTTCCATCCATCTTCCTCCTTTCTAATTCAATGTAAGCCAGGTGGATCCTGATACATACCATCAACACTTACTGGAAAACTAATTGGCAAGAGGTCAGAGCTGCTCAACCTGCTCTGAGATTCTGATCCTAACTAGATAGAAGGGTCAGTGGACTCAGGCTAACCTTAGGCTGATGCAGCAATGCCATTATCAGTTCATCCCAGAATTTTGGCATCTTCTACCCACTCAAAGCAAAGTATCCCTCATCCCTTCTGTAATAAAAATAAGTTTTTATGAATTGCACAGTCACAAGGGAATGGGCCTCTCAAGGGCTTATAGATTTTTTTCTTTGAATAAGAGAATGTAAACCCATCTGCAGGAGTTTGTCTACATGTGGCCAAATCTTTTCAAGGCAATATGAGTCTGGATTTTACCAGGAAACTAAATTAGTATCCTATATAGCCACAGGAGGGAGTTAAAGGGTTTTTACATAGTTCAGCCTAGGTCAGCAGCTGGAGTAGAAAAGGGGCTTGTAGGAGACAAAGGATTCCCTACGAGTATAATTCTAGCACAGCTCAAAAGAGCCATGAATTAGGAAACACCATGGTCTCTGAAGCTTGAGTTCAAATCCTATCCCTGCTTTTCACTGTGAGAGTCCATAATTACATTTCTAAACAAAGGAGATGTTTTGGAGATATTTTTTCTAGACTTTGTCTTTCTTCATGTTGATTCACCCTAATGTCATAGCTGGTTCCAACTCTCCCAAATACACAGATAACCACACTTCCCTCTCCCTTTGCTTCTTGCCCTTTAACTGCCCCCGTGCCTGCTCCTCCAGCACAGGGCAAGTAGCCTCTCCCTGCTAACCTCATCAATTCCAACAATCTTGGCCTAGAAACTTTTCCTCAAGAGTTCCTTAGTGGTAATCCCTTTCACGATTTCCCTCCTGGACTTCCCTAGTGCAATCCAGAAGCCACCTGCAGTCACATTTCCTGGGGAGCTTTAAAATTCAGATCTTTGGAGGTATGCCAGACTTGTGGCATTCGCATCACCAGGTGTGGGACCTGGGAATCCAATTTTTAACAAAACTCCCCAACAGAGGAGCATACACTGCATTCAAAGCTATTGCTTTATAATTGACAACTGATTTTTGGTATAAAGATCTGGATGACTCCATCTTTTTTATCATCTTTTTTTATTAATACCTATAAATTGTGCATATTAATGGGATGCATTCTAATATTTCCAAATATGTATACAGCATCCACCCTTCCTTTTGAGTGTCTCTTTTATTTTTTATTTTTTTTAACTTTTTTTATTGTTGGTTGTTCAAAACATTACATAGTTCTTGACATATCATACTTCACACTTTGATTCAAGTGGGTTATAAACTCCCATTTTTGAGTGTCTCTTTTATATTTTGACACTAGCCTCATAGATGATCACATTTACAGATAGTTCCTCCTCTACATGTCAATCTGCCTGTTTATGAAAGGGAGTTAATCAATAATAATCAATAATTTAACAAACTTTGTTAATTCATTTAACACTCACACCACCACCAGGAAGTAGCTACTATTAATAGTCCCATTAAACAGATGAAACAGATAGACAGAGAAGTTCAATAATTCATCGAATGCCACACCATAATGAAATTAAAGTTTAAGTACTTTGATTTCCTTAACACCAGACATACAATCAATCAGTCTCCCCAAACAGAAATGATCCACAATAACAATGATTGCTTTTCAAAGCACCCTTGTCATACTTCTAGTGAGATGCCATCAAGAGGAGAAGTTTTTAGGCTATTGCTACTAATCATTCTCTTCATCCAAAGTGCAGAGATTAAGTGAGTTTTAGTATTAGGTATTTTGATGGCAGTTCATAACCTTTTATATATCATAGATAGAGAAACCAGAGAGCCCAGAGAGAAAGGTAACTGAACCATGAACCATGATGACTGATGAGAAAATATAGCTCTCTTTTCACCCGACAGTGACCTTGGGTTCCAGTTCTCAGGAGCATCACGTGGCTTCCCTGTGCTTTGGGCCCCGAGTGCTCATCACAGAACTCTCCAGCTCTGATACCCTTAGTTTCTCTTGTAAGTGCTAATGTCATGGGACCCACCGTATTGTGTCTAATCTTCTACCTCCGCAAAGATGAAATGACACCCAAAGTAACATCCTCCAAACCCCTAAACCCAGTGCCTTTCAAAGGCAAGGAAATGGTGTCAATGGATGTTTTTGAGAAGCCACTACTGCATGCTGTTAGGATTAATTCCCATAATTTCTACCTATCAGACGATGGGGGACGCATCTTCCTCTAGGGAGCCATGAACTTGTCCATGCCTGAAGAGACTCATCTTCATTCTGTCCATTTTGATTTCAAAGTCTTGATCATAAAAGTTCTTTTCAAAGAAAATGTCCTTCTCTAAACGAAAGGGAAGGAGAAAAATGCAAAGTTTCAGGAGAAAGGGGAAGTGTCCTGGGGAGGAGGGAACATCGCCATCCACATCAGGGTGGAGGCTGAGGCATCCCCATGTGGAGTCGTGGGTTAGTGTCGGTGCACGCACGCCTGGCCAAGCGTTCCCTGTTTCAACACTATGATCAAATGTCTTTTATAGGAAATGAATCCTTGGCCTATTTGGCTGGCTGGAAATATCTGGTCAGTGTGTTCATACATGAGTCACAGGCTTCCCGGGGACAACCCACGCACCCCGTACAAATGGGAACAACCCTGTTTGGCAACATTGAATAGGTTTATTCTAATTGCCATTAACCTTTCAGGTTGAGCATCATATCTGGAGAGTTTTCTTAGCCAATACCTTTAAGCCATAAGCCACCATTTAGCATTCACGTAAGAAAAATGTGTAAAATGCCAATGTTTATTAAACTTCTCCATGAAGGTGTCAACGGTAGGAAAGTTTCTGAACAGATTTTCGTTATCTTGTCCTCTCTCTCTCCCTCTCTTTCTCAGTCTCCTTTCCCTCTCCATTTCCATCCTGCTCCTATTTCTCCTCCCTCTTTCTCTGAAACAACATAACAATCAAGTTGGACATACAGGTAGCACCCGAGAAAACATCTGAAACAAGGAGTTCTCTTACTATTTTCTAGGAAGAAAGCAGATTTGGGGATTCTTTCTCTGTGTTCCACTCAGAACAACAACAACTAAACTCAAGAAGGCCTTTCTTCTAAGCCAGGGGCAAAAGTTTCTGACATCATAGCTCCTTAGGGTGGTCCAACAGGTGCCTGAGTCACCGTGGAGAGGGGTGTACTACCCACTTGGTATCTGGGACACTTGAAGAAGTCAATTTCCTGACCCAGAAGACATTGAGAGAGCTCACACTTGGAGCTCATTTCTTTCAATCTATGCAGCTGGTTATAGAGAACGATCTATCCCCAACTCTAAGTGAGAGTACAAGTGTCTTCTCTCCGTGTCAGCTGGGGATTGTTTATTGGCTCGTTTTTCACTAACCCACCAGAAAAAAAATAAGTGCCCTCCTCCTTTACCATCACTGTTGGAGAAATACATACACCTGCCTTGTAGGATGGCCTCTGTGGTTACAGAGAGAAGTCTGGTGGTACAAGGCAGATAAAACAACAACCAGGACTTTTTTCAGGGGAAAAGGGAGAGTATAATTTTCTCCTTTTCTCCATCAAGTGATCCAGAAAGTCCAGAATTAAACCATTAGAAAAAAGCTAGAAAAGGCCAGGCCTGGTGGTACAAGCTTATGATCCCAGAAACTTGGGAGGCTGAGGCAAAAGGATTACAAATTTGAGGCCAGCCTCAGCAACTGAGTGAGGCCCTATGCAACTTAGCAAGACTCTCTATCAACATAAAAAAATAAAAATAAAAAGGACTGTGTATATACAGCTCAGTGATAAAGCATCCCTGGGTTCAATCTCCACTATATTAAAAAAAGGAAAAAGGGAACTGTTTTCCCCCCTCTGGCCAAGAAACAGAATCATGTAGTGATTGTGAACAAATACTTAAATGTAGACCAGCACTGTCTGATTTCCAGCTGTGAGATACTAGACAAATGACTTAACCTCTCTAGCTCCACTTCTTCATCTGCAAAATGGAGTTATTAATAGCATCTGCTTCATAGGGTTTAGATGATGACATTAATTAATGACTGCAAAGCTCCAACAGCAGGTCTGGCACCCAGTAATACTGGTAGTAAGAGGCCATTGTGCTGCTTTGAGAAGTTTACATTCTATTGGAAAAAGAATCACACTCGAGCTAATGAGTTATTCCACATGAGCTAATAGTAAATAGCAGGAGTCATCCAAAGCTGTTTTAATAACAAACAAAAGCACCAGCTCAAGGTTAGAACCTTTCTTTTTAATAGAAAGTGGAGTCATACAATAGCCCCAAGTAAAAACCACATGCAGGTCAAAGACTTTTGTTTTCCAGAATGTCATGGAACTCAGTTGGAAAGGACCTCTCCATAATGTATCAACCTTTGCTTTTTTTTTTTGGGGGGGGGCAGCCAATAAGAAGAAGATTGCACCAAGAGGAGGAGGGAGACCAGCTTGACATCAGTCCTGCAGGAAGGATCATTTTTGTAGAGAATGCAAATGTCAGGGCAATTCAGATAGGACTGCTGGCCCTTCTACCAGTACATTATTTGTTGTTTTTGTCCTTTGTGGCCCCAGTGTTCCCTGGGGCCTGGTTAGGGGTCAGCGGAGAAACCAGCAGGAAGGCTTCTACAAAACTCTCAGTGTTAACATGGTACAGCCAACTCACCATCAGAATTACCAGACATGTGCGGAAACCACAGTGCCTTCTACAGCCAGGACTAGGAAGAGCAGGGCTTCTTCTATTCAATCAAAAATGCATTGAACTTTTTTGGCTAAGACATCGTACTAAGGGTTTCACATGAATAATCTCACTCCACTCTCACAATTTCCCTGTCATACTATTATCATTCACACTTCCCCAGCCACTGAACCAAAGCTTACAGAAGTAACTTGCTCAGTGTCACATGGTGCATAAATGGTAAGGTCAGAACTTGAACCAATGCTTATCTACCACACTCCAAATGCCCAGTCATTAATGGGATCACTCAAGTTTGATTATGTCATGTCTGTAGCATGATCAAAGACATAAAGAGTTCAAGAATCGAGGCTCGTCACCGAGTTCTAAAGAAAATGAGCCCTAAAGACACAACTCAGTAGTGTTTATATATATAGCGCAATCCAGGAAGAAGCAGGGCTGAACACAATCACATCAGTACATGTAGGGTCAGAGCAGCTCTTCAGGATTTGTTCCTTAAGACCTCACATCTCTCTTCTGGTCCCATTTTTTCCAGAAACCTTCCTGTTTCAATTTGGTTTCTATAATTCTCAGATATAACAAAGATGCTCTGATTTGCAAATGGAAACTCTATAGTGGCAGAATGGATCATCTTTCAGTATTAGCACATTTGCATTCTGGATCATCCCTCTGGTGCTTAAAGGTCAGGTTATTGTGAGTCAGCTCCTGAGAATCTCTTTGCTTCTGGTGCACCAACAGAAATAGGGCTCTGAACCCACCAGCCTGCAGACAGACAGTACTGTGACCTCACAAAAGAGTATCCACCTGTGAAGCTCTGCCCTGGAGACCAGATGACCTAACTAGATAGCATCTCCACCTCGTCTCGGTCAAACTGCAGCACTCATGTCATTGGGTTCATGTGAAGTCTATTGTTTGAATATTGGCACTGTATAGTTCTGCTCCACTAGACGTAAAACCAAGAGGTCTTACGTGGAGAAACATCAAGAAAGAATAGGCCTCACTTCTACTCATATTCACGGTGAGCACAGGGTTGGAATGATAGCTGCAGGGTATCCTTGTTTCCAATGGACAACTTGCGGCTTCATCAACAATTGTGGGTTGTCAAAGCAGCAAGCAACTTTCTGGTTTTGATCTCTCCCATGAGTAACAGGCTACAAGAGTGACAGGATGGGATATCCAAAGTCCACCCCCAGGACCCCTGTTAAGAACAGCTACAGATTGTTACAGGGATGGATTGGTGATCAGAAGTGAAATCCAACGTGTTAAGTTTAGGATAATAGACGATACTGTCTGTGAATGAGGCACAGACAGAACAAAGAAGAGGAAGAAGCAAAATAAGAACAAGTTCTGTTCTTGTCGCCCTTAGTGGGAAGAGCTGAGAGGCCGTTGGAAGCTCATCCAGGTGGAGCAGAATGTCCTGTAGCTGAAGAACCACAGGGGCCATGTCCAGTGTCCCCGTTGCAGCACCGTCTGTCCATATTGATGATGTGAAGCCTGAGTAGTGAACAGTAGTGATGAAGAAACCCACGGATCAGGCAGCTCAGTCTGAGAGGAAGGTCCATGGAGAAGTTCAAGAGCTGAGAACTAAGGACACCATCAGGAGGGATTGAGAGACTTGGGCTGTAACAGAAAGACATTCAATCCTGTCCAATTACAGCACCCAGGTGTTGTGGACTATCAGGAACATCCTTAATTCGGTGTAATGTTTTTTCTTTTCCATAAAAATTAAGTGTTTAATTCAATATGAGTTAAAACTCTACGATTTTATGAAGTCTATTATGTAAATTAATTTGCAAATTTAAAAACACCTATAATTTGGCTAATTTAGGGTTTAGGAACTATATTCACTATAAGTATCTTTGCTGCTTTACTAATAAAGATTCCTATTAAATATGTGTGTTGAAAACATGTCTTACCAATGACATGGAAAAAATATTCTGTTCATCTGCATTTAATCTTCAGCAAAAACCAATCGCTGGAGTTCCCATTACATGCACTTGCTGTGTTAATTTTCTACTGCTGCTATAAACTACCAGGAACCGAGTGGCTCTAGGCAGCAAAAATTTACTTATTATCCTTCAGTTCTCTGTGTCAGAAGCATAATACAGGGCTCACAGGGCTGAAATCCTCCGGGCTATGCTCCTTCCTGGAGGAGGACCTAGAGGACAGTCCATTCCCTTGCCTTGTCCACCTCCGAGGGGCTGCTCCCCATGCTTGGCGATGATCTCCTTCCATCTTCAAAGTCAGCAATCTCAGCGACTAAGCTCTGTCTTCCTCACATCTCCTGCAACGTGATCTGAATCTTCCCCTTTCTTCTTTGGCTTTTAAAGACATTTGAGATTGCACTGGGGTACAGACAGAATAAGAAAGAGGAAGAGCCCATCTGAATGATTCAGGATAATCTTCCCATTTTAAGGCCAGGTGATTAGCAACCTTAATTCTATTTATAGCCATAATTCTCCTGTGTCGCCTGACATAGCTTATTCAGAGGGTCTAGAAAATTAGGATGTGGATGTCTTTGGGGAAGCCATCATTCTACCTAATGCACTTGCTTATAACAAACCAAATGAAAGCCAGAGAGAGAGAGAAAGACACTCCATATATTATCTTTGTAAAACACCAAAGACCCAATCTGAAGACTGATGTGCATGGTAACAAGGACTTAGGTATTTAAATCCACCAACCAATTAAGTTTCTGTGTTGTACTTTAAGCCTCAGGGAATACAATTGATGTAAGGATAGTATATATTTAAGACTATACCTTAACTAATGGTTTGAAAATGTAAACATACTCTATAACCTTCTGGGGATCATCTTTTTATAGCAACAATAACAATAATTAACATTTACTGAGCACTTACATTGTGCCAAAGTGTTATGTGCTCTCTGTGCATTTTCTACAGAGCTACTCATTTGACAGATGAGGAGCATGAGGTACAAGGGGTTCATAATTCACCAGGGACGTTGCAAATAGTTAGTTACAGAGCCAGGTTTCAAGTCCAGGACTGTGGGACTCCAGACCCTGACTTTTTAACCATCATGCAAAACTGCCTCTTCTTTTTTTAATCAATGTGCACTTTGTAAGAATTTATTCACTGATTGACTTGCTGTGAGCTCAGTGTGAAAGAACAACTAGCTGTTAGGATTCTGTCCCTCAGGCCAATTTTGGCCACTCTCTGCTGACCTCTCCTATAATTCTGGGACAGAAAGAAAAGAACTTATGGGGAGGAAAATAAAGAGGCATGTCCATGGGAAAATAAGGAAGACAGAGAGAATGGGAGTAAGATCTAACAAAAGGCATGCAGAAATGGATTTCACCTGCTCAGAAGAAATAAGGCAAAGTCAAATCTTGCTAGGGAAGAGCTGCAGGGCTGGCTCACTGTGCTCCACTCCACCCTAAGCCCCAGTTCAGATACCATATGGAATGCTCTGGTAACTTTCTCCAAGTGTAAATAGTATTCATCCCAAAATAAAAATAGTTTTAAACAGAGAACATAGAAACAGTAAGAATAAAATACACCAAAACAAAAAAATTTGAAACTATACTTAGGATACAATTTTATATAGAAAAGTGAGAATTTAAAAGGCTCCAACAATTTTAAAATAAACATTTTATTAAAAACATATCTTCCCAGCAATTTATACTCAAGTCCAGAACAAAGAAAAATACGGGCTTTTTATTTTATTTTAATCAACACATAATAAGTGTGTGTGTATATATATGTGTGTGTGTGTGTTATATTTACATACATACATACACACACACACACACACACACACACACACACATATATAGCTGGGGACATAGCTCAGTAGAGTGCTTGTCTCACATGCACAAGGCCCCACGTTCAATCCCCAGTACCACAGAAAAAAAAAGACATATTTGTGGATTCCAGTATGATATTTCAATACACAAATACAATGTTAATGATCAAATCAGAATAATCAGCATTCCCATATCTTTATCATTACTTTATGCTGGAGTCTTCAAGTTTCTCTCTCCTAGTCTTTCTTCAAATATATAATATAACAAATAGATATTGTAAAACACACACAAATATTTTAATAATAGTACCATTACGATAGTTAAGGTCTGGAGATTTTCCCAAAGGCCCGAGTGTGAAAGACTTGGTTGCCAGTTTATGGTGCTACTGGGAGATGGTGGTACCTCTGAAATCCACTGGAAGATAGGATCACTGGGAGTATTCCCTTGAAGAAAATATTGTGCCATCAGTCTCTTTCTGTTTGCTTCTAGGCCACCATGAGCTAAACAGCCTCCCCCACCATGTGTTACCACTGTCATATACTGTGATGCCACAAGCCTAAAACAACATAGCCAAGTGACCATGGACTGAAACCATAAGCCAAAGTAAAAATTTTGTCTTTTTATGTTGATTATCTCAGGTGTTTTGTCACAGTGGTAGGAAACTAACAAACCACTGAGTATAACACATAGATTATCTGCTTTAATTAACACCGTCAGATGATGTTTTGTTTTTTGTATTTGTTTGTTTGTTTTGTTTTGTTTCTGAAGCTTACAATGAACATTGCCAGAACTCAAAATTAGTTGTCTACATTTTTGTTTTTCTTTTTGGTGCTAGGAATTGAACTCAGGGCCTGGTGCAGTCTAAGCAAGGGCTCTACCATTGAATTATATGAGATGAGGTTTAATCTCAGTTCATAGTTATAGAAATTGAGGAGTAAAATGTGGATGTGTAACCGACGTGATTCTGCAATCTGCATTCGGGGTAAAATTGGGCGTTCATAACCCACTTCAATCTAATGTATGAAATATGATATGTCAAGAGCTTTGTAATGTTGTGAACAACCAATAAAAAAATTAAAAAAAAATTTAAAAAAAAAAAGAAATTGAGGAGTAAGGAATTGAGTCGTAGATGAAAGAGTCAGGATTTGAACTTAAGTCTGATAACAAGAACATGCATTAACATGTGATAGTAGAAGCAAATGTGACTCCATTTTGTTTTATGACTTTATCCTGTAGAACAACCATGCCAAGTAGAAGGGTCATGACCGGGGCAAGATGTTCTTTTCCTTTTGCTACAGAAACCTTTAAGAACATAAAACTACCTAATGGGGTATTGTTTCTGTAACTAGGGTAACGGGGCTCTGTTTCTGTAACTGGGGTGACTGGGCTAACTGTGATTGGTTAGGCTTCCCTCCGCTTGACTGCACTCTCCCGCTTCTGTAACCTGGCTTGCTTGCATTGGCTGGACCCCCGAACATCCCTTTTGCAGTTTTCAGGCTTATAAGAAGCGCCCTTGCAATTGTTCGGGGCTGATCAGGGGAACAGCTTTATGTTCTGGTCAGCCGCCACTGGTGTGCTTCAATAAAGGCTTGATTCGATTATGCGTGAGTGGTCTGGAAGTCAGTTTATGAAACCCTGGGACGAAGCTTTAACTATAACAAACATAATCCACACTGACCTTTACATGAACTGTGTTTATAAGACATAAACTCCTACAGATAATCTTTCCTGTAAATTACAGGGAATATTATTAGTAGTATCATTTTTATGATAAGAATACTGAGACCAGAGAGGTTAAGGTTTCCAGGTGGGTTAATGGCAAAGCAGTAACTTTAGCCCCCAGTTCCAAATTCTTTCCAGAATCCTGCTCTGCAACCTAGATGTAGAGCAGTCATCAGGGAGGTGATTTAATAAATAAATAAATAAATCTTTGAAACTATAAGTACAGAGTTTTGAAAAGCAAGCATCCCTAACCAAAAGAGAGAAATGCAAATCACAAAACTGTTTCTCAAACTAAAAGTGAATCCATGATTAGTGATTTATAAGCAGTGAAATAGGTAACCAAAGAATACACTCAAGGAAAGAAAAGTTGCAACCTAGAAGCAAATGTGCAAGAACTATAAACACACAGAGAACCTTCACAAACACACGGATAAAACAGGAAGCCCATAGTCACCTGGAACCCGGGCTCCCCCACACCTCTGCCACAGGACAAGCTCAGGAAAGGTTTCCTCTTCTCGCTGTTTTAATTCATTCATCTATTTAAAAGAAAAAAAAAAGTCTACAATAGTTACTTGTTCATAAAATAAGGTGAGAACCTTGAACAAAAGAACACTTTAGCAAAATATCTGATTACTTCCCATCTCAAAGCATACCCATTAGGGTATGTTATCAAATGGATACAGTCTCGGGAGCATAATCAACACTGTGTTTATTATATAATCCTGTCAAACGGACAACTGCAGCATGTACACACAATAAAAATAATTAATTGAATTTTATTTTGACATTTTTCACAGGAGGAAAATAATTAATGCGAAGCTACCACTCTCACATCCTGCCTGTGTTATTATGTCATTCCTCTACCAAAAGTGTTAAGTAGGGGCTGGGGCTGGGGCTCAGAGGTAGAGCACTTGCCTAGCTTGTGTGAGGCACTGGGTTCAATTCTCAGTACCACATATAAATAAATAAAATAAAGGTCCATTGACAGCTAAAAAATATATATTAAAAAATGTTAAGTAAACCATCACAATCTGTCTGGACAGGTGCAGGAGCCTCCTCCTTGTCTCCAAATGCATACTCCTGTCCTCATTGATTTTCTCCAAGGCTATCTTTTGAACAATCAGTATGCTGGTGGCTCAGCCCTCCTGCTCAGAACCTCTCTGTGATTTTCCATCAGTGCTCTGTTGAAGGTCAGAGTAAACAACAGGCCTGAGAAGGCCTGGAACAACCCTGCATTGCTGGGTTCATCTCATACTGCTTTTCTCCTTGCTCTTTCTATGCAGTGACTGAGAATGAAAATTCAAAAAATATTTGTTGAACCAATGAATGAACGGGTGAACCATAGATTAAGGTTTCACCTTTAATAAGCAACATTTTGGTGAATCAAACAAATAAATGGTTGAAATACCAACAACTGTCACTTAGGGAAGAATGGCAGGGCCATGGGGGCAGGACCTTCCCACAGCCCTCAATATCCTGGCCCTGCTACCACAGGAAGGCCAGATTAAAGGCAAAACCTACAGGGACAGCATTTCAGCAAATTGCATGAGATGACACCTCAGCCAACCAACACGACTGTTACTCAAAAATGTGACAAAAGAAAAGGAAAGTAACGCCCAGTGAACACTAAAGCTAACCTGCAAGTTGATTCAAAAGGATTATGGATGACAGCAGCTTTTGTACAGGGATTTATTTGATCACCTCTCATGTACATTGGACTAAGACCATAGAAGAGGAAAACCATTTCAGACTTGCAGAAAGAGCACTCCCCACCCACTAATGGGGATCTGTTTTTCTGCTGTCCTCTGAAATGAACAAAATCACCCCAATAGGCTGGGTGGCTGGCCAAGGTAGCACAAAAGGACTTAAGGGTCTTTCTAAAGCCAGGCTTAAGGCAGGGTGTCTTTTTGCAAAAAGTTATCCAGCTGCAACATGGCTTGCCTTCCCAGAAGCACTTGGTGTCGGCTGGGAAGGAAGCTGGGAGAGGGAAAGGAGTGGGCCTCCTTTTGTGAAGGCAACAAGGATGAAAGAGGTTCAGCTCCCAGTATCATGGGATAGGCCCATCTATTCTTCCGAGGCGTAGGTCCAGGTATGGAGTGACAAATATGTCGCTCAAATGGTGACTTCATCGCCCACAGGTGAAAAGACCTCCACAACCAGGAAAAGAAGGCTTTCTCTGTTGATGATGGTGCAAGTTGAATTCTGAATTTGAGGTATAAATGGGTGAAGACCTGTTGCTGAGCACCACGGACCAAGCCCTCACAGGGCAGGCCATTTGGCAAATACTAAAACTAGGGTGAAAAAAAAAAAAAGAAAAGAGAGCAAAGCAAATGAAACCCTTCAATCCAGACACTAAAGAATCCTTAAAAGCAGGGAGTGTCTTACTAGCCTCTGTGTTCCCAGAAATCGCTCAGTAAAATTAATAATTAAAAGAACTAAATTAGAAGGTTTTAATTCAAATTATGTGTGTGACTATGGAGTTCAATCAACCATAGATTTAGAGACAAAATGGATAGTTTGGAGGTAAGAGGAAAAAGCAACAAAAATATATTAAGCAGAGCTAGCCATGCCAGGCATAGTGGTGCATACCTGGAATCCCAGAGACTCAGGAGGCTGAGGCAGGAAGATCAAAAGTTCAAGACCAGCCTCGACAACTTAGCAAAACCCTGTCTCCAAATTTTAAAAAAATAAAAAAGGACTGGGGATGTGGTTCAGTGGTAAAATGTCCCTAGGTTTCATCCCCAGTACCAAAAGTCAAGCAAAATAATATAAATATAGCTGGCCATTTGCAAATAAACAGGTGCTTGAATAAATATCTCACAAGAGTAAAAATTTTAATGAACTTTAAAGCATCATTTCTAAGGCTTAAAAAAGCAAGGGTAGAGGGAATAAAGAGTTCAACCCCAGCACAATGGCAACCATCCCAGCTCTACCCAAGTGCTCTTGCCTCTTCTCTGTTGGTTTCTATTTCTTTGCCAGTAAAATGAAGTGCATGAAACACATTTTTAAAAAAGTGGCTTATTTCATGATCAATATTATATTCCTATAAAACATGAAAATCCTAAATGTTTTATTGGTAATTAAAGGCCAACAGAAGAAAGGAACCTTTAAAGTTTACATTACTGGATCCTAACCTTTTCAATGTTGTACTGTTTTGAAGTCAACAAAACCCAGGAAAAGACCAACAGGCAGAGAAAAATTCTGCATGTAATTTTAAAGGCTTGACGAACTTCTCAAGATCTACCCATTGGTTTCCATGTTAGACCCTCAGCTTAGATGAAAGTACTATATTGATTTTTTTCCCCCAGTTGGGAATGCTCAGATTCATCTTCATTTTCTTCTCATTCTATCTCATCAAGTCTAATCCACACAATCCATCTCTGCTGTACATAGTTTCCAAGACCAAGTTTAACCAACACTTATAGAGGGCCTGCCATAAGATGGAAATGATAGGAAATCAGAGATGAATCAGCCAGAGCCTTGAATAAGTGGTGAGATTACTAGGCAGAGGTTTGCCATTCAGTATATCCATTAAGCATCTGTCTTGAGTGTGTGTGTGTGTGTGTGTGTGAGAGAGAGAGAGAGAGAGAGAGAGTGTGTGTGTGTGTGTGTGTGTGTGTGTGTGTCACTTAGAACTGTACTAATCTGGACCTTCATAAAGACTTCACAGACTGGATTCTGTGAATACAGATCCTATTGGATTGAGATCTGATTTCTCTTCCTTTATTCTAATATCTTTGCCTCTTCTTTTTTTTTTTTTAGAATATCGGGGGCCACCTACACATGAGCTAGGCCCACCTACCAGCCTTGACTAGAGAGAGTGAGACAGGAGAGAGAGAGAGAGAGAGAGAGAGAGAGAGAGAGAGAGAGAGAGAGAGAATTTTTAATATTTATTTTTTAGTTCTCGGCGGACACAACATCTTTGTTGGTATGTGGTGCTGACGATCGAACCTGGAGCCGCACGCATACCAGGCGAGCGCGCTACCGCTTGAGCCACATCCCCAGCCCCTCTTTGCCTCTTCTAATTTCCTAACTCTTAAAGTTCCCCAATGCTATTTGTTGGTGTTCACTTATAAAGTCTTGTTGACCTTTTCAAGTTTTTTTCTTGCTTTTAAAAATCAAATAAGAAAAATCCCTACCATTGCTATATCATTACTGACCATTTGATAAAAATTCTTCATATGATCTTAAACCATTTTAATTGACTTATTTTTTAAAAAATACTTATTTTTCAGTTGTAGTTGGACACAATACCTTTATCTTCTTTGTTTATTTTTATGTGGTACTGAGGATTGAACCCAGGGCCTTGCACATGCAAGGGGAGTGCTCCACCACTGAGCCCCAGCCCCAGCCCCAGCCCCTACTGATTTATTTTTTAATTGTGCATTATAGTTCTACATAAAAGTGGAATTCACTGTGATAGGTTCATACGTGCGCACAACATTGTTTGATTCATTTCATTCTTCTATTCCTCTCCTCTCCCATTCCTCCTCCCTTGCCCACTCCTTCTTCTATTCCACTGTTCTCCCATCTATTTTTATGAGATACTTTCCTTTTTTCTTTAATTCCTTATTTCTCTCTAGCTTCTGCACAAGAGAAAATACTCAGCCATTCACTCTGAGTCTGGCATATTTCACTTAGCATCATGTTTTCCAGTTCCATCCATTTACCAGCAAATGACATGATTACATTCTTAACGGCTGAACAAAACTTCATTGGGTATATACACCATGTTTTCTGTATCCAGTCATCTATTGAGGATAGATACCTAGGCTGGTTCCATAATTTGGTTACTACTATAAATATTGATATGGAAGTATCACTATAGTATGCTGATTTTTCTTCTTTCGGGTAAATTCCAAGGAGAGAAATAGCTGGGTTAGTCTTTTGAGAAATCTCTAAACTGCTTTACAAAGTGGTTGTACTAACTTGCCATCCCAATAATGTGTAAATGTACCTTTTCCCCCACATATTACTCAGCATTTATTATTATATGTATTTTTGATGCTTGTTGTCCTAACTGGGGTGAGATGGAATCTCAGTATAATTTTGATTTGCATTTCTCTGATTGCTAGGGATCTTAAACATTTTTTCATATCTGTTGACCATTTTCATTTCTTCTTTTGAGAAATGTCTTTTTAGTTCATTTGCCCATTCATTGATTGGGTTATTTGGGGGGAGGGTGATAAGGGGTTTTTTGAGCTCTATGTATATTCTGGATAATAATCTCCTGTTGAAGCTGGCAAAGATTTTCTACCATTCCATAGGATCTGTTCATGCTCTTGTTTCCTTTGCTGTGCAGAAGGTTTTTAATTTAAAATCATCCCACTTATTGTTTCTTGGAGGGTTTTTTTTTGGGGGGGGGGAGGGTTGGGGGGTTTTTTTGTTTGGTTGGTTGGTTTGGTTTGGTTTTGGGTTTTTGGTTTTTGGTTGGTTGGTTGGTTGGTTGGTTTTTGGTACAAGGAATTAAACTCAGGGGCATTCAACCACTGAGCCACATCCCCAGCCCTATTTTGTATTTTATTTAGAGACAGGGTCTCACTGAGTTGCTTAGCACCTCACAATTGCTGAGGCTGGCTTTGAACTCACGATCCTCTTACCTCAGCCTCCGGAGCCATTGGGATTACAGACATATGCCACTGCGCCCAGCTGATTCTTGGTTTTATTTCTTGAGCTTTAAAAAGTCTTACTAAGAAAGCTAATAATTGTGTCAATACGTTGGAGTATTGAGTCTATGTTTTCTTCTAGCAGTTGCTAGAAGTTTTAAATTAAACCAGTGTTTCTGGTTTAATTCCTAGGTCTTTGCTCCACTTTGAGTTAATTTTTGTGCAGGGTGCGAGAAAGAGAACTAGTTTCATTTTTCTACATATGAACATTCAGTTTTCCCAGCACCATGTGTTAAAGGTTGTCTTTTCTCCTATATATGTTTTCAGAACCTTTGTCAAAGATCATATGACTTATAAGTATGTGGGTTTGTCTCTGTATCTTCTGTTCTCTCCATTGGTCTTCATGTCTGTTTTGATGCCAATATTATGGAGTTTTGGTAACTATAACTCTATAATATAATTTGAGATCTGGTATTGTGATGACCCCCGCATCACTTTTATTGTTCAGCATTGCTTTGGTTATTCTAGGGCTTTTATTCTTCTATATGAATTCTAGGATTTATTTTCTAGCTACATGAGTAATGTCCCTGGGATAACAAGGAAGTTCACTTCAAACTAGACTATATTTTAGAACACAAAGCACGTGTTAGCAAATACAAAAGAATCAAAATTGCATCCTAACAGAAACCATATTAACACATGGAGATTGATTAACATATCTTGATGAGGAATGGGTCAGAAAAGAAATCAAGGAAGAATTTTAAAACTTTAGAAACAAATGAACGCAGAGATACAACATTCAAGAATCTCAGGGACACTATGAAGACACTTATGAGAAGAAAGTTTATAGCATTGAGCGCCTAAACAAAAATAACAGAAAGATCCCAAATAAATAGTTTAATTTCAAATCTCAAGGCCTTAGAAAAGTATTAACAAGCTAATTTCAAAACTAGAAGAAGGCAGGAAATACTTAAGATTTGAGCCAAAGTTAATGAAATTGATAATTTAAAAAACTCAACAGATCAATGCAACAAAGAGTTGGTTCTTTGAAAAGATAAAACAAGATTGATAAACCCTTAGCCATACTAAACAAAAGAAAGAAAATGCAATTCAACAAAATTACAGATGAAAAAGAAGGTATCACCCAGACATTGCCAAAATCCAGAGGATCATTAGGAACTGTTTTGAAAACTTATACTCCAATCAAGTGGAAAATCTAGAAGATAATGACAAATTTCCTGAAATATATGACTTACCCAAATTTCCTTGTATGTCAGACATTATATACTAAAACTATTTGCAAGTAACTTTAAGTTGACCCTTTTCCTCCTAGGAAATACTATACTATAGTATTTATAGTATAGTGTAACACTAATCAACTCAAATCTTCTGTCATCTCTTTTTTCCCTGATAAATATAAATATGAGAAAATTGGTCAGTCTTTTTTTTTTAACTTGGCCATAGTTTGATAAACTGAAGCACACACAAAAAAAATTTTCAATCTGGTATTGCTGCAGATACTATGTTTTATATCTATAAATGTTTTCTTTTTATGTAACCCACCAAGTCATAGGATAATGACGTAGCAATTTGGCCTAAAGATCTACTACTCATCTGTTCTGAAATGTCATGCACAGTAAAAATGTATTTGGGGATTATTTTGGCTATTCTTCTGTCACTATAAAAAAAACAGGGTGCTTATAAGATGCTTCTGTGATGGATTTAATGTCTTTAAAAGGCAGACGGTGCTTCAGGAAATGTCAACTAACTGTCAACAGGACTCCTCTGCTGGCTCCTGATACACCTGCTCATGTCCCCATTTATTCTCTCACCACCCCACCTCTCCTACAAAATACCTACTCCCTTTTCATGATGACACCTCGATTCATCAGAAAAATCAATTGAATGTGAAAATTATAAATTTTTAAACAGGAAAATCATGCAAAGAGATATCACTTGGATTCTGAAACAGCTGGAATTCTTAAGAAATGCAAAAAAAAGAAAATCTTAAAATTATATTATGGGCAAAATGCTCATTGAACAAAATCATGATTAAATGTTGGACATCCACTGAAAATGCAGTGGGAGTCTTCATCCTTTGAGTTCTTTCAACATAGTTTAAAAGTAGGCTCAGTAATTTGCTGGTAAACACAATTCACAATAGCTCAACTGTGGCGCCAAACTAGATGCCCTTCAGTGGATGAATGGATAAAAAAATGTGGCATATATACACAATGGAATTTTACTCAGCAATAAAAGAGAATAAAATCATAGCATTTGTAGGTAAGTGGATGGCGTTGGAGAAGATAATGCTAAGTGAAATTAGTTAATCCAAAAAAAAAAAAACAAATGTTGAATGTTTTCTCTGATATAAGGAGGCTGACTCATAGTGGGGTGGGGAGGGGGGAACATGGGAGGAATTGATGAATTCTAGATAGGGAAGAGGGGAGGGAGGGAAAGGGAGGAGGCAGGGGATTAACAAGGATGGTGGAATGTGATAGATATCATCATCCAAAGTACATGTATGAAAACATGAATTGGTGTCAACATACTTTATATACAACCAGAAATATAAAAAATTGTGCTGTATACTTATAATAAGAATTGTAATGCATTTCACTGTCATTTTTTTTAAAATCAATAAAAAATTTGCTGGTAAACATGAAAACACAACAAATAAGTTGCTAATGTTCTTTCCAGTTCTGAGAGTCAACAAACAGAGATTTACAGATCATTTTACTCTTCTTAAAAACTTAGAATTTAAAAGAATGTGATGAAAGTTTAAACTTCTACAGTAAAGAGTTAACTAACGTGAATTCATTTTCATTTCTTATTTGTCAGTTAAAATTTTTAATTAACTCTTTCTAAAATAAAATTAACTGTAGTTAATTTTTTTAAATGTTTCTAAATTGGCACCACAGTTGAGATATTGTGAATTGTGTTTACCAGCAAATTGTTCTAGCTATGCATGTGTCTTGCAATATACATATAGAGAGTACCTCCGAAATGATATTCACCAAATTTTGCCAATGGTTATGTCTGTGTAGAGGAATTAGCGTGTTTGTTTTTAAGTCTTTTCTCTTGCACTTTCATATGTTGCTTGAATTTTTATAATAAGCCTTACTATTTTTACCAAAAAAAAACAAAAAATGTTTTGTTTCTTTTAAAATCCAATGACATCCCACACATTAGAAGTTAAAAGGAAAATTGTTGTGCAATAGAACTAGAAAAGATTGTCTCTCCCAGTCCTCTCAAATTTCACCACTAGTTTTTCCCCACCCTGGTCCTGTTGTATAATACAAGAAACATTTTGCTCAAGGTCTACTCCTATAAATCAAAACTCCCACACACTAATTTACATAAAATGAGATGTGGGCCAATTTATGGGGCTAATAAGTCACTGCCGCTCAGACACGCCTGAAGTGATCAGGGAGGTGATGGGTTTCATTGTGGATTCTGGTGAGAGTTTAGGGATTAGGAGTTCAGCCTGACCCTTGCACAGACTGGGGTGTACACTATTCTCCTTTATAAGCTGGGTCCATGGCAACAGGAGTCAGAAGCAACCACAACCCTGAGTCAAAACCAGCAATCAGGAACCTTTCATGTCCATCAGAACATAACTTCCTACCACACCTCCAACAATCTCTGTGTTTCCCTTATTTATTCTACTTTTATCATATCTCCCTGTCTTAGTTTTCTGTTGCTATAACAGAATACCTGAGATGCTTGTATCTTACAGTGCCAGAGACTGGGAAGTCCCAGGTTGAGGACCATGTTTGGGGAGGGCCTTCTTGTCCATAGGGACTCTCTGCAAGGTCCTGAGGCAATTCAGGCTATTACATAGCAAGAAGGACACACAAAGAGCCAGAGCCAGACTGGCTTCTATGATAGATTCACTCTCAAGATAACCCACTAACCAATTAATCCATTAATTCATGGATTAATCCGTCCGTGAAGGCAAAGCCCTCATGACCTCATCATCTCTTAAAGGTCCCACCTCGTCCCACCTCCTAACCCCTAATGATGGGGATTAAATTCAGCCTGAGTTTTGCAGGAGATGTTAAAAACCACAATTCAAACCACTCCCTTTGGTCTTTTCCTCATGTCAGAGATGCAAGTGGCCACAGTCACTCCCCAAGCTTCTTTTAGTCATGGTTACATTTTTTTCCAGGATGTATATAGTGAGAGGAGGATAATCCAGAGAACTTTCCTTGGTAGGTTTTGTTGCAGGAGCAGGAGGCACAGAGCTGTGGGCTTTGATGGCTTTATTTCCAATTAGAAAGATGGCCTTGGTGGATGACTTGTGCACTCCCGAGAGAGGCTTCTCCCTCTGATTCTGTAATTCACACTCCTAACAGGAGTAAGAAGTTGGCATTTGAGGTCCTGAGTTAAAACCTCAATCACTAAAAGGTCATGACAGAGTTAGCAACTATTTATAAAACAGCCCCAAGAAACTAGACTTGGGTGCTTGGAAGGTGGAAGACTAAAACTTTTCCAGAGGCTTGTAACAAATGTGGCATACTCAGTGGTCGGTGAAGAGTAGGTCTGGACCCAATCCAGACACAGGAGGTGGCTGGGCCCAATGGATCTCCTCCACTGGAGGGTCTTGGATCCAGATGAGGCTGCTTCCTACTATAAGGGGCACCCAATTCATGCAGGAGAACTCAGAAAATGGTTGTTAAAGGCTGTTAACCCTTGAACTACCGGGAAAGCAAGGGTTGGTGACTTTCAAGGCTGAGGGGACGGCACAAACCAAGGCAGTGACACCTACAAATTTCTGTGCTCATTATACTGTACATGCAAATCAGCTCTGAATTATTTGCCTCTATGAGCCCTGATTCTTTGTGAAATGGGGACAATAACACTTGCCTGGCTACAGTAAGCGTTGTAACAATTAAATAAAGAATAGGAAATGGCTACGTGCACTGGGAAGTCCCATTATCATTATGAGAGAGAAGTGCCATACAGGACCCCGTGGTGATTCGACCCAGCAACAGCACCATATGGCAGAATCCCACTGTGGCTTTACCACTAACTCGAGATTTCCCTTGACATATCCCCCTTTGGGCTTCAGTTGGCCTCTTCTGTAAAATTAGTGGCACAGAAACCAGGAACACTCACGTCTCTTCTGATGCCAACCCTTTACTCCTAAGTCCCTTTTAAATCTTGTCACCAGTAACCAGCCCAGCGCGCCTGCCCCCAGACTACGTCTTTGTTCATTCCTAACCTTTACCTTGGCAGATTCCCCAAGCATTCAAACAACCCAAGGCATGCTTCCTGCTTTCCACCACCCCCTCTGCAGGTCACAGAGGCACAGACGCCAGCCCTTCCAGGGCTCAGCCAGGGACAGGCCTATCAGGCAGTTGCCATCAGCTGTTCCTCCCAGAGTTCAAGCGAAGTCCTGGGCAGAGGCCAGAGTTTGGTTTAGAGGTGCACTGGGATGAAAGGCCACTGGAAGTGGAAGGCTCGGTCATTCGTTCATTAATTACAACTATAATTGAAGGTTTGTTCTGAAGAGTGATTCCTTTGAAATTACTTTCCATCAAACAGCAACTGTCACAAAGGAATCAGATATTCAGAGCCGTCTCTATTTCCTCAGCATGCGTAGTTTTTTTTTTTTCTAGGACTTGAGACTCAGTTCCAATCTGGCTCCACCTTTATGAATCTCTCTCACTCTTGCTTTAGAGGTAATTTGTTTATCTAGGTGTGAGTGTGGGTGTGAGCGCGCTCTTATAAAAAAGAAAACCTGTACCCTACCAAATACCCTGAGTGTGGGCTTTAATCTGGCCTTTTTCGGATGAATGGGACAAAGGAAAAATTCTTCAGGGAGATTAGAAGGACACCTGAGACGAATACCCACCTGATGACATGGGCCACACCTCCCGGGTTCAACTGGAAGGGAGGAAGCAAACTGGTATATTGATGTGGTTCTAAACAACAACAGTGTGTGCTGGCCCGAGGGCACTGTGGGATTGACCAAGAGGAAACACATGTTGCACAATGATATGATCTTGCTGGTACAGTTGTCAGAGAAGGGAACTCCCACAGCAAAGGGCATAAAACCATCCAGGGCTGTCTGGGGCAGCTCAGTTCTGTGGAGCCAGGGAGCAGAGCAGAGCCCAGCCCAGCCCCAAACCAGATGGGACCATGAACTCCAGCCGCAGCTTTAGCCAAACCCCTTCAGCCGTTCTCCATGGCCCCAGAGGTGCCAGGACCAGGCCCGGGAGCTTCCCCCGGGCCCCCAGCGTGCACGGTGGCGCGGGGGGTGCCCACATCTCCCTTTCCTTCGCCACACCAAGCTGCCTGCCTCCTGGAGGGTCTTGGGGGTCTGGCAAAGGTGGCTCCCTCCTAAGTGGAAATGGGAAAGAGACCATGCAGAACCTCAATGACCGCCTGGCCTCCTACCTGGACAAGGTGCACGCCCTGGAGGAGGCCAACATGAAGCTGGAGAGTCGCATCCTGCAGTGGCATCAGCAGAGAGACCCTGACAGCCAGCAGGATTACTCCCAATACGAGGAAAACATCAGCCACCTGCAGGAACAGGTAAGGTGCTGTGTGACCCTGCAGCTTCCAGGTGGGGCTTCACCGCCAGGGCAAGGAAAGATCAGCTCAAAAGACAACTTCCAAGAAAGTAGCAGTGATTCAATTGCTCACAAAGATATTTGAGGCTATCTTCTTATTAGACCTTAAATATGGACTTGGGAAAGTCTGTTTGGTATAAATGATCTCCTGTGGGTCAGTTACGTAGAAAATGAAGGCAGACAAAAATGATAGAAGTGTTACAGACTTTTTAAAAAGTGAGACTCTGATATTTCACACAATAAGAAAAAAATCTAAGAAAACAAAATGAGGCAGCCAGTCACCCGTGCTGTATGTATCACTTATGATCAACAATGGCACCGTAATGATAAGGGCTGGTATACAGGTTGCACGCTCCATACACAAGGCACAGGAGAATATTTACTTTCTCATTACATCAGTTCTGCTCCACCTCAAATTCCTGGCGACAGTGTGGCGATCCATCAACAAAAAGCTGAGTTACATTCTTTTGGAGATCATGCATAAAAGCTGTCACTCTACTAGCAGATATATCATCGTGACGTCCCTGAATATTCTTTTTTTTTTTTTTTTTTTTTGCAGGGGAGGGGGTTGCTAAATGTTAAAGTTGCTCATGGTTCTGAGAATAGGATATTGCTAGGAGAAAATAGTAAAATGAGCATAGTTTTTAAAATACGAGAGTTGGGTGGGTATGGACATTCTTCAATAAGTAAATAACGAGTCAAACAAACATCGGAAAAGCAAACTCATGAGTTCTGGGTCACTTGGCTAGAAGTAGAGGGAACCCAGTCATCTTACCGGTTATTCTTTTTAAAGCTGCTTAACTTCCCTCTTATATAAAACAATCCCAAAAAAATCCCTGTAAGATCATGACTTAACCTTCCCCAGGAAGGGCATCACAGGCTCCCGATATTTATACCATGTTATTTCCCAACACTCAGTCATCCTTGCAAGCATGTGGAAAGGACCGATCAAGATAATATAAATCTGTCCTTGTAATGAACCCTAATTATTGAATAATCAGCCTAATAACTGACTGTGTAATTACCTTAACTATATAGTATATGGTTGTCTTTACCAAAAAAACAAGGTGACTCAACAGTCCTCCTCATGTTTCTTCATTTATTAAAGTTGCTTTGGTTTGAGAAGAGAGGGAATAGAAGACACTTGCCATTGGAGAGCTGAGGACATGAGTCCCAGAAGAAATGTGAAGTTAGACCTGAGCACATGATATATTAGCCAACAGAAGAGAGAAGGGAGGAAAGGAAGAGGAGAGAGGGAAACAATTAGTGAGCATTTCTTGTTCCCCAGGCATCATGTTGAGTGTTTAATATAAATATTTGTGGTAAGGGCTTTCTGCAATGATGGGATTGTCCCATGTCATTTGATTTAATTCTGACAGAGCTCTGTTAGGAAACTAAAACTTATAAAAGTGAAGTAGCTGCTGGCAAGAGGCAGAGTGGGATTCTAACTCAGATCTGTTTGCAAAGACTTCATGATTTCCTTGTCATCCTGGGGTTGACTAGCCGACCTCATGCAAAACTGATATTTAGATAGGACTAATAAGTAAAATTCTTCACATTTGCATTATTATTCAAAACATTTTGTATGCATCTCATTTAATCATCACAGCTCGGTGAAGCAGGTATTTTTATTTCAACTGAAGGAGACAGAGACTGAGTGTCTAAATTCTTTGGAATACAATCAAGAAAAGTAAGAAGGTATGATTATGAGGAGGGATCAACTAGTCCACCCTCAGATGGCCCAGAATTCTGGGTTTTAAGATTAAATAGGAAGCTTCTTCAGCTTCAAGTTCCACTCTTTTCTGGACTTTTTCTGAAGATGCATTTTCCTCCAGCTTTGAAGAAAGCAATGCTTTCTGTCCTGACTTCCCCCATCTGCAAGTGAGGCCCCAAGAGATCCCACAGTAACGTGAGTTTGGCACTATCCTGGTATTTAATGGAATACTCGAGTAGATATAGCACTCTGCCCCACTTTGGAGTGTTAAATATTACTCAAAAAGTCTATAAGATGTTGAATTCAAAAATTAATCCAATCCTTTTGAAACACAGAATGGGACATACTCCTAGGAATACTCTACATAAAACTTCCTGAGTGATTCTCAATGGTGCTATATTTAGCATTTTGGATTATGGACAAATATTCTATTTTCCTCTCCCTGGGAGATCACACACCCTGGAGCAACAATGTTATGCTAGCACACCAACTAGATTTTAAAAGAATGAACTCAGGGCTTTGGGGAGAAGCCAGGTGATTATTACAACATACAATGTAAAACCTGTGCCTCATGTATTATTTCTCAATCCATCGTCATCCATTTCTGACCATGGAGGATGTCTCAGAAATAGTGGCATATTGTATTACCATATCTAGTAGACCGTGGAAAATAGTTTTCAATCTGTTTTATATTAAGTACATTTCAGAGCCTACATTCACACGATAATGCTAGCTGGTGGGTTTTACAATGAATATATTATTGCTTTAACTCAGAAAAGTTAAATAAACCTGCCTGTAGTCTTTTAGTTTTTCTGATTCTGTGTTATATATAAAGCAAAATTTCCTAGTTGTCCTAGGAGTGTGTCAGATAGAATAAATCAACACACAGGAAATAAGGCTTACCTCAGGATCCCAGGCTTTGGGGTATGGAGTTATTCCTCATTTTGCATGAGTTTAGAGAATGCAAAGAGTAAGGGTCATAGAAGAAAAGGCACTGGTAAGGATGTGACAAAGGAGCACTGTGGACGGGAGACAAAGAAAGATCTGCAGTTTCCTTTTTTAGAGCAAAAGAAAAAATCATAGGACCATTTGGAATCCCACAAAGGGAAAAAAGAAATTTAGTGAGGAGCCAGCCTGGCAATGTCCGCCATGAACAGCAAAAGTTGGAGGATGTGTTGCAACACATAAAACTTGATGCTTTGTCCGATGCACACATCGACTCTAATTATGAAAGTTGTAAAATTATAAAAAGAAAATTGTACAATTGACATTTTTCTGAACTAATTCCATTACAGCTGATTTTTCAGTGTCTATGCAATATGCCTGGAATATGCTGTTTTACACCATTATTTCATTTAATACCTTCTAATTCTCATGACTCTTTGATGAAGTGGCTATTATTCTTGCCATTTTTATGGATGAAGAAACTGAGGCTCAGCCAAACTCACTTAGCTACTAGGTGATGGAGCAGAATCCCAGGTCTGCCGTCGGAGTGCAGATCCAGGGTTCTCACCACTTCTGAAGGCACCTATTGTGCATTCATGATCCCAAATTCCAAGTAAGCAGTGGAGCTTTCAATAGGACCAGAGTTTTAAAAGGTACCTTTGTATTGAGGTGTGGTTTTGTCCTAAGAAAATGCTTTCTAAATAAAGGGATTAGCTGTAAAAATACAATGGCAATATCACAGGATTCTCTGACTCCAACTAAACTGTAGAAGTTTAGAGCAAGTAAGGTCACCTATTTGTAGTGTAAACTTCTTATTTAACAAATTGTGAAACTGAAGCACAGGGAATGAAATGTCACACCCAAGACCACGTGAATGGTCAGAAAGACGTCAAGAACCAAAGGACAGCTCCAGTTTGGGCACAATACTTGGCCAATACTTGGTGCCAAAGTAGTAGCATACTTTGGAAAAATGAGGTTATCTTCCATTCCATTTCCCCAAGGACAGTGACATACATCAAATGTTCACTATTTCTATAATTATAACACACTATATACACAGTTGTCCAAGTAAACACCTCCAACAACAATTTTTTATATTTTTTAGTTGTCAGTAGATCTTTTATTCATTTATATGTGGTGCTGAGAATCAAACCCAGTGCCTCACACATGCTAGGCAAGCACTCTACCACTGAGCCACAAGCCCAGCCACTCCAACAACATTTTTTTAAAGCAAACAAAATCTATCTAAATATCTAGTGAAAGTCTTTAACTGGAAGCTTTAACCCCAGAGAAGCTTATTAAGTATCTTCATTAGCTGGTAAAGAATTAGTTCAGTTAATGTTTTAATAGCTACCAGTGGGGCGTTCTCATGATGGACTACACTACAAACATGGACACATGCCTGCGAGTTATATACGTGGCTTTAGCACTCTGGGGGGAAAAAAAGTGTCATGTGATTATGATAATGAAATGCATTTAAAATCAGGGTTAGTGTTGCTCAATAACACTGATGGGAAATGTGAACATATCACAAGTAATAATGATGGGCATCTAAAACCATCATTATTGTGCTTCAGGAGAGCGGGGCTAATATTCACAATAAGAAACAACTCAGAGCCTAAGTTCCTTTTAACATCGCCTAATGTTTTCCAAAACCACAGGACCTGTTCATCACACTGAAAGCTGAAAGACATTCTGAATAATCTTTGTCCTTCCTCTTCCAAAACCATTCTTTAAACAGTTGCGCCAACCCCAGCCTGACAAAACTCAATGTGAAAAAAGGCAGTGAAACCAGCTACAGATCTTGTCCTGTACAAATCATCTGTGCTTTGTACCTAGTCCATGCTCAGTAAATATGGGCTGATTTGATTCTCATTGTTCCACTGAGGAAAAAGAAGTTGTCTTTGCTGACAAGTCACAAACTCAGGAAATGAGAGGGCAGACATACAGCTGTCAGAGCCAGGCACAGTAGTGCACACCTATAATCCCAGCAACTCAGGAAGCTGAGGCAGGAGAATCAGAAGTTCAAAGCCAGCCTCAGCAACTGAGACCCTGTCTCCAAATTCAAAAAAATAAATAAAAAGGACTTGGGGTGGTTCAGGGGTAAAGCATCCCCTGGGTTCAATCGCTGGTGCCAAAAATAAAAAGAGAAAGAAAAGAAATGCAGTTGTCAGTTGTGGGTCTGCCCAACGGAAAAAATTCTCGGGGCATGTTTTCCAGATAGTGGACGGCAAGATGACCAATGCTCAGATGGTTGTTCTCATCGACAATGCCAGAATGGCAGTGGATGACTTCAGTCTCAAGTAAGTTCCTTTTTCACAGGGTTTTGTGGGGTTTTGTTTATTTCCTTTCCAAAAGGAAAACTCACCTTGCCATTAGTCACACCTGAAATCTCACTGGGTTATAATTAAAAGCTGAAATGACGACAAATGCCATGTACAGTACTTGAAAGGACTTTTGTTTCAACAAACCAGACATAAAACACAGTATAGAGGGGAAAAATCTGACTATGAACCAAGAATTAGGTGATGCTAGAGTTATTCATTTTAAGTATGATAATGTTATTGTGCTTACTTTTGAAAGATGCATTCTGAAGCATACAGGATTAAAATGTCAATGTCTATAAGTCTATAATTCACTTTGAAAAAATATAGCAATTAATAATGATGAAGCAAGTTGGCAAAATACTGACCATTGCTCAAGATAGGTGGTGGGCGTATGGCGGTTTATTATTCTTTTCTCTCTACTCAATTAAAAAAATGGACATTGAGTCACTATGATAGAAAAGTGGAGTGTGAAATCAACATACAGAAGACATCCTGTGTGCATTCATTTGTTCTGATTAAACCTAAAAAGTCAGATATTCACGAATCAACGAAGGCAGATCCTTACCAAGCCCATGGCCTTCCAACAACAGGCATGTTCTTCCCTTCCTTCCAACCAAAGGTATGAAAATGAACACTCCTTTAAGAAAGACTTGGAAATTGAAGTCGAGGGCCTCCGAAAGACCTTGGATGATCTGACCATTGTCACAACAGACCTGGAACAGGAGGTGGAGGGAATGAGGAAAGAGCTCATCCTCATGAAGAAGCACCATGAACAGGTAGGACTGTCCAGGGACCCCCAGTGCTCAGCTGAGCTCTCTCCCTGCACGGTTCAGGGTGATCTGATAACCAAAGAGGAAACCACCCGAATGCCAGTCCTGTTGACCTTATGCCCAAATAACTATGAAGAATCACATGAGTACCTCATTCTTCCAGTTTCAAGGTTACCTACCCAGATGTCAAACACAACCACCAAAATTAACAATGACTTGGCCAACGGTTTTGTTAACACACAATGTTTACCTTGACCTTTTTGTTAATATGATACTGTAAGAATGAATGTGTGAAGCTGAACTTTACTGGCCAAACATGTGGCAAATTGGAGGACAGTAGAATAAAGAGAATCTGCTATGAACCAAAGTAAAATGACTAATGGCAAAAATTAAGGATCCCAATTTCCGGAAGTATTTAGCTGACTTTTAAAGAGTTACCATTCATTTCAAGTCCCTGAGACTGATAAAATGATAGAAAAACAATCCCCATTTTTGGCAAACAAAATTGCTTCCGAACATCAAAGAGCCCAGTTTCCTAAGAGCTGGTTAGACGATGATTATTAATTAAACCTTTCTTGCAGCTGCTTGGCTTTTAGGAAATCCTACAGAAGCATACACAGAGATCTTAGAAGCCTCTACACCTTTCAATTACTGAACTCCACCTTCTGGTTACTGAACTGCTTCCCAAAAGCTTTGGTCTAAAACCTAGAATATTCCATTGCTTAGCTGTACAGTCACTTCACCAATGAACAATTCCTGCAGAGGAATTAATATTTTAGGTAGGCATAATTGTTTCTGAAATATTTTCCAACAGAGATTAAGTCAGTAATTACAGAGGACGTTTGATTACCTGTCTGTGCTATTCTTTATTTTATAAAATTATTAGGGGGAAAAAAAGTAAATAATGTTTTGTCATCAACAATAATTGAGAAATCAAACCACACCAGCAAAAGTGTAGCAACCACATCAGCTGAAATGTTTTCAAGATCCACTTACCTCTGCCAATCAACACAAATTCCAGCCTTCTGGTTGGCATAGCTGGTTGATTTTTTTTTTTCTCTATCGTTAAACAGGAACTGAGGGATCATCATGTGCCAAATGACTTCAATGTCAATGTGAAGGTGAATACAACTCCAGGAGAAGATCTGATCAAGGTCTTGGAGGATATGAGGCAGGAATATGAGCTTATAATAAAGAAGAAGCATCAAGACTTGGATACTTGGTTTAAAGAGCAGGTAAATGAAAGGTGGCCAGACTCCCCAGAGGTTCAATTCCACGTGGCCCCCATGCTGATGCCTCTGCCTATGCTTGGTCTCACAGTCAACGGCCCTATCCCAAGAGACAGCCAGTCCAGCTGCTGTGCAGGGCAGCCCAAGTGACATCCACGAGCTGAAGCGCACTTTCCAGGCCCTAGAGATTGACCTGCAGACACAGCACAACAGGGTAAGTGGGAGCTAGGAAAACCTGGGTCCTGTACCACCTCCTCCTTAAAGTCTTCCTCCACCTCTCTCCTGGGCCCCAACACCCCAACTCCCCTTGGGACATCTCTCACTCTCTTCATCCAAATTGTTCATGATGAGAATGATAATAAGAGCTTCATTTATAGTGTGCAGATGGTGCCAGATGTCAGGCTAGGTGCCTCATTATTTTAAGTGTTGTTAATCCTCACATTAGCCTTTCTAGGTAGGTCTTAGCATCTCCATTTTAGAGATGAGGAAGCCAAAGCTCTAGGCAGTTAAGCAAGTTGGCCAACAGCTCGTAAATTAACAGTGGTGAAACTACATGGTGTTGGAAGAATAGGGACTCTAGATCCCCAAAATCTCTATCAGTGCTCTCTCCACTTAGAACCAGGCTAACCCCCCAAACTCTAATACAGAGAAATTCCAATGCCAATATGATATGTAGCAAATCCAGGCTTGGCAACTCCAAGGTACTGCTCTATTCTTTATGTATTTGTCTTATCATCCAGCAAACTATAAGTTACTATGTCTAAGTCATTTCTATCATCTTTATAGTTTCGTAAAAGGCATTGTAAGGGGGGTTCATAATCATTCAAAATTCTTTGATTCCCTTCATAGCCTACTGAAATCTGATCATTCATCAATATAACTCCCAAGTGCCATTCTCTTCTCCGTCTTAAGAGCCCACATTTAGTTCATTTGTCTCACAGGTGCACGTGGTAAATAAAGTCACGTTTTATGAATCAGTGATGGTGAGCGGACCCTAAACATAGCCACTGTTGAGATGACAATAATGAGCTCAGCAGTATGTGTGGCATGGTGTTTTGCAGCTTTCTAGACAATTTAACCCACATCATTTCACCACACCCTCATGATGTCAGAGAAGCATTTAGACCATTGTCATGCATTCTCCTACTTGACACTGTTTTAAAATCTGAGGACTTGATAATAAAGGAGTCAGCACCCTTCATCCAGACAATAAATGGGCAAATCATCAAAATAGGTACTTGTTAGGTGGAAAAAAAAATCTCAACAATGAAATGAAGCATGCTAGATATGGAGAGAGGAAAACTTCCATTTTAAAGCAAGGTGGTCATGAAAGGTTTTACTGTTCAGGCTGCACAAAGGCCTGAAAGACATAAGGAGGTGGTTTATGTAGCGATGGGATGGGGTTAAGGTCAGTATTCCAGGTGAAGGGAACAACAAATGCTGAAGACACAAGTATGTCCTATAGGTTGGAGGAACAGTGGAGAAGCCAGTGTGGCTACAGGGACTGAATGAAAGGAAGAGAAGAGAAAATTAAGGGAGTAAAAGGGAGAAGGGCAGAAGGGAGGGGAGGCCATGGCATCACGATGGCACCTGGACTTTGTACGCTACCTTGGAGCAGGACAGACAGGAATTCAATTCAGCTAGTACAGGCAACTGTTTGAAGAACTTTGCTGTAGGTGAAGAACAACAGAAGAATAGTATAGGACACTTCCATTAGTTTGGATGGTGGTTGGAGACAGATATCTGAAATAAGGTGAGAATAATCGAACAGAGCATCTAACATGCAAGATGGCGGGCCATTGCTGAGATCATGGAGCACAAGTAGTTCATGCATCACAACAGGAGGAAAGTGAGTCCCTTCCCTGGACACAGATTCAAGTTTGTGGTTGGAAGTAACGGCAGGAGACTCTGGGAGTGCTCTCCTGAGTGCTTTCATCTCCTGAAGGATTCTGGGAAGTGAGTGAGTTCATGGACTGAAAGAAAGGTTGGAGAGAAGGGAGGTTTGAGGACAGAGAAGAAGGAAGGAAATAACGCTCTGGGAGGAGACAGAGTGACTACACTAGAAACCTATGGTTTCTTATCCAGGCAGCATTAAGGGCCCCCTGAAAATTAAGTAGCCATTAAAGTGGGAAAATCCAATGCAGTTACAATTTTCTCTTCAAGATTAAACTTGCTCCAGAAAAGCAGGTATTAAATCCAAACAGAAAATAGACTTGAGTTTGGTCTTTCATACCTGGCCCAGAAACTTCATTCTGCAGTTCTGGAATTTCCTCAAAAATGATAATTTTTTACCACTGTGAGAATCAGAAAGCATTACTTGAGACCAAGGTTATTAGATATATCAAGTTAAAATATAGGACACTTTGATTAGCTTGAATGTTAGAAAAATACAGGTTTTTTTCTATGTAGAAGCTTGTCCCATCTAATATTCCATCAATATTTGGGACATGTTCATCCAAAAGCGTTATTTGTTGTTCATCTGTAATTTGAAATTTACACCATCACCCCTCCAGGAGTGCAGGGGACTGTCCAGGACCCCCTGGTAAAATGGTTTTATGGACAGAAAATGACTTCAGGAGTCCCAACACCCAAGCCCCAAACCTATAAGTCAACCTGATTCTCACCTCGGTTTACCCAGCAGCTACCAGGACACCTAGCAGACTGGTTGGCATATGCTAAATACTCAACAGGCCCACGCTGATGGACCTATCAAGCCATCAGCCAGTTAGCAAAAGAACTATCATCTCCTCTTTCAGAAATTTGCTTTGGAAAACATGTTGTCGGAGACCCAGTCTCGGTACTCCTGCCAGCTCCAGGACATGCAGCAGATCATCTCCCACTATGAGCAGGAGCTGATGCAGCTACGCCACGACCTGGAGCGTCAGAACAGTGAATACAAGGTGCTCCTGGGCATCAAAACCCACCTGGAGAAGGAGATTGCCACCTACCGCCAGCTCCTGGATGGGGAGAGCAACGGGTGAGGCAAAGTCTGGTGGGAGAGGAATGTGCAAAAGGCCTGAGGTACCCGCGTGTGCAAATGTGTGTGCACATTTGGCTTCTGTCGGCAATGGTCACTCTAGAGGAAAAGGGCTAATGCTGACTTTTTCTAGAAGATACCTATGTTCTAGATACCTAGGTTCTGTTTTATTAAGCAACAAATGGGAACAGTAATGCTCCCTGGGTGCTAAGATTTGCATACAGAACAGTTTAAATGAGGATGTTAAAGTCTCTAGGGGAGAGAGAAAAAAAAAGCCATGGTTTGGACTATTGTGTTTCCAGGTGGGAAAGCACACATTTTGGCTTAAAAGGACAGGAGAGGGAAGGGAGAATGTTTCAGTCTAAAAGCAGGAAAAGATTGATAAGAGAGAGAGAGAGATCTAGATTTGCAATCTGATGTGTCTGGCAGAGCCAAGAAATAATAGCTGGACATAAAAAGGGCACATACAAACCAGGCAGAGTGGCACACACCTGTAAGCTCAGAACTTAGGAGGCCGAGGCAAGAGGATCACAAGTTCAAGGGCAGCCAGGACAACTTAGTGAGACCTTGTCTCAAAAATGAAATAAAATGGGCTGGGGATGTAGCTCAGAGGTAGAGTACCCCTGGGTTCAATCCCAGTACTACAAAATTTAAAGGAGAGAGAGAGAGAGAGAGAAAAGGAAAGAGGGTGAGGGACACATACATTTTATTACCCCCCACCATCATCCAAAAAAAGGGGGGTTTTCAAAATACATAAATAAAATGTCATTGGAGTAAACTGCCCAGTCTGAGAAGTTCAAGGGTTCCTGGCTTGAGACTCTGGAAGAGACCCTGGTGGAGGCCAGGACTTCCGCAGGCTGAAAGGAGGGAGGAGATGGTTTGGAAGACTTGTCCAGACCCCAGGGTTGCGGGGAGGCAACTGCCTTCCGGATGGAGGAGGGTTCTCACGTGAACTCATGACCCTGAGACTGTGGAGCTCAATTACCTTCATCAAAGAGCTGAGAAGTTACACGCAGGCAACGGAAGTTGGTTCATCCCAAGGTTTTATGACCACTATTAATACTAATGTGAGCTTTAACCTTTCTCACTTTAACAGGATGATGGAAGAATCGAAATCCAGCATGAAAGGTAAAAAGAATTCTTTCACTGTTTGAATTTGCTTTTTTAAAATGAATCTGTGTGTTTATCCGTTCTTTAAGTTGTCATGATCCTCAGGTATATTCCCAAGTGTCCTGTGTTCAACTTTTATTTGGCTCCCAAATAGCCAGGAATTATCAAAGAACTTAACAAATTAAGTAATACAGAACAAAGGGAACTCTCAAAGGGATGCTCAATCTGTATATGCAAAGTTCTTTATAAGCAGTGAAGTAGAGTAAAAGGATAATTAAGAGTATTGTATCTCTGTTAAGTAATGGAGTCTGTATACTAAACTCCTAGGAAATTAAGACATCATTTCCCAAACTCACTTCTGTTGAACATTAGTGCTCTGTGAGGTTTGAATAGTTTATTTTGAAAGACATGTTCTACGGCCAGATAAGGTTGGGCATGTTGTGTACCATCACCCTCTTCTTGAATAGTCAGGTTGCATTTCAGTATGTTAAAGATGGGACAGGGGCTGTTGTGAGGGGGGAAAAGGAACAAGGAAGAAAAAGAAATATCAAAAAGGTTTGCTTTAATTCAATAGTCCCAAACATCTTTGACCTGGAAACCCTATTTTCTCAGATTTTCATTAACACCTCACAGAAAAGTTTCAGGACTGCCCAGTCTGCAGCAAGTGGCACTTTCTAATTAGTTCATGATAAAATTGTTCTAAGATGTGAGCAATTCCTTAGAGTCAGACTAACCATCTCAGAACAGCTAGTTCTAATGGCTGCCCTTTGGCAATATTTGATAGATGGTCCTTCAGCCTCTCCTTACCCATACCCAGGGATGGGAAACTCAGTACTTGATGGGATAACCCAATCTGCTGTAGGAAGAGTTTGATTTTAGCAAAAGTTTCCTGTGTATCTCTATTGAGAATTTAGCTATTCCCAGTGGTCTAGAATTGCTTTATTGAAATGTCAATGAGGTATTTATTCAAATAAGAAATAGCTTTGAAAACAGTGGCCACCATACACAGCCCTAGTTTCTCACCAGTGGTATCAGGTGGCATGCTTCCTAAAATGCGTATCCCCAAATGGCATTTAGTGCTCTGTAAACTCGCAGAATCTGTACTGTGAGAGCTACAAAACCTGCACAAACAGAAAGCACTCTTCAGATGCTCGTGGCCAGAGATGAGCTTCCATATCAGGTACACGCAGGATGAAAGTCCTGATCTCCAGAGAGTGATATTGTTCCCAGAAGGTGGAGGGAAAATCCTCCTTGGTGAGATCCCTGTTCACTGCAGCAGAGCCCACCATATTGTTTAGTGATTATTTTGGAAGGCACAGAGAGCCTTCAAGGGACTGCATGCAGGGGACTGAAAATGAGTTCAAATGGGGAGAAAACATGGCAGTGACCTCTCCGGTGCTCTCTCCTTCAGCATCTACAGCTCCAAAGATCAAGGCCATCACCCAGGAGAGCATCAATGGAAGAATAGTTCTTTCTCAAGTGAATGAGATCCAAAAGCATGAGTGAAACCAATATAATTTCTGCCTGTTGTAAAAACTATTTCCCCCCTATGGAAAGCCCTTACCTAGACACTAATGGGTGAGTCTTAAAAGGTATCCTTGGAGTTATCAAAACTTTTTTTTTTCTTCTCATAATGCTCTTGATATACTGTTGAACTTTTCAAAACAAAATATGAGTTTTCAAGATAAAAACTCTGCTTTCTTAACTACGGTCTTCAGATTCCCATCAATGCGCCAAATAAAACTCCACACAAGTTGCATCCTGTCTTTTCTTATGTCCCAAGGCAAGATGAGACCTCAAGGTCTAGTTCTAACAAGAGGTTCTCAGTGCATTGAAAGATCCATGGGGATCTTACCATATCTGATGTGTCCTCAGTCCTCAGCAGCCAAACTCCAGGCAATATTGTTACCCTGAAGCTGGGCAGCCCAGGAAGGAGAGGTTGTTCACAAGGTTCACCAGGCTCTGCCAGCAGACAATGAAGGAGAAATAGAGAAAGGAGGTCCAGAAAAGTTTACCGAGAGCGTGAGATGACCAAAACTTATTCTATCTCACCTTTAAAAGAAGAAAAAGAGCTGAATGACCTAAGAAAGAATGGAAGCTTTGAAAGGAGATTCTGGGGATGATAGGATCTTGTTACAGATAGACATTAAAGCAGGGACTCACTCAAGATCTAAATTGCAAATATAAGGATCTAGAGCATTATGTTGAGCTGGATCCATTCTGAGCTACAGACTGGACCATGTACCTCTGTCCTCTGAGAAGATGCCACCTTCTCCAATTCTAGGAGTGTGGGCCACTACTCTGAATTTGTAGACAGGAGCACTGCTGGGGAGAAGGAAGTGGAAATCCACAAAGCCTTTAAGACAGTCAGAATATTGTCCATGGAATCACAAGGATATTAACCACTTAGGAGATAGGCACAGGTTAGTCAGAATCTCCCATTATATAGGCAAATATACTGAGGTTTAGAACAGTAAAGTTGTTTACCCAAATACTGGCTTGGTGCTGCTGGGTCTACATTCTTGGCTCCTCCGGCAGTTATTAATCTAAAAGCGAGCATAGTCTAGTTCCATTATCATCTAACACATCTTAAAATCCATGTCTCAATACTCTGTTTGAAAGGGCTGCGTTTGGTATTTCCTGAACTGGGCATCTGTTAAAACTGGATTCATCCTCCCTTGAAGACAACAACTGGTATTTCTTATCCCTAATACTCAAAAGAAAAGCAGCCCCTAACAAACTCATGTTGAGCAAAAGGAACCCAGGATAATTACATCATTGCAAAAATGTGTCTTTGATTGAACTAAAATGTGTAAATTCCCTGGTGTAAAATTATATTTATTTATATTTACTGTGTGGCCATTTCAAAGAGGATCGAATATAACAAATACACAAACATGATTTTTCTCTGTGCAATATTTGTCTGCAGTAACTTTTGATGTTATTTGGGGGTAAGAATGGACCCAAATTAGACTTCATTAGTTCACTTCTTCTATTTTACTTGACTAAAAGAACTTCTTTAGATTGAGAAGTTACAAAAGTTCCCAAGAAGATCTAAAAATTAATTTTTCTCTATTTTAGCACTCACTTATTCTACTATTTTGGATGTTATTATCACTTTCTTAAAATCCAGAAAATGTGCATAAAATATACAGTTAGCCCTCAATACTCTCATATTCCACATTCATAGATTCAACCCAAACACAGATAGAAAAAAAAATGGATCTGTACAGAACATGTACAGACTTTTATGTCTTATCATCATTTCCTAAAAATATAAAGTAGCTGTTTACACAGCATTTACATTGTGTTAGGTATTATAATTATCTGGAGATGAGTTAAAGTGTGTAGGCTATATGGAAATACTGTGCCATTTTTTATAATGGACTTAAGCTTCCACAGATTTTTGGCATTCACCCTGGAACTAATCCGCTGCAAATACCATGGGATGGCTTCACATACTCTGCTCAAGGTGAAGTGTGAGCGTTACTAGAAAAATCCCGTGGAGAATATTAAAAAAGAATTTGACAAACTAAAGAGAAAGTTATAATTCCAGAACCAGAACACAATCAATAAGCTTCCATTTGCAATCATAGTTTATGTATGACTTGGTAATAGTAAACCATAACATGAATAGTTTTTCATTCAATGACCAAAATCTTCTTAAGGTCTTACTATTAATTTTCATTGTATCAATTAAATCATCACAGTTTTCCTCCGAAACCCATCAGTCTCAGCAAAATGGAGTGGTGGTCACCCTATTGGTAAAGACTTGCCCCTATTTCTCTAAGGAGAGAGATGCAGAGAGAAATTAAACCACTTAAATACAGAGACAATTGTGTGAACTTTGGCTCTAGGTAACCTAGAATAACCTTTTCCCATGTTTAAATCAGCCCAAAATAAAATCTTTCAAAATACCCATTACAAATTGATTAAAGCTTGTATGTTCAGGTAAGTTATCAACCAAAGAAGTTTCTGTTTATATTTGGTTTTAACAAACATGCACCCAACCCACATAAAGGAGATGGTAATAAATTCTATTGTTTTCATTCCAGATATACTTTGAATAAATAGCAATTATCCTTCTATGAGCCAAAACCCAATTAAACAAATAATGGGATAATCTGGAGAAGTGTAAAGTATTATTACTTTGGAATTTAATGTTTATGTCAACATATTTACCTACAGTGCTTGGATCCATCTGATATTGCTCAATCCAATGAAATATATGCCTTTATAGATTATTATAAATAATATCCGGAATATTATTTTTACATACCTACCCTGTGGAAGACATGTGAAACTGGGAACTAAACTTTATAAAAATTCATTATTAAGGGATATAACAATGGTGTGCTGGAGGAGAGCTCATAAAGACAAAAAGGGAAGCAACTCGAACAGAGATAACAGGAAGAAGCTCAGGGGATTTCTTCAACTCAGGAGTTCTCACACTTGACTCCCCTAAGGATCACCTGGGGAGATGAAAATTCTAACACCCAGGTCATAGTCTATGCCAATAAAATCGAGATTTTTTTTGATGTTTGGGGCCCAGGCATTAATATAGTTCAATATAGATTCCCAGGACCTGGATTTGATCCCCATTATTGGAAAAAATTTTTTTCACGTTTAATTAATAAGTTTGAAGTTTGGGGACCTATTGCTTTACTTGCTTCAGGTAAGTGCTTTTCTTTTTTCTTTGTTAAGCTTTTCACATTCCTAATCTTTTAATGGTTCCCATAAGAATTAATAAAACTAATAGAAAAATAAAAATCTCTGTCACATCACTCTCAAATGCTTGAGTTTCATTTTACAGAATTATAGAGAATTGATTCCAGGAAATACAGCTGAGTAAAATTTAGAAGACAAATAGAGCCAGGTGTGTTGATGCACACTTGTAATCCCAGCTACCTGAAAGGCTGAGGCAGGAGAATCACAAGTTCAAGGCCAGTTTAGGCAACCTAGGGAGAACTGTATCTCAAAATAAAAGGAAAATAATTTAAAGCTCAAAAAGTAAGACAAATACTTCACTTTCAAAAAGTATTTCACAAAACTCTGCAAACATACTTTGACCTAATTTTAGCAAAATATCTTCCACGTACATAATCAAATATTTGGTCAAGATGTTGCTTTCCTATAATCATTTTCTATGATGAAAATTTCCTGTGTAGTTTTAGCCTCCTCTTAGATTGTTTTCACAGCAAAGTAATTGGTAACATTTGCAAATAAGAAACTATTAAGGAATACATCTCTAATCCAAGTGACTAAAAGAATTAATTTGGGGAATATATAAGCAATTATTTCCTTAAAGAAATACCAGGTTGTTTAATTATTTCCCAAATGCATATTTTATATTTCCCTAATAGTTCATTCAGGCTTCACATGTATTTTTTAAATGTTGACATTAAAAGAAAATGTAAGGCTGGGGATATAGCTCAGTTGGTAGAGTGCTTGCCTTGCATTCACAAGGCCCTGGGTTCAATCCCCAGCACCACCAAAAAAAAAAAAAAAAGAAAGAAAGAAAGAAAGAAAATGTAGACATCAACTTATTGAACCTTCTTGTTTGAGAGATGAAGGGCTAAAACATAGAAATATTAGCTAAGCCCTAATTCCATTCCAGCATCTTCAGGACATGAAGATGGAAACATCAGAATTGGGCGGGGGGAGGGGTGGATAAAAAGCATTATGTATTTTTAAAAACTCATAGCAAATTAAAAATAACAATTCCAAATGTATGAACTATTGAAAAGTCCCAACAAGGTATGTACTCCAGCTGAAACCAATAACTGCAAGAATAAAATAAGCCTGGGGTAAGTACTAAAGATTGAATTGTTTTTGTTTTCTTTACAGTCGGTCTTAAAATATTTAACATAGACTAAATTTAACATATGGTCAGTCTTTAAAAGTTTATTTTATGTGAAAGAGTATAGCAAACCATTTTGGGGGATAAAATAACATAAATCCATAATATTTTAAGGACATTAAGCAACATTATACCATATTTACACATTTACCTATTTAATCATTAACAATAGAAAATGGCACTAAATAATAGCATGATTATCTGAGTATGCCATAGATATTGATGGCCCCAATGAATCCATACCATAAGTATTTATGCCCTTCTGTGCAATCCCACCCAAATTTTCTCTGGGTTTGAACATGTGACCTGATTTGACCAATGAAAATCAGAAAGCAGAATATAATCAGAGGCTTAATAAATGCTTGCATATTGGTATTTCTCCTCTTAGAATGCGCCCTCTACAAGGCCAACTTCCATGCATGAAGTTCAATTACCCTGAGACCACCATACTGTGAGGAAGTCCAAGCTAGCCTCATGAAGGGGCCACATAAAGAAAAGTTGAAAAACCAACCAATAGTGGTAACTGAGCCTCCAGACACATGACTCGGGTCCAGCCATTCCAACTAGTTCTCAGTCATGCAAACCAAAAATCTGAGGCCCCAGACATCATGAAGCAAACATAAGCCATCCTCAAAAATCCCAAATTTGAAATTCTGATCCTCAGCAATGTGAACAAATGGTTGTTTTAAGCCAATAACTTTGGGGATAGTTTCTTATGTAACAGGGAATAAGTGCAGTGGAGTGAAGAGTCTATTACTTGCCCAGTGACAATAGCTGACTTAAGGCTAAAATGTTGATTTACATTCCCATCAAACTGACCACCATTTTTAGTCATTTTAATATTGAAATGGACTAGTTCCATAACCACAGATGAAGCATCAAATCTTCCAAGAGAAAAGTCTACCCTCCTCAAAGATGGCAGAGAGTAATTCTATCAGGTATGTTCACAGCTCTTTTCTCTTCCTCTTCAGAAGAGGGGACCAACTGGTGTAGCTCCAACCCAAGAAGGAGGGACATCCCCTGCTCCTCACCAGAGCACATGGGGATGCCCAGATAAATTCTCTTGATATTTGAGTTTCGATTCCTTTTGACTCTGTACTTAAGTTCCTCATTCCAGAGACATTAACAATTTCCTTTTAAATATTTATGCTTACAACATCACACAGAGTTTCACTGAAAGATGATCAGGTTTCAACATAGGTAAGCAATGTTTCCTTCCCCAAGATGATAGATAAGTTCTTTCCAGGTTAAGATGGTCATGAGATCATCCTCTGGCCCTGGAGCTGCTGCTGCTGCTGCTGCTGCTTTTGCTTTTGGGGCTGAGTTTAATAAGCGAGCGAGCGAGAGAGCGCGGGGGGGAAAAAGGCAGAGAATGACCGCCATCTACCCTCCGTTCCTGGGCGCGCTCTCATTCATAGCAGCCTCTTCATGAATTACAGCTGAGGGGGGCGGGGGAGGGGAGTACCACACAACACCCCAGCAAACCTCCGGGCCCCCAGGTATGGCGAGCTCGTGTGCCGTGCAGGTGAAGCTGGAGCTGGGGCACCGCGCCCAGGTGAGGAAAAAACCCACAGTGGAGGGCTTCACCCACGACTGGATGGTGTTCGTGCGCGGCCCGGAGCACAGTAACATACAGCACTTTGTGGAGAAAGTCGTCTTCCACTTACACGAAAGCTTTCCTAGGCCAAAAAGAGTGTGCAAAGATCCACCTTACAAAGTAGAAGAATCTGGGTATACTGGTTTCATTTTGCCAATTGAGGTTTATTTTAAAAACAAGGAAGAACCTAAGAAAGTCCGCTTTGATTATGACTTATTCCTGCATCTTGAAGGCCATCCACCAGTGAATCACCTCCGCTGTGAAAAGCTAACTTTCAACAACCCCACAGAGGATTTTAGAAGAAAGTTGCTGAAGGCAGGAGGGGACCCTAATAGGAGTATTCATACCAGCAGCAGCAGCACCAGTTTTTCAAAGCCTCACAAATTAATGAAGGAGCACAAGGAAAAACCTTCTAAAGACTCCAGAGAACATAAAAGTGCCTTCAAAGAACCTTCCAGGGATCACAACAAATCTTCCAAAGAATCCTCTAAGAAACCCAAAGAAAATAAACCACTGAAAGAAGAGAAAATAGTTCCTAAGATGGCCTTCAAGGAACCTAAACCCATGTCAAAAGAGCCAAAACCTGACAGTAACTTACTCACCGTCACCAGTGGACAGCAAGATAAGAAGGCTCCTAGTAAGAGGCCCCCCATTTCAGATTCTGAAGAACTCTCAGCCAAAAAAAGGAAAAAGAGTAGCTCAGAGGCTTTATTTAAAAGTTTTTCTAGTGCACCACCACTGATACTCACTTGTTCTGCTGACAAAAAACAGATAAAAGATAAATCTCATGTCAAGATGGGAAAAGTCAAAATTGAAAGTGAGGCATCAGAGAAGAAGAAGTCAGCATTACCGCCATTCGATGACATCGTGGATCCCAACGATTCAGACGTGGAGGAGAATATGTCCTCTAAATCTGACTCCGAGCAGCCCAGTCCTGCCAGTTCCAGCTCCAGCTCCAGCTCCAGCTTCACACCATCCCAGACCAGGCAACAAGGTCCTTTAAGGTCTATAATGAAAGATCTGCATTCTGATGACAATGAGGAGGAATCGGATGCGGCAGAAGATAATGACAACGACTCAGAAATGGAAAGACCTGTAAATAGAGGAGGCAGCCGAAGTCGCAGAGTTAGCTTAAGTGATGGCAGTGGTAGTGAAAGCAGCTCTGCTTCTTCACCCCTACATCATGAACCTCCACCGCCATTATTAAAAACGAACAACAACCAGATTCTTGAAGTGAAGAGTCCAATAAAGCAAAGCAAATCGGATAAGCAAATAAAGAATGGTGAATGTGACAAGGCTTACCTGGACCAGCTGGTGGAACTTCACAGAAGGTTGATAACGCTGAGGGAAAGACACATTCTGCAACAGATTGTGAACCTTATAGAAGAAACTGGACACTTTCATATCACAAACACAACATTTGATTTTGATCTTTGCTCGCTGGACAAAACTACAGTCCGTAAACTACAGAGTTACCTGGAAACATCTGGAACATCCTGAGGATACAACAACTGGATGCATCAAAAACTATTGCTTTTTGGGGGGGGGGTTGTGATTTTTTTTATTGTTGTTTATATGAAAACACTCAGAATGATGCAACCAAAAGGGAAAAAATAAAAATCAAACAACCTTCAGCTTTATTTTCCTTTAAAGCCAGTCATCATCTCTTGATAAAGGAGAGGTTAAGCAAACCAGCCTCAGCGGACCACTCTTCTCTCCAAGGAAATCCCCAGGAAGAGTTAGCCTGGATAGCCTTGAAAACAAACAAAGCAAACACAATACAAGAAAACTTAAAGAATGTGTATGGTATCATGTCTTTCTCCATGGTGGTTCATTCCACAGGATGAACGCATACTCAACACACTGCCTTATTACATAACTGATCTATTTATTATCGCATACAGATATTCTAAAGTCGTTGAGGGAATGACACCACCAGACATTATGAGTACTTGGTCCCGTGGATGCTCTTTCAATGCAGCACCCTTGCCATCCCAAGCCCAGTGACCTTACTTGTATACCGTGCCACTTTCCACCAACTTTTTCCAAGTCCTTTAAATTGTTGCAGTCTGTGTTTTCCACCTTTTGTTTTTCCAGTTCCAGGACACAAATTTTCAACTGGGGGGACCAAATAGCCACTTTGATTTTCTTCTTTGTGGTCTTTTTTTCTGAAAGTTGGGACCAGACCTTGGCTGTATCCATGTAATGATCTTGGACCATGGTAGAAAAGGCACCAAATAGGATCATATGACTTGCTGTCTAGCCTTAGTCAATAAACCTGTAGGACTTGTACAAGAGGGTACCTGTAAACTTCCTGACTGCAGCATTGTCGAGCTGTCACCGACATTCTTGTGTCTGTTTTACTGTTACAATATTAGGCAAATATGGAAGTAAAGGCATTCCACAGGATCAGCATTTGAAAAAAAAATTCCAATCCTGTTTTCTAAAGAAATGTAGAAATTCTTAATTTGGATCTATTTATTAGAGGTTCAGCTCTCTTCAGCTGCCAGCTTGGTATTCATCTTTATTGTAAAACCAGGAATCAGAGTTTTGTTTGTTCACATACGATTCTCTTAGACTCTTTTATATTTGAAAAATTAAAAATCTTTCTTTGGGGGAAAAATCTTGGTTATTCTGCCATAACAGACTGTGTATTAACTTGTAGATTCAGTGGTTCGAAACCTGTTTAGTCCCTTGCTAATGTTTCCAGAAGGATTTCCTGTATTGGTGAAAGTAAAGATGGTTGGGGGGTGGGGGATATTTTTGTTCTTGTACCCTTGTTTTGGAATTAGAACTCTGTCCTGTGGCATGCAAACGAAAGCAAATTATTTTTTAAAAGAAAAAAAAAAGATGGTCATGATTACCAGATAGCTCCCAGTTATATATTTAATAAGTTATTAAGACCCTGGACTATAACTCATTCATTATAGGCATGATTCTTCACAATGCTGTACTTTAAATGCTGTACTCTTAGATGTTCTTTAATCAATAAATGCTTTTAGGATTTGGGGTGTGAACACATCCCCTGAAGTGTTTATCACAACAATGTTAGTTTTCCAACTCAACTACATGCCTCAGTTCAACCCCATGTGTGACTCATCCCCATCTCATGTGTTCTATTACAACATCCACATATCATCATCTTTCTGATGAGGATTAGAGAATTTCTAAAATATATCTGCACTGAGGTCATGCAAAAAGGAAAGAGAGTGCCTCTGATGTATTTAACCATCTGATGACCTAACTATACTTGGTAGTTTTACTTAAGAACTTGTGTGTGTGTGTGTATGTGTGTGTGTGTGCGCACACTAATCATACAGTATATGGACTGTCCTACTCACCAAAACTTCTCTTTGAAATTTAAATGATAATCCATTTAATAGAATTATGAGTCATCTCATAAAAACTACACATCTATTTATGCTAATTTCAAGGTATGCAGACACAACATAGCCCTCGCGCACGTGATATACATACACACATACTAGAAGAAATTGTAAAATAACAACTATCCTTGACTGAGCTTTACATCATTATCTCATATAACATTTGTCACAAGCCCGAAGGGCATTATTATCTTCACTTTATGACTAAGGAAACTAGGCTCGGGTGGAGTACACCAACCTGCCTCTGATCATTCATCTATAAAATGATGGAACCCGGATCTGTACCCAACATACTTGGGCTTCATGTCACCCATGTCAAAAATAGTTGCTAAAGAGTTGTGTAAAATCTGAACAATGGACCATACATTCTCAGGAATAGTTGCTGATGGATTTGTCTAAAGTGTGAATGCAGGGGTGAGAAATTTGAGTTTTCTATTTTTAAATCAGAATTCATATTATTTCAGAGGCAATGGGTTGTGTGATCTCATTTACATGGTACTAGAACAATATACATGATTCAGAAATAGTCACTCAGGATCACAAAGGCACAGACTTTTACAACCAAGAACTTCATCCTCATTAACCAAACCTGGAAGTGTTCAATGTTCTGTGCACAGAGATGACCTCTTAACTTGCAACTACCCTAAAGCTATACCAGTCCGCACCAGGGGAGCTGATGGCACATTTCAAACCCAGAGGATCTCACACCTTAAATGTCTGCCCAGCTGGACCTTATACTTACTTCTAATTCCTAGAATTAGAAAATTTTCCAAAATTTTCTCTCCCCTACACTCAAAGAACATAAAAGTATGAGATGGATGAAGACAAGGTAGAAATAATTGACAGGCCACCATTACACCACATATTTTCAACCATCATTAGCTGGAAATATTTTATCCAGAGTCTTATCACAAAAACATATTGTGAAGGTTTCCACTCATCACCTCCAATGACTTGGGATGCAGTAGTTTCGAGTCACCGCCCTGACCCAAGTCTTAGGTACATGCACACATACAACCTGGGGATATTATTAAAATGCAGATTATGATTTGTAGCTCTGGGTTGGGGCCCACAAATCTGCATTTCTAACAAGCTCTGAGATGATGCTGAAGATGCCGATCCCTGGACCATAGTTGGGAGTAGCAAAGTGGTGATTATAGATGATCTCGATCCATCAATCTCGTGGCAGGTCCCCTCAACTGAATGTCATTTCTATAAGCCAGTCTCAATCAACTCAATATAGATTGAGCTGGGTGAATGACACAGCCGGACAGGTGGCATAACTGGAATTCCATTAGCATAGTCTTGCTCAAAGCAAGCTAAACCTGCAGGAGCACTGATTGAGACCTAGAAGGAGGGTGTTTCTTCCATTCTTGCCAATAGAAAAGCAGAATGGACTCTAAAAATTAAGGAGATGCATCACCTTGTTCCAAATTATTCCTGGACTCCATGCACAATTCAAGCCATAGAAGTTCACAAGAAATCAGATCTAGCTGGCCGCAATAGAGCACACCTGTAATACCAGTGGCTCAGGAGGCTGAGGCAGGAGGATCATGAGTTCAAAGCCAGCCTCAGCAAAAGCAAGGCACAAAACAAACTCAGTGAGACCCTATCTCTAAATAAAATACAAAATGGGGCTGGGGATGTGGCTCAGTGGTTGAGTACCCCAGCACCCCCCCAAAAAAAATCAGATCCATTAGAGAGAAGAAAAAACACTGTCTAAGGTTGTCTATTGTGTTAGTAGCCCAGCACTAAAAAGTGTGCTTCTGTTTCCATCTGAAGGAGGATTCACTTATAAAAATCATCCCAAATTGTCTTCAAGGACAATTTTTTTTTTATTCAGTGAGCCAAACAATGGCTGAAGTTTTAAGAAAAAAACAAGTCTAAAAAAATAAAACTGTGAAATGATGTCCTGTTCCACACTAAACCAGCTTGGGCTGGATTGCATTTATGATTATTATTGATGCCATTTTTCTTTGTTTTCAAGAAATTCACATGGGAATGGATGGAGTCAGAGTAAAGAACCAACGAAGGAGTAGTAATTAGACACCTACTTGTGCCTGCTATGGAGCCAGTCACCGCCAGGAAGACAAAAAGAAGATAAAAAGTCAGAGCTTTGGAGAAGAAAACTAAAATATGCAACATAGTCCCTTGGCCCAGCCACAGTTCTTGTCACCTGTGATCACGGTATGCAATCTTAATAATTACTACCTCTGCTCGTCATGATAATGAAATTGATTCGAGTTGGGAGGAAGAAAGGAAATACGTCTCTTTAGTACAGCTCCTTCCACCCTCTGGAAGCTTTCTCCCACCTTAACAAAAACTGCATAAAGCCATTCACGACCCCCATGCCCACCCTGCCAGGGGTGACGGGCCTCGCCCCCTCTGCAGCATCCAGACATTGCCACCTGGCCTTCCCTCGCGAGGATCAGCTTGTTTTCCCAGAGAGCAGCAGTCATTACCTGAATGGCAGGTTTGCCACGCAAGCTTCCTTAATGTGGGGCTTTGTAGACATCACGTCCCGGTTGTCATTAGTGTCCTCTGAAAACAGTAATCAGCTGGCAGGCCAGAGAAGGACATTCCAAGAAGAAAACGCCTTATTACAAATGTTTGGGAAGCCGTGGAAAATCTAATTTATTTGTTTGTTTGTTTGTTGTGTTTGTTTAGCTCAAGAAAAGGGCTAACTTGTACACGATGCATGAGAATGGAAGTCGTCCGGATGTACTGAACTGTACTTGGCAACAGTGCTGGGAGTGGGGGAGGGACACACTTACCGGTTGGCAGCCCTGCAGAAGGAGGGGTCTCTCTCCACCCCTGCACCCCTGCAGGAGGCTGAGCCTAGGGCAAGAGATCCTATTGTGGGTTCATGGCTTATTACCTTTATTACTCATTCTCCCGCTCTTCTCCATACAGTGTTAGGTGGTTAGAAGGTTCTAGAAGAGGCCCTGCTCCAGGAGCTAAAGCATTTTCTGAGTCTTTCCTCTGTCCCTACAGCAAAAATCAACACAGTCCAAGGGAGAAGACGCTGTCACTCCAGTGTTCCCTCTTCCACCCCACCCCCCATGATCTCTCAGCCATCAAGAGGCCAACATGACCAAGAGGCAGTTCTGTCTCAGTCCACCCTGGAGCTGCCTTACGAGAGCAGACATGCAGGTCAGTTTCCTTCTCTATCTCAGCATCGGCCTCCTGACTATTTCTTCAATGCAAAGGGTTAAAGCCACGCCCTCCAGAAAAGCTATGCTGAGACTTTGGGAAACTGGACAAGGGATTCTGGGGACCCACACCTCTGGGCCAGCTGGAGACCCATCCCAGGGTCCAGAGACTGGGCAGCCTGGACAGGAGAGACCCAGACACCTGACACAGGGGAGCTGTGCTGATGGAGTCTGGGTTGGGAGTCCAGGGCTTTGGTCCTTTTCCAGTATCTCCTGATAGGACGTGGGCTCTGATCCTCCCCACTTTGCCCACCAGAAGTGTGTCAAGGGAGGAACTCACAGCTGACTCCAAGGATCCTTTAGAAATAAAATTTTTTAAGTGGTCTCCACTACTCTTAAATGATCCAGTGATATCTGGAAGGGGCCTGTGTGCTCACTGGGGTCGCCCTAGCAGAAAAGGACAGGCACTCACTTCTGCCCCCCACCATTTTTCTGGTACCTGCAGTAACCTCTGATGCTTACCAAAAAAAAAAAAAAAAACTCATTATAAAAGGCAGAAAGATGTATCTCTTCTACCTCCAGGATTTTCCTTTTCTTGGTCACTTCTCATTTCTTCTCCTCCATGTTCAGCCTCAGAACAATGTCCCTAAAAAGGGAGGGTAACAACTATCTAAACTGCTACCATCAGCAAGGGAAGTGTCACTGAAACCGCAGGCAGCCATCCAGACCTCGGCCTCCCACCCAAACTTGAAGGAAACAATCCATTCTCAAGGTCAGGTGGTGAACAGAAAGTCCCCGTCCTACCCTAACAATCATCCCTTCTCTCAGTGCTGGCTTGCTTTCCAAGATAACTTGTTAGGATTTATTTCCATCTTGGCATTTGTGTCTTCGAGGCATCCAGAAAGAAACCTTGTGTATCGCCCCACAGAACAAAAGAGAGAAAGAAAATGTTCTTGGATCAGCTTCTCAAAAAATCTTAAACCAGATTCTCCTGGGATGTTTCGGGCCAGTCACGCTGGTTACTTGATACGGTGGCATCTTTCTTTGAAAATTTAGAATAAACAATGGATTGAATGAAAAGTTTAAAAGTCTACAATGTCCACAGCACTGGCTTCTAAATTGCTACGATGCTGGTCAAGAGCTTGTCTGCCCTTTGGGGCCACCGCCTTCTTTACAGAGCAAGACAGGGAGTACAAGATTTCCAAACAGAGGGCAAAGTTGCTTGTCAGGAATGTTGTAAGAGGAACAGTTCAAAAGGATTTGAACCAGGACTTTCTGATTTGATTATTTTCTTCTTAATTAGAATTGAGTTTTGAGTCTACAGAGAATATATAATAATAGGTAAAGGGAAAATATTAACTGTGCTTTCAATTTCCATAGATGTTTATAGGTCAAAGGGATGGCCAAATTGCACATGAAGTTTCAATAGGACACAGCCACACCGTTCAGTCTACACATTTCTATGGCTGTGCTTAGGCTAACACTATCTCCCTGACCCACGAGCCCTTACATATTTATCTTCTGGCCTTTAGAGAAAAAGATTTCCAACCTCTGCTACAGATGACAGAGCAGGAGAAAAATGAAAATTACAGCCAGGAATGGTGGTACACACCTGTAGTCCTGTAATCCCAGCAACTCAGGAGGCTGAGGCAGGAGGATTGAAAGTTCAAGATGAGCCTCAGCAATTTAGCAATACCCTGTTTAAAATTTTTAAAAAACTGGGGATAAAGCATCCCTGGGTTAAATCCCAGTACCACAAAAAAAAAGGAAAGAAAGAAAATGAAAATTGCAGTAGAAACAGACAGACCTATCCATCCATATCTCTGTCTCAGAAAGGTGAACAGACCATTAAATCTTCACTAGCAGGAGAGAGTCTTGACCACTTCACTAAACACAGGCTACTAAAAACAGGCGTGGATAATTTGAATTGGATAGTTTAGGATCAGTGTAATCACTTTAAAGATTGAAAAGTGTCTGTGTTTCCCCTCAGGTAACTCATGTTTATGGCAAAAATTAAAAGTAAGACAAAAGATATGTATTGCTTTTTATTTTAAAAACTGTATGTTTCCCAAATAGTTTTCAAGATAATGGTCAATTTTTGCTGTGCACTAAGAAATACATCATGCTGTCCTTTGAAAAACTGCCAATTTGAACTGAGCTAAAACACACACACACACACACACACACACACACACACACACACACACACTCTGATGAGTCACAAACCTGAGTTTCACTAAGAGCCTGGGAGGGTTGCTTTGGCCCTTATTAGATATGAAGGGCAAGAGCTCCCCCTGCTGGCTTAATAGCAACCTAGGCCCAGACTCCATGTATTTTTCTGATCTAGGATGGTGTCCAACAAAGATCAATGTCCACAGTTTCATGAGGAATAGAGGAGTATCAGACATTCACAATTCATTCCCAAAAGATCATAGCAATTTGAGATTTGTACCACATGTGTCATATCAAGGAATTTCTACCTAAATGGGAGCCACTGGGTTTTTACCACCCTTAAACCTCCCGGCTCCCTAAAAAAAAAAAAAAAAAAAAAAAAAAAATTAACTATAGCCTTCTATACCACTTTATGGCACACGAAGTCTTGTAAAAATGAACAAAGAATTTTATTTCTCATTTGATACAGAATGCTGGCCAAGTGTTTTGTTCTAAATACATTGACTCATGCGAAATTGCCAATATTCCACTCTTGGTCCATGCAGACAGCACCTGAATATAATTAGTTCATCAACAATGGACAAGATACCCAGGAGAATATGGAGGTGTGAAGTGTGGCAGGCTTTGGTTCTTGGAGGCTGGGGATACAGGACACAAACCCTCCAGCCGCATGAGTTTCCCCAGTGCCTCCTCTGAGCTCCTCTGTCTGATGAAGTGGACACTGGGAGTTTATGGTACCTGTTTTGTCACTTGGGCCACTCTGCTCTACTTGATACATACACTTGATATATTCCTTAAAATGTCCATGATGGTTTGATGCTATGGTCCCGAGGTTAAAAGCACAAGGAATCATGGCTTCTTATTTCTCAGATCTGCAAACAGTGTGACCAAACTCCATCCTCCAGGACAGAACAAAAGCCATTATAACTTCCACTGAGAACATCACACCGTCCAGCAGATCCCAACTGAAGTTGAATGAGAACCACTGGCTGAAGCGTTTCTCCTGAATCTAATTATAATTCAACATAATCTTGTGGATGGAGAGCGAGCAAGAACCTCACAGCTGTATGAGATATCAATCACAAGAGCCAAAGCAGAAAGAAAATCATCCAACAGAGGGAGCCAAAGAGAAACGCATACTTATTTTTTAAGCATGACAGAATCTTAAGACTTGAGAGCCTGTATGTACAACTATAATGCACCAATTTAAAAAAAAAAAAAGTGGGGGGAGTAAAAGACTTGAGATCCCAAATGACATATTTTATCACATTGATATTATTTCCTCAAAGGTCACAGTTACCCTGTGCCTTTTGACCCCAGCCAGATCTTGTGATAATTTTTCCCCAAGACAAAGCTGATATGATTCTTTTATGTTCACTTTTACCTAGAAAAACATGCAAACTTCTTATTTAGATTAAGGCATATGTCAAAATGCATTTTGAATGATAGTGGACACCACAAAAACAGAATTTTTACGGGAAAAAATTATTTTCTTCCCCTTTAAAACAGATAAACTGGGTTCTTTCCTTCACAATTTACTGACTTATTAACCATCAACTGGGTGCTCACTATGTTGGACTCTGAATCCAGACCTCCCTGAAGGTATTTTACAGTCCTTTGTTGCAGTTGGGGTATTTAAACCCATCCTTCAGCTTGGCTTCCCATGTCAGCTTCAGTGGCTTCCCATGTCACACAGAGTACATTCAGAGTCCTTGCAGGACATTGGCCATCAGTGGGTCATGGCTATTCACCATTCCGTGGGAGACACCATTGGCTACTGTGACACTGTGTTCATTCCATGGCTGGAGGTGTCACACCTGTGCCATGGAAGAGAGACAGACTGTTTCCAGATGAGCCTTCTTGAGTCATCACTCAAGGTGACTTGCTCACTCACTCAACACCCATTTATTGGCACAGGCCAGTCCTGAAGGTTACCATTATCCAGTGCACTTTTGTCTCAGGATTAATGTGCCAACTGAATTAGATGTCAGAAAAGGGAAAAGGCTTGGAAAGCATTCTCCCAAGGGATATGAAAGCTACTTCAGCACCAAATAACAACCTCTCGTGATAACAGTGTTACATCTGCCAGATGGCATCTGTTCTTGCCTCCTCCTGTCTCTGCCTTGTCCCTCCTTTAGCCACGTGTCCTGTTTACATCCGCGACAGACTTACTCGGTTTTGTACCTGGCTGATACAAAATACTCTCATATATTTTTTTCCCTTTTATTTTATTTTTGATTGAAGTAAATTTCATATAACAAGTATAAACCAATTTTTTTTCTTTTAGTCTCCTTTTTAGTAATTATTATTTGACTCGTGCAAATTTGTGAGCTACCATGTGATAAATTAATACATGCATACAGTGTGTAATGATCAAATCAGGGTAGTTAGTATTTCCATCTCCTTAAGCTTATTTTTTCAAATTTTTGATTAATACATAATAATTGTGCATCTTTATAAGGTCCTAGGAATTTCTAATGATTGGGGGCAACTGGTGGAAAGGGAGCTGGACTGGGTGGCGCATGTAGGAAAGGAAACTGCAATCATGCAGACTGTTACCAGAGCCCTAAACGGCTGCCCCACTCAGGAGGTGTTAGGGTCTCACCTGAATCATTACTAGTTTGCTCTTTATCTTTTTATTTTTAATTGCATTCAAATCTGTGTGCACGTTTTTTGCTACTGGAACAACTTTCCATCTCAATAATTGGAAAAAAAATACATTTGAAAAAGTGATACATTGCCTATACCATTAACTTAAATCTGTGTTTATCGTGTGTGGTCTTTGTGTCTTCTTTTAAAGATTAGAGAACTGCTCCACAGACAACATCCAGTGGCTTCCCATGTCACACAAAGTACATTCAGAGTCCTTGCAGGACATTGGCCATCAGTGGGTCATGGCTGTTTGCCTCTGCCCTCTTTTACTCCCACGTCCCTCCCAACCCTCAGCAGTAGCACCGGGCCCTGCTGCTCCACCCTCACTCACCACCCCAGACCTTTGCCCCGGGAAGTTCCCCCACCCAACTTCTAGATGGCTCTTCCTCTACAATTTTTATTCAAATATCATTCCCAGCAAGGCCCAGCTCATGACTCTAAATGAGAGAACACCCTCCACCCCCACCCTTTCTAGCTGTAGCCCAGGAAGCTAGGTTCTGCCAGGGCAGAAACTTTTGTGATTCTGGACACTATAGACTTAAATTCCTGCTGTGGAAGATGACCATACAGGTTCTGGATTCTTACACCACCTCATCTCACATCAGCATGATTATATCAATCACTTTAGTGTGTGTGTGTGTGTGTGTGTGTGTGTGTGTGTGTGTGTGTGTTGGGTCTATATTCCTCTGCTAGAATGAGCCCATGTTTGTCTATTTTGTTCACTGAAGAACAGTGTCAGGTACACAGCAGACACTGAATAAATATTTATGGGATGATTGAATGAATTCTCAGGTTTACGTCATGACTTATCCACAGGATGCATTACCCATGTCCCTCCTGACTGCCTGGCTAGTTACTCTTCCTTAAGCACTGCTCGGGCATGTCACCACCTTCTGGAAGCCTTCCATGGCTCACTCTCATCCAGCTTTCCTTGAGGATCCCATCTCTATAGCTCCAAATCTTTTCACTAACACATACTGATTTCTAATTACTGATTTTTTAACCAATATCTCCCATGAAGCTGAAGCCTTTTGGCATCATGGACGGTGTCTTGGAGATATCTGGACCACCCCCACTTGTCTATTCAGCATCAGACCCATTGCAATAGATGCTCAAGCAGCCCAAATGAAAAACACGGAGCACTGCCTGACACTTTGAAGCAAGAGAGAAAGGATTCTTCCTGTCCCATGTGAGCCCAGCAGTGAGTCACCACCACCACTGACAAAGTTGGCTCTCTTGCTTTTCCTTTAACTCTTCACTTCCTCTGATTCATCAATCTCAGGACATTCCATGCACCTTATTTAATCAACCATTGAGCTTCTTTCTGTCCCCTCGAAAATAAAAATAACAAATTTCAGGTAATAGTTACATCATCAGGGCATCATCATTTATTTCAAAGCTAGGATCATGGTGCTACCAGACCTGATTTCCCAGTGCCTCCAACAAAATGTAAATATACAATCAGTTGCGACCCTTCCCACACCGTTACCACTAACAGTCCCCAGCAGTGGTTCTGGAGCCTTGCCATGCATCCGGGTCACCTGGGAATCTTGTTAAGACAGAGATGCAGGTGGCTGGGCCCTACCCCTACCCCAGAATTTCCACAGAGGATTTGAGGTGGAAGTCTGAGAATCTTCATTTGCAACCATGGTATTGGTGCTGCTGGTCTGGGACCACCCTCTGAGGTCCCTTCCTCTCCCATAACTTTCCAAGTGGCTCAGGCACTAAATAGATGCATTTGGGGATGGGTTAAACTCCCCTTTCCTCACCAAGACAAGCAGCTGTTGAACCTCTTCTCAAACTTTATTACACACATAAACCACCTGGGGAGCTACTAAAATGCAGATTCTTATTGGGGCAGATGGTAGGGGAGCCGGCTTTGGGGTGATGCCAATGCTGCTGGTCCACAGAACAAATTCTGAATTGAAAGCTTTACAACTTGTCCCAAGTAGATTAGCACTAAAGTGATTTTCTTGGATCTCAAAGCTATGAGAAGGCTCAAAACATTGGATTTCGCATCAGAGCACTAAAACTACCAATATACTTTTACTCTTTGCTTAAATTGTTGACAGAATAGAAACAGGTTAACATGTTCACTTTCATCCACATAAAACTTTCATTATCAGTGGGACGGCTGACTCACTGGCACCGCCCAGAAGTACTAGCGCTCTATTCAAACAACAGGAATAGGACCCTAGAGAGATGGCTGGGAGGGCGGGACTGTTGATAGGCGCTGATTAATTGAGGAACTTGCTCTTTGTCCTATGATAAATGGTGATTTGATACATAGTTTCAGCATTTAGCCTTCCGCTGACACTCTGCTTCGAACGCATTATTAAGCCCAATTCTACCCCAGACCTGTTTTCTGTTTTCTTTTCTCTTCTCTTTCTTTCTTGATTGCTTGCTGGCTGTCTTGTTTTCTTTGGCTAGAGATTTTAGTGATGGAGAAGTCAAAAAGAGCATAAACTCCTCCAAAACCTACCTAATCCCCACACTCCCTTACACCTGCAGGGGAGGGTACCACCTACATAATTTGTGGGTCCCTGATGGAAGGCAGGACCCCTGTCCAAAAAAATTGTTGAATCTCTCAACATTGTGACAGCAGAGAATTAAATGAGAGCCAGCCCTTCTAAGGTCAGATGTCCCTGAGGCCAGCCCTAGGTGAGGAACTCAGACTGGGAAACCCATGAATTTGCAAATTCTCATCCTCCTCCCTTCTGTCTCCTTCTCCCTTCCCTATTTCCTTTATGTCAGGAAAGAAGAGCAAGGATGAGAACAGTGGTGTCATTCATTCCATGGGTGAATAAAAACTTGTTCCTGGTCTCCTCTTCTTCTTGCCTTTCTTCATTTTTTTGCGAAGTAACTCAACCTCCTGATTAAGAAAAGCCTTAGTAGATGCCACTGATTCCGAGGGCTAACCTGAGGTCTACCTTTGGCCTGACTGTGATAACGTGGTTTACCTAACCTATGATAAGGAAATGGACTATACAAATATGATTAGAGGGGAGGGTGTGTCATCTCCTCAAATGACAAGCTTTTAAAGTCATCAGACAGCATGGCGGATGAGTCACCATGGATCCTGTTCAATCCTCCTGGTTTGGAAGGTGCAGATGGGGGCCAGAGCAAATCCATTTTGTGAGGCCAAGCACCACCCTTAGAATTGCCAAATTGGAAATGTGCTGTGAGTGCAGAGGACACATCCTGTTTTGAAGATTTGGTCCAAACTCAAATAAAATATCTCATTAAGAATTTTATATAGGGCTGGGGATATAGCTCAGTTGGTAGAGTGCTTGCCTCACATGCACAAGGCACTAGGTTTAATCTCCAGCACCACAGTGGGGGGAAAAAGAATTTTATATTGACTATGTTTTGGGTTAAAAAAATAAATACATATGTATATACATATATATATGGTGAAAATATGTACATTATTAAAATGAGTTCCATCTGTTTCTTTTTACTTTTTTTACATGTCTTAGTAGGAGATTTCAATTTCCCTGTGGGGCTCACTGTTGGACAAAGTTCTGGAAGGGGATCTGAGCTCTGCTTATTCATCTTCATTGGATTATAAACTCCATGGGGTGGGAATACAGGACCAGCCCTGGATGTCACCAAGGGAGGAACAACCTGATAGCTGAGTTCATCTCTCAAGGTCTTGCTACACCAAGTTTCCTTCTCAAGTTCTCTCCACCCAACCTCACTCACACACACTTCATGAACACACACTCTCACACACTCACACTTACACTCACACAGAAGCTGGCAGACTTTGAGACAGGAGCTTGTCTGTGCATCTTTCTGTCCTCAATGCCCAGCACAGTCCACCATCTAAGTGCTCTGTGTCAATCATCCATAGCTCCTCCCACTGGCAGTACTTTTGGGTCACTTGATATATACACTTCAAAGTAATCACATTGGCTCAGTTATGTTTGCCCCCAACAGGCTGTCCTCCAGTGCCGCAGTCTGGCTGGGCACAATTCAGGAGCCACTTGTCAAAAGAAACTAACTTTATTTTTAGAACTACAACCGCCAAACAAAACAGCTCCTCAGGAAAAAACCCTCAGAGCCCAACTGCCACCACCGGCTTCCCCAAGCCTCTCACCCCAACACAAACCTCACCACCTCCCACAATCCTCCTGCTCTTGAGGCTGATTGGCTGGGTCGCGTGGGCGGAGCCAAAGAAGTCCCCCAATGAGCAGCTCTGTGGAGGAGCAAATCAGCTAGATGTTGCTGGGGCCGCTGTGAGCCAATCATCAGCTGGCACTCTGAAGGGCAGGGAAACAGCCCAATGAACATCACCGCAGAGGAGCCAATCAGCTAGATGTTGCTGGGGCTGCTGTGAGCCAATCATCAGCAGGCAGCTGGAAGTTTGCTGGCAGCTGGAAGTTTGCTCGGGCCCCTTTGGCTGTGGCTCTCAACACTCCAGCTTGTCTAACATAGCTCCATGAATTCCACCCACACCCATGACAATGCTACCAGCCTGATATATGTTGAATGGTAAATGTTAGTAGCCCTTTTTCTTGTCACCACCAAGTTTATAATCGCCATACTTCCCCTGTGATCACAGCTGCTATGAGTGGCTACAACTCACTGGGTGCTTCTGAAAGGGTAAAGTTTCTAAGCTGGAAACCTTGAATTGAAATGTAAAAGATTAGGTACTATTAAGTTCCTCTGTTACACCCAGATTCCTGAGATAGTTAAGACAACGCCCTACTGGCCATTCAGCCTAGGGCCCTGTGCAGTTCGTCACAGGGCCCGAACCAATCAGTTTGAATGTGTACCCAGTTTAGAAGTGACCAATCACCCCTGCCCAGCCTGTTCCCGCCAATGAATGGACTAATCATGTATCAGAGTTGTTGTTCAATTTTCCCGCGCCTCATGATGATTTGTTCTGATGTATGCAAAGCCCCCCACCCTCTCCAAAAAGTGTACTTAAGCTCTGCTTGACCTCTGCTCTGGGCTCTGGGCTGCTCTCCCTTCTTGAGTGAGCACAGAGTCCCAGCGCGCTGGAATGGATCCAATAAATCCCCCTTGCCACTGCATGAAGCTAGTCTCGTGGTCTCTTTCTCCGACGTTTCGCCGGACCCTTACACTTCCTACGGATCAAGTGCCATGTCATGTGTTTCGAAGGTGGCATTTCATTTCATCCTCACAACACTACTCTGCTGGCTCTTCTCACCATCCTCCACCTGACATGTGGGAAAAGTGAGACTCAAAGAGGTTAAGATCCTTGTCTAAGTTCACGCAGCAAGCAAGTGGCACAGGCAGATTCAAATGCACATCTCCAAGGTCTGTGTTTCAATCTGCCATGTCTACAATGGAGCACAGTGCTCAGAATCATCAGCGCAGCCGAGAGGCCAAAAGGAAGTAGGGCCATTTTGAACAGTGAGTGAATATTTGCACCAAGACAGAGCTCTTCTTTTTCTTCTTCTATTTTTAAAAATGCATATATTTCTCAATAAATTAGAAAATAGAAAAGGTAAGCCATCAACCTTTTTTCTCCAAATCAAGGAACACATCATCTGGCATATCCTTTCTGCCAGAACACGTATATACACATAGATGTGCACCCATGTACGCACACACACACACACACACACACACACACACACACACTGCATTTCAGTATAACATGGGTCATATCTAAGCAACACTCTGGGAAAATACACTTATGAAGAAAATGGAAGAGTCATTCAGAAGAAATTGCCAATGATTTTTTTATGCCGAAGCTGAAAGTGTGAAATAATCTTTGAAAGACAGATTTAAAATTTTTGCATCAGGCTCTGGTTTAAAGCATTGTTTTTGTAATCAGCATTCTTCTTCATCAAAAGAGCAGATTCATCCCAAACGGAAGATTTCAACGGCAGCGCTTTTACTCTAGGGATTATCACCTCTGGGTATAAACATTGAAGTGCGATTTTAAAACACCAAGCTTAAAAATAATACCCAAACTACTTGCTAAGTCCATTTTGATAGAATTGCTAAAAGCAAGATCTTTGAAGGATTTTATTGGAGTTCTAAAAAGAGGCTACATGCAATGCTCTGCATTAAAAATGTTGGATAAAATTTCTGGGTGACTCAGATGCAAGATGACAGAGACAAAATGGTCATAATCATTACAGCAAAACAGATGAAGAACTGTCATTTTAATACAAGAGCCTGACAGGCCAAAATAACTGGTTTCTATTTTTACTCTTAGATGAATCGATGATTATATCTTAGGTTTGTCATATAGTTTTTCAGTTTTGATATTGCGAAGGCACTATGTCAGTGTAATTAGAGGAGAGAAAGAAGGACCTGAATTAGACATTAAGAAGCTCTTGTTGAGTTTTAAAACATTCTAGTCCAGTGTCATACTAATGTTCGATAAGCACAAATGGTGGCCAAACACATATGACAGTAAATGCTGTGCTTCTAAAAGGCCACCGGGTAAATCTTTAATAAAGCTTCAAATGACTTAGGAGCAAAATGAATCCTGCAGCAGGAAACAAACTCAGTTATTGGCATGGATCAAATTGCCCAGAAACATCGTGTGTCAACATTAACATCAGCATCTCGGGACCCATGTATTACTCCTCAGTTACTCCAGGCTTCCTAAACCTGTGGTTCTTCTGACAGTTCATTTCACAGGGATGCATTTGTTTGAGAAAAGGGAACATGGCTACCAGCCTGCCCACTCTATTAACATAAGACTTGGCCATAAAATCCTGCTCTATTTTGCTCTGGGCTGAAATTATTTAATATCCTTCAACATATGCATCTAACACAAAAGAAACTCCCCAGGCTCTCCTTTCTTTTCATTGCTTAGAAAAAAAAAATGGAAAACACCAAGCAATGAGGCGTTGAAAATATTAGTTACATTGCGAGAGACGAATAGAAGCAATTCATTCTAGAAAACAGAATTCATAAACCAAGGCCCCTCTGACACCTAGTGAGTCCCCAAGAAGACGTAAAGTCCTTGGTTTAGCAGGCTGGGAAGCACATCCTGGGACTAAAACCCCCAATCACAAAAATGTGTGTAGTGGCAAGGGGCTGTTGTCACGAGGGAACCCTGTGGTTCCAGTTCTCAGCCTTTGCTTTTCTAAATTTAATTCAGAGGCTGCTCACAATGGAGCTGTTCCTCCCTCCCCTCTGATGCTGGAGCAGGATCATGAAAGGATTGCTCACATTCTAGGCTAGCTTTCCAAGTGTACAGCGAGCACTTAACTGGGCCCCAGAGCCTGCAGATTGTGGGACTCATCAACTCTTCATCTCTAGGGTGACTCCGTCTCCATGTTCTGCTCCCACATCCCACACTTCCTCGTTGTTCTTAGCCACTCCCGTTAAAGTGAGGTTGTTGGGCCAGGCGCAGCGATGCACATCTATAATCCCAGTGGCCCAGGAGGTTCCCCAAGTCCAAAGCCAGCCTCAGCAATTTAGCAAGGCCCTGACTCATAATAAAAAGTAAAAAAGGGCTGGGGATGTGGCTCAGTGGTTAAGCACCCCTGGGTTCAATCTCTATTAAATAGATAATAATAATAATAATAAAGTTGTTATTGTTAGAATGTGAATAGATTTATTGAAGACCACTTCTTACCTCATTTCATCCCCTCTCTACTCATCATTTCCTCTCTGGCCCGCCCCTGCTCATTTCCCTGCCCCCCAAGCCTTTGCACATGCTGGCCCTTCCATTCTTAACAGTCAGTCAAGGTCTAGGGTGAATAAGTGACCTAATTGTCCCCAGACTCTCCGGGATTTCAAATCCTATTCCTATTTCATGCTCGCCCTCCACAAAGCCTGCCCTGATTTCTTCAGCTGAAAGGCCCCACTTCCTCCTCTGATTTTCAGCAGTACTTTCTCCGGACTCTTGCCTCCTCCTGTTATACATGCCCACATCAGTATTTCCTCTGCTGGGCCACAATCTCCTCCAGACTCGGACCACCCAGGAAGCACTCAGCAAATGCTTGTTGAAAACAAATTATTTTTCTGTTTTTCTGTTTTTAAAAACCAATTGTCAGAAAGTTCTTTCATGTTTTACCAAATGCATGGTCCAGAAGATATTGACTGTCTTAGTCTGTTTTCTGTTGCTAGTAACATAACACCACAGACTGGATAAGTCATAAAGAAAAGAGGTTTATATTGGTTCATGGGTCTGGTTCAAGGTTGAGAGACCACATCTGATGATGTCATTCCTGCTAGCAGAGTCCCCGGGTGCACAGGATATATCACACAGTGAGAGGGAGTGTGGGAGACCTAGCCAAACTAGCTTTTATAGCAGACCTCTCTGCAGATAACTCATTAACTCACTAATCCATAAACTGAGTGAATGGATTAACCGATCATAAGTGCAGAGTTCTAATGACCTCTTAAAGGTCCTCCTTGGTCCTATCTCTTAATATCTCATAATGGGGATTAAGTTTAACCTGAGTTTCACAGGAGACAAGTCACATTCGAACCATAGTATTGATTTTTTTTTTTTTTTTTTTTTTTTTTTTTTTTTTGCACAGGGATTGAACTCAGGGGCACTTGACCACTGAGCCACATCCCCAGCTCTATTTTGTATTTTATTTAGAGACAGAGTCTCACTGAGTTGCTTAGCACCTTGCTGTTATTGAAGCTGGCTTTAAACTCATGATCCTCCTGCCTCAGCCTCCAGAGCTGCTGGGATTACAGGTGTGAGCCACAGCATCTGATTAGTATTGATTTTTTAAAAAATATTTATTTTCTAGTTGTAGTTGGACACAATACCTTTATTTTATTTATTTATTTTTATGTGGTGCTGAAGATCAAACCCAGGATCTTGCACATGCCAGGTGAGCGCTGCTGATCCACAGTCCAAGCCCCTTAGTATTGATTTTTATGGGCAGTTTTCCTAAAACCTGTTTACAACTCCTAAGAAGAGCATATCATTCTCTTTCTCTCTCCCTCTCCCTATCTCTCTTTCTTATTTCAACCTCCATCCTATATTTTGCAACAATTTTTCAATATGGACTTCTTCTACTCAGTATGGTACTATGCATAATTTTTTTTTACTTCCATGTGTGCACATTAAAAAGTAATGACATGGCATCCCACCAAGCGAAATGCAAACACATCTGCCATGTGTGTTCTAAAAAACTAATTAATAATACATGCCTTCATCTCCTTTGATGTATTTAAATACATTGTACCTTGCTCTGGGAGGATTCTGGGTCCATGATCACTGCACATCTTACAGCTTCCATTTCAATTTTGTGCTATTAGGAGTAAATCAAGGAAGACGTCCAAAGAGTAGGCTTCTAGAGTCAGGTGGAAATAGAATGCCTGCAGTATATACTTATATTAGCCTATTAAGCAGTAGTTTAATTGATGACAGTTTTGCTTCTACGTTGGGTGGTGTTTGCAAGAGAGTTTTCTTGAGTCAAACAATGGAAATCAATTTAGAGAGCAAAGATGTTGCTTAATCTCAACTTTCTATATTTGTACTGTTGCCACAGGCAGGTCATTAACCCCTGAATGCCTCATCCTTCTCATTTACAAAATGAAAAAGATGGCCTGTGAGGTTTTTCAAGGTCTTTTCCGGATATGAGAGCCAATAAAGTTCTTTGTGTTTAAAACTGAGCATGATGGGGGCTGGGGTTGTGGCTCATCGGTAGAGCCACTCACCTGGCGCGTGAGAGGCCCTGGGTTCGATCCTCAGCACCACATAAAAATAAATAAATAAAACAAAGGTATTGTGTCCAACTACAACTAAAAAAATAAATATTAATATATGTTATATATATATATTTTTTAAAATAAAATTAAAAAATGAGCACAATGAAAAACAAAAATACACAAGTAATTGCCACTTGCTTACTCGTTTTCAAAAATAATCAGTTTGGGTTGTTCAAATAACATATTAGTACATCATAAAATCGAATCACTGACCATTTCTTCCCTTCAAATTCCATCCCAAAAAGTTCAATGTTAATTGGCAGTTGTCACTTATGTTATGGGCCAGGCTATATGGGCAATGACCAAACAGACTCCATTTTACCCTGAGACTCCATATCATGTAAGAAATGCTTCTCCGGTGGGAAAGCCCCGCCTCTGTACCCATTAATAGTTACCCAACATAGCATCCTTGGCAACACAAAATGGCAATTCTTATACAATGTAAAATTGTTCTCATGGGTTTCCATTTTTCTTGGGCAATGTACCTTGTCAGAGATTGACTGTCTAGATGTTAGTAACCATTCTCTAACTTGTTCTGAAGTAGGGTCATTTTGACCCACTTCCCTTCTGCTTGCTTGCTGCTATGCCTACCTGGAAAGTCCCTTGGGAAATAACCAAGGTACCCACTGCATTGTCTCGCTCACTGCCCAGTTCAGCTTCTGTACCTGCTTGCTTGCAGCTACATCAACCCAGATATGGTTTTTGCCTTTAAATATCCTAAAATGCTCAGACTCAGGGCTGTTCCTTGCAGAGACAGTTATGGGTCCTGTAGAGAGAAGTCGCTGGCTAAATAAAGACTCTTCCATTTGGACAAAACTGGGACTTGGTGTGTTCTCTGGGCGAACTGCCCCACAACAGCTTAAAGGTAATATTTAACTAACGATCTTACAACCTATAGCTAGGCAACATCTTCTAGAGACTCCACAAATTGTGTCCAAGCACCAAATAGACTACATTTTTAGGTTCTCACAATGAATGAAATGATCCACTTTATGTGATGATGGAGAAAAAGAGAGAAAACCCCAGGCAGCGGTGAAGTCTGTACCAAATGGCACCTTCTCCCAGGATTTGACTGGACTTTTGGAAGATAAAAGTGAGCTAAAATTGTGGTGGTAATTAACATAGGAGGGAGAAATGTGAGACTCAATAAGTTGGAGGAAACCTTCCTACATAGCTTTTTAGGTCCCCTCAGCCTCTCCAGAACAGAATACCCAGCAATCTTCTTCACTTAGTTCCGATGCAGGCGCTGCACACTGGCCAAGCCCACAACCATGTTCCCAGTCACATGGACCCACAAACCCTCTCCCAGCCCTAAGAGGGGATGCCCTTGGGGGTCCCCACTCATTCACCCAAGTCAGGACACAAGGGGTCTATCTTCCTGACTCATCCAAGTCCTCATGCCCCAAGCCCATTCGGTCAACATGTAGTGTCACTCCCTTTCTCCACAGAAAAGTCTTAACTGGGCTTCTCCAGAAATCTTCACCATGGCTGATTTTAGGACTGTCAGCAAACGAGTCTCTGCAAAAGAGTTCAATGTAGATAAACTTCCTATTTTCGTGTTGCCCTGTCTTACTTGGCTGGGAAGAAAAGAGAACTCCAGGTGATGGACACCCCTTACTAGTTTTTCACAAACGTGTGTCCAGTATAGTAGTTTGTAGAAATGTTTAAACAAGGACTCTGGTCTTGAGCTGGGGCTTCACAGAGATGTCTACATTTCTAAGATAAGAAAAGTTACCAACTGGGCTCCATGGTAATAACTGGCAGGGAGAGGAAAGAAAGGGGAGAAGGTGTTGTCCTGAAGGGTTAACTTGCCCAGAACAGTGAAAGAAAGAAACTCTTTTTTTTTTTTTTTTTTTTTTTTGTGGTGGTGGTGCTGGGGATTGAACCCAAGGCCTTGTACATTCCAGGAGAGCACTCTACCAACTGAGCTATATTCCCAGCCACCCAAAAAAAACTGCTTTTATGTGAACTTCAGCAGAATGTGAACTTCTGAGCCCCTCCTCCTACATGCTGGGTATAAAATTCTGAAACTCCCTGAACTCAGGGTTCAGGGGATTGATTGATTACAGCAGAAGCTGTGCCCTCTGAACCTGGCTGCAGCCAAATAAAACTGTTTCCTGCTATCTTCGGTGCCTTGCCTCCTCTGTCCCTACCACAAACAGAGGAATTGGGCCAAAGTGTGTGCACATACCTGCTGGACCCGAGAGAGGTGCACAGGAGAGATCGGTATGGCTTGACCCCGTTTTGACACTGAACATCTTACATCCTTAGAAAACCTCTCTGCCCTGGGAAGGAATGTGGGAGCCCAGGAATGGCTTCCCGGAAGAGATGACAGCCCAGAGAAGACGGGAACAGCGCATGTGCGAGCATGGAACAGAGAGTCGCCTGCGGTGTGTTACTGGAACTCACTGTCTGGAGGGATGAGAAAGCGACCGTGAAGGTAGGTCAAGGGCGATCTTGGAGCGCTGCTCATTGGATCTGACTGTGTAAGTGTCGATTTTGCACAGAAGTGAAACAGATTTGCCCTGTGAGGCAGACGCTTGAGACTAGACCTCAACACGTAAATTGTGCATGGTTAGAAGCAGAAGCTAAGCTGTTGCCTTAAATTGTCAGGCTTTACTGTGATGCTGTGTAGAAGTCAGGATCTGCCTTGGCAACAAGTTATTCCTGATATGGGAAGAACTCCCTTGTGCTCTCTCTTCATCAGGTGATATAAGTATGCAACGTTTTCTTGGCTTTAACACTGAACACTGGTGAAATCACCCCAGACAGGCCCAGTTGCAGGGGTGAAGGGGCTATTTAGAGATTGAATACGAACTTGGAGACACTTGGTTTCAGAGACTGATTCCAGGACCAAAAGAAGATATTCATCTCATCAGTTAAACCTGTGTCCCAGCCCTGAACCACACAGCTTATAGTGTGCCAAAATAAGTTGGTATTTTTTTTTACAAACCTTGTAATTGGTACAAGTATATTGTATTATAAGACTGTTATATTGAAAATGATAATGTGCAGGAGATTAAAAACACTTCAGTATCACAATTTTAGTAACCCCTTTTTAAAAAAAATGTTATTATTATATCAGGAAATGATCCAGATATCCCTCAAATCCAAGAACACATGCATATAGATAAAGGAGGGACCTGTGACTGTCATTTACAGTCTAACATATTATCTATATGAATATCCTTTATGCATGCATGACTCAGTTTTGCCTGTTTATATACTTGCCATCAGTTGAATTGTCCCAGATGAATTATTTTGCTCCTTTTTTTTAAATTCAGCACTAAGCGTTTGAAGATTCATGCATGTTGATAATGTAGCTTATTCATTTTTTCCCGCTGCATGGTATCCCATTGTATGAATATATGTTAATGTGTTTATTCATTCTATTGATGAGCATTTGAGTTATTTAGTTTTTTGTTATTGTTGTTGTTGTTTTTACATAGGAATAAATAATTTACTTAGTCAAAGAAAATAGATATAAGCCAGGTTTTAAATGATCGTATAGCCATTTTATGTCTTTAAAGTCCAGATGAATGAATATTGTATAGAAGAGAGCGCACATGACTATCTTGCCTGTATTACATAGCTGTATTACCTTGCCTGGCTACATAGCTTTAATTTTACAAACTTTCACATGATATTTAGACAAAGCTCTGAAAAATTAAGCCTTTAGATGCCTACCTACCTTTGGAAGTTGTTCAATTTTGTTTCCTGTGTGTGCATATGTACTCCCACTGTGAACAATGCTCCTGGGAATATTCTCATAAAAATCTTCTGGTAAACATGTACAAGAGTTTCTCTGGCATAAATATGCCTAGGAATGGTATCACTGAGTGAGAGACATATGCATCTTCTGCTTGATGAGATAATGTCAAGCTATTGTCCAAAGTAACTGTACCTAATTATATAGCCACCATGAGTGGGGGAGAATTCCTCACAACCACAGCTGGTTCTGCCCAGCCTTGGCACATGTGGACCAGGCCATTTCTTGCCAGTTATATTTTGTAAATATCTTCTCCCTATTTGGGGCTTTTTTTTGTTATAAATATAGAATATTTTCATGAACAAAATTGTTCAATCAGTATCTAGTTTGTACATCACAGTTTATGCTTTTTATATCCTGGTTATGAAACACTCCTTTGCCCTATTCCTACAGACATTGTTCCATGTATTTCCTTCTAAACATCATAGTTTTTCATAGTTTTTATCTTTCACATTTACATCTTTAATGAACCTGGAGTTTATTTTTGTGTATCAGATAAATATTTGCCTAAGATAGAATATAATTCCATTTTTAAATATGGAAATACTCCATTGCTTTCCTAACTCATTTGTAACATTCAGCCAGTTGGAAATGGAGTTTCCATATATAGTAGTTTCTGAGCTCTTTGTGATAATCCATTGGTTTATTTGCAGATCAACACAGGAGTCATTACTCACTGTGTGAAGAGAAAATCTATACATTGAAAATGTAATTTTCATCCTTAACTTGTCAATGTATAAAGCTAATGTGTATTTTTACCCTTTTCCTGAACAGTCCAGGATCTTGAAATAACCTTACTTCGTTCATCCCCTCTGGTTCTCATCTATTTCAATTCTAGTTTTTTTTTTCTTCACAATATGTATATAGTAGTAGCCCATTATCCATGGAGGGGACAGGTTTCATGTCCCCCAGTGGATGCCTGAACAGTATAGAACCCTGTACTGTAGAAACTACTTTTTTCCTATATGCTTTGCAGCATAGCCACATAGTTCTAGAGTTCATCTATCCTTCCAAGTTGTATGCTCTGGTGCCTCCTTTGCATCAGTATAATTGCATTTTGGGGTCATCATTAAGTAAAATAAGGATTCGACGAACACAAGTACTGCGATAATGCACAATAGATCTGATAAATGAGATGGCTACTAATAACTATAGGGCAAGTAGCATATACAACAGGGATACTCTGGATAAAGGGATGATTCACATCCTGGGCAGGATGGAGAGGGGCAGCGTGAACTTTCATCATGCTCCTCATGATGGCACATTATGAATTGTTAATTTAAAACTTATGTATTATTAAATTCTAGGAATCCTCCATTTAATATGTCTGGCTGCAGGTAACAGAAATTGCAGAAGAGAAGCCAAGGGAAAGGGAGAAGTCCACTTTACATTACTTTATAGCCAATGTTCACTCGGGTTTGATCACATACTTAGCACTCTTATTCATTATTCTTTTTTGCAACTCAGAACTTCCACCTGAAATCACCTTTCTTCTGCTTAAATATATACTTCCAGAATATATTTAGTGAAAATATAGAAAGTGATGCTAAATCCAGTTTTTGTTATCCTGAAAATGTCTGTTTTACCCTCCTTCAAAGATAATGTCACTGAGTGAGAAAATTTCAGAATGGCTGTTATATTCTCCCAGCACATTAAAGATGCTGTCCATTTCCAGTGACCGTGTTGCTCTTGAGGAGTCACCTGTCAGTCTAATCACCATGCCTTTGTCGGTGATCTTTCTTCTATCTGTTTGTACGTTTCCCTTAATGATTTGGTTTTCTGTTCTGATGTGTGGAGTCATGATTTTATTCATTTTTCCTGAAATTCATTCTAAGTTTCCATAGATGGCACTTTCTGAGCTCTTTGTGTCTTCAAACAGCTCTGGAAAGTTCTCATTTTTATTTTGTCAAATGCTCTCTGCCTTGTTCTGGAACTCTCACTAAACACATTTAGACCATTTAGCTCTCACCTGCATGCCCCCTGACCCCCTTCATCACTTGGCTGCATCCCCCGGATTTCCTCACAGCCATCTAGTTCAGTGATTCTGTTTAGCCTTGCTTAATATGTTCCTGGACCTGGCCACTGAACTCCTAATTATATTATTCATTTCTTCTGGCTTATTTTTTATATGTACTTGGCAGATCTTATAATCTCTTAGTAATTACTCCAACTTTCAAGTTTATCTTTAGTTTTCTTAAACCCTTTATTCTGGGCATAATCATCTGCCACATATCAACATTTTGGTCAACAAAGTGATGGTGAGGACATAAGATTATAATGATGATAAAAGCTCATACTGCCTAGTGACATCATAGTCATCACAGCCATAGTGACATCATAGAACATGCATAGAATATGCATTGTCTGGGGTGATGCTGATGTAAACAAATATACTGCACCAACAATTGTACAAAAGTCTCCAGAGGGGTTAATTGTACAAGCAAGCACATATAAGTGTAGGCATACAAGTACATTCAGGACATACTACTTCACAATGATAGCAAATGACTATGTTACCAGTTTATGTATGTACACACACACACACACACACACACACACAAAACACACAACACACACACATTCACCCTATAGCCTAGATGTGTGCTAGGTATAACTAGATGTGTGCTAGGTATACCATCCGGGTTTGTGTAATTAGACTCTGTGATGTTTGGGCAAAGAAGTCACCTAATAACATATTTATCATTATATCTCTGCCATTAAGTGATGGATGACTGTATATTTATATTTTCCCTTAGATGATTCCACAGCAACTGAGATAACAAATCCATGGACTCACTGAAGTGCAACTGGGCAGAATTACCAAATAAGTATAAATCAAACCTGAACATGCCATATTAACTGTGTAAACTGCCATAATGTAAGTTTACTACATCAAACCCCTTGTACCCACCTCCCAGCTTCAACAAAATAACTTCTGGTCAAATATCCTTCATCTGTATACCACCCACCATCTGGAGAAGACAACCTCTCCAGAGACTGCAGATTCTACATCAATCATATCTGAGTTGCAATCGCTTGTCCATGACAAAGGAAAAAAAAAACAGAAAGTAGAAAGTCCTCTGGAAATATAGTGCTTAAGATAGCACTCCAAACCACAAACCAAATGGAATAGTAATCATTAACACCCTCACCAGAGTCATCTCAGAGGTCAAAAAATGCACTTCTTTTAAATTTTTTTTTTAGTTGTAGTTGGACACAATATCTTTATTTTATTTCTATGTGGTGCTGAGGATCGAATCCAGGGCCTGGCACATGCTAGGCAAGCACTCTATTGCTGAGCCACAACCCCAGCCTCCCCCAAATGCACTTCTTTTTAGCTACAAAAAAGTTGACTCTAATCAAAGTTCTCATTTACAGCTGCAGTCATCCAACAGCGTGGAACATCAAGGGTTATTGGAATATCCATTATTTTGTGTATGAACAAGGGTCAACAGACAGAGGTCTGTAGAGACTCAGTCCTCAGGCATAACTCAAAAAAAAATGAATTACTAGGAAATACTAGCTTGATTTCCTGTGATCACTCTAGAAGAGAAAATAATCTAACAAATCAAAAAGCTCAATCACAGTTCTCCTGCCCTGGCAAAAGAAGACAAAAAGCTCTCTGATAGGAATTTTTTCTACTCAAACAAATTAGGAGATTGGATGACTACATAGTAATGGCCTTATTGTATCAGATCTTAGTTCAGATTTAAAACCTTAAGAACCCATAAATACCAGCAAAAACTGGTGGGATAACACACAAAGTTGTTTCTTAAAAAAAAAAGGGGGGGGGGAATTTGAACTCTTTGACTTAAATATTACTGGGTCCAGCCATAAGGAAAACTGGTGCTAAAGGAGAAAACAGAAAGCATCATGTTTAACAACTGCCTTTACAGCCAGAGAGCTGTTAGTCAGCTCTTTGTCACTGTGACCAATAAAGAGATAAACAACTTACAGGAGGAAAGGTGTATTTTGGCTCAGTCTCAGAGGTCGGGGTGCAAAGTTAGTTGGCACCATTGCTTTGGGCCTATGGCAGCCCGGCACATCATAGCAGGAGTGCACCCAGAGAGCTGCTCGCTGGTGGCAGCCAGAAAGCAAAGCTGCCAATTTTTCTTAACTCTCTTCCACTAGGCCCCACCTCCGAAAATTCCCACCACCTCCCAATAGCGCCACAGGTTAGAGACCAAGCCTTCCACACATGGGCCTCTGGGGGGTCCCTCCAGATCCAAACTATAACGCTAACAATTTATTTAAATTGTTCTTCTACATATCTGGATCACATGTGTTAGCATATGAAACTCTGAGCTGAGACTAACTCCCTGCAAAACTTGAGTCATTTTAAATAGAACAATTTAAGTTTTAGTCAAACAACCTCATCCCACCCCATTAATTAACAATAAATACCACTTTCATTTTTTACATATAATGCAAAAAAAGAACATGGTTCCTGTGTTTATACCAAGTTCTTCTTGACTGCAGATTTTAGTTGTGACATCTGTTAACAAAGTGGTATCTGTTAACAAAATACCTGAAGTAGGTTTAACGGTATCATTCAGCTTTTACTTTTATATAAAACTTTCAGTTTTATAAAGCTTATAACTGGGATCAAATTGAATGCAACAGAGTATTTGAAAGCATGTTATTTATAAGACAGAAATAAAATGATCTTACCTTATTTTGGAAGAAAGGCAATACGAAAAGAAACAAGTAAAAAGGCAACTGATTTCTCAAAACACATTTTTTTAAGTGACTGGCTTTTAGAACATCATCATCAATGGCCACTAAAACAAGATGAGTAAATTTCCATTTTTTTTCCTTTTCACTTTTTCTTTTTTGTGTGTGTTTGTTTACTTCCTTAACTTTTAATCATACACAAATCTCAATTCAAATAAAGAGTAAGACGAGAATTAATAACATGTTTGCTTTTTACTTACCTCTTCTAATTAAGTTGATCAAGGAGGCCATATAAAGGCTTCAAAGCATTTCATCCAGGGGCCTTGAATGAAAGGTAGAGAATGAGCAAACTGTTCAACTAGTAGTTCATGAGTGCCACCAGTCACAGTCCCACTGGTGAGCTCTTGCCATGTGTCTAAAGGTGGACACACAAGCTTGAGCCTCTGGGAAATTCAGTGTCACCCCAAGGCACTGGCCGCTACCCCTCCTATACATGGAACACTCGTGCTGTAGATGTGGGGGGTCTGCGAGGAAAAGAGGGCTTCGGTGGAAGACTCTGCAATTGGAAATCATCAGGGATTCTGGGAAGCAGCAGCTACAGCCTCAGAATGGTTGAGGCAGTCTGTCAAATTGTGGCGTCGAGCTGACTTTATGAGCACCATGCCTGCTACAGGAAAAAAAAAAAGCTATTTATTTTAACTTTCTCAGTAACTAGACCTAAAGCCAGGCAGTGGCTGAAATTTGTAAATGCATTATCTAGTCATTGAATATTAAAATTAAAAAAAAAACTCCAAAACTACCTAGTTCGCCACTGATCCAAATTCATTTAATTTGCTTCCCCAAAATGCATCTCTGTATGTACAAATGTTTCTTTCCTGTTTTAAATGTTCAAGGTTTTGTATTTGTTTTATTTATATATATATATATGATCATAAACTATACTGTCTAACCTTAAAGCCAAAAAAAACCATAAAACAGAAGTTCTGAAAAGCAATTCATACTAAAAATAAGTCATTTTCCAAGTCATTTTCCTTTATCACCAGTGTGACTTACAATATGTACCCACATCTGTTGTTTTAGGTGTTTAAATTATTCATGAGAATTGTAAATATTCTTTATGTGCCTACCAGGATGAAAAACTCTGCCAAGGCAGGTGCAGGGACTAAAAGAATACCCCTTCCTGGTTACTTTTGTTACCTTTATTTTAAAAATAAATAAATAAATCACCCCTGAGGAAAAAAAAAACAAAACTCCAAGATATGCTTCTAGTGGTAATTTCTGGAATGGAATAAAGCACATTGCTGTACAAAAGGGGAAAGGGAAAAAAAAAAAAAAAGCCAAGCAAAGTGCACTGTGTCAATCCTAAGGTGTGTGACATGGCAGTAGGGAGGAGCTTCTTCTCTGTGAACTCCATAAAAATGTCAGCCCAATGCCACCATGACAGACGGTGCTGCAACCTTCCTGAAGCTGCAGGTGTTGCTCCCAGAGTCCCCGATGGATTTCAGTCGCAGAAGCTTCAATCGAAGCCTGAGTTCCTCCTCGCAGGGCCCTGTGCTCAACTTGAGCAGTTCCCTGTACAGGAGGGGGAGCGTGCAGCGTCCTGGGGCTGCACCCAGCGTTTATGGAGGGGCTGGAGGCCACGGCACCCGCATCTCGACCTCCCGACACATTGCAAACTATGGGAGCGATCTCAGCGGCGGGGACCTGTTTGCTGGCAATGAGAAAATGGCCATGCAGAACCTCAATGACCGGCTGGCAAGCTACCTAGAAAAAGTGCGGTCCCTTGAGCAGTCCAACTCCAACCTTGAGATGCAGATCAAGCAGTGGTACGAAGCCAACGCGCCCAGCGCAGCCCGTGACTACAGTGCATATTACAAACAAATCCAAGAGCTGCAAAATCAGGTAAGGCCCGATGCCTATGGTTTAAAACTATCTCACTGTCGTGCCTCTCCTGATAGCTCAAGAGTTAGGTGGGTCTAAATGCATGTTGTAAAGCAAATTAGGTTGCAATGCTTTAATTGTAAAAATGCCACACCTATCGTCCACCCTTAATATTGGAGCATCTGACTCTATAACAGGGTGACTTTAAATCAAACTTTTTAAATCTAATTACAATAATTTTATCCTCCAATCTTAGAGTCTATCTTTCTCACAGCTTACCATGTCAGGGATACATGAAGAGTAAACAATTTTTCTGAAAACACCTAACTCTTTATGTGTGATAATAAATTTTTCTTAGTTTGTCACCCAATCCCCACTTTTGAAAGTCAGTTCAGGGATCTTTCTACTTTCAGTCATGTAAATGTTACAAGTATTCGAATCCTATAGATTTAACAAATAAAGTGATTCAGGGTGGAAATAGGGAAGCAGGAGTATAGATCTTAATGTATCAGAATTTTTAAATGCCCTGTTTAATAATCTGATTAAGAGACCACTTTTACAGTAATAAAATATTCTATTGCTTCCAATCCACGTTTATTGCCATCATATCACGACCTTCACCTCTGTTATCCAAGACAGGTGTATTTTTCTCTATTTTATCTCATATGGAATAAGGGTAGAAGACTTTGCTCCTAATTGAAGATGTCAGACATGACCTGAAGCACTTTTTTTTTTTTTGCTTTACCATTCTTATCTAATCAAGAAACGTGTCCCTTTCATTTTCATTTCTGTTTTATAATTCATATTCCTTTAGAGCAAAGGCCACTGACTTAGCAGCAGGTCTCTTTTTCTTGAGCCATATCGTAACCTTAAGTGCAATTTTGAATTCAGGTTCTATAGGAGATTATGTTAGGATTTCTGAAACTATGCACACATGAAGCAATGCTCTTTAAATTAGTCTTCCTGTCAACAGATCATTCTTTCAGGCTATCACTAAAAATGTTCAAAATAAACCAACCATTCTGCCATATGTCTCTTGTGATTTCTGAATCAACTTGGAATCATCCCAAATACATAGGCTCGGCCATCAGTCCCGTGTGGCTGGGCAGAGCCAGCATATGAAGGCAGCCCTCTCTCCAAGACTAGATCCACTGAAAGAGACATGTCACAGTAACATCTTCTACAAAGTAGACTTCTGGCCTGCATGCATGTTAGAGAACTCTCCCACTAGTTAACCACTTCTTAGGACCCGGGGCTTATCCATCCTGATATCCCTAGATCCTAACCACCCTATCATATGACAAGTGTTCTTTCACCAAGTGTCAATGCTTAGTGGACACTAATGAGGCACAGAGTACCTGATGGGCATGGGGGAATTAGGAGGAAACAGAGATGGACAAAGCTACCACTCAGAGTGGTCAATGCTGACGAGGAAAGCTGTGCAGGGCACTGAAAGCAAGGGCTGGTCATTTCACCTCTGCTCTGAGGATGTCACTGAAGGCTGCCTTGAAGCCACATTGCTTAAACTGAGATGTGAAAAAGACGTGGGAGTTCGCCAGTGGAGAGGAGCGACAGGAATGTTCCAGACAGGAACAACATTAAAGACAAGGCACTTAATAAAGCTTGATGACCCAAGTTGACTGAAAGTCTCCTTTTGTAAAATAACGAGAAAGTGGGCCAAACCCTGGGGACCAGAGTTCACTTCATGCATTTTTTATATGAAATACCCATGTTATTATTCCTCATACATATTCTTATGTGGAGATTCTTGACATGAACATCTTTGATATAATTGTGGGTATATCTGAGAATAAACCCAATCTTTTTAAACTCCTATCCATTTGAAAGTGTCTTTCCTGTGTTTTTTTCCCCAGATTACAGATGCTCAGTTGCAAAATGCTCGATGTGTCCTGCAGATTGATAATGCTAAACTGGCTGTTGAAGACTTCAGACTGAAGTAGGTGCTCTAAAACCACAGTAAAACTTACAGGAAAAGAATTCCTTTTAGTAGTCCTTCAGAAATCCACATTGTTGGTGGAGAAACTGCCATTAAATGTTTTCAGAATCATAAGACATAAGGGATGTTAGAAGCTACCTAATCCAGCCCAACATTCAGGGATAGACCTCTCTTCCACAGTCTTAAGATTCGGCCACCTAGTTCATAGCAGAATACCTCCGATAATTGCTACTGCTCTTTTTGGTTAGCTCTGGTTGCCCAAACATTCTTTTTCAGAAACCTGGCATCTGCCTTTTCACCCACTGAATCTTATCCTGTCCTTTGGCTTAATAACAAAACAGCTTGAAATTCCTTTTCTGTACAAATGCCTTTCTGTTACCTAAAGAGAGTCAGCTGTCTACATTTAGTGAACCTCCAAGCAGATACCCAGATTCCTTCAAGAACCTACATGTATGGTGACCCTCGATACTTAATAGTTTACCAGTGTTTTACAATATTGTTTGACCAACCAAAGAGCTAAGACAAACCTATGATTAATGCATTTCCAATGTGTTCACTTGCTTTGAGTCCTGGAATGCATGTGATCAAACTACTCCCACACTGGGGCTTCCTCATCCTGAATCTGTATCAACAAAAAAAGTCCTTTGTGGCTTAGAAGGGTAGCATTTTAATGCTAAAGGGATTAAAAAGAAGGAAATGGGGGGGGGGGGCTAGGGTTGTGGCTCAGTGGTAGAGAGCTCCTCTCCAGAGACCTTGGGTTTGATCCTCAGCACCACGTAAAAAATAAATTAGTGAAATAAAGGTATTGTGACCAACTATAAAATAAATATTTTTTTAAAAAAAGAAGGAAATGGGAAAGTATATCTGAAGATTAAAGCAGTAAAAGTTCATTAATTCCAATTTTATAGGTCAGCATCAGAGCGATCCACTGCATTATCATTGTTTTAAAGTTTGCTATTTTTTAAAAATGAGGATCTCTAAGATTGCAGAGGAGGATATCTGACCATTCGAGGCACATCTGTTTACTAAGTAATAAAAATAAATGGATCATGTGCTTTCATTAAGCAAAGCCAGCCTTAATTAATATCAATAATAAGAATCGTTTTCTAACACAGTAATTAAAACAAATGTTTGAAATTTTTCTTTTAATATATCTGGACACGGTGGCTCAAGCTAGTCATTCCAGTGGCTCTGGAGGCTAAGATAGGAGGATCTCAAGTTCAAGGTCAGCCTCAGCAACTTAGCAAGGCCCTAATGCAACTTAATAAGACCCTGTGTCAATAAAAAACAAAAAGGGCTGGGGATGTAGCTCAGTGGTTAAGCGCCCCTGGGTTAAACCTCCAGTGCAAAAAAAAAAAAAAAAAAAAGAAAGAATGTAGAAACTTTTTAAGTTATTGCAAATCACAGAGATTACATTATGGAGCAAATTATCTGATTCCTAGGTTCTCATGCATATTTCATAAATGTGTAAAGGGAGACATTATAAAGTATTGCAACTGATCACATATTCCACAAAAAAAAAAAAATCTATCTCACTATATTAGATTCTTTCTCCTATAATGACTTCAGAAGGCCTCAGCCTCAGCTGTCTCTGCACACTAATTCATTCACAGGTTTGAGACTGAGAGGGGGATGCGCCTAACAGTGGAGGCTGATCTCCAAGGCTTGAGTAGGGTCTTTGATGATCTAACCCTAAGAAAGACAGACGTGGAGGTCCAGATTGAAGAGCTGAACAAAGACCTGATTCTCCTCAAAAAAGAGCATCAGGAGGTGAGAAAATGATCAGAAGTGGTTCTGGGGATGATGGAATGGCTCCAATAAGAAGAAGAAAGAGGAGGAGGAGGAGGAGCAATAGGGGAGGAGGAATGGTTGGTGATGGTGGTAGTGACCAGGATGAAGATGTCAATAATGATGGCAGCCCTCGCTCCTTTTCATAAGGCTGCTCTAGGTCAGATGACATAGAGCAATACCTGGACCCCAGAAGCCAGGCATAAGTTATTATTCTCCTTCTTTTTTATGCATCCCCAATGAAAGCAGCCATAGACGTCTTCTGTCTTCTCTGTCCAGCCTTATCTAAGAATGTGCTCCACACTAAAGTCAGGATTTTTACTCTCTTAGGAAGTGGACGTCCTGCGCCGGCAGCTGGGCAATACCGTCAATGTGGAACTGGATGCTGCTCCAGGCCTGAACCTCGGTGACATCATGAATGAGATGAGGCAGAAATACGAAGTCATGGCCCAGAAGAACCTTCAAGAGGCCAAAGAACAGTTTGAGAGACAGGTAACAGAATAATTCCCCAGTGTGAGCAAATGTATAGAAGCTGCCTTCCCAAAGGAGATCGCTTGCTTCCTTGCTTCTTCCTTTCTTCCTCCCTTCTTTCCTTCCTGCTTTCCTTCCTTTCCTTACTCATATATATATTTTTTTTCCATTCTTGGAATTTCAGACGGAAGCTCTGCAGCAACAAGTCCTAGTGAACACGGAAGAGCTAAAAGGAACGGAGAGTCAAGTTACAGAGCTGAGACGCACCTATCAGAACCTAGAGATAGAACTCCAGACCCATCTCAGCATGGTAAAGCATAGCTCCCTCCCACTTTGCAATCCAGCGAGTGTTTACCAAGTGTGAGGAACCCTGGGAATGCAAAGACCTCTAAGAAATAACCTCTCCCCTGGCAAAGCCAACAGGGAAACAGGTCAAACAACTAGTAAGAATTAAAAGACAGAAAGAAATCGAGGAAAGGGCAACGCACTGCACAACGCAAAGGGAAGAGTAGATCTGGGAGATTTCACCTGGAAGGTGGTGTGTAAGCTAGGACTTAAAAGTTGAGTGAATTTTAAAGCTGGAGAATAGGAGTCAAGACATTGCAAGCTAAGCAAATTGGCCAGCCCCTGGTAAGTGATGCTGTGGTCACCAACAACACCACGTTCATCATGGGGTGGCTACAACCCTGCTCCATGACACTGGGGCAAGGCTAAAAGAGTGGGCTGGATATGGGACACCCCCAGTGTTGTGGCAGGAAGAGGATCAATGGCAGGGCCACATGTCAGTTTCACCTGCATTTCTTTAGCTGGAGAAAGTCACATGACCAGCCCCGGCATCAATAGGTCAAGGAAGTGTAATTCTCCATTTCTAACACAAATCACGTGGCCAATCCTGATGAAGGGATTGGAGGCAGGGTGGGGAAGCAAATACTGAGAAGAGTAACACAATGTAACACACAGAGGGAACCGGGTGGGTGCAAAGTTGAAAACCACAAAGGATCCTGGTTGAGTCTGCCTACATGGAAAAGAGACAGAAAGGGCTGGAAACTGATACCCACTGAGACTAGCTGCAGAAATTCTTCCCAAGAGAAATTAAAATCGAGTCATTTCCTACATCTAGTCTTCCATAAGGAACACCCTGCCTGTCTTGTGCTCCTAGAAAGAATCTCTGGAACACACACTGGAGGACACCAAGGCTCGCTACAGCAACCAGCTGGCCAGCATCCAGGGGCGGCTGAGCTCTCTAGAGTCCCAGCTGATGCAGATTCGGAGTGACTCAGAACGCCAGAGCAACGAATACAGTATTCTTCTTGACATAAAGACCAGGCTCGAGCAGGAAATTGCTACTTACCGCCGCCTTCTGGAAGGAGAAGATGTAAAGTAAGGCTCTTAGAATCAAGTAATACACGTCCACAGCTGTGAACTATTCTAGTTTGCTCTCCACCACTCATTACCCAGCACCAGGGCAATCATAGCACAAAAGCAATTACACACACACTCACACACAGAACATCAAGACAAAAATATACCCAAAAGTAACACACAACCAAAATACCATGTATGGCCTTCTTGAAGTCATATGATAGAAATGAATTAGAAGATGGTTATATAAGTCATACAGATTACGCTTATGTTCGTTTTTATGATTGGTATATACGTGAAAGCACAATAACTTTTTAAAAATTCTCCTTGAGGGCTCACAAAGTAATCAGCAGGTCCCAGAGGTTCATGAGAACCAATCTGGGAACCATTAATGTTAGAACAATGTAGTCTGCAAAAACTACATTCAAGGACCCAAGACTTGAGCTTCTATTCTGTTGTTTTAATAACAAAAATTTCCAGTATATGTTCAGTGGGTCAGTTTTGAAGTTACGTATTTTTCAAGTTAAAAAGCAGATCATTCAAGTTTGAAATAACAAGCCTTGTCAAAGGGGGAAAAAATAGAAAAACACCATCCAAACATATCACTCAACTTGGTTTTGAAATAGAAAAGACAGGAGAGCACTCCATTTTCAAACTGGCAATAATACTTTCTTCTTTTTTTTCTTTCTTTTCAAAAAAAAAAAAATCAAAGCAATGTGCAACTTCAGTTAAGCAACCCGGAGGAGAGAGGTAAGTATTCCACGGTTTTGCACTTTTTCCTCTGACTCTGAAATCTCAGCAGCTATCCAGTAATTCCATGTGGGAATTTATCCCTATGGTAGGATCATTGTCTTGGCCCTTGTTATTGCTGTCCTGAGAGCTTGAAAAGGAAAGAGAAAACTCAAATGTGAACTTATTTCAAGACCATGTATTTCAGTTTGGGGTGGAAAGAGTAAGAAATTTATAAATTGGGGGAAGGGTGGTGAATTTTCAGCATGTATTTGTAAAATGAATTTAAGATTATTCAAGAAAAAGGATGAGTTCAACTTCTTTATTCTAAAAGAAGGAAATAATAAATATGAAATAATAATAATAATTTAAAGTTGAATTTCACAAATCATGAACATGGGCCTGAATTAACATTATTGTCTGATATGCACTCAGATGTAAAGAAAACCAGGAAGATTAAGACAGTCGTGCAAGAAGTAGTGGATGGCAAGGTTGTGTCATCTGAAGTCCAAGAGGTGGAAGAAAGTATATAAAGAGCTGCCAGAAGGAGACGCTGCTGAGGTTTCAAAAGAAACGTGGCTGTGATTTTTACTCCCTATAAGAAAGTGGCCTTCTAAAAACACTCTTCATACTTTGTAGTGATCAGAAGGGGGAAGGGGAAGCCTATTTATCAGTCTGTGTAATTAAATATAAACCTTTTATCAGAGGAGCTGCAAATTGCCTGCAAAAATGAAATCCAATGAGCTCTAAAATATTTAAAACACCATTACTGCCAGCTTTATCTAGGAGCACATCTATTACAAGCTTTAGATGCTAATATCAATTATACACATTTCCATGATACTAAACCTCACCAGAGCAGAGAAGTCTATGCAAATTGCAAATAAACCTCTGTCTCTGTTTTGTTTTGTTTTGTTTTTTCCTATTTCTGAATTGCTAAATCTCCTTTTGGGAGCTCCTGGGTTCTTAATTGAGCCAATTTCTTGGTTAATCTTGTTGGGTTTTTCAGGATCAGTACAATTCTGCCACCTTTAATCTATGACTGCTTTCCCCTCGTTGTCTTTACTGCTTTTTAAAATTCAGCCCAGCTCCTTGAATAATTTGAGAGTCAAATTCCAATCACAGATGCTAAGCAGCAGAAGAATGAGGCACACACACCATGCTTGTAATGAGCGAGACCCTTCTCAAGGCAGACCACATCTCCTTTTGAAAATAAACTGCTTAAAATCATCGAGTGCCCTCTTTCTTTATGTGCTGAATGTATATTTTGAAATGCTTCTCACCGTTTTTAAATAACAGCTTTACTGAAATGTAATTCACACTCAGAAATCCACCTGTGTAATGGGTATAATTTAGTGGCCTTTGATGATGTTCACAGGATTGTGCAGCCATCACCACTATCTAACTTTATCACCCACCAAATTCACTCCCATTCCCATTCTCCATTCCCTCCATCCCCTGAAAACCATTAACCTATTTCCTCTCTCAACAAATTTGCCTATTGTGGATGTTTCATATGAATGGAATTATACAGTGTGATCTTTTGTACACAAATGTTCGAAGCATTGTTAGTCAAAATAGCTCAAAAGTGAAAATATACATACTGTATTCTCACCACTCTTGCATCTTAGTGAGTGATAACTGCCTGTGAATGTTTATAGGAAAAATTAATTTGCCTAGTATAGTTGTATACTAGTGAATTGATTGGTTGGTCAAACTTAAAATTTTTTATAGAAGTTTCTAAATTATTAGGATAGTGAGTTTGAATATTATATGGGATATAATGATGTAGCTCACCTAAAAGTAATAATATCTGTCAGTTATTTTTTTCAATTTTTAATTTTTATTTTTAATTATACATGACAGTAGAAAGTATTTTGACATATCTTACATACATGGAGTATAACTTCCCATTTTGGCGGTTGTACATGATGTTACACTGGTTGTGTAATCATATATGAACATAGAAAAGTTATGTCTGATTCATTCTACTGTCTTTCCCATTCCCATCCATCCTATCTCCCACACCGCTTCCCTCTTGTCCAATCCAGTGAACCCCCATTCCTACTTTCCTGTCCTCACCAATTGTGAATCAGCATCCACATATCAGAGAGGACAGTCAACCTTTGATTTTTGTGGGATTGGCTTATTTCACTTAGCATAACAGTATCTAGTTCCATCCATTTACCAGCAAATCCCATAATTTTAGTCTTCTTTAAGGCTGAGTAATATTCTATTGTGTATATGTACCACCTTTTCTTTTTCCATTCACCTGTTGAAGGACACCTAGATTGGTCCCATAGCTTAGCTATTGTTAATTGGGCTGCTATAAACATTGATGTGCAATAAACATTGATGTCGCTGTAGTATGCTGATTTTAAGTCCTTTAGGTATCTGCCAAGGAGTGAGATAACTGGGTCAAATGGGGGTTCCATTCCAAGTTGTCTGAGGAATATCCAGACTGGTTTCCATAGTGGTTGCACCAGTTTGTAGTCCCACCAGCAATTTATGAGTGTGCCTCTTTCCCTGCATCTTCACCAACATTTATTTTTATTTGTATTCTTGATAATTGCCATTCTGACTGGAGTGAGATAAAAATCTCAATGTAGTTTTAATTGCATTTTTCTAATTGCTAGTGATGTTGAACTTTTTTCATATTTTTGTTGACAGATCGTATTTCTTCTGTGAAGTGTCTCTTCAGTTCCTTTGTCCATTAATTGACTGGGTTACTTGTTTTTGGGGTGTTTTAACTTTTTTGAGTTTTTACATATCCTGGAAATTAATGCTCTATCTGAGATGCAGGAGGCAAAGATTGTCTCCCATTCCGTAGACTCCCTCTTCATGTTCTTTTTTTCTTTTTTGATTTTTTTTTTAGTTGTAGATAGACACAATATCTTCATTTATTTATTTTTATGCGGTGCTGAGGATCGAACCCAGGGCCTCACACGTGCTAGGCAGGCGCTCTACCACTGAGCCACCACCCCAGCCCCCTCTTCGTGTTCTTGATTGCTTCCTTTGCTGTGAAGAAGCTTTAATTGGATACCATCCCATTTATTGATTCTTGATTTTACTTTCTGCACTTTAGGAGTGTTGTTGAGGAATTCAGTAGCTAAGCCCACATGATGGAGATTTGAGCCTACTTTTTCTTCTAGTATCTGCCAGTTATTGAGTACTGTGAGCCAAACGGTGTGGCAAGTATTTCACACATTTCTCATTGAACTCCCACAACAATCTTATACCAATATACAACAAATAGCAACTTCATGTGGCTGCACCTTATTATATTATATCCATTTTATTTATGGGTATTTTATATGAAAACATAAGAGAAGTACTTTCCCCAAGTCACGGCTACCAAGTAGCAAAGCAAGATGGAACCTCAGGCTGTTTCTAAAGCCGTGATGCCCTCTTAAGCAATAGGCAATATGTGATCCTCTTTTGAAGTAGGCATTTGCCTCCCCTGGGTTGCTTTGTTATTTTTCTAATTGCCATTTTCACGAGCCAAATATAATAGCCAGCGTGGCACTTGTCCAGCTTGGTTAGCTAACATCACGCACAAGACTAGATTCAGCATGACTTTTGTCAGGAAAGATATTTTCATTCCTTTGCTTTTCTGAAGAAGTAAAAAGGATTCAGCTTTGGTTATTCCTTACTTTCCTTCCAAGTCATGCCAACTGGTAATTACTTTGGGCATGAGGTTAATGTTTTTTCCTGGGTTTTTGCAATACTCAGTTCAGTTCATCCCTTTTTCTCACCATTTCCTCTTGTTTTCTCATGATCTGTTCTTTGAGTTAATGTGAACTTACTTTTTAGAGAAAAATAAACTTAAAAATCATACCAAAAAAGACGTTAAGAATTCTGAAGTGAATTCTCTTCCACCTACGAAGACACACTTCAGGATGATCTGAAGCTTTGATATGCAAATACCAGAGACTAGGAATCTGGTTAATAAAAGACCTATCAAGATGCGTTTGAAATTGATTAGGCCTGACCACTGACATGTGGCAATAATGACACTTGGTTAAAAGAAGTAGGACAGTTATTCTTAAATCAGATTCTCCCCCTGTTTTTTGATCTATCTATAGTTTCTTTCAAGCAATCTTTCAAAGAAAGTAGCTGAGACCATACAGACATGCAGAACCAGAGGGCGGATTTCTAATTCCAGTTCTGCCAGTAGTTTCTATGTGAAAGTGACACATTAACCTTTGTGTCTGTGTATTCATCTTCTACAGATTAAAAACTGGAATAGCACAAACCTATTTCTGACGGGTAGCCAGACCCAGGGAAGATCTGTAGTCCTTAGATTCAGGACTACATGTGATCACACATTAGAATCATCATCCATGTATTCCGTCGCCGAAGTGAAATCATTAATGCAGAAGTGGAGCTTAAAAACTCAGAGAAAACCCCTCCACCGAGGTTAGGATGGAGATAGCTATTTTTTCTGAGCTCTGGGGATTGTTTCTATACTGAGCCCTACCACAGTGAAAAAGGAGACTGATACCAAGTGACACTCCTGGACACCTTCTTCTCTCACCCTTACTCACTCAGGGTTGGTCTCAAGTACCTGATTACACCCCCAAGTAACAATTGTAGCTTAAAGCAGTAATTCAGAATGTCCATTTTCAAATACCCTTTCAAGCATCTTTTTTCTTCTCTCTGAGGTTCACTTCCAAAATTCCCCTCACTGGGATATTATTTTATCCTGCTCCTCTCCACGACTACACACTGCCTCTAGAATCCTCCCCTGCTTCAAGATCCATGGAGCGCTTAAATCCAGAACTCAGGACCATTCATCATGATCCCTTGGGATCTTGTTCATCATCAGCTCAAAAGCACAATATAAAATCAACATACTATAGTAATGCAGCCACATCAATATTCATAGCAGCTCAATTCACAGTAGCTAAACTGTGGAAGAAACCTAGATGCCCTTCAACGGATGGATAAAGAAACTGTGGTATATATACACAATGGAATATTACTTTGCATTAAAAGAGAATAAAATTACGGCATTTGCACATAAATGGATGGAGTTGGAGAATATCATGCTAAGCGAAGCAAGCCAATCCCCAAAATCAAAGGCTGAATATTCTCTCTGATAAGTGGATGCTGATCCACAATGAGGAGTGCGGAGGCATGGGGAAAATTGAGGAACTTTAATTCGGCAAAGGGGAGAGAGCATAGGGAGGTTGCACAGGGGCAGGAAAGATGGTGGAATGAGATGGACATCATTACCCTAGGTACACGTATGACTGCACTTATGGCATGATGCTACATCATGTACAACAATAGAAATATAAAGTTGTGCTGCAATTGTGTACAATGAATCAAAATGCATTCTGCTGTCATATATACCTATTTAAAATAAATAAGTTTTTTTTAAAAAAAAAGCACAACATAAAACATAGGCAATCCAATATTCTTTATTCACTCCTAGGATTTTAAAATGTTATTCAAAGCAAGAGATGTTACAGCCCAAGTATCAGTGAACTGCAGAAAGTGACAAGTCTATCTTTCAGGGAAAGAACTCAGATGAAAAATCCTGCCATCAAAGACCAGGAAGCTAATCCAGCTGACATGAAAGGAGTGCACACTTTTATCTAATTAAAAAAAATCTAAAGATTTTTAAATGCCACATAAATAATTTTCTCAATGGTGTATATTCCCTAAAATTCACAACAGTGGAAGATATATTATTCTTTTTTCCTTCTTGTTTGCAGTGCTCCGGGTGGAACCCAGGGCCTCACACGTCCCAGGTAGGTGCTCTACCACTGAGCTACCCCAACACCCCATCCCCTACTCCAAGAAGACATAATTCTTAGTTCACCCTGGATCTAGTCATTTCCCTCTGTGCCTCAACTTATGCAATCACTTTGCCAACAAGCCCAGGATTGTTTTGGCTTTAAACGTTCCCACCTGCCTGCCTATGCATTCATGCAGCTGTCAAAGAAATCATGGACACCTCTGAAAGCTCTCAGACGGATACTTGATAGTTAGCACCACGATCCAACCCACTGAGCTAACCAGGCACCCCAGGAGGCTGACTCACTCAGCCTCCCCTTCCGAAAACAAGCCACTAAAGAATTATGTCTCTTTTCAACTTCTGAAGCTGCTTCCGTCTCCTACCTGGATTAAGAATAAATCTTGGTCAAAGCGTACCTATAAATTAGGCCATAATCATTTTAAATGAAGTGCATTTTAAGTGACATATTTAAACACATTAAGAATTAAATTCTTGCAGAGTGCAGTGGCGTACACCAGTAATCCCACCGACTCAGAAAGATAAGGCAGAAGATCATAAGTTCAAGGCCAGTCTCAGCAATTCAGCGAGGCCCTAAGCAAGCTAGACCGTAACTCAAAAAAAAAAAAGGATTTAACACAGTTACCACACCCCGGGTTCAATCCACAGTGTCAAAAATATATAATAAGATTTAAAGTCTTTCAAGTGAAATAACTCCAAGGAAGAAATAACAACATTTAGCCAAAACACTATGCTTGGATTCGGGATAAAAATAAATTAGACATTGTCCCTTCCTAAGATGCTGAAAGTCTAAGGAAATATATTATAGAAACATAAATATATAATATGTAAACTTAATGTGTAAATTATAAGCAAAATTATTTACATTGTATAAGTTTTAAAGTTGGAAATTATACATTTCAGCACAAAATTGGTTCTGTTTTCAAAAATACAAGTTAACTATATTCCTCTCTTATGTGAGCATACCACTAAGTTATAGTTTTGAATTTGGCACATTTCTTTGGCTCCGTGAGCAAGAAATAGCCTCCGTTTTTATTTCTATGGCAGTGAAGTGGAATCACTGGGTGTTGGGAGAATGCTGCTTGTAAGTAATAGTTAACAGCCATAATGCATAATATCAGGTTCCTGTATGTGGAGTACAAGCTGATCTGTACTTTATAAGGTCTCTGGAGATGCAGTGAGAGTCACCAAACTCTAGCTAAGGACAGTTTTTGTCTGTGTGTTTGCATGATTTCGTGCGTGCTGTTATTTCTAACAAACCCTGAGGAGTCATTCTCTGCGTGTTGACCCAGGCATCGAGAAGTCCAAGGAGAAAGCTGTATTTAAAAGGCAGGACTCTCACATCAGATCGAGCACTAATCTCTATGATATATGAAGAACTCAAAAAGCTAAACACCCCCCCAAAAAAACCAAATAGCCCAATCAATAAATGGGCCAAGAAACCGAACAGACACCTCTCAGAAGATGATACACAATCAACAAATATATGAAAAAATGTTCATCATCTCTAGAAATTAGAGAAATGCAAATCAAAACTACTCTAAGATTTCATCTCCCTCCAGTCAGAATGAGTAGACACAAATAACACAAACAACAATAAGGGTTAGCAAGAATGTGGGGGAAAAGAAACACTCATACATTGATGGTGGGACTGCAAATTGGTGCAGCCAATATGGAAAGCAGTATGGAGATTCCTTGGAAAGCTGGGAATGGAACCACCATTTGACCCAGCTATTCCACTCCTTGATCTCTATCCCCAAAGGACTTAAAAACAGCATACTACAGGGACACAGCCACATCAATGTTTATAGCAGCACAATTCACAACAGCTAAACTGTGGAACCAACCTAGATGCCCCTCGGAAGATAAATGGATAAAGAAAATGTGGTAAATATACACAATGGAATATTACCCAGTAATAAAAGAGAATAAATTCATGGCATTTGCAGGTAAATGGAGGGAGTTAGAGAAGATAATGCTAAGTGAAGTTAAAAACCAAATGCCAAATGTTTTCTCTGATATAAGAAGGCTGATTCATAGTGGAGTTGAGAGGGAGAGCATGGGAGGAATACACGAACTTTAGATAGGGCAAAGGAGAGGGAAGGGATGGAGAGAGCATAGGGGTAGGAAAGATGGTGGAATGAGATGGACATCATTACCCTAAGTATATGTATGAAGACATGAATGGTGTGAATATACTTTGTATACAAGCAGAGATATGAAAAATGTGTGCTCTATTTGTGTAATATGAATTGCAACACATTCTGCTGTCATATATAACAAATTAGAATAAAAAAATAAATAGATACTTTTTTAAAAAACATACATTCATAAAATATTTTAAAATTCATTTCAAATTCATTAAAATTTCTCTAAAATGATAGCATAAATAAATAAATAAATAAAAGGAAATGCAGGAGCCAGAGCACCTGCTTGATGTGCAGAGCAGAAACCCGGCTTCACAGTTAGGGAGGTCAGAATGACCATGTGTCCTTTTTATTTTCACTGTCAGCAGCACAATTTTATTGTCTATAAAAGGTACTACGACCTAAATCCTATTTTGTTTTGTTTTGTGTTACTGGGGATGGAACCCAGGTGTGCTCAACCACTGAACCGCATCCCCACATCCCCAGCCCTTTTTGGTTTTTATTTTGAGACAGGGTCTTGTTTAGTTGCTGAGGCTGGCTTTGGACTTAGGATCCTCCTGCCTCAGCTTCCCAAGCCACTGGAATTACAAGCATGTACCATTGCACCCAGCTGAGACTCAAAATCGTATCTCTGCCACTCCTGGCTTTGTGGTCTTAAATAAGTCCTTCATAACCTGACCCTCAGTGCTATTCATGATGTGGAATGAAAATAGCACCTTAAGAATTTACTATGAAAGTTAAAAAAATAATGTCTTATAATCTGCTTGTCCCAGTATCTGGGAAGCAATAAGTACACAATAAATGATAACAGTTCAAACAAGGACAATCTCAGCCAAAATGCTTGTAATACAGATTTAAGGAATCCTTGGTAAAAGTCTCTACATGGCACTCCCACTTAACAAGTTTCTGTTCTCTAAAGAAAGGACACAAATGGATAATGGACTCTCTCATCAAGCCATCTGCCTTTGGTTGCTGCCTCCTTCCCATCCCACAGTGAATGTGCAACTTCTACAGATTTCTTGCTTAAAACCCCTTTATTTAGAAATCCCATTTGTTTGCTCTTTGTGATTTGTATAGGTTGAGGGAAAACATGTACCTTCTCATATATCCCTTATATGATAAAAGGTAAAAGGAACTGGAAGTGGATTTCACCATGGATTCAGCATTTCTGCCCTGGGAAAGTGGTTAAAAGAGAGAGAGAGAGAGAGAGAGAGAGAGAGAGAGAGAGTGAGTTGGGGGATGAATTTTGAAACAGTCCTTCCATTTACCAGAATTGATCCTGAGCATTTGTTATGAAGGTTTGACATGGGTTTAAGGTGCAACCCTCCACATCCACCCCCAAATCCTCAGTGGGCACTGCCAACTCTGGCTTGGGATTACAAATGATTAAAGAACCTCATCTTCATGGAGGCTGAAATCAGGGCAAATAACATCTGGACACTTGGGTGCATGGGGTTGGGTTCTGAACGAAGAGGAATCCAGACTACAGTCCTCACTCTACCATGGCAACACAAGCTCTGGCCATTGTGAGGCTCATCCCCAATGAGATAAAGGCCAGCAAAGAAGTACTCTCTGGGAGCCCCTAGGGCTGCAGAACCTCCCTCTGCCTGGGACACCTGAACACTGCCACCCAGCAAGAACCTCTGAATGCTTGTTTCTGAGAGTGTGTGTGAATGCACATGTTAACATAAGGATGGGGGTAACAGCCAAACCTATCTATAGAGTGTGTTGGAATATGTTAATACTCAATTAATATGCCATGTAGCTTGCCTTTATGTCAATACTCTCTTCTCTAATTTTAGAAAAGTTTCTTTATACATAACACACACTCATGACCCATTCGTGATTAATCAAGAGAAAAATCAATTCAACAAGTATCTATTGAATGCTGATTTTGTGTAAGACACTGGGCAAATGGACTAGACATTGGCAATGGAGCTAACCACAGACCCAATGCCTGAATACTTTCATGTTGGTTTGATTGAAGTATTTAATTTAATTCTCCAAAAGGCCAAACCATGTTGACTTAATTCAAGTTGAGCAAAAAGCATAGGCTTACTCCTCCTATTATCTCTGCAATAGAAGAAAAATATCCACAAAACATTAAGGTATTGTTTTAGTCAAGAAAAATCAAAAGTGCTGCATATGCCTATAGCAAAATAATAAACAATGGCCAAATATTTGCTATAATAAAACTAACTGTTTTGAATAAGTAGCATCTTAATGATCATCTTAATGATATACTTCATATTGTGTAATTTGTCAAAATATACTCTACTGTCATGTAGATCTAAACAGAACAAATTTTTTAAAAAATCATTCCTAAGGACCTCCCACTATCCTAGAATCAGACTGGTGTTCAATAATATTGCTGAGAAATTGTGCTTTGTCAGTAGCCTGATCTCTACTTTCAAATGTATAGAAAGCTTCTGAAAGTCTTCTTTGTCATGAGAGGTATGTATTACAAATCAAATAAGAATTCCTTTTCTTTTTAAAATCTATAATACTAGTTATTTTTTTAGATAAAATGAAAAATTCAATCCAAATATACCAAAATGAAGAAGTTTTCAATAGCCATCTACAAGAAAACCAAGGCCCCTTTGGGAGAACAGAAAGTTCCTCTTTCCTAAGAGGCAGGAACCCTATCTTGACAATAATTTTAATGCATTTTATCTCACTAAATCCACTCTAGTTAAAATGCTTACATAGTCCTAATATACTCAGTCAATGTAGGCCTTATTGATGAAATTTAGTTTATGTGTCTTTGCTAAAAGATGTCATCTAGACAGAAAATATTATTTCCTCAAATACAGAGAAAATTGAATTCAGAAATCTGAATCCAGCAAAGAATTTCCAAGAATCTGCAATCATGCTGTACACCTGCCTTTTTAAAATTCAAATTATGATTAATTATATAATCTTAAGAAAGAAAACTCAGTTATAAAATTTTATATTGTACTAATTATGTTAAAATATATACACAATCACTGGTACACCTTAATTTACATTTCCTATAATTACTTAGTATGTACATACACATAAGAGGGCGGGTGTGGGGAGAGAGAGCTATATTTTTTTAAAAAACAATACTGGAATTATTTTACAATGAAAAACGTAGAGACTTGGACAATTATCCATGTGAAAAAAAAGAGAGAGAGAGAGAAAGAAATCCTTATTCTTTCTTAACCAATAGAGATAGATACTCACAAGTTACATTCCTAAGGACCTCCCACTATCCTAGAATCCACTAATAGGTTTCCAGTTACCTATAATTTCTGTAGGAAAACAGGCTTCCTTCAGGGTTAAGGCACTTCCCATCAGAACGTTACTGTTTTCATGCTCAAACCTAAGACATGTCAATTTCTTCTCTTATCCTAAGATATACTTAATATTGTATAATATGTCAAAGTATACTCTACTGTCATGTAGATCTAAACAGAACAAATTTTTTTTAAAAAATCAAAGAACCCCTACAGCAAAAAAAAAAAGAAAAAAAGAAAAAAAAGCCATCTCAATTTTAACAGCAAATAATATATCTAAAAAGAAAGTACAATAAGAACTTTCCTTAAAAAAATAAATAATCAGAACTCTAGATACAATTCTTTGGAGCATGTTTCCTCCAACTTTCACACAACAAGGCCCTGATTCCAAAGAGCTTACAAGGTCAATTCTAGGTAAAGGAAAAACTGCTGGAACAATTATAATATTCTAAGAAAAAAAAAACACTTTTCTGTGTATAATCAGTCTTTTTCCTTTCTTTCTTTTCAGAAAAGGGAAATCATACAACACCTTAATTTAAAATCTCGAAAATTCAAATTCCAGAATCAGCCTGGGAAATGCATTCATTCCCCGCCTTCAGCTAGCAGGTTCCTTCTGAAGCTGTATTCTAGAAAGAGATTCTAGATTATGGTTGGGTAGTTGATGATGAGTCTCCAAAGGAAACAGACAGGAAAGAGGGGTGAAACACTTGGAAGCTTAAGGTTTAGGAGGAAGGATTTATCAATCTACCCATCCGACAGTCACCGGTCACTTTCCTGCTGTGTACTGAGACGCTGGGAGTAGAATAATTTGGAGAAGAAAAAATGTCTTATGACAACCTATCTCCACTCCACCCAGCTTTCTCTTCGGTATAACAGATACTTCATGCAAATGATTATTCAATTATTTCTCTGTCAATGAATTTTCGCTATTCATAAATCATTCCCTTGCTGAGCGGAACAAAAAGTTGGGGGCAACTCCCTGTTTGGAATGGGGACAGTGAACTTTTCAACCTCGACGCCCATCTCACAGCCTATAAAAGGTCAGCCCTTTGGGGTGGCTGGCAACGCTTCCTCTCCAGCTGCCACCACTTTCCCCAGGCCCTCGGTCTCTCCAGCAACACCATGTCACTCTCAGTGCGCACCTCTGGGCTGTCCAGGCGGCTGTCCTCTCAGAGTGGGATGTCGGGCAGACCCAGAGGCATATCTGCTTCCAGCATTGCTAGTGGCTATGGGGGAAGTGGCTATGGGGGAAGCGCCTATGGCCTTGGAATGGGCTATGGAGGAGGCTTCTCGGCTGCTTCTATGTTTGGTTCTAGTTCTGTCCTTGGTGGTGGTTCTGGAAGTTCCTTGGCAGGAGGACTAGGTGCTGGCTATGGAGGATCCCTGGGAGGTGGCTTTGGAGGAGGGATGGGGATGGGGATGGGGATGGGGGGAAACCTAGGAGGTGGCTCTCTAGTTGTCCTCTCTGGCAATGATGGAGGCCTTCTTTCTGGATCAGAAAAAGAAACCATGAAAAATCTGAATGACAGATTAGCCTCCTACCTGGATAAGGTTCGAGCTCTGGAGGAGGCTAATGCTGATCTAGAAAGCAAAATCCGAGATTGGTATGAAACCCGAGGGACTAGGACTGTAGATTCAGGGTCACAGAATGATTACAGTAAATACTACCCAGTGATTGAAGATCTCAGGAATAAGGTAAGAACACATTTTCTGGGGTGGCTTTGGGAATTATTTTTCTTTTATTATTATAATATTTTACAGTGAAAATGACCTACTAGATATTTTTCAGGTTGACTGTACTTGGAGAATTTTTTCATCCCAAGAAGTTTAGAGGTCTGGGGGAGTAGCTCAGTGGCAGGCAGAGTGCTTGCCTAATGTGTGCAAGGCCCTGGGTTTGATCTCCTGCACCAGAAAGTTTCAACTATCATTTACCATATAGTGACGATATTTCTACTCTCATCCTAGGAAATGTATGTTTAATTTTTCAATATCATTTTATAAATAGGTTTCCTTAGGGAAAAAAAAGAAACTGCCTTAAACTGATAATGAAACCCAGCATTTAAGATTACCGTTTGAACTCTGTGTCAAAAATATCTTTGTAAACTAGTAGCATATTAGAACTTCATTTTCCATGTCTCCCATTATTTTGCCAGATCATTTCTGCCAACATTGGCAATGCCCAGATCATCTTGCAGATTGACAATGCCAGACTGGCTGCTGAAGACTTCAGAATGAAGTGAGTAAAACAGACGGATGATAACTTACCTTCCCTACCATGTCCTTTTTTTTTTTTTAAAGAGAGAGTGAAAGAGGAGAGAGAGAGAGAGAGAGAGAGAGAGAGAGAATTTTTTAATATTTATTATTTTTTAGTTCTCGGCGGACACAACATCTTTGTTGGTATATGGTGCTGAGGATCGAACCCGGGCCGCACGCATGTCAGGCGAGCGCGCTACCGCTTGAGCCACATCCCCAGCCCCCCTACCATGTCCTTTTATTCCCTATTTTCCTGTCTTCAGTGATTTTTCAAATCTTCTGAAGTTCACATTCTCCATATATTTGGTGTTTGGCAAATGCACATAGGACATTCTAAAAAGTAATTAGAATCAAACACACTTAAAATAAGTTGCTTACTCCTCAGGCTATGGATCACCATAGTTGTAATGACTCATAATTCAACATGATAATTCTACTAATGTCCTAAACTTGAATTTTCAATGTTATCAAAATTAACTAATAATGTTTTTGACAAAGGGTTCATTGAAACAGTTGTTTTCCTGATGGCACATACAACTGAAAGATTAACCATCCACTTTTTATTTATATTTCCATCTCCTTTTCCATATTCCATCCTTCCAGACATAAGGAATAAAAGCTTTTTGCATTACAAAATTTCCACACAGGAAGGTGATGGCCTGAACCTATAAGATCTTGTCAAAAGCTAAGGAAGAAGTACTGATGTTTTAAATAAAATAAATCATGAAGAAAATTAAGCAAAAAGAGTAACTATTATTTCATTTTCAATTGTTTTTAGAATGCCATTAGGAACTGCACCTAGAGATAGGGGCTGCTATTTATTGTTCATAGCTGCAGCAGCAAAGGGGACTCTGTTCCCAGGGGTGCTATGGGGGTTCATTGCTGGTAGAAAAGCATCACCTCATAATTTTTTTCCTTTTCTTCTCTCCAACTGAACAATTTATTAATGCACTTGGAAAGAGGAAGGAAGGGAGTCACAAAAGCAAAAACTGTATCACACACTACAACGATGCTATTTTCCAACAGTTGCAGTGATTCATGCACCAAATAGCCTAAAGTTGGCAGTGGCCTTGTCAAAATTGTTGTGTTGAATCCCTAAACTGATTTCAGATATGAGAATGAGCTGGCTCTACGCCAGACTGTGGAGGCTGACATCAATGGCCTGCGCAAGGTGCTGGACGATCTGACCCTGGCCAGAACTGACCTGGAGATGCAGATTGAGAACCTGACAGAAGAGCTGGCCTACCTGAAGAAGAACCACGAGGAGGTCAGAAGTTGTTTTTTTTTTTTTTTCTCCCAGACCCCAAAATTAAAATTTCAGATTTGTAAATCTAAAGTTAAAACATGGCCTTTTAAAGTGGCCATTTGTTTTGGATGTGTCTGTGTGTACGTTGCTGCTGCTGCTGCTACTAATGGTTCCTACTAAGGTTTATCAAATCAGAGGCACTTTCTGTTTTTGTCGTTTTCATTATTAGATAATGACAACAAGAATTTTAATTATCTTGATTTAGTGGTTTTGAAAAAATATATATGTCACAAGTTAGATAAAAACAAAGTCTACCAATAACATGTAATGCTATATATGCCACACGTGGAACTCTGATGGCCCATGATGTATATCAGAGGCTGGTGTAGAAAATGGACACCAGCATTAAGTTTCTAAAGGATTCTCTACTCAATTTTCAATGACTGGTACAAACTCTGCAAGCCTGGGTACTGATTGCAGCCCTCCCTCAGGTAGCTGGCATTGAAAACCCTCCAGCAACATGCATACCAAGCCTCCCCTCCTGTACAGACAGTGGACCCTCTAAAAGGAGAGCCAACCAGTCCACAGCATATAGGGCCTATGGTCACTTAAAGGGCCTGTGAAAATATCTTTTTTTTTTTAAGTCAGAAGAATATGATGAATGTTTAAAGAGTTTTAATATATTGATATATTTGTCTTTATGCCAAGTCAATCAAAAATATATAATTTTTACTATCGTTGTAATGAAAGAGGCCCAGAAAAGCAAAAGCACCACAATGGTCCCCTGCACCTCGCTTTTTCATTTGCTGTCCCTAGGAGCTCCTAAGTTGCCGGGCAGGTGGCCCAGGCGAGGTCAGCGTAGAAATGGACGCTGCACCAGGAGTGGACCTCACCAGGCTCCTCAACGACATGAGGACACAGTATGAATCCATGGCTGAGCAAAATCGGAAGGACGCAGAAGCCTGGTTCCTTGAAAAGGTAACACAAACGCAAACGGCTTTGATTAACAGTCACGGAAAGAGAGCTCAAGGCTCCAGGCTTGAGCTCCCTGCGCCCTTTTTTGCTGTTGCAGAGCGGGGAGCTCAGGAAGGAGATCAGCACCAACACAGAGCAGCTTCAGTCCAGCAAGAGCGAGGTCACCGACCTGAGGCGCGCCATGCAAAACCTGGAGATCGAGCTCCAGTCGCAGCTCGCCATGGTAGGACTCGCACCATTTCAACTTCCAAACATAATGCTGCACCCAAAGTATGTTAGACCATTGGCTGCCCTCCTGTCTTCAGTTTCCTTCATTGTCATGTCTGTGCCATTTCCCTTCCACATGCAGAAAAAATCCCTGGAGGACTCTTTGGCTGAAACCGAGGGTGGCTTCTGCTATCAGCTGTCCCAGGTGCAGCAGCTCATCGGCAACCTGGAAGCACAGCTGCAGCAGGTGCGCGCAGATGCCGAGCGCCAGAGCGTGGACCACCAGCGCCTGCTGGACGCCAAGGCTCGCCTGGAGCTGGAGATCGAGACCTACCGCCGTCTGCTGGATGGGGAGGACCAAGGGTGTGTACACGTTCAAGTTGGAAATACTTTCTAGGGCTGACAAATAGTGGGCACCCGATGCAGTTTTTGTTTTTGTTTTTTCCTGCAAGGAGAAAAGGTTCTTTAGTTGATAGAAAATAATATATTTAGGAAATACGATGTCTGGGATGTATTAAATACTGTGCAAAGTATGTTCACACCTCATCACACCTGATAATTCATAAAATGCTGTGATGAGCAAAGACACCGCAGACAGAAGGAGATGGTAAAGGAACCTGCATATACCAGAAAAACTGCCCATTCAGTTTCTGGTATCAGCGACCTGATGCTAAGATGACATATCAGATGGGAGCCATCTGAACCACCTCAGACCTATGATGACAAATCTTCCAGAAGAGATAGCAGTTCCTATTAGGGAAGGAGAACTCAGAGCTGTAAACTGGAAAATCTCCTTTCTGAAACCAAATCTTCCATTAATTGCCAGGTCTCTTCACTCTGAGAGCCCGTTTTAGGCAGGGTTTAGAAACAAGAGTGCCTTGAACCAATTGATTACTCTCAGGGTGCATCCTTCAGTGGAGACATTTGGAATATGTTCTCTATTTGACCATAATATTCCATACCTTTATGATTGTTGGCTCAAACAGCAAATTCTTATTTCTTCTCATTCCAGGAGGAATCACGTGATATCTATCCACAGTGATGGTTTTGATGAAAATTTATCTGTGACAGGCTCCAAATCTCAAGCACAGTCGATTGATTCATCGAAAGGTAGGCAGATAACAATCACTGAAAGTAAATTGGAATCATATCTATTAATGACTAAAACTGTAAGATCTCTTTGAACATTACAGTATTATTAACAATTTAAATCTAAAGTATGCCTGTATTCTCAGCCAAGGAAAAACATTTGTGTAGTCTTACAGCAAAAAAAGCAGTCCCGGACTAGGGGTATAGCTCAGTGATAGACCACTTGCCTAGCCAGTGCAAGTCCCTGGATTCTATCTCCAACACTGCAAAGGGGCGGGGTAGTCCATAGCATTGTAAAACTTTTTTGCAAACCTACGGGGGAAAATCATACTCTCCAAAGAGGTACTATGAGTACCACACCACTTTTGAAATTTTCAAAAAGAAAAATATTCATTTTTGCATAAGGTAATACTGAATATATTTCATTTTCACTGAGGAAAAAAAAACACATTTTGTTTTAGAATGTAAAAGTTACTTTTTTTTTTTTGATTACTGAGCCACATCCCCATCCCTATTTATTTATTTATTTATTTATTTATTTTATTTTGAGACAGGGTCTCACTAAGTTGCTTAGGGCCTTGCTAAGTTGCTGAAGCTGGCTTTGAACTTATGGTCCTCCTGTCTCAGCCTCCTAAACCACTGGGATTATAGGTGTGTGCCAACACACCCAGCTAAAAGTCACTTTTGAAAGTTTAAATTTAATGGATTGTATTAGCTAATACATGATTTAGTTGCTTAAGTCAAACAACAACCAATTTTGGATTAAATATTTGAAACACTAACATCTGCCCCCTTTATTCCATTTTACTCGTTAGACCCAAACAAAACCCGAAAAATCAAGACCATCGTGCAGGAGGTGGTGAATGGTGAGGTGGTCTCATCCCAAGTTCAAGAACTTGAAGAAGTAATGTAAAGATTCACAAAATCTACCCTGTGATTGGTTCCTTAGGGACAAGCAATTTACAACTAGAAATGATGCTTTCAGAGTGAGGTGCTGAGTTCAGTCTCTATTTTGGTCTGTTTCATTCTCTTTGTATTTCCTACTCACTTTGAGTCCTTTCTGCTCTAATGAGACAATATCCAATTAAAACCATGCAACCATGTTGATCTTCATAACACACCAAAATTACTTTACCTTCTAGACCTGGAATAGTCTTTTAATGAACTTTCTTCTGGGGATCTGGACTGTTTTTATTAATCACAGAACTTCGACAAAGTAGTGTTGTTTTAATGGAGCTAATTTGAATAAAAGACTAATGGCAATAATATGAAGTGTGCACATTCTTGATTCCAACAATAATGTGGAGGGCTTAGAGAGAAGTTTCTGAAATATTAATAGCAAAGGAGAAAACACTGGGACAAAGATGCCTGGGTTGAAGATTAAGAGGATTCTTTGAGAAGTCCTATCCTATTTACAGCAGCCCATTTAGGTTGCCAAAAAATTATATTGTACACTACAAGGGATAACAATTGTCCTGTTAATTTTCTAGCACATTGACTGGATATGGTGACCCACTGCTAGAATCCCAGCTACTTGGGAGGCTCAGGAAAGAGGATTTCACAAGTTTGAGGCCAGCCTTAGCAACTTAGTGAGAGTCTGTCTCAAAATAAAAAGGGCAGCGGATACAGCTCAGTGGTAGAGTGACCCAGAGTTCAATCCGCAGTACTGGGGGAAAAAGACAATCATTGAGACCCTACAGCATGCCAGGTTGAAAGCTCAGTGATAAGTAAAATATATCCTCATCTTAAGTAGCTCAGATGGAGGCAGAGGTAGACCTCTACCAGGAATGGTGTCACTGTGAGAGAGGCTAAAGAGGAATTTAAAGGACACATGGAGGAAGAAGTGGCCAATATGTCAGGCAACAATTAAAAGCTTCATACAAAAATCAACCAGGCAGAGGAGAGGGAAAGGAAACAGAATAAATACATGTGATGAGACCCAAGGGTGGGAACGAATATTGCTTTACTTTCCTTTCTCCCAGCTGGCAGCAGTGGGGCCCAGGGTGGGGTTTCTACTGGGATGAGTCAGAGCCACAAGGCAATAACAGAAGTCATGTTCTGAGCTGGGCCAGGAGGCAGCCAAAGTCTAAGCCTGAGTAGACGGTGGTTTGATCTAGGTTGCCAAATTCAAAACCCTAAAAAAGAATACAAGCGCAGGGTATAATGGTTAATAATATGGGCTCTTCAGCCAGACTGGATTCAAATCCTGACCCTGATACTTAATAGAGAATAACTTAACCTCTGATCTTTAAGGTGGAAATAACAGCAATGCTAGTATCTGCTTCACAGAGTGAGTGTTGTCAAGATGAAAACCCCAGTAACCTAGGAAGTACTTAGAAAGTACTCAATGTTTGTGTCTCATCGTTTACTATATGGAATCAAAATGGGATGGGGAAACCAGGGGAGGGATGAGCAAAAGTGACAATGGGAGTAGAGGGGAGGGAATGAGCCAAGCCTGGATGAATCCCAGAGCTGAGTACAAAGCCCACAGAGGGCTCTTGTGCCATTTTAAGCTGACTTGCTTCAGTGTGCAGCTTTCTGAAATCAATATTGTTTTTTCTATTTCAGGTCCTCCATTCATTTCTCCAGCACACATCCTAGGAGATCCTCACCTTTTACACCCAGAGAGATGATCAAGGTCTTTTCCTGAGAACAAGGTCCCTATCCCCAGTAAGACTCGATGTCACTTCCAAGGTACTCAAAAGTACCTGCAAAAAGCTACTGTTTTAAATAACATCCGTTTTCCTTGTAACCAAACAGAATGGTACAAGACTCAAAGGAGAAAGGGGTTTGCACAAGGATCATTTCTTAGCCATCTTAGTTTCTCAACATTCCCCCACAGGACTCCCTGAGACACTACTTTTACTGGAAGCATTTTCTCAGACTTCCTTCTGCAACCTCTGAATGTTGATTCCATCCTTCTCTTTAAATATTTGCTCCCCAGGAAATGTCATCTAATCCCGTGGCTGCCAATACCATCTAGGCACTGATCACTTCTTGGAGCCTCCACAGTGGCCCCAGGGATCCTCCTAGTACTCTTGCCCTCTTGTGGGGTGCCTCCTACAAGGAAAAGAAAGCAGACCTGTGGAGGAAGTGACAGGGCATGACTCCAGAGGATAGGTGTAAAAGCGTTTCAGCTCTGCTCTGGTCTCTTGGGTTGCATACCATGGAGGAAGTCAGCCGCTGCAAGGTTATAACATGGGGGCCGGGGGAACTACCTGAAAAAAATCAATGATTTCACAAAACTTCCCACTGAGTCTCTGATGGCCCAGGAGTTCATGGAATAGCATTCCTTTCCTAATAATCTCTCTGTTAGAATATTGTACAATCTTCACTCAACTAAAGAAACATTAAATTTCTTATTATCTAAATCCATATTGCCCTCTTCTCACTGTCCAGAAATGCAATTAACAGCATCTGTCTTAGTCTGTTCAGGATGCTCTAACAAAATACCTTACACCAGGAGAGATATAAATGACAGAAATGTGTATCTTTTCAGTTCTGGAAGCAGATTCAGTGTCTGGCAAGGGCCTGCTTTTTGGTTTATAGACAGTGCCTTCTCCCCACATCCTCACATGGTGGGAGGGGCAAGGCAGCTCGTGGGGCCTCTTTTTATTCATAAGGGTACTGATCCCATTCAACAGGGCTTTGCCCTCATAACCTAATCAACTCCCCACCTCCTAATACCATCACATTGGTGATTAGGTTTAACATATATATTGGGGGGGACACAAGCTTTCAGACCATAGCAGCAAACTTATCTTGAACTCCAGTCTTTGTTCACGAGACCACAAGCCCTGATTCTGCACAAACATAAAAGGCCCCTCTGGACTCTTATGAACTGCAGAAGTGGAAGGTCTGTCTTTAAGGAAAATAACTCGCTCAGAAGAGAAAAAAATAAAAACTAAGGAAAAGATTAGACAGCAAAAGACAAACAGATTGTCTGTGATTATTTTAAAATCTAAAATTTCACCAATTGAAAATTTCACTTTTAAATATATTTATTTTGAATTAAGCTAAAGAAAGGTCTAGAAAATACTGTAGGTACTGAACTGTTACAGTAATCTCCTGAGGATTACCAAGAGCTGTGGAAAGTAATTTTTTCCTTTGTATGTTGTAAAAAATGTTTAACAAACAGCACGTATGACTAATAATCCTGAGGGCAGAAGGAGAATGACTTTAAATTATTCAAAACAAATGGGTCTGCAAATAGGTCACAGTAGGAAGGGAACCACCTGGAAAAACAACCATAGACAGCCGAATATACAAAGTATATTCACACTAATTCGCATCTTCATACATGTACTTTGGATAATGATGTCTATCACATTCCACCATCATTTCTATTTGTATACAACCATATATATGAAAAATTGTACTGTATATGTGTAATATGAATTGTAATGCATTCCACTGTCATATCTAAAACTAATAATGATTTTTTAAATAGCTCTTTTTTAATATTTATTTTTATAGTTGGACACAATACCTTTATTTCACTCATTTATTTTTTACGTGGTGCTGAGGATCGAACCCAGGGTCCCGCGCATGCGAGACAAGCGCTCTACCGCTGAGCCACAACCCAGCCCTAAAAATAATAATAATTTTTTAAAAACCTAAAAAAAAAAAAAAAGGTCAAAGGTATGTCTTTAGGCTTTATAAGAGCGCCCCCTGCTGGAATCTCAGGAGAGCAACTTTATTATTACAATTATTAACATATTAATTGTAAAAATTAATGAACTTCCCTGAGATATCTACATACATGCATCACCAACTAAAGAAACATTAAATTTCTTATTATCTAAATCCATATTGCCCCTTGTCCTCTCCTCTCTCCCCTTTTCTCAGTCCCCTCCCCTTTCCCTTAAAATTCCTCTTCTACTTTCAGGATTTGGGGGGGGGGGGGGCAGGGAAGAGGTGGGTAGTTTCTTCCACATATGAAGAGAAAACTTGCAATATTTGAAAAAGAACTTTGAAAAAATAACCTGTTTGTTCTAGCTACTTGAGATGTTCTCAATAGTAGAAACTTTATTTGAGAGACCGGAAGACAGAGGGAAGAAGGCAAATGAAGAAGAGAAAGAAAACTTTTTTCAAAGCATCAACTTAATAAATCAAAACTATCTTATATAACTAATAATTACTCTCCAGAAAGGCATAAAATTTTTAAAAGGTAATTATTTAGAGTTTAGAACACCAGACAGCCAATCTGAACTACTCAAGGCTCTAAATAATACACTTGAATATCAAATGAAAATGAAAAATACATTCATATAACTGAATAAATGGTTTTTGATATAGCACTAAATGTTTCTTAACTCTTGGAATTGAATCTAAAATGTCATCATTTAATATTAGTATCATAAGCTTAAAATCAAACTAAAAATGTTGGGATAGTAATTGAATGAATCCTCTTTCAATTGCAACAACATATTTATAAAAGACTTGTTATGACCGGAATTCTAGGTTAAAAAATAATTCCCTGGTGGGGCCGAGGCTGGGGCTCAGTGATCGAGTGCTCATCTCGCTTGTGTGAGGCACTGGGCTCGTATCCTCAGCACCACATAAAAATAAATAAATTAAATAAAGGTATCATGTCCACCTACAACTAAAAAATATATATTTTTTAAAAATTCTCTGGTGAATAAATAAATTATGACAAACCCCCATGCTTGAATACAACCTTCCAATAAATAAAGACAGAACTAATCTACAAACACTGAGGAAGCCAGGTGCTGCTATGGGATGCACCTAGCTATTTGGGAAGCTTAGGCAGGAGTATCACTTGAGCCCAGGAGTTCAGGGACAACCCAGGCAACGTAGGAGGACCTGTCTCTTAAAAAAAAAAAAAAATGCTGGATAAATTTCAAAACCATTATGTTGAGCTAAAGAAGTCAGACTAAAAGAATATATACTGTATGGTTCCATTTATAGGAAACACAAATCTCATATACAGTGACAGAAAGCAGATCGGTGGTCACCTGGTCTGAAAGCAGTGAAGGAATGGGATTTGGGGAGGGGCACAAGAGAACCTTTAGGATTATGGATATGTTCTATGTTTTGATTGTGATAATGGTGACAGATGAGTTCATTTGTCACAACTCTACAAACTGTACACTTAAAATGGGTACAACTCAGTGTATGGAAATCATACCTCTACGAAGTCAATTTTAAAATGATCATAGCTGAGTGGTCTGTCTTCATGCCGATACTGTGCTGGAAGCACAGAGACCATGTAGGATCAGCAATGGTGTGCTGGAGCAAGCCAACCCTGCTCCTGAGTACTAGTCAGTGATTTTTTTCCCAACTGGCTATTAAACCATTGAAACTGGCCATGATGGGAATATTTATGACACAGAACTTGAGCTTTCCCTTTTTTAAAAACTCAATGTCCCCTGGGAGCTTTTTCACACCAGCGTACCACTGAGCACAGTAGTTAAGAACACATTCAGAGTCTGGTGGCCTCCATTTGGCATTCAGCTCTGCCATCTGCTCGTGGTTTTATTCATCACTGATATTCAGTTTTCTGGTCTGTAAAATCAGGACAGAACAGTGCCTACCAGCAAAGGGCGTAGCTCAGGGCTAGAGCCATGGCCTAGCCTGGGTTCCATTTCCACCACAGCAAACCAACAAACAAACAAAAAGGGAGAAGAAAAGAAGAAGAAATCGAACCTGCCTCACACAATTATAAGGATTCAGCGGGTCAATTCACACATGGAAGATAGTGAGTGCTAACTAAATATTCACTGTTACTAAAACAGAAAGAAAAAACACTCTACAACTGAAGAATTTAACCACTCTGCATATTTCCCCCAGATACTTATTTTTCCCTTGCCCTTCATGCAGACTCCCAAACAGCTCCAATTTTGAAAAGGAAATGTACAATCTTTTTCCATCTGAAGTATTTCTCCTTAGCAAGCTGCTTAGTTTTGTCAGCTGACATTTGCTGGGAGGAGGGGTTTATATTTATCTTCTCTCTATCACAAGTTGAGCAATATGAAGCCGTAAAGCTCTTTAGAACTGTAAGATTCTAAGATTAATGTAGCTGCTCACAGTGAAGAGAGGACTCTACAAGTAAATAACACATCCGAAAGGTGGAGGAAAACCTTCACACTCTTCAATTTGATTACTCGTGATTTTAGGATTTTGTTTTGTTTTGTTTTGTTTTTCCTTAAACTAGCAAAGTGTAACTTCGAACAAAATCATAAAATGGTGTGTTTGCAAAACTCAGGATAGTGAAACTTTATAGAAAGTAAAAATAGGAGGACTAAGACTTTCAGAAACAATTTCTGCACTCTTATCTTCCTTAAAATTAAATTGATCATGAACTTTAGTTGCTAAAAAGATGTCCTTGTTAATGTTTCACTATACATATATTCCTAATTAAATGTAACTTTTCCTCAAATTCATGGAAATGAATACATCATTTAGAAGTAGACCTTTAAATAAATTACAGTAACAATCCAGAGAGAGCAGTGGGTCTGACAGATAGAAAGTAGATGGTACTTGAGATGCTCACCAACTCAATATTTTACCAAGAACAAGTTATTCAACTTGAGACTGAAAAAAATAAATAAAATCACATATAATCACATTAGCCCAGAATTTTGGAATCAGGAAAAATACTATAAATACAGGACACTATAATCTTGGCTGCTCGGGATATGTTCATTTTAGTTATGAACTTGGAACCCCTCTCCTAAAGTTATATATATGTGAAGCTTCTACTGAGAAAAGTGTATCCATTTTGAAATATTTCATGATTGCAAAAATTATGAGATTTTTAAAACAACTTATGGCTGCAATTTCATATTTCAAATGAACAGAGCCTCAAGTACAACTTTTCTTAGCAAGTTGAAGTAAAATTTTAATTTTTAAATGATAAGTTGGTATAATTATAAATACATATTGTATCATATTATTTGTATATTCATTCATAAACAAATTTATTTAGCACCAACTATATGTGAATCTTTATGTATTCTGTTGACAATAACCTCAGTGTTTATGAACCAAAGACAAAGACATGATAAAGTTTCATACTCTTTTTTTCTTCATTGCATCTGTGAAAATGGGCAAGTGCCATTGCCCCACATGTAAAATACGATGATCATTTAACAAAGGTGTGAGGAGGTGGAAGCACCAACTCAAACTATTAAGCAGATATTTTCAGAGCATGTTTTTTTTTAAAGAATAACACTCATATATCTAGCTACATTTTATATTATATTTTACATTATATAAAAGTACATCCAAGGTACTTTTGGAAGTTTTCAGTGGATATCTATTCTAAACAACCTTATGTGATGATTCTGGATGACAGAGATTTTAATGTTAACTTTCTTTTTTTCTTTTCTTTTTTTTTTTTTAGGTTTCCATTGGCTTTTTTTTAAATATCTTTATATTTTTATGCGGTGCCGAGGATCGAACCCAGTGCCTCACAAGTACAAGGTGAGTGCTCTCACTCTGAGCCACAATCGCAGCCCCTTAATGTTAAACTTTCATATCTTATCTAATAAGTAACTTGAGCTGGCTGATAAATAAGAAGATAAATTTCATCTTTGTTTTTTTAAAAAAACAAATATACACAATCAACATCCAATCAAGAGACAACCATGGAACAAAACCTGTAGAATTGGATCCGCACTAATCAGAATTCACCAGCAGTGTTGTAGATAAGGCAGAACAGTGAGGTCTAGTTTCCCTGTCTCCTCATTCAGAGGGTGGAGGTAAGGAAAAGTCTTCTGGGGCAAAGTTAAGTTGAAGAATTTGACTCAATTCCCCCCTGGAGTCTTCACGGGCAGCTCTCTCCCCTCTGTGCATCTAAGTTTGCTGAGCTTAGGAGCTGATGGAGCTAGGAGAACTGAATGCTGGCCAGTGGGAAGATGAGAAGCACTCAGGGGGAAGGTAGGGCTCCGCAGGGAGGAGGGTTGAGTCATTATCATGATTATCTGATGCCTCCGGGTACACAGCAACCAGTTGCACAGAGATGATTTCTGAGGTTTTTTTTTTTTTTTTTTAAGAGAGAGTGAGAGAGGAGAGAGAGAGAGAGAGAATTTTTTTTAATATTTATTTTTTAGTTCTCGGCGGACACAACATCTAATATTCATTCAATTGCAACAACATATTTATAAAAGACTTGTTATGACCGGAATTCTAGGTTAAAAAATAATTCCCTGGTGGGGCCGAGGCTGGGGCTCAGTGATCGAGTGCTCATCTCGCTTGTGTGAGCGCGCTACCACTTGAGCCACATCCCCAGCCCCGATTTCTGAGGAGTTAAAGGACAGTATTTGTAAGACTGCATTTCCCAGATACAAAGTCAAAGTTAAGCAGGTTACATGATTATTTGCCACTTTATTCAGAGAGATTTTTTTAACTGTATTTTCCAAAAAGGCACCTGAAAACCTAGTCATATAAAACTGCATTCCAAAAATGTATAATATGTATCAAAAATCACTTGCAATATACATGTGTGTATATCTCATATATACACACACACACACACACACACGTATGTGTGTGTATATGTGTGTGTGTGTGTGTGTGTACCCAAACATCTTATATTATCATGATAATTTATCTCTGAACCACAATCTGTTTAGGATCTTTATGGGTCATTATGTTTGGTTTGCTCAGAAAAAAAAAACACCAAATAAGAAAATATTATTTTAATAAATTCTTCCATATCAGTCAAATTGAACTTAAGCTAAACAATCCAGAAAAAATTATCCCTCTATCAATGTTGGTTTAAAAATCCTTCAACTGTAAGGTCTTCTAACTAGGTCAACCTTCATATCTCCTGAAACTATAGATTTATGTATTCATTCATGCAACAGATACTCTAAGTGTATCCTAGTTATATCTGGCATTTGACTCCTTCATATCTTGTGATCTAACTACTTTCCTCCACCACCATCACTCTTGTTCAAACTTACTATTCATGGTGTCCCACCTAGATGGGCACACAACTATATCCCTTCAATTCTTCCTACACCAAGCCCATCCTGTCACTCCATTGGTTAAAACCCCTCAAAGGCTTCCAATTGCTCTTAGAGTAAAGACCAAAATATAGTAAGGTCTGACCTTTCTCAAATTGTGGGCCTCCTCTCCATCCTCAGAAACCCTGATGGCCTTGTTTAGCTTTAATATATATATTAAAATGACGTTTTAATATACATTTTGATACACACATATTCAGTGAAGGACTCAATACAGTCAAGTAAATTCTAACATCCTGCTGCTCCATCCCATTTTAGTTCCTTTTCACAGACTTTTTCCCTTTGCCCAGAACATGCTTCCTACTCCAATTTTGGCCAGGCTAACTCCCACTCACCAGTCAGATCTTAACTCAAATGTCACCTCCTCTGAGAAGACTTAACTGGCCTCTGCCCCTGTACTGCCTGCCACCACCACCGTTAGCCAAGTTCATTTCTTCTATTTTAATATATACGTGGCATACTGTGGTTTCCTTCATAGCTCTAGCACAGTATAAAATAGTGCATTCAGTCCACTGCATAAGAGACAATCAATACCTGCTGAATATATGTGCATGGTACTGTGTGAAAGTGCTAGATTATTCACTCAATAAAAGCTAGAACAATACCTGCATTACCCTCTATGTAGTTCCAGTACTTTGTACATTAAAAGTGATTAATAGGCATTTGTTGCAGGAATATTGAATGGTGCTAAGATACTTCTATTACTTTCTTGAAATATCCATCATATTTTTATGTGTTTGTTAGTTACATCTAAATTTTCCACCACTCATCTTTGGTAAGACTAAATGAACAAACACTAGCTTCTCAAGACACATAAGTACAGTAATGACCATCACAAGGAGACACTAAGAGCATGCCTTGAATATATATTACCTGAGTCTATTTGTTTTGATTACTCTATTTAAAATATGCTTGAGTCACATGGAAATTAATTCTACTAACTTTCTTCTCATTAAATCTTAATAAAGAAATTAGGTTGTCATGGACTGAAAAACAAACATTTAAAAGGTGTTTGCATTTCACCAAGATGTTCAGTGAATGCAATTAGTATTTTCAGAAAATATTCAAAATACTTGATACTCTATGGGGACACAGAGTGTATCCAAAATATGCAAACCTTAAGTTGGCCATTTCACAAGGTTTACTGATATAAATCATATTGCTCAATATCTGGTGATTCAGTAGAAAGTGATCTTCAGTTTCAACAGGCTGTCTTTTAATTCAGGGCACTGTTTTTAAAGGAAATTAACCCGAGGACTTTTTCCCACACATCTAAAGAATAGTAGAAGTTGCTTTCACAAAATATAGTAACTTGGTTTCTATGCAGTACCTATAAAGGGAAAAAAAATCCAAAGTTATTCTCTTAAAGCAGCAACTTTGGAAACCTCTAACTCATCATTAGAGTGTGCTTTATACAAATGAAAAAACTAACTATGGATACAAAACTGAATTCTCTTTAAGCAATTGATGGAAGACCTGTTTTTACATGAAAAAAAAAGAGTCTGAAAACAATACTCCTAGCAATTTGATCAAAATAAAACTTGTGCCCTCTTAATCTTCAGAGGTGCCCTATCTAAAATACACTTTTCCTTCAAACTAATATTTACTAATATTTTTTTTAAAGAGAGAGTGAGAGAGGAGAGAGAGAATGAGAGAATTTTTAACGTTTATTTTTTTTAGTTCTCGGCGGATACAACATCTTTGTTGGTATGTGGTGCTGAGGATCGAACCTGGGCCGCACGCACGCCAGGCGAGCGCGCTACCGCTTGAGCCACATCCCCAGCCCCAATATTTACTAATATTACAGAAGCAACTGTGAACCTGCATAGACATGCAAATGCCCTTACCTTGAGGTACAAAGTGACCTGCCTGTGAAAGAAAATGCAGATGAGGTAATACAGAAGTTTGCAAGAGGGAAAGAATACATAGGGCTGGGTGTGAGGACCATTCTTTTGGCATAAGAAGCATCTGAAAAGAGCCTTGAGAACTATATAAAACTATATACAGTGTTACATAGGAATGGATAGGCAACAAGAAATTTAATGTGCCTGTCTTATAAGAACTCTAAGGTCCTTGACCCGGTGGTCTACACTTTATTTTCAGAAGATGAATGTTTGCATCTAATTCTTTCGCAAAGGTAGGGCCATGTATCATTGACCACTCAGAAATAAATCCCTAGTACTTAATGCAGCATCTGGCAGTATATGGGTAGGCCAAATATGTTGGTTGAAATGATGCTTAGAAACATCGTAATAGGCTTATATGTTGTTTACACATGATTGAAAACTTCAGAGGAAAATGGGCCAAGGGTGTAGCTCAATGGTTACACACATGCTTAACACGCAAGGATGTGGGAGTAGATTCCTAGCATCAAAACAAAACAAAACAAAAATTCAGGGGGGAAGATTGGTTGAAATTCAATGAAAACTATTAAGTCTGTCATTTGGCTCAATTTACAATAAAAGCACATGTTGATTGAATTTTTCATTTTGAACCAATTATGCTGTCATATAGGTTTGGCTATATGAGTCATACAAAATCCCAAAATCTGGAAACAGTACGACACTCTGTTTTAATCACTAAACTAAAGCAAATAAGACAAAAATATTGGAAAGTATTCACTGATCAACCTTCAGTGGGAAGAATGCCTTACCCAGCAATGAGACAAGGCAACACTGAACAGTTGAACAATTCAGAAGAAAAAATATGAATAGTCAGGGAAAGTTTGTTTGGAGGAAAATAAAAATCCAATATGTATCACTAGATTTTGCAATAAATATGTGTTGCAATATGATTTTAATTAAGAAGGAAGATAATTATAGCTTAAGAGCCAACTACTTAATCAACACCACAATCGAAACGTCTGAATGACAAACCTTAGCCCCACACCCAAGAAAAGAGGGTAAACCCAGAAAGTGAGTAAAACAAGTTTGTTTCCATTACAAATGTGCTGAAGCCATGTGGGCCACACTGAAACCACACCCTGAAACCAAGGGTGGGGGGACACATATGTTATTCATTCTTAATTATTAAATTTAAATAATTTCTGTGAATTTAGATCTTTTTAAAAAATTAATTCCATGTTGTATTACATTCTGGAAATAGTACTTCCCTGAATATTGATGCAGTTGGGGTAAAACACAGCATGCATTTCTAAAAATAAAACCATTTTTTCCTAGTATTAATGGTCTACTCTATGAGTATAGGACCAAATTCTTTAAATACATGCTAACTATGTTTTACCTAAATTGCATCAATATTTTTTCCAAGTATTAGAAAAAGCAGCTTACATGATACTATAGGTGGAAATCCATCATCTAAGGATTGCTCTCGTGGTAGACATTACTATTTGATAATGACATCTTTCTGCTGAAACCAGACTTGCTGCAGAATTATTCTCAATAACATGAATCCAGGAAGCCATGACTAGTTTCTTTTTTTTTAATTTTTATTGTTGGTTGTTCAAAACATTACATAGTTCTTGACATATCATATTTCACACTTTGATTCAAGTGGGTTATGAACTCCCATTTTTACCCCGTATACAGATTGCAGAATCACATCGGTTACACATCCACTGATTTACATATTGCCATACTAGTGTCTGTTGTATTCTGCTGCCTTTCCTATCCTCTACTATCCCCCCTTCCCTTCCCTCCCCTCCCCTCTTCTCTCTCTATCCCATCTATAGTAATTCATTTCTCCCCCTTTTTTTCCCTTTCCCCTCACTTCCTCTTGTATGTAATTCTGTATAACCCTGAGGGTCTCCTTCCATTTCCATGCAATTTCCCTTCTCTCTCCCTTTCCCTCCCACCTCTCATCCCTGTTTAATGTTAATCTTCTTCACATGCTCTTCTTCCCTACTCTGTTCTTAGTTACTCTCCTTATATCAAAGAAGACATTTGGCATTTGTTTTTTAGGGATTGGCTAGCTTCACTTAGCATAATCTGCTCTAATGCCATCCATTTCCCTGCAAATTCTATGATTTTGTCATTTTTTAATGCAGAGTAATACTCCATTGTGTATAAATGCCAATTTGGAAAGCAGTATGGAGATTTCTTGGAAAGCTGGGAATGGAACCACCATTTGACCCAGCTATTCCCCTTCTCGGTCTATTCCCTAAAGACCTAAAAAGAGCATATTACAGGGACACTGCTACATCGATGTTCATAGCAGCACAATTCACAATAGCAAGACTGTGGAACCAACCTAGATGCCCTTCAATAGACGAATGGATAAAAAAAAAATGTGGCATTTATACACCATGACTAGTTTCTTGAGTTGGAGCCATGTGAGCTAAAACTGTCTTCCCTTTCTAACTCAGATGATTTGTTATGGATTGTAGCCATCAAAAATGCAGAATTACATTGGAAGTGAACTGGTAATCCTTTAACTTGGAAAATAAAAGATTTCAGAGGACAGATTAAACTTTGTCAAATATCCAAAAGACTCTCCATCAGCAAAATTATATTCCCTGTAGTAGATTTCATTCAATAAAAAGACAAACTTTTGATAGTTTGAGCATCTCAAAAATGAAAGCCTTGTGAGACAATTAGTTTCCCATTTCTAGAAATATATAAGTAGAGAGTGGGGATACTTGAGCTTATTGTTTAATATTTAACAAGACAGAAGTACCAATATTTGTGAGTACTTGCTACATTTAAGATACGTTGTATGTATTGCCTAAATTGTTGGTCTCAAATTTATGAATTGGATGTCTTTCATGAGGATTAAGAGGGATTACATAATTTACCATACACCCAGTAAGAAGAAGAGCTGGAGTTTGAAATGTGATAATAACCTCTAAGGTCCCTTGCAAACTGCATTCTGGTTGAAACCATGACAGTGAATGTTAGTAGTCTAGATAATTCCAATGCGGTCATTTCTATTTGTCCAGTCTGGTATTGTTTTCTGAAACTTTCAGTCAGAAATGATATTAGCTTCCAAGGTGTTGGGTTCTTTCCAATGTAATTTTGCATTTTTGATGGCTACAATCCATAACAAATCATCTGAGTTAGAAAGGATAGCTCACATGGCTCCAACTCAAGAAACTAGTCATGGCTTCCTGGATTCATGTTATTAAGAATAATTCTGCAGCAAGTCTGGTTTCAGCAGAAAGATGTCATTATCAAATAGTAATGTCTACCACGAGAGCAGGACAGAAGAATGGCAGCAAAAATGTTCTGTGTGTATTATCAACAAACTACCTATTCCCTAAAACTATTTTTCAATTTTTCATCATCAGTTCTTGAGTGATGATGAAAAACCAATTAATTATTTAAAGTAATGCTTACTGATATTATTTCTTAAACCATTAATGGAAGGTATGGGAATATATAATAAAGCAAACAAAAGGCTCTTGACAAAACTAGATTATCAAGAAGATTATCAAATATGTAAATTAAAATTACTTTGGAAAACTTGCCATAGCCCAGAAACTGTTCCTCTCAGCTTTGCAGGTCCAGAAACTGAACTGGACCATACCTAGAAGGGAGCTGACACTTGAGCTAGTGTACAATGACTATTCACAATATTGATGTGTACATTAGAGTGTCAGTTTGGACATATTTTCCCGCGTGTCCAAGACCACTTTCCTGGGCACTTGCACTCCTGCACACTCACCACAGTGACTCTTCTAAAGAGTATATTTTTTTTCAGATATATTTTTAATGATACCACACGTCTGTTTTGATAAGTTTCCTATGAAGGGGGCTGGGGATGTGGCTCAGGCGGTAGCGCGCTCACCTGGCATGCGTGCGGCCCAGGTTCGATCCTCAGCACCACATACCAACAAAGATGTTGTGTCCGCCGAGAACTAAAAAATAAATATTAAAAATTCTCTCTCTCTCTCTCTCTCCTCTCTCACTCTCTTTAAAAAAAAAATAAGTTTCCTATGAAAATTTAAATTACTCATCCAACAGGTGGCCTTACTGGGGTCCTGAGGATACAAAGATAAGTAAGGTACAATCCTTACCTTTGAGGAAGTCATATCTTACAGTGTAGAGGGTGGGGGACAAGACACAAATAATCACTAGATAGGATAAAGACCTATGTGTATTATCAAAATCTTGCTGACTGAGGGTTCAGTTTCTTGGATCGATCACTATTATTTCTAAATCCTCTCTCTCCTTCCAGGTCCCTACCAGGCTAACTTATTGGCTACCTGAATAGTCTCCTTTTCTTTCTTTCCCATGAGGGAACACTTCCTAAGTACTTCTAAGGAGCTCAAAATCCGACTTGCTTCTTTTGACAAGGGTGTTCTCTACCCAACAATCTCGCCTTCACTCCTCACCCTTCTTTTGTCCTATACACCCACTCAATAAGCTGCAGCAACATAAGATACAGATGGCTTCATCTCATCTCCACCCTTTCCTTCCTTAATGACAAATGGCCTAGCTTCTGTGCCCTGAATTTTCCAGAACATTCTTGCTCTCTGATCTCGAAGGATCTTGTGGCAACATCATGGGCATTTTTTTTGCTAGGCTTCATTCTCCATGGTCTTTCTGCAGAATTTGAAACTCAAGGCCTGCAAGAACTTTTTTCTAGAAACCCTGCCAGGTGAATCCCCCATGCTATAATACTGTGATTTCCAGTTTTCCAGATCACTCTTTATTCACTTTCTTTTTATTCTTTTTTGTTTGTTTTTTATTTAATAAAATTTTATTTACAACTTTCCCTCAAACTACAAGTGCTCTTCAGACTAGCATTAAATTATATTGCACATACATAGTTACAACATTTAGATTTGCTCTGTAACATATGATCACATTAAAAATAAGTAACTTGCTATGTAATTCATAGTTTAATTGGCTCTTAAATAGTTTCTCTGGGGGGGAATAAAATTTTGGGGTTCTTTAAGAAACTGATAAATATAATGAACAGCTATGTATTCATTTAAATTCTAAGGAAACCCAAAGATGAAGATTTGTTGTTTTTTCTAAAAATGCAATACAAGAATGCACTGAACCACAACATATAGTGATAAAATGGAATAGTATAGACAGATGCAATCTTTTAAGTGTACAGTTGTAGGATATTCCAGGTGGAAAAAAAAAACCCTGATACTAGTAATTGTTTAAAGAAAAAAACTGAAGTCAACAAAAATGTTGAAAAACAAAATTATATACTCTTAAGTAAGAAAAAAACAACACAAAAAAACAAAACCTATAGAACTGAAAAACATTTATTTTACTATCTTAAAAAGCAAACTAGAGAAGCTGATAGGCAGAGGGAACTAAATGAAATTAAATGCCTCGTAAATTGAGGCATCTCTACACAAAAACGGAGACAGTATAATGAACTGACCTCAGAAGGGAAATGAGTAAAACAAAATTTCACAAAAGTCTTAATGATACCTTACTGCACAGAGTATCAAAGTTACAGTCTGTACTTTTCTCCTTAGGTTCACAGTAAATGATCAAGATTCTGTTTAATGCATGCTTTTTGTATGTCTTCTCTGGGTAGCAACATATGCTATATAGGTAATATACACACACACGCATTTTAGCATGAGAATTACAGTTCTCATAGTGACTTGGTTTTTAACCTATATTTATATACATTTTATTTCCATTACAAAACAATTAACTTTCTAGTGATTCATTTTAATTAACATATTACATAAAACAATTGATTTAAATGATTCGTTTTAGTAATACAACATAATGGGTCAAACAGTTTAAGCATAATAGGGTACCATGGCACTTTTAAAATTAATTTACCACAGTAGGAAAGTTTTTAATTTTTAAAATGTAAGCAAGATGAGACTACATAGTTATGAACAGTGAAATAAATAATTGAGGTAATTTTTCATCAGTGGCCATTCATTATTTTACTTTTGGGAACCTGGAAGAAATTGTCATCATTGAGTTTTACATATTATGGTAAATCTAAATGCTTCTTAGCTTCTTCAATATCACCTTGAATTGTTGAAATAAGTGACTCTAAAGAATCAAAGTTCCTTTCTGGTCTGAGGTAGCCAACAATGACCACATTGAGGACTCCCCCCATAGAAGGCCCCTTGGAAGGTATGGATATTAGTTTCCATGGACTTTTTCATGGTCTTGTAGTATGGATATCATTCTATGCCCACCACCATCTATCTGTCTTATGGACATCTCCACTTCCAGCACTGCCAACACTGCTTCAACCATCATAAATGCCAGTGGATATCTGTGTTACCTACCCTGGTAGGTATCTTCCAGACACCTGGAAGATTATCTACTACTTATTCCAGAAAATTAGCTGTGGAGAGGCCCAGATGCTTGGAGCCACAGCTGAAACGTCTCACCACCTGGCCCCAGCATAAGTCTGGCAGGTTTCTCATGAGGTCATCATCTAGGGACACCAGGTGCAGCCCAGTGTATATGTCCCATGGAGCAGCTGTGCATGCTTTGCCTGGAGCCCTGGACCAGCAGATGGACAGGGCAGGAGCTCTGTGGGCTACATGGGCACACCATGCACTGTGGGGGTCCCTCATACAGCTGATCAACAGAAGCTGCATGACAACTCGGGAAGTGTGTCTCCCCTTATTCACTTTCTTTTCCAAGTACTTTCTCTCTTTGAGTGTTTCCTCACCATTAGATCTGAACCCTCTACTCTCTCCTTTATAAAAGTCAGGTGGTCTAAAGGCTTCAACTACCACCTCAACATGGATAATCTTTGGATAAGCTCTCTCCTAAATCTATACCAATTTCCATGTTTCCTTTAATGTGCATAAATGATCATATTATATAATCTATAAACTATAAAGACTGAAAAAAATATATGTAATTTTAGTTAGTACCTTTGAGAGAATTCAACTATAGTCCCAAAGGATAACAGTACTCATAGGATCTTTTCAGAATAAATAGCCAAATTGAAAAGCAACTTTGTAGTTTTGGTCCTCTTGACATTTTTGACACTGTTGACCATTCCATCTAAAAATTCTCTTCTCCCTTGGCTCGCTTCAAACTTCTGTCTCATGGTTCCTTGTTACCTATCAAGCTCTTTTGCTTCTCATTAAATACTACAGTTTGTCAAGATTTTATCATTGGTCCTCATCTCTACCCACTCTTCCTGGGAAACATTGTGCAATCCATGCTTTCTCTTTGCTAGTAACTTGCAAAACCAGCCACAGTTTCTCTCCTGGATTCCAGACCCACACTGCCCATGGAATATCTACACCTGAATGTAGATGCCCCATCCCCAGGCTCCCCTATCCTGAAGTTATTCTTCTCTATAATACCTGTTCCTCCTTTTCATCCATCTATTAGTTAATGGAATTCCTCTAAGACCAAAACTAGAAACCTTTTGTCATCTTAGATTCCCCCACTATCAACCTGCAACCAGCCAACAGTCAAATGCCACCATTTCTATCTTCTATCTTTCTCTTCTTACCACACCACTCTGACATTCTGTTTCTTCCCCAACTCTCAAGACACTTGCAAATCCCCCTATCTCATCTCCCTGACTCTAGGTCTCCTAAAATCCAAGTAGTACATGTCAGCAAAGTTAACTTTCTAAAAATTAAGGTCACTTTTATCTCCTATTTAGCAGCCTTCAATGATCAACTTTATGAGTATAGGACCAAATTCCTTAGAATGGCACTAAAAGACCTTCCCACTGTAGCCCCAACTTATTTTCCAGTCTTATCTCTTGGCATCCATTCACATATGGTTTATGCCAAACCAAACTTCTCCCAGTTTTCAAATATATCATGTATGTTTTCATCTCCTTTATACATGCTGGTCTATGTAGTGTTTTTTCCCATGCAATAAATTCTCACTCATTCTTTAAGATACCATTCAAATGGCATCTCCTTGAGTCATATAGAGACTAGTTTCTCCTTGCTGGCACTTCATAAGGTCTTTTCCTTATATAAATCTGCATTATCAAATTCTTCCACCTCTCTTATAATTATGTGTCTTGTCCCCTACACTCCACCCCATAAGATATGGCTTCATTAAGGGTAAGAACCATATCTTACTTATCTTTGCATCTATGGAGCACTTTACCAATAAAATGTGTTGCATATAATATGTTCTCAGTAAATGGCTATTGTACAAAAATGGAAAAATCAGAGCCACGATACTGCCCCCTCCCTTTAGGAAACAATGGGGAAAGACTGGAGAAAACAAAGAGTCCTCTTTTCTTCTTTCTTGCTACAACATACCTTATAGGTTAGCTGTGTTCATCAAAATAGTACAAAATTTTCAGTGCCCCAAATTCCACTTAGATAAGAGGTGCATTTTTAATGTAAATAGCTTCAGTGAATACCTTTCCAGTCCTTCCATCTTTGTCAGTAAGTCAAAGCTTACAGTGAATTAGACTAACCAGATGGCAGTCTTATTACCTATTCTCACATCAGGCTAAAATTTTCAATAGGGAAGGAGGAGAAAATAGGGAAATGGAGACTGTCAAGGGAGGACAAACAAAGTAGGATGTGGTTCTAGAGTACCAGAGAGCAACTTCAGAGCATATAACTGCTTAGGGGAGATGGGAAGAGGTGCTGCAGGGAGGAAGAACAGTAAAAGAAATATTCAAATTCAATGATGGAAACTTTGGTAGGTGCCAATTCCTCTACTCCTCCCCAGAGATGGGGGAAACACCCTTTCTCACACTCAGCAGGAGCAGCCCCACCTCTACACATGGGTTGGCCCTTCAGGAGAAGAGCTCATCGTTCATTGTTACTTAACTCCTGTTAACTCATGTAACCTCATTAATTTTCCACCTACTCCTCCCATTATCTTTCTTTTCATCTGATGAGGTGAAGAGAGGGGTGAGCTGGTTTCTGTAGTCCTAAAATGTCAGGCTGCCATAGAGGATCTTATCTATTACCTGATCCCACCTAAGACATTCTCTCTACTCCTACCTTAACTGCAGCCATGAGCAGGCTCTCTGAGAAAAGGACTGTAAGGAAGAAACCCAGAAGGTTTCCAAACAAAAATATAACATGCATCCAGGAGTGTTTCCTGCCTTGTGAAACCTGCACCGATTCACCTTAAAGAAACTGAAGCAAAAGGCTATCCCTGAGGAGGCCATACCACCAGCACTTCCAAGAATATAATTCAGCATTTGTACTTCTAAACCACTGTTCCTCCAGACTTTCCTATTCTGTCATGTAACATCCACAGCCCAGTTGTGCTTGAGCAGTAGAGTAGGTTGCTGAGAGACCAAAAAAAAAAATACTGAAGATGAGACATAAAAAATAAGATTTATTGAGAAATACTTATGAAGATATCCAATGGCAACGGGTTAGCCAGGTGCTTCACCAGAAAGTCCAGTGACAACAGGATGGACAGGTGCATTTCACATGGTGCTCCCAATGCTTCATCAGAAAGTAGCACCTCCATTCCCCCATGATGCTTTGTCCAGGGGTAGCCACCTATACAGGCACTTCTCTCTCCACAGAGCTCTGATCCAAATGAGTTACCACAGGTAGGAGGGCTTTATAGGTTAGGTTAGAGAAGTAGCATAAGTTAGCTTGCTCTGTCCCATTATATGACCAGAACCAGAAACTTGACATTCATGCAAGAAAGCAAATCTCTAAAGATAACATTAACTTGCCCTAATTCCCAGCATACATAAGAGAAATCCAGTGTCCTTCAAGATAATGTTTATCTGAATATTCTCGCCCAGACTTGTTCTTATTGTACCTTTAACTTGGCTAGGTTTGGGGGAATGGAAAGTGGCATTCAGAGACATGGTATTTTATTGTCCTCCTTTTCTTTAAGGACAAAACACCAATAGACCACTACTTCTTAGTTCTTGTGCACCCTAATATTCTATCAATAATTAAATAATAATCATTATTTTATTTTTTTCTATGTCTATAATGGTATATCTAGACACTGCAACATTCTCCTAACTAGTTTCCTTGCTCCCAGTCCCTTCCAAACGAATTAGTACACTTCCATCTGGTAAATCTTCCTAAAGCAAAGCTTTTCTGAGACATGGCCCTACTAAAAAGCAAACAGAAGCTCCACATTGCCTACCAATGGTTCTTAATATATTTACTGACCACAAAGCAGCTCAAGTACACAAAATATTCCCTATGGTAACAATTTACCTGCAGTGATGCTTGGCAGAGGATAAGAACAGATTCTGAATCTCAGGGTGGGAGGGTTTTGTTATGTATAATTTGAGAAACTTCCCCTAGTAAATAAATGCAACATAAATATGAGATTAGCACAATGACAGAGGCACATGCTGAGCACTGTGAATACAGGGCAAAGGTGAATACTCTCCCAAGCACTTTATCTCTTCCCATGATAGAAATCTCTGTATCCTTTCTGAGGGTGTTGGTGTATTTCTGGCCTCGATTAGGTTAAAGGGAACTACAATACTTAGTTAGAGATCCACATATTTTATTAACACCCCCACACCTCAAACATCGCCAACACCACCATAAGGACCACATCAAACAGAAAGAATAACACTACTGTGTTAAGATGTGGCCCTAGGCAAGTCATGTCCACTTTTGTGGTCTTCATTTACTCCTCTTTAGAATGAGGGAATTGGGGAAAATGATCTCCATGATCCCTTCTAGTAGAGGCCAAGCAGGAAACATCTGGCACACTCAACTTACGGGAAGTCAAGGAGTTTAATAAAAGGACTATTTACAAAGGTCTGGGTATGATAATAATCCCACCATGGGCAGCTATCATCACCCTTGTGCCCAAAAGGATAAAGGAAGGTAACTTCAAAAGGGAAAGTCCTATAAAAGGGGCCATTTTAAGACGAGCTATGGCTTTCAGTGAAAAGACACAGCCAAGTCACACAGAAGGCCAGTGGAATAAAGGGTTCAAACTTACTCTTCTTCCTTCTACAAATTTCTTATGGGGTCTCCACTGGCAAACATAATAAAAGCCAGAGGGCAAAGTTGTCTTTCTGGGGCAGACAGTAGGACGGAGAAAGGTGAAAAAAGGATTTGGAAGGGCAAACAGCGGTGTAGGGTCAGCACTCAATACACTTTGTGCTGAGAGCCATTGCCAAGTAGGAATGACGCATCGAAATTTCCTTGCCAACGTACCCCATGTTAAATGGACTTGCCTTGGAATTTCGCTGTTGACATCGCATGTAAGGTGACCTTGCTCAAGGACCAGGGCGGATCCGGGTTTAGAGCTGATCAGATTTGAGGAAGTATCCCGGTCCTTGGGTTTAAGGCGTTCTGGGTTTAAGACAATATGGGTTTTAGGGAAGTTGGAGGTTGAAGATTATTGCTGCTGGAAATAGGGCGTTCCTGCTGCCTGAGCTCCCGTTGAGTTCTCGGGAGATTCAGAAAGTATTTTGGGAAAAAAGCCTCGTGGAGTAGGTGAATTGGGCAGCGGCAGAACTGGGATTTCCCCTGAACGTGTGTAGAGGCCGGTGTGAGTTCGGGAATCAAGAATTGCTGTTTGAATCTACAAAGCTGTGTGGTGGCTGGTGATTCTTGTGCCCAGCCAAGACACTGGCAACTTTGTTGATAGATTATTACTACATGTATGCAGACAATTTCTAGTTTCTCTTTTCTCCTTTTCTCAAGTTGCAATATTAATGTTTTTGTTGACAGATTTTCCTAATATATGTAAATTTAATTCTCAGTTCTTCTTCTCTATTACAGAAATACATACAGCAACAATAAAAAGACAATGTTCCTGAGTCTAACTTCCATTAATCAGTGCCTTCTCTTGGAGAAGCTAAGTATAAGCTAAGCACCTCTGTCTTCCCATGCATTCCTTCATCCCCTCATCTTTTGAGGAATTCTTTAACACCATGTGCAACTGCCACCTTCTCCATCCTGTGCATCAAAGTGCAAAATGATGGGCCCATTGGGACATAGCAGACTGACACAGAAAAAGCAGAAATTCCCTGGCTGTGGGAATGAGGGGCCTAGATGCGGAGTTCGTGGCAAAGGATATGGAGTGGCACAGAGCTTCCACTTGCAGGCACTGTGGATTCTCAGGATACTGGAAGAAAGAAAGAAAGAAAAAGGAAGGAAGGAAGGAAGGAAGGAAGGAAAGAAAGGAGGGAGGAGGGGGGAAATTCTGAAGAGAAGGCAACTTCCTAAAATGTTGAAGAGACTAAGGAACAGAAGAACTCTGAGCTATGGATAGTGAAGCAGAAAGCTATCTGAGTATAGAGTAAAAAGTGGGTAAAAGTGAGATACTCGTACCTTCTCTTCAGTGTACTCCACCACATGCATTATAAATAATAATAAAAAAACTAAATTACATTTTTGTTTAAGGATGGCTTTTTAAGTGGGCCAAGTGTGATTTCAGCAGATTTATGCCCAAAATAATTTCTCTCCTCCTTCTTACCAAGAACTGAAATTCCTAACATAAGGAACAATCTCTCATTTCACAATTAAAAGGAAAACTCAAAATGCAAATACCAAGATTCCCAAAACAACATACGGTAGTTATGTTTCTATTAGTATGGATGAACAATATCATATATCCTCCCTACACAGAGGAAAAAAAGAAGTTAAAGCACAAAAAGTCATAGCTCCAGGAAGTGCAGACATATTTCAACCTAGAGAAGAGAAAGAAAGAATAGAATTGGAGACACCAATGACAAACTTCAACAGCTTCACCATTTTGTCCAAAGGCAACTCTGTCCAGTTTCAAGTCTGCATAGATACCTAGGATCAATGCATGCTCGGACAGTGCACCTAAAAGGACCTCTGATCATGAGGCATGCATGACATTTATGAAATCCAGGGCAAGTGAGAGTCCCATAAGATTGAAGGGCACATAAAAAATAAGCTAAACAAAGAAAAGCATTCTTTAAATTTTTACCTTAAAATTCCATTTAGTTCATTTTTTTTTAGAATGAGAAAATATTTAATAAGAAAATATATTTGTACAGTGGTACAAAGTATTTGCCTTTTTTTATTATTTTATTGTTGGTTGTTCAAAACATTACATAGTTCTTAATATACCATATTTCACAGATTGATTCAAGTGGGTTATGAACTCCCATTTTTACCCCGTATACAGATTGCTGTGTCACATCAGTTACATTTCCACTGATTTACAAATTGCCTTTCTAGTGACTGATGTATTCTGCTGTCTATCCCATTCATTTAGTTCATTTATATATAGGAAATGTCAGCCTATACTAAAACAGACCTGCTATAATAACAGATTCCACCCATACCACTGTTATTTGCATTTTTGGACAGCCTTTACACCACAAATCCAAGTCTAATTAAATATCCATCAGTGAAAGATCATGGTAAAGAATGTAAGATCTAGAGACAGACAGTCTGGTGTGAATTTTGGCTTGGCTACTAACTTATTAGTTGTATTACTCTGTGTATACCATATAACCACTATTAAGTGTCAATTCCCTCCTCTGTATACAAGGAATAATATCTGGTTTACAGAATAAAGTGGGTTACATGAGAAAATGTACATAAAGCCCTTAACACAGTGTCTGGCACAACAAATGTTAAATAAACATTAGTGATGAAAGTTCTTGTTATTCATTCTATTCTTCTGCTTAGAGCACCTTGGTGGTATCAATGTGATAGAATGTTACAATCCATTCCAATATAGACTGTGGGGTCTTTATTCTTGAAAACAATTTCAATCAACTAGCTAATTAATTAATTTTAAAAGTCTAACATCTTACAGCTCTATAAATGTCCACTTATTTATTTACATTTTAAGACCAGAAAATTCTACTTAGCTTCCCTTTAACCAAAATGATCAATATGGGAAACATCTGTGAAAGACACAAAAAAAGTTTGATAGCTTTTGAATATATGGAAGTTGGAGAATTTCAAAGCAATAGAACCTCTTCCTGTTATAATTCACTATTGAATTAATTCAGATATATATCATGAGTTCACCATTGTATTCCCTAGGACTTAAAAACCTGATGAAAAGGGATTAATCTCCATAATGGGTATTAGCAGCACCTGGAAAAGCCAATTGCATAAAAGGATTAACAGTGCAGTTATGCATGGGGCTAATTGCTGTGATTTATTTAAATGACTATGCTGGGACCAAGGACAATCCTGACAAAGTTAGGAACCTCCAGAAATCCAAGCAAAAGGAACCCTCAGGAAGTTGGGGCAGAGTCTAGGCTGGGTACAGGCAAGACCTATATGCCTAACCTCTTCAAGGGTAGGAAATCTAGTCTCATTAGTTCTTTTTCTTTTATATTAGTGTATTTTTAATCACAAAACAATGATAATAAAGAAAGCTTGTCCACCCTGAAAAGGGAAATAAAATCCCTTATGTACTTATTAATTTCTAAGTCACAATGTTGGAAAATACAATTTCAGGTTACTTCAAAAGAGTTTAAAGAGTCATTGTACTAAAGCAAAGGCTCAGAAGATAAACCTGTGTTCAAATCCCAGTGGAGCCCTTTATGGAATAATTTGGGGAAAATTACTTACTTTCATAACTTTTTTAAAAAGCTACCTCATAAAGCTGATATCAGGATTTGATGAGAAAAATGCAGGTAAGTTCTTAGCAGGCCCTGGATCATAAAAAAGTCTCAATAGCTCTATAAACTCAATCTTAGGACTAACTTTGCAATGTTATCTGTGTAATCCAAGAAATTAAATGGTCTTTGGGCATTGTCAATCATCAGCCCTGAGGAGCCAAAAAGATTATGATAAATTTCCCCTTTACCATATGTTATATTTAAATAATTATTTACATCTATTCCTCTGCAATTCCAACCTCTCCCAAAGTGATTCAAAGAAGGAGTTTCATTTGTTATGAAGCATTTTTTAAAATCTCTAAACAATAAAATTAAGACATTAATTTAACTTCATAAGACTTTTCCCTTAAATGTAAAAATATCACATATAAAGTCATCAGAGTAGGGGATTATTACTTTCTCTATAAACTTTAACCTCAGTGTGCACCATTTCTAATCTAAAATTTTCTCCATTCTATTTAGATTGGCCCAAACTCCCTAGCTAAAAATTAATAAGAAGTTATATCCAAATGTGCCAATGGTCCATTGGCAGCCATCTGTGACATTATTGATTTGGATGAAAAACACAACTGGATCTAAAGGAATTTTTTTTTATTTATGAGGGAGAAGAAAAAGCCACTGAATTTTTGACAATGTTTAATTTCAATATTTAACACTGGGGTCTGCAGAGTTTGATTGGTTGGTTGGTTTAGTACTTTCAGTTTTACTATTTTATATAAAAACTAAAAAGAGTATTATATTTCTGCTTTCTATTCTATATCAATAACTTCTCCTAATGCAGGTTATTTGTATTGAGAAATTGTCTTTCACAGAATGAACTTACCCAAAAACAGAAACCTATGACAGGTCAATGAAATTTAAAAGTTAAGTCATGTTATATTTTATCCTTAAATTACACCATACTTATAGGCTAGCTAACCAGAAACCCAACCAGAACTGTCTATTCTCCTAATATATGAAAATCAAATTTTAGACTGGAACCACAGATTTTAATGGTTTACTAGCCTCAAGATCATCTCAGTAAATCCATAGCCGAAAAATGACCATTAATGAAGAAGAAAAAGTGAAAGTCAAAATGTTTTCTTTATGAAACATAACATATATAAAGTATATTTATTCTAGGTATATTTTTATATTCTTTAAGATATCTCAAAACTCCTATATAGAATCTTAGATTTCTTAGCATTTTCACCATAATATCCTCAATTCTAAAAGCATCATTTCTTTCAAAGCAAAATTAATTTAGTTGTCTTCAACCAGTCTTTGTTTAAATTTTGGGCAATAGCAAAATGTATAGGACAAAAGTTGAGAGAACAAAATAAAGGCAAAGAAAAAAAGTGGGAAAAGGCACAAAGTGATATGAAAATATTCAGAGAACAATGAGTACCCAGTAGTGCAGGAAGACTATAAGGCACCCTCCCTTCTATGGAGGAAGTTAAGGACCATGTTGCATTAGGAACAATAATGAAGCCAGAGTATTATAACATATTATAAAATAGTCAGATGTACAACACAGGAAACAGGAAGAAAGAGATGGCCATGAACTAGACTAATGGTGAGAAATCTCATGAAGGAGATGACGTTTAAGCTTGAGTTTGAAGCTCAGGTAGAATGATTTGAATAAGCCAGCAAAATGGAAGAAAGGCACTCCTCACCAAGAGCAACAAAGGTCCTAAATGGAACAAAGCATAATATCTTGGTCCAGAGCGAAAAGAAAGGTCTGCTTATAATTAAAGGATTTTTTTAAGGAAATGCTAACATTTTCCCTTGGATCACAGATTATAATTATTTATTATCATCATATATATTTTAATATTTAATATTAGTATTATCCATATTTTATGGGACAATAAGCTGAGACACAGAAAGGCTGAGTGTCTTGCTCAAGGCCACATAATCACCTCCTGAGGAGAATGCAGCACTCCTTCCACTCTACCACCCTTACTGCAGGGGCATGAGGCTGAAATATCGAGCAACATTATAGAAAAGACTTAATCCATCCACAGAGGCTTGAGAATGCTGATGAAGTGATGACAATACTTTTTTAAGAACATTACTAATCATGCCACAGTGAACAGGATAGAACTTAATTGACATAGTGATGAGCCAAAAAAAAAAAAAAAAAAAAACTTCAGAAGCTGGTGAAGTAATCCTGAGAAAAGTGGTGAAAGCCGGATTAGGGGTTTGCAGTGATATTAGAGAAAGAAAGAAATACATCAGATATGGCCAAAGCAACAAAAAATAGTGAGTTGGTGGATGTAGGAAAAAAAGAATGAAGTCAGAAATTAAAGTATCATCCAGTGAAAAACTGATGGCATAGTTCATTACAAAGCAATCAGACTCAACAGCTTCCCCTGCCCCTTACTCTCCTGCAAAGCCATGCTTTCCTCCTCACTGGCCATTTTCCAACTTCCAACTCTATCCTTTCATTCATTCATATTTTGCAGGCTGACTGTGGATTGGACAGTGGTCAGACTCTAAGAACAGAGATTACAGTAAAAGTAATAATGAGAACAAAACCATTTATTAAGCTCTTATTCTATGTATGACAACCACTGTTTTAAATGTTTTATATTAATTAACTCATTTGATCCCCAGTATAACTCTATAGGCTAAGCAAAAGTTATTATTCCTACTTTGGAGAGAAGGAGGACGTAGAATCCATCAAGTGTACACCTCCTTTCCCTGCCTATCTCCTTTCACCAGACTGATGGAATGCCATTCTGCATTCCCTCAGCCCCCTGCCCATGCCTCAAATGTAGCCTAGATGACTCTGTATTATTATCCCTGATTCATATGTATGTTTGTTTGCCTCTCCAGGTTGACTATTAACTCCTTAAGGAGCAAGAACTATATCTTAGTCACCTATGTAAACCCAGGTCAAACTGCATGTGCTCAATAAAACCTGTTGAAGGAATGAATACATTAATGAATATGAACAATCTGTTCCAGCCAAACTGGTCCATTTGGAGTCTCTACCAGCTTGGCATATTCACAGTCCCCACTTCCCAGAACAGTTCTCTCAATGATGTTGCACACATTGAAAAACTCCATTCATCTTTCCCAACACTCAGCTTAAATTCCACCTGCACCATGAAATTTTGTCAGGTGGCCCCATTCTAACATGCCTCCTTTCTCATTAGTCTTAGGTGCCAGTTCAACATCATAAAAGCTACCATCTTTGTACCTCTACCACCTGGTTCAAAACCAGGCTCTAACATAAACTAGCTGAGCTACTCCAGGCAAATTCCTGAAACTTTCTAAAACTTAGCTTTTTCCAGCTATAAAATGAGGTAAAAAAAAATAGATATCTTAGAGATTCTGGGGGAGGATTTAAGAAATGTAAACCATCTGAACATAGCAAATATTCAGAAAATAACTCCTTCTCTCCACACCTCCAAACCCTGAAGTCATTTACCATTTACACAGCTCTTAAGTTAACATTATATTTCATTTCTCTTCAATTAGACTGTAATGACTGATAAGGGGACTGAATCTCACTAATTTTTCTTTCAAACATCTATCAATGTGCTTACCATAGAGAAAAATAAAATTAAGAATTACAAAGTAACAGTTATAGTGGATTATGGGAATCAGTGCAAATTGTGCTAAAACTAGAATCATAAGTTTTCATCCAATTTAGCTGTAGAATTACCACATGGAACTTCAGTAATTTCATTCATGTCAAAGAATTCAACGAGTGACAGTGCAAATAAAGGCAAATAATTTTCTAAAGTATACAAGTTAATAAGTAATTTCTGGTTCATTAAAGGTAGTTTTAAATTAAATGTTACAGTATTAGAAGGCCCACCATACCTGTATTTGTTCACAGGTACTTTTATGAAAAGGTTTCATTTCACATATTCTTAGGCTTAATATGATTATAACAGAAACCCTTCATACCACTTTTTAACTCTATGAAACTAGACTGAAATATTCATTTTTTTCCTACTGGGTGGGGAAAATTATATGCTAAACTAGGGCAAAACTGGCAAGAGCCAAAATTTTTAATAATTGCCAGTGAAATAATCAAAATCTATCTTTAACTAAACTTTTTCTATCCAAATAGCTTTCATTAGTCTCAAGGCTTCATCATCCTCTGAACCTACTGGAATCTTTTTTATCCCCTATCCTGATTTATCATAGCCTTCTTTTATTGTATATTATCTTGATCAAGAATCAAATTCCCAGGGTAAGTTTTCTTTTTTTTTTTTCTTTTAACTGCTGCCCCAGTTGCATGTACTAACAAGTTGGAGGAGTTGCAATTTGTTGGGTAGTAATCTCCACTCTAACAATCAACTCTTCATTAATGCTCTCAACCACATTCCCTTTCCCTGCAGAAACTATTTCTTTAGATCATAAACTTGAAGATGCAGCTATAAATTTAATTTGAAAAGGCAATTCTCAATATAATAATGAGTGCCAAATCCCTATTCTTTCAATATCTTCAAGCTTCTCAAGTTATTCCTGTTTTATTTTGTTTCCATGGGGAGAAGTTCACGGTAAGTATTAGAGACATTCAGTTCTATCAGACCAAATACACCACAACTGAGAATATATATACACAATGATATACTAAGAAAGTCAAAAGTCAAGGAACCAAACTTATAATCAGTTCAACCATCTATTACATGCCTTTAGGAAAAAAATCATCACCTCTCTGAGCTTTAGCTTCCTGAGATACAAATTACAGATGATAACCACCATCTCTATCCTCAGCAGTTTGTTCCAGAGGATTTTACATTTCAGTATTACAAAAAGCATTACAAAATTTCATATCATGCATTAATAAAGTTTCAATTAAATACTTCACTAGACAAACTGTTATACCAGATTCTGTAAACAGTACACCTAAGAAAATGTTTTATTTATTGAGAAACATTACAACTATAGTTCATAATTTTTTAAGCAAGTACTCTTTACCATGGATGTATATTTTTGCAAGAAAATATTTACTTGCAAACATACCATATCTAAATTCTCTCTTTCTGGTCAATCAAAACTTATTGTAAGGTACTAGAGATTAGTATTGAGATTAGATTTTTTGGTTCTTGTGCTAAGAATTTCTGTATGCTAGTCTTCATAAAAAAATTTAATTATGAGGAATTTAGAAATGTAAAATAACCCAGGATTATGTCATATTTCAGATTTTTTAATGTTAAAAACAATGAAATCATTAAATTTTAAATTTATCAATCAATATTTACTTCCAATTTTTTAGACAAAATATTAATATATGGGCTGGGGTTGTAGCTCAGTAGTAGAGCGCTCGCCTAGCACATGCAAGGTCCTGGGTTCGATCCTCAGCACCACATACAAATAAATAAATAAAGCAAAGGTATTGTATCCACGTACAACTAAAAAAATTTAAATATATATATATATATATATATATATATATATATATTAATTAATATATACTCACTCTCCAAATAAAAGATTCCCTAACAAGCACACATACATATAATTTCCTAAATTGTGCTTTTTAGGCTTTTACTTCTTATATGCAGCAACACTTGGATGCTAATTAAATTATTTCCATATGTTTTTATTTTCTTTTTGGTTGGTTACAGGTTTTTACAAGATATTCTTACTATAGCATGATTCTGGTAGTCTTCATGCTACTTGTTGTTCCAATTAATTAAAACAGTTTAAAGCATAAATTATTTAAATCTTATTTTAACCATAATTTTGTAGCTAAAATTTTTTCCCAAAAACTTTGCAAACATTCTGTGCAAACTTAATTAATGCTGAGGAAAAAGGATTTTAATAGTTGCCCAATGTTCTTCAAAAGACAAAAAGAATAATGAAACATGCTCATCTGAACTCCACCCATTTTTCAATTTCAACATAGTAAATCTCCTGATTTTCTTAGGGCATATTCAAAAGCATACATATTGGTATTGGTTATTACTGAAGATAATTTATGCAATCATAAGTCAAAGATGCTAAGTTGACAAAAAGAAAACCATGCAAGTAAGCAAACCCTAACATCTGAGAGGCACACCCTCTCAGTATATAAGGGCTTGCCACTGTCCTTGGTAGCAGGCACTCCCTGAGCTCAACAGCATCAACATGTCTGTTAGATACAGCTCAACCAAGCAGTACTCTTCCGCCCGCAGTGGAGGAGGAGGAGGTGGAGGAGGATCATCCCTCAGAATTTCGAGCAGCAAAGGCTCCCTTGGTGGAGGATATAGCTCAGGGGGCTTCAGTGGTGGCTCTTTCAGCCGTGGGAGCTCTGGTGGAGGCTGTTTTGGGGGCTCGTCAGGTGGCTTTGGAGGAATGGGAGGAGGTTATGGTGGAGGTAGCTTTGGTGGAGGCTTCGGAGGCAGCAGCTTTGGTGGGGGCTATGGAAGTGGGGGCTATGGAGGAGGCAGCTTTGGAGGTGGCAGTTTCGGTGGGGGCAGCTTTGGTGGAGGTGGCTATGGAGGAGGCTTTGGTGGTGGATTTGGAGGAGATGGTGGCCTTCTCTCTGGAAATGAAAAAGTAACCATGCAGAATCTGAATGACCGGCTGGCTTCCTACCTTGACAAAGTTCGGGCTCTGGAAGAATCAAACTATGAGCTGGAAGGTAAAATCAAGGAGTGGTATGAAAAGCATGGCAACTCAAGCCAGCGGGAGCCTCGGGACTACAGCAAATACTACCAAACCATTGAAGAACTGAAAAATCAGGTAAGGAGCATTTTAAAATCCAACTTTAAATCTAATTCTATCCCTGTAATATGGGTAGATGAATCTTAAATTAAGTATAATATAGCTGTTCACTGTGTTGACCTATGTGATTTTCTTGCTTCCAAATAAATCCAGTCTCATCAAAGGAAAATTTGAGTGAAGGTATGGTCATGGCAATCTTCATCCAGCATGTGTTTTGTCTGTCTTACATGATGCAGATTACCAAGAAATTTTAGGTTTTAATGAACATATAATGAGCCCACAGTTAAATATGCCAGATCATTTACAAATGTAAGAATTGAAAAATATTAAATGAATAAGAACAAAATATTATTAAGATTGGTAACAAATAAGCCATATTCAATAGCAACATTGCAAAATCCATGAAGTCTCCTTTATGGAATTGGGATATTGCTTAACTCCAGGGAATCTGTGAATTGTACCTACCAGTTCAGATATATCTATTTATAAATATTTATAGCAAATGGAACAAATACAGGAGTGAGCCAGTCAAAAGTTGGTTGAAATACATAAAAATCACTAAGTATAAAAGAGGCTAATATTTTTATAGGATTACATTTAGTTAGTTTTCAGAAAGGGATGACACAGAAATAGAATAGTGTAGAAACTTCAAGATAGGTTTTTTAAATTTAAGTTTGTGGGTAAGCTTAAGATATTTTATATTTAAAAATAATCCACACAAAAAGTTTTTGGAAGAGAACAACATAAAAATGCAGCTTATCTATGTCACTATAAAAGCCATATTTGCATCTGACCTCTTCTTAAATGACTGTACCTATTCCCCCAGATCCTCAACCTAACAACGGACAACGCCAATGTCCTGCTTCAGATTGACAATGCCAGGCTGGCAGCTGATGACTTCAGAATGAAGTAAGCTAACTGAATGTGCAATACTATCAATACAAATACATCAATTGTTTATAATAGTGACTTTAGATGCCACAGTAGCATTTACATTTTCCTGAATTCACTCAAAGAGAATTATCTGAGAAACTGGAATTATCTGAGACAGTTTCAATTTCAGAATTACCTTCCTGGTAAGCTTTAAAGGAAGAAAATGCATTTAAAGTAATTGCTAATTTTCCTATGTGAGTTAGTGTATGGTAAACATTACCATGACAGGAAATCAACTCTAAATTTTTAAAGTCTTTTTCCACATACAACTCCTTCTAAAGAATTGTATCCAATATATGTATCATGCTTGTTGCAGGTATGAGAATGAGGTAGCCCTGCGACAAAGCGTGGAGGCTGACATCAACGGCCTGCGCAGGGTGTTGGATGAGCTGACCCTCTCCAAGGCTGATCTGGAGATGCAGATCGAGAGCCTGACTGAAGAGCTGCAGTACCTGAAGAAGAACCATGAAGAGGTGATACAAAATTATATTTCCCCCAATTTTTCAAAAGGTTCATTGTGGTCATGGTGCAGTCATTAAATCTTTTTTTGTTCCTCAAACAGGAAATGAGAGACCTTCAGAATGTATCTACTGGTGACGTGAATGTGGAAATGAATGCTGCCCCAGGTGTTGATCTGACTGAACTTCTGAATAACATGAGAAGCCAATATGAGCAACTTGCTGAAAAGAACCGAAAGGATGCTGAAGCCTGGTTCAATGAAAAGGTAATTCAACCACCCTTCACAGTGAAGCCCATGTAAGTTTTGTTGTCATGTCCGACTTTTCCCATATTTTCCCATTTTTATAATTCCAGAGCAAGGAACTGACTACAGAAATTGATAACAACATTGAACAAATGTCCAGCCACAAATCCGAAATTACTGAATTGAGACGCACGGTTCAAGGTCTAGAGATTGAACTACAGTCCCAACTGGCCCTGGTATGTTAAGTCTTGAGACATGACTTCCATTTTATCATAGAAACACAGATCTGAGGGTAAGAAAGCAGAAATAAAACTGGAACTCTATGCTAATGGAGGAAAAGAACTATTAGTATCAGTATGAAGTGCTGAGATTGAAATGTTGCCATTACATAAAACACTAATTCTATTCATTTCCCTTATTCTCCAATAGTATCTTATTAATAATTTGATAAGCTTCAGTATGCCAATTGAACAACGAGGTCATTAAGCAACAACAAAATCCTCTTTTCAGAAACAATCCCTGGAAGCCTCCTTGGCAGAAACGGAAGGTCGCTACTGTGTGCAGCTCTCACAGATTCAGGGCCAGATCACCTCCCTGGAGGAACAGCTGCAACAGATTAGAGCTGAAACCGAGTGCCAGAACGCTGAATACCAACAACTCCTGGATATTAAGATCCGACTGGAGAATGAAATTCAAACCTACCGCAGCCTGTTAGAAGGAGAGGGAAGGTAATTGGAAAACTGGGGAAATAAAAAAAAAAAAAAATCCCAATTGTTTTCAATCGACATTATGAATAGCAAGGCTTATCCAAACTCCCAAGAAAATGCCAGAGGATGGGAGGAAGGGAGGTGTAAGGAGGAGGCAGGGTACCGAAAAAGGAGTATGGTAAGAATGAATCTCAGGGTTGTGTGTAGTTAAAAGTTTGTTTTAAACAGTGGGTTTTAAAACACGTGCTTGGCAGTACTGTGTTCTCTCAAAACCTTGGCTTATCTACTAAAATAACATTTACCGGGAGACACCGTTTTCCAATGTTAGAAGATCACTGCTTACGACCCTCACCCCTCTTAGTTCCGGAGGCGGATCCTACGGCGGCGGACGCGGCGGCGGAAGTTCTGGCGGTGGCTACGGAGGAAGTTCCGGCGGCGGCAGCTACGGGGGCAGTTCCGGCGGCGGCGGCTACGGCGGAAGTTCCGGCGGCAGTCACGGAGGCAGTTCCGGCGGCGGCCACGGCGGTAGCTTCGGCGGCGGCAGCTCCGGTGGAGGTGGTCACGGCGGCAGTTCCGGCGGCGGCCACGGCGGCCACGGCGGCAGCTTTGGCGGTGGCAGCTCCGGCGGAGGCCAGAGCGGAAGCGGAGGCTTCAAATCCTCCTCTTCCGGGTCCGCTGGAGAGGCCTCATCTAAGGGACCAAGGTCAGCAGAAAATCTCTGGGGTAATCAGAATTAGTTTTAACTTTATGTGATGGTTTTAGTGCTTCTTAAGCTCTGGGGCTGTTTTTAAAAATGAAAATCTTAGGGTTTTCATTTGCATTTTTTAACAAAACGCACTTTTGACACCAATATTGAAGGAAAAGTGGCATGGTCTCAATGCCACCCACAGGGTAAACATTGATTGGATTATTTTTAATGTGAAAATTTGAATTTTCCTTTCTTAAAAAAATGTAATATCGTTTTTCCTTTTGAATATTTGCATGTTAATTAGCAAGGCTACCTACAAATTGCTTAACCTAAATTCTAATTTATTTATTATTATTCACAGATACTAACAAAACCAGAGTAATCAAGACAATTATTGAAGAAGTGACACCTGATGGTAGAGTTCTTTCATCTATGGTTGAATCAGAAACCAAGAAGCACTACTAATAAGTAGCATCAAGACGAAAGAGTCTCCCTTCACACAGGCCATTATATAACAGATGCATGGCAAAATGTTCAACACTTCTGTCTTAATGGTCTGTAGAAACAGGTTCACTCCTTGAAAATAAGGTGTCTAAAAGGTGTTTTGTGATTTCTGTATTTCTTCTTTTCACTTTGCCAGAAAGTGTTTTTTCATGGAAAAAGAAAAACTTTCTGTTCTCATTTACTAATGAATTTCAATAAACTTTCTTACTGATGCAAACTATCTGAATTTGTCAGAGTTTTTCTTTACTTAATCTTGTGGGTATGCTCAGACCAATTTAAGCAATCTCATTGAGTAAAAAGGTTCAGAAATCCCTAGTCTTATACTTTCTTAAAGATATGCAATATGTGATAAGCTCCCATCTCTCTTGGCTTTAAATTATTTCAGTCCTGGAAGTTTAAAATATTTCAAATAAGACCCAAAAAAATAAAAATGAAAATTCCACATTTTCTGATTGTCTACTCACATTTGCCTGCCCTTATTTTCTTCCTATATTACTTCATCCCAATTGCTATATTGCTTAAAAGATACTTTCCAAACGTAACCAGCCCAGTAAAATATCAAGGCCAGCAAAATTATTTGGTGTCTATCAGATGATGCTAGTGTGACCAAACGGGCAACTCTAGATCTCTGCTTTCCACAATCCTGCCCAGGGATCAGTACTAAAGACCTAGTATTTTCAGGGTTAGCCCAGTCCCATCCCTTAGCCAATAATAACCCAGCTGGCTTTACTTACTACTCTGCTAGGTAATACTATGAGGGAAAAAAAGAGGCTAGAGGGCTGGAGTTAATATGTCCCCCTAAAACTACTTGTATTCCCTGGTGGTCTCCTGGATTACCCATACCCACCAAATAGCAACCTTCCTCAATACCTTTGAGTTGAGCTCCAGTTTCTCCCAGGATTGGAACCCTGGTTAGCATGACATTTGGGATTCCCTCTACATTATACACTACCCTCAAACTGATTACAAGAGCCATATTTCAATATGAATGGACTTCTTACAGTCCAGGTTCCATAACCAACTTGATACCAAGTGTTACCACATCTGAGAAGCTCTCCACTTTAGTGCACATACCTCTTTATATGTGGACATTTGTACCAGCTTCTCTTATTAGAAGACAATTCCCCATTGAAGACCCAACATGCCTCATTGTGAAGCCCTGAAACAGGTATTGCTGGATGAGGACTGAGTTCCTACTGTGTGTAATAGTGCTGGAGTGGCTGCTGTTCAGAAACACAATCTTTGAAATTATCATCTAATAAAGTTAACCAAATCCCTGGGATGGATTGTTCATAAAGTGAGATGACCATTGTCCTTATCCTGCAGAAACAAAAGTTTTCATATCCAATACCATTGATTCAAGACAAGTTATCATGAGACAGTTGTCCTTGGTATTACGCTTTGTCTCCTCTGTCCATTCTTCCCTCCTTACTCCAGCCAGGATCTTGGCTGGTCAGAATTCTTTATCTAGTTGAGTGGCAACCCAAAACCTTCTTCGTACCTTTTCAGACTTCCAATACCTCATTAAATATTTATATTAAATTCTCTCAGATAAAGTACCTGATAAAGAATTACTCTCTTGACTGATACTGTGGTACAATGGTTGAATAAATAGAATCTGTCAAAAAACAATTTTGACAAGAACATTGGTATTTGTGAAAAATAAATTTTTAATTATTAAGTAGCATATAACACTATTTTTACCATGTAGCTTTGTCATGTAGCTATTTTTTTTACATCCTGAACATATTTTTACAGATACTAAAATTGTTGTAGAATCCTGCTAAGCAGTTCACAGTGAAATTGGCAGAGTCAACTTGTCACCCATGTGAAATTATACTGCATAGTAAAAAGCTTGTTTCTCCCAAATATTCTCTAATGCTGCTTAAGGCCTTAACATTTTGCACACTGGCCTTGATATTTATGATGACTTGATATTTTGCTTGGAAATGGAGAATATCTTTGTTAGGATCGCCTTTATCAGGGAGGTAGCTTGATTAAGATTAAATAAGGGTACATTCAATATATCCCATCTGGAGTGCATCTTGACAGTAGGAATTGGGGAAAGTGCCTTCTCATGGTTATAAACATGAATTTTCAAGTCAGTGATCCCTGGGTTTCATATCCTGGCATTACATTTACATATTATTTTAACATAGAGAAGTTACTTCTGAACATTATATTTTTTTATCTGTACAATAAAAACAAAACAATGGCCTCCTCCCCACACTTATCCAAGGGTGGTACATTGCAAGACTTTCAGTGAATGCCTGCTAGTACAGAACCCCATACTGTGTTTTTTTCCATACATACATACCTATAATAAGTTTTTACCTTTACAACTTCTCTTCAGTGTATCCAAATTTCCAGCATCACTAGTATTACATTTTAGGGCCATTATTAAGTAACATAAAGATTTGAGGAAAACAACCACTGCAATACCACAACAGTCAATTTGATAAGTGAGCTTCTAAGTGACTAATGGATGGGTTGTGTATACAGCAATTCTCACCCCAGAAGGAATAGCACAAGATTTCATCACACTACTCAGAACATTACACAATTTAAAAGTTGTAAGTTATTTATTTCTGAGATTTACCATTTAATATTTTTGGACCTCACTTCACTGTGGGTAACTGAAACCATGCAAAGCAAAACCGCATATGATGAGAAACTACTGTAAACCACAAGTTGAAAATTCAAAATCATTAAGCTAAGTCAAAGGAGCCAGACTCAAAGGCTAATGTGCTGCACCTCGTTTATATGATATTCTTAAATAAGTTAAGCTGAAAAATTAGGAAACAGACCAGAGGTTGCCAGAGGGCTAAGGGAGGGCATTCACCACAAAGGGGTACAAGGGAACTTCTCAAAATTAAGGAAATGTTCTCCACCTTGTTTCTGGTGGCTATAATACAACTGAATGTGTCGAAGTTAATTGAATTATACATTTCCTATAAAGTTCACAGGGGTTTTAATCCTCAATAACCTTTCCTTTTTAAAAAGTGAAAATAAACAAATTGTGACTGAACATTTCATTTTTCAGTGTGTTAAATGTTGTCGATTTCTACTCTATTTTTAGCTCCAAAAACAAAGCTTATACTCCAACAACTGGAAAGCATGGAATTTCTTTATAACAAGGAATATGTCGAAAATAAATAATTTCCATTATAATGCATTTTAATGACCATGCTTCGTGAGTCATACTCTTATTAATCTAAAGAGCCTAGGAATTAAGTAAAGCTGAACCATAGACTGTCTATAATCACATCAGTTTATACCTGCAAGGCTGGTATGAGAAAGAAAAGATAAAAGAGTCATAACATACATACAATCTTTAAAATTCTTCCCCCTGCTTCTTCTGGTATCTTGTTATCAAAGTCAGTTTGGGGGTGTGGATGAGTCATATTTGGATAACTAGATTGTTTCTGTTGGAAAGAGATACAGGGAGCTGGTAGGTAATTGCTACTTGATAGGCAGCCAAGAGAAACAGGCTCACAGCAACGTCTCCTCTCTGATGTATCCTCGCCCTTCCAAGCTCCATGTCACCTCCCTCTTGAGGTCTTTTTTTTCTTCTATAAGAAGTTCATCTTCCAAATTGCCTTTTTAGAAAAAGAATGAAATAACGTTCTCCCTGCTGCCCATCACTCATTCCTTTTCACCTCCTTCTCCCCAAACCTGTCCATTGTCTTTCTGCCTTCTTAAAATAACTCCAGTTATTGATCTAAAGGAACCTAATGTCTACCCCAGACTTTAGCTCACAGTGCACACCATTTATTGGTTGGTTGAGCATTCATTTAGCAGCATCAGGCACTGTGCCAGGTAATGGGGATAAAATAGTGAATGGAACACAATTTCTGACCTCAAAGAGCCCATAAATAGCAGAAATAGACAGCCACTCAGAGAGCAGAACGCACTACACAGAATTAATCCCAGGTTGCCATGGTAGCTTTAAAATGCAATATTTCCTATACAATTGAGATCATCCCTAGAAACCTATGCCCTCTGAAATGTCCACAGGGGGTTTACATAGAGATTCAAACCAAACTTTCAGTCTTCTCATTTCTGGTGGGAAGAGATACAGGGAGCTGGTAGGTAATTGCTCTTTTTATCTGTTCATCTGCCGTCTTAGAAGAACTGATTATCTTCTCCAAAATTGGTGACAAAGACCAAGATGTCCCATCTTGGTAGGGACAACATGCATTACATTTATTTATTTGTGGAAACTATGTCGAGATGGAAGAAATGAAACAATCACAATGGAATTTCTACTTCATTCTAATTAAGGGAAAGGTATTCACATAGCTACAAGACTCTAATGATCATAAATACTATTTAGAATCATTTATATGTATATAATTATTCTTTATGTGTAGGATACTGTATTATATGGTGAGGACACACCAAAGTAAGGAAGTCTTTGCTTCTGTTATCAAATGATATGGAGAACAATGACACTCTGTATGTACACGTAGATGTTTACAATTATCAAAGTGCTTATCTCTGTATGTGGAAATCATCTTCAGCACCACCTTTGGACCTATGCAGAGCTCAGAAATACTTAATGACTTGCGCAAAGCTCCACACACAGCAAGTGGCAGACTTACATCCTGAACCCAGGATCTCTGGTTTTTGAGCCTAGAGCTCCTTCTTATAGAGCAGAGATTTCTAGACATTTTCCATTACAGACTCCTAGTCAATAAAAATATTCTGATGTGCACAATGAGTATATTACTTACCTTAAACGATACATAAATACATGCCTTCATATATGTGCTGTACTGTAGCTCAATGCACAACATATATTAGTGCAAACACAGTGAAAATTTTGGTCACAGCTATGCAGACAGAATTCCTTGAAATTTAGCATAAACTGGAACTAGTTTCCAGACAGATCATTATAAATAGGATTTTCACTGCAATGAATGTCCCATGGGAGATTCAAAAGTCATGTGGAACACAGGACAATTCCTTGTGTCAGACGGTATCATGAATTTCTGGATAGCTGGCATTCTTGCCCCCTGCCCATCACATGCCAGCAATGATCCTATCACTGTATGACCACACACACACACACACACACACACACACACACACACACACTATGCCCTAGAGGACTGTCTCCCTTCACTGAGACTGAGAACTAAGCTTTTATTCCTTGCACATGAAGAGTACCTGTAGGAAAAAACTTGTCAGCATATGTTCCCCAGGAACTCTTTGGGAAGTCCTTCAATAAACTAGACTGTAATCCCAGTGAAATGGGGACCATATCTGCCTTATCCATCACTATAAACCCAAGCCCAGCACAGTTATCATCACACAAATAGCAAATGCTCAATAAATGTTGGTTAAGTAAGTAACAAAATGAGTGAGTTAAGTGCCTACAACACCTCCCAAGGCAAATCCAGAAAGGCTGAGGTTAAAAAAGAGAAAGAGCAGCCATGTCATCCAGGGTCTCCCATATGTTAGGAACTTTTCTAGCCTTCCACACTCACTACTTCTTTTATGGAAAATATCTAAACTCAGTTAATGGTGGTCTCAACCTTCTAGAAGACTCCTCTCACCTCCAGTAATAGCAGCTCCCCCCTCCCAGCAGGTGATTTTAGAACCTAAGACACTGGTTCAGAGCCAGTGAGGATACTTCTAAATGTGAATGCAGGTAGAGAGGGTCCCTCCAGTGCTTTCCGATTCATTCACTGTTTCCATGTTTCTCTGGGACTGAGGTAAGAGAAGGCAAGTACTGAAATGGAAGCTCAGTAAAAGCTGCCAACGCCAATGGTGTTTTGCACCAATGCAAAAAGAACCCTTCTTTCCATGAATAAAGCAGAAGAAAAGTGCAGCAGAAACAGCTGTGCCAGAGAAAGATCAAGCCTTCTGGACAATGTCAAGGGTGTGGTGCACTGTGGAACTCCAGCAGGGAAGCCTTTTCAGAACTCTGCCAGGAGGAGGGAAGGGTTTGGAGCCCCTGAAAGTTTAACCCAATGGATCAAGTTCACTCATTTATTCAGAAAACACAATTGAACACCAAATGTCAGGCCATGTGCTGGGTCCTGCAAATAAAAAGCTAAATGAGTCAAAACTGTCCCCCATGATACATGCCACAATAGAAGTATGTGTCAGGGGCTGGAGATCATAGGCAAGCCAATGTTGGAATACGAATTATAATGGCTTATCGGGGAAGATTCACTAAAAGATGTGGCTCTTGGACTGAACCATGGAGAGCAGCACAAATTGAACGATTAAAAGGTGAGAAGTAAACTCTAAAACAAATACAGGCGTAGCTACCAGTACTGCACAGAGGTATCCAGCTTCACAACTGTGATTCATATAAAAAAATCTCTATAGAATCTTTATGTCTGATCCTTAACTTAATCACCTCTGTAAAGTCCCTTTTGCCAGGTGAGGTAATAAATTTCACGGTTCTGAAGATTAGGGTGTGGTCTTCCTTGGTAGACCATTACTTTGCCCACTCCAGGAGACATCCTGGATTCTCTCCCTAATCCACACATCCTTACCACACCAGCCATTACCAGGTGCTAGCGAGAGACTTCCTCCAAAATCATCCCAATTCCATCCAGTTCTAATTTCACTACCACTTCCCTGACTCGGGTCACTTTAACACCTCACCTAAATTACTGAGCTGGCTTCCCTAATGGTTTCCCACGGCTACTCTCCCGCCCCCCGCCCCATCCATTCTCCACACTGCAGCCAGAGTGGCCTTTCTAAAATCACTCCTCTGCTTAAACCTCTCAGTGATCTCCCTTTACACCCAAGACCCAATTCAGAATCTTTCACCTGGCCCCTAAGTCTCTTCCTGGACAGCCCTCAGCCCCCCCACCCCTGCATGCTCATCACCAGCAGGGTCCCCTCAGTTCTTGAAGGCACCACACTCTTCCTTCCTGCTACGGTTTGGAGATGGTCTGAATATGTTCCCCAGGGGTTCATGTTGAGAGGTGGAGGAGTTGGTTAGGTCACTGGAGGCTCTACCTTTGGAAGGAATTGATGAGATCCTGCTTAGATCTTTGAAAGGATTGTTCTAAGAGGGAGTCTGGTGCCTCCCAGTGCTGTGGCTTCTGATCTCACTGTGTGGTCACAGGTACTCCCACCACAATGCCATCTGCATGAGGTCCCCACCAGAGCCAAGCCCAGGACAATGCCACACTCTCGGGCCTCCAGAACTGTGAACTACATAATCCTCCTTTCATTATAAAGTACTCAGCTTCAGGTATTTTGTTACGGACCTGAAAACCAGACTAATACACCTTCTCATACTAAGTGTAAATGTTGTGTTAATATTTATATTTTCTCCTCCCAGAATGCCCCTCCACTCTCTGGCCTGGAAATCACTCTCTCATCTTTCTGGTATTTTCTTAATGTCATTTCTTCAAAGAGGTGGCCCCAACCTAAATTAGGTCCTCCCTCAATAGTTCCATGTTCTTTCCTTCCCAAATTCTTAATATAATTTGAATTTCATGATTATTTACTTAAGGCCCATCTCCCCCAGTGAACAATAAGTTCCATAAGAGTTGATAAAGCATTTGTTTCCTTCCCGTCTGAATCACCTGCTACTAACACAGTGCTTGCACATAATGGATGCTCCTTAACTATTTCTATATAAATAAATGAATGTCACTTAATAGGCAGCCTAACTGTAGCCAAAAGCTTCGATTTGCTACTAACTTGACATTCTGAAGAGAATTTTGTAAGAACTGTGCTTATGCTTTTTTTTTTTGGAGAGGAATTTGGGGGTTGAGTTTTATTTTTCTACCTGATCCTAGGATAATTATATGCACTGAAATGCAATGAGTCACCAGGCCCATTCTGGGCTTTATTCATCCCGTTTTATGGTATTTATCCTTTAACAGTTCTTTTCCTCAGTTTCTTCATATTTAAAAAGGGTGAGGGACCCTCCCCTGAATTTCCAGCTTCCTTGTAAGGGTCAAATGACATAATATACAAGAATTCATTTTGGAAGTGGTAAAGCACACGATTAATGTAAAGCAATCTTATCTTTATATCCACCGCACTCTGGAACCTCAGAAAAAGATCATTGTTGAGTGAGTGTCAGTGGTTTGATCATTTCCAGCTGAGGGCACGCAGGACACAGGCTGATAGGGAGGTTCCACCCCAAGCACCTGAGCAGCAATACTCATTTGAAGGTGAACGTTGCCCCCTGGTGGAAATAGAGGGTAGAGACACACTCCGCAGCCCGGAATTACCAGGGGTCCTGATAGATGCTGAATGTAAAGAATTGACTATTTAGAATGACTTTAAAAGCTAACAGCTTGTTTTCTTTCTATTTTATGCTGTTTTATTTATTTTGCATTGACAAATAAAAATTGTATGTGTTTACAGTATACAACAGAATGTCTTGAAATATGTATACATTTTGAAGTGGCTCAAACAATTAACATCATCATTTTTTATAGTGAGGACACTTAAAATCTATTCTTTCTCTTAGCAATATTTAAGTATAAAATACATTGTTCTTTTCTTTTTGTTGTGAAATGTTCTTCTGGAAACACTTTATTTACATATGAAAATGTAGATGTGCTAAACCAATTAGTTGTCTGGTTATTATTTAATAAGTAATTATAAACAATTAGCAAAAGATAATAATAAAGGGTAGTAATAATAAATGAGTTACATAATAGACACCAAAGATATTTTACGATTCTCTATATATGCTAATACACTGATTCTTTAATATTTCAACTTCAACAATTCAAAGAAAAATTTTATAATTCATATAATATGCTGACTAAGAAAGGCAATTAATAAAATAGATTTTCATATTAACATGCATGATAGAGTAATTATTTATATCTAAAATAGGCTCCTCATGTGGCCAGAATCTCAAGGTCACCTTGAACATCACCAGCTTTCACCTGGGAATGTGCCTCATGGCCCTGAATAAATTGTTTAGTATTTATCATCTGCAAATAAGGGGCTGAATTAAGTGATGTCTAAGGCTCTTTGCAACTTTACAAATATCCTACAACATTGCCTAGACTCTGCGTTTAAAGGCTATGCCAATGCTGCCCACAGCACCAGCTGACCAGCTTTAGGCTGCTTAGAGCAACACTGTTCCCAGAGATACTCCTGACTGTCCTTGTGATAACACAACCACATACCTTTCTTCCCTACCTGAGCCTGAAGCTCAGAAAGCAAAGCCACCCCAAGCACTTACCCCTGCATCATGTGGCTATCTCCCTTCCCCTTTTGCCCACTATGTTGTGAGGTAGCCAAGAGGATACTTGTTAGAGGATACCCACTAGACTTTCAACTTTCAAAACTGTGAGCTAAATAAACCTCTTTTCTTTCTAAACTACCCAGCCTCAGCAACTTTGACACAACAACAGAAAATGGACTAATACAGCAACCTGTCTTCCTTCACCTTTATCAATCTCTTATTCACATTCTTGCCTGCTACAAGACCTCATAATGATGCCCAATCACTTAACCTGTCTTTTCCCTCAGACTCTCTCTAGTGTCACTTTCTTCTTTCTATATGATCATATAGCCATAGCCATTTTCTCAGGATTAGAAACTTCTCTGGCACTCTTTTTTTTTTTCTTGTAAACCCGCTTCAAATTGCTAAACCCACATCAGTCTGATGCATCGTCCTCTCTATTCCTTCACCAAGATTACTTCCACATATGAAGGGGAATGTCAACACAAATGAGACCTCGACCCTCTATACTCCATGACAATCCCTCACTCACCACTGATCAGGTATTTTCCCACATCAGTGGACTTATTCTGAACATTCACTCTTCCTATCAGTCATCTTTGGGACATCCCACCAAACCCTTGAACCCAATTGATCCAAGACTAAACTTGGTGTCTTCACCCCACCCCAGAATCACTAACTCAGTTAATACTATGAGTTCTCAGCATCTGAAACCAATTACTAAAAGGAGTCCCTAACCTCCCTTTGTCCTTACTCTCCAAGGTCATTGGAAGCCCATATCCTCCCAACTCCATCTTCTCCCCAACCCCACTGCCTCCATCCTCCCCACCTGGACCATTGCTCTAACCTTGTCATAGCCTTCTTTTAATCCAGCCTGGTCACATCATCCTCTGCTTTTCCCTTAGTCTCCATTCCAATCTCTTTAGATGAACACAGAAGACTAAATGCAATCCAGCCCCTGTCTAGACCTGACAACAGATTCTGACTCCGATAGCAGCCCTTTCATTTCTGCACTTATTTAGCACCAGGTCTTTTGTTTTTGTGTTTAACACACAGCACCAAGCAGGTACTCATATATGTTAAATAAAGGAACAGGTCCACGTTTGTGTCACAGTCCAAAGTAATAAATAGATGGTGTGTGTGTGTGTGTGTGTGTGTGTGTGTGTGTGTGTGTGTTAACACACTTTGAGGGGGAGGAATGAAATATCTGTGGCTGTAGTTAATATCCTTCATACATCTCGGTGGTAATTGAGACCCTACTGCAGCTGAGGGTGCCCTCTCCTGATCTTACTTACCTTTTAACATTTGATCACACCCTGCACTAGATAATGATGGCATATTCCTAGGATCCAGATGAAAGTAAAGGATGACTCACTCAAAATTAGAAGCTAAAATAATGAAGTTAATAGAGAACAAACCCTATCTCAGGTGAGATAAATATCCTGAAGCAACACCCAGAGATGTTAGACATTAATTATTTTTTTAATCATCCAATTATACGTAATTTCGTGCTAATCTAAATGATGCCATTTTTTCTTTTGGCAGACATAACTCACATGGAAACAGCCCCCATGACTGTATATAAAAGCTCAAAGAAGCCATCGGGCGCCCGGTCCACATTCTGTTCTTTGACGGTTGCCCACAGCAGAGGCCACGTTTGCCCCGACACCATGTCGCTCCGGTTTTCTGGCGGGTCCAGGCGCTCTTGCTTGCAGTCTGGAGCTGGGTCTGTCAGACCACCCAGCGGAGGTGCGGCAGGCGGCAGTGCAGGCGGCAGCTCCGTGGCTGGCGGTGGATTTTCCTGTGCCCTGGGGATCCCCAATGTTGGGAGCCACGCAGGAGGCGCCCTTGGAAACACTGCTGGAAATGAACGAGGACTCCTCTCGGGGAACGAAAAGGTGACCATGCAAAATCTCAACGACCGCCTGGCATCCTACCTGGATAACGTGCGGGCTCTGGAGGAGGCAAATGCTGAACTGGAGAGAAAGATCAAGAGTTGGTATGAAAAATACGGACCTGGGTCTTGCCGTGGACTTGATCATGACTACAGCAGATATCACCTAACGATCGAGGATCTGAAAAATAAGGTGAGAAATCAGAAGTCGGAACTAGTCAAAGTATTTCAAAGTAAAAAAATACCCAGCAAAAAAGAAATATCTTGTTGTAGTTAAGAAATGCTCATGCCTGGGCGCGGTGGCGCATGCCGGTAATCCCAGCGACTCCGGAGGCTGAGGCAGGAGGTTTGCAAGTTGGACACCAGCCTCAGCAATTTAGGGAGGCTCTAAGCAACTTAGCGAGACCCTGTCTCAAAAAAAAATATATGAAAGGAGGAAGGGACTGGGGATGTGGGTCAGTAGTTAAGTACTCCTGGGTTCAATTCCCAGTTTAAAAAAAGAAAGAAAGAAAAATGCTTCATAACTGTACTTGTATTTTTTTTTACTTATTTAAATATATAATTCTTCTCATTACTCAGAAATAGACACTTTGATTCCTAAATTTCCACAGAGCTATAATGTTCTTAGTTCTGTTCATTTTGAAATAGATTCATAGATAAGAAAGTATTAAAACATATTTAATGTTTAAAAATTCAGTTTTAAGTGCTTTGATTATGACATAAGGAAGGAAGCTTTTATGCAAAAGTTACTTGGATAATTTTTATTTCCAAATAATTACTAATAAGAGCACACTTACTTACTGTGGTCTCCCTTCTGATTTCTTCTAGATTATCTCTTCCACTGCTGCTAATGCTAATGTCATTCTGCAGATAGATAATGCCAGACTGGCTGCTGATGACTTCCGGCTAAAGTAAGTGATAGAAAATAATCATGCTCTGGGAAAAGTTTCCTATCTATTTAAGTTGTCAAATAGAATTTTGATTTCACCCCAAGTAGAATAAACTATAGCCCAAAAAGATTAAAGGAAGCAAATGATTTACATTACATGACAATCAACTATACTCACAATTTATACATATTTATTACATTCTTCAAACAAAATATCCAGGCATCACTTTGCCTGCCTAGAATCGTGCCAAGGACAAAGTAGAGAGCCAGTAACAATTTGCCAGCTAGGCAAAAGGGTAAACTAAAATAAAATTTCAAAATTATATATTTTTATCTAATTAGAATATGGTATTGGAATTTGTGTGATTGAATAACTGCTGGTTATCCTGTACAGAATTGGGAGGCAAGATAGGAGACTTCTTTCTCTGTATATTTTTTTATAATATTTAGAGTGCTAATTCAGCTTCTAATTTTTAATTTCAATAATTAAGGTTTTCTTCTCCCATTTCTTGAAGTAGTCTAACTTATACTGAAATAAATACCCCCCCCCAAGGTATGAAAACGAGCTCACCCTTCACCAAAACGTAGAGGCAGACATCAATGGGTTAAGGCGGGTTCTGGACGAGCTGACGCTTTGCAGGACCGACCAGGAGCTGCAGTATGAATCTCTGAGTGAGGAGATGACCTACCTCAAGAAGAACCACGAAGAGGTAGGAGAAGCTTCGCTTCTGGTCAAATCGGAATTCTGTACATTTAAAATATTTGATGGGAGGGGTGTTAAAATGATAATAGTGATTCATGCTCGTTATAATCATTCATTCACACCAAAGCATATAAAGGAAGATTTCATTTCTCCTTATCTGCTACTCTAATCCCATTCCTGGAGGTTATAAATATTAACAATTAATCTGTACCCTTCCACTTTTCAGATTGATACAATTCTATCCATTTGAAAATAACACATTACTTATGCATGAATATAACCATCTTTCTTTGTATTCGATTATTTATTTCATCTACTTAAGCCTACCTTGAGGTCACTTTTCTCATATAGGACCTCTCCGACTAGGAAAAGATGTTTTTCTTCCTTCCTTCCTTTTTTTTTTTTTATACCAGGAATTAAACCCCAGAAGCACTTAACCACCGAGCCATATCCCCAGACCTTTTTATTTTCGAGAAATAGTCTCGCTGAGTTGCTTAGGGCCTTGCTAAGCTATTAAGGCTGGCTTTGAACTTGTGATCCTCCTGCCTTAGCCTCCTGAGCCTCTGGGATTATAGGCATACACCACTGCACCAAGCTATTTTTTCTTTTTGTATTTAATGAGCCTGGATTTACTTCAATATCGAGGACTGCACAATAATAAACCCTTATTTAACATGAAATACTACGCAACTTCGATCCCCTCCCCACGCCCCCAAAAAAAGAGATTGTTCCAGAAGTAATTGAAAAAATCTCTGAAAAAAAATGGTTGACAAATTTTCAGAAACCCCTCTTGACAGGAGGTACTCCATTAATGGTTTAAAAGAGCCAAAACATCAAGTCTACCTGTTCCAAATGGGAACATTATGGAAAAGAGAAAAGAGAAGGAAAATTTTAAAAGAAACAAACTTTATTTAGTTTAGTTATAGTTGGACACAATACCTCTATTTTATTTATTTTTATGTGGTGCTAAGGATCGAATCCAGTGCCTCACACATGCTAGGCAAGCACTCTGCCACTGAGCCACAGCCCCAGCCCCAAGAAAAAAACTTTTTTTTTTTTTTAAGAGCCAGGGAAAAGTTGGACCACCAGAGAGTGTTGGCAGGACAGCCAAGAGATCATGCCCTGTAGTGACCTCAAAAAAGAAAATCCTGGGTTGGGGTTACCGCTCAGTGGTAGAGCGCTTGCCTAGCATGAGTGAGGCATTGGGTTTGATCCCCAGCACCAATTAAAAAAAAAAACCTAAATAAACAAAATAAAGGTAAAAGAAAGAAAAGAAAATCCTGGAGAAGGAAGGGAAGAAATGACAACCTCAGCCAACCAGCCAGCAGGGGACATTCCCTGGAAGGGTAAGGTTCACAGCAGGATTCATTGGCCCCTTAGAGATAAGATACTGAAAAAGGATGCCTTTGAAAGCACTGAGTGTAGAACTTGAAGCAACTCAATTTTCAAATTTTTAGAGCAACAAGAATTATTTTCTTCACCACAGAATCTTACTCAAAATATGAAAATAGATTAATAGTGGTTTCCTTGATCAATGCACTGAAGGTCATAGATTTAGAGTCATAAAAAAATGGCTTAAGGAAGCAGGGATATCAGTCCTTCAAATGAAAAGGTCAGCCACCCAAAGAACTAAGTTCAGGCCATTGGTTTCTTTCTCCGTTCAGAAACCCTTTCTCTGACTTTATCAGGCAGATTAATGATCTGCCCCTTGACCTATCCTGGAACAGAGAGGCTGTCCTGTATAGTTGCTCAGAACAGATACTCAGGAGCCAGAGTGCCATCTTCAAACTGCCCTCTTTCAAATCCTAGTGACTCAGGCGTGTTATTTCACCTCTTTGTGCCTCCGTTTCCTAATCTGTAAAATGATAATAATAATAGTAGTAGTAGTACCTACCTTAGAGGGATGATGAAAGTCTTGAATCAGTACACATGAAGACAGTGCGTAAAACAGTGCCTGGCATATAATAATCATTCAATAAATAATTACTGGTGTCCCTAAGATGAAAGTTCAAAGGGCTCGGATTTTTATTTTTTTTTTCCCACTGTGTTTCTATCAACCATTAAGTGAACGATTATGTGGTGAATAGCTCTCTGGTCTTTGTAGTCCCTTCTCATGGAAAAGAATGAAAACGTCCGCTTTGCGCGGAGGTGGTGGTCATGGTTGTTTTAATAAACAAATAACTAATTAAATAGATGACTGGCATAAACATGGGTGGAATAAGCCGATTCCTATTTGGGGGACCTAAAGTAACGCCTCTCAGAACTCTCCTCAGGCTGCATGTGAGCACCCTCGCGTTCCCCTCTAGGAAATGCAGGCTCTGCAGTGCGCGGCGGGAGGCAACGTGAACGTGGAGATGAACGCCGCCCCCGGGGTGGACCTCACGGTGCTGCTGGGCAACATGCGAGCCGAGTACGAGGCCCTGGCTGAGCAGAACCGCAGGGACGCCGAGGCCTGGTTCCAGGAGAAGGTGAGGTCAGCGCCCCCCGACCCACCCACACCACCCTGGCGAGTTCCCACTTCGTGTGACCCTCCGCGCCCTGCCTTCCAGAGCGCCACGCTGCAGCAGCAGATCTTCGACGACGCTGGGGCAGCCACCTCCGCCAGGACCGAGCTGACGGAGATGAAGCGCACCCTGCAGACACTGGAGATCGAGCTGCAGTCCCTCCTGGCAACGGTAGGTGCGAGCGCAGGTCAGCCTGATTCCAAAAAGCCCCCAAGAGTGGCCTGTCCCTTCGACCCTGCAACAGCTCCACCTGCTAATAGAGTGGAAAAGAATAGGAAAAATGGCCCCCCAAGAAAAAGTGCGTTGTCTTCCTCTCTGACTTTATTGAGGTTCCCCTCCCGGGCCCGTGCTCAGAGCTCATTTCATGGAAATAACCAACTTGTGGCATAGTTTCCACCTTAGGGTAATTCATCAGCCTCTTAGAGCAAGTAGCAGCATTATCGCTCCATCTGAAAATTAAGTGACAGGTCTGTGGTCACTCAGTCACATAGGGCAAAGCTAGTTCATACCAGCATCTCCTAATATCGATGAAGACATATTAAAAGACACGTTGTGGTTTTCACCAGGCAAAGGAAAAGGTACGTATCTGCACTCCACATGGGCACTCTCAGAACCATCCTTCCCACAGTTCCTGGGCAGAGGTCCCATCCCAGAGCACACACCTAGTAGAACTGGGCAGTCGGCCACTTCAGCACATACTAGGGTACCTGGATTGCTTCAGAGATTACCATGGAAATAATTTAGGACTAAACCCCACTTCACTTCTGAATTGTGAGTTGGCAGCACCCAAAAGCCTTGATTTTGAGAATTATGGCACATGTGGCCTATGAATTCCATCTTCACAAGAGGTTTTCTGCTCCCTGAGGATATCAGGTTGTAATATAAAGACAAGAACAGCTACCATAGAGATGAGCTCAGTGAGACAGAAGGAAAAGATAACTCAAAACAATAGGAAAGGTCTTGAGCTGGGGGTGTAGCTCAGTGGCAGAGCACTTGCCTAGCATGCACAAGGACCTGAGTTCCATCCCCAGCACCAAAATAAATAAATAATAAGTAAATATTAAAATGAGAAGTTTTTATTTTTTTTCATTGATAAATGGCTATTTATTCTTTAATGAAAGCTGAATAGATATACAAAATGGTGATCTAACCTCAGATTCCTGTATACCTGTTACGTGAAGTATAAATATTCATCCTCTTAAAACAACACATTAATTATTCCAGAGCTCATAGTCATGATAATGCAACCTTCACACTCTTTTGTTCTCCTCTTTGTTGATTTCACTGTTTTTTCCTCCAGGATTTGAAGACTTAGTCTCTGGGGGCTCTCAGTAACAGTTTTGATAAAGAGTCTGATTGATGCTATAAGTTAAAATGAAGTTTTGGTATAATTTATGCAAACCTCCTGTACTGTTGACATGAATAATTGATAGTTGCTTGAATTTAAATTTCTTGTTTAAAAAAACAAACTCACCAGCTCCTAGGGCCTCTAAAGCAGATGGAAATTGCAGTAAGGGGAAGAGGTAAGTATCCTTTTTAAATAATGGATTAAGCATTTGAGCAGATTTTCCAGACAGGTGTATTTATTTATCTTTCTCTTTTAAGCTTCTCCTCTAACCTCCCTTTTGGATCCTTATATTTTCTCTTGTATCCTTCTATTCTGAAATATGAAAATTTGGAGCATGAAGACCTTGAGAGGTCAATCTTAGCAGTGTATTATTTTTTTATTGATTATTTAAAACATTACATAGCTCATGATATATCATCTTTCATACATTTGACTCAAATTGGGTTTTGAACTCCCATTTTCACCCCAAATACAGATTACAGAATCACATCTGTTACATATTCACATTTTAAATAATGCCATATTAGTGACTGTTGTATTCTGCTACCTTTCCTATCCCCTACTATCCCCCCTCCCCTCCCCTCCCCTCCCATCTTCCCTCTCTACCTCCTCTGCTGTTGTTCAATTCTCTCCCTTTTTTCCCTCCCCCTTGCCCCTCATAACCTCTTATAATTTTATGTATCATTGAAGGTCTCCTACCATTTCCATATGCTTTCCCTTCTCTCTCCCTTTCTCTACCCCCATTCGTCTTTGTTTACTGTAGTCTTTTCCTCATGTTCTTCCTTCCTGTTCTGTTCTTAGTATATATCAAAGCAGACATTTGGCATTTGTTTTTTAGGGCTTGGCTAGCTTCGCTTAGCATAATCTGCTCTAATGCCATCCATTTCCCTGCAAATTCTATGATTTTGTCATTTCTTAGTGCTGCATAATACTCCATTGTGTATAGATGCCACTTTTTTTTATCCATTCATCTATTGAGGGGCATCTAGGTTGGTTCCACAATCTAGCTATTGTGAATTGTGCCGCTATAATCATTGATGCAGCCGTATCCCTATAGTGCGCTCTTTTAAGGTCCTCAGGGAATAGTCTGAGAAGTGCGATAGCTGGGTCAAATGGTGGATCCATTCCCAGCTTTCCCAGGAATCTCCATACTGCTGAGAAGTTTTTATTTAACCATTCTAAAAAAAGAATGACGTACTCTCTTACTTTATAATATTTAGGAGAGACTTGTTTTTACCACTACCCAACCCCAAGTTTAACCAGCATGTCCCTCTTCTCACCCCCTTACCACTGCTGCTAGCTGGTTCCTCAGCCCCTCCCTGCCACTTTGGGTTCCCAGAACCTTTCTCTCCACATTCCCCTTTCCCCTCAAACTAGAGCTCTGAGGACCCTGCTCCTGCTGCAGTAGCCTCATGAATTTCTGTTTCAGGAAATAAATTCCTGAGCCCCCAGATCAGAATTTAAAGTATCTGCACACAAGAAGCTATGATATTTCAGAGCAGTTAGAGTCTGTGCAACCCATAGTACTATAGCTTGGGGTCATGAGAGAATCCTCCCAAGAAAGCCCATTTAACATCCAACACCACTGAATTATAGAATAATGGTGGCATAGAATCTAACTTCCCTGCCTTTTCACCTAAGATAAAAATCTAAGTGCAATTTCCTATAGTTAGACAATGTAAGTCAATTGTGATTTGGGAGCTGTCTCAATCTGTTGACATTCACATTGCTTCCTGTAGTATGCAGACTCCCAAGTTCATCCTGCCTACTTTCCTCACGACAGGCCAGCCTTTACAGTGGAAAGCTGTGACATATGTAGAGTTGTTGTCTCCTCTGACTTATGAGAGCATTAGCAAACTTAAAAAAGAGTGCCTTATGAGGACACACCTTTGGGGAAATTAAGGTTTTAAACTGCTGAGCTTTGAAATTACCTCACTTCACCAGAATCTTGCCACTTGCTAACTGAACTTCCCCTATACCATCCTGATCAGCTTCCACCCAAACGCTCCTGAAGAGTCCAGGACCCCCCACCTGACCAGCCTAACTCCTGGTCAGCCCATTCAGTTTCCTAAGTTAGTACCATTTGGGCATATGTCTGCTACCATGATGAATATTTTATATCTACCTCTTTGCAATCCTAAAACAAAATCAATACATAATATTGATTATACATAATATTTAGCAATGCACAAAATTATTTCTAAGACTAGTGCCACCATCACAATTAAAAGGAAAAAAAGAAAAGTATTTTTAAACTTGGGCCCAACCACCCCAGAAAATGTCAGACAGAGCCTTGCATCTTCTTTTAATAAATGTTTTATTTTTAGCAATATAAGAACAGGAGTCACTCCACACAAGAAAAAAAAAAGAAAATGAAAGAGTAGAAGAGGGGCGGTAGACATTCTGATAATAATGAATATCAGAAAGAAGTAATGACTGCCCAGTCATATTTCTACATGATAAAGGAAAGAGGGAAATTACCTTAATTGAAGTAAAGATCACATGCCAAGACAAATTACAGACTATGGAAGTAGAAGAGAGGAAGTATAGTATTCATAAGAGTAGTGTCGAGATAAGGACCTATACTGTGTTGTGAAATGCACTTCTGGCTTTGAAAACCCACTCAGTAAGGTGTTTGTTCCGTCTCAAGTGTGTTCATCCTTTGGTGGATGACAGAAAGTCAAGGATGGATTAGAAAAGGAAACCATAGCACAGTGGGCCTCGGAATACGATAGGGACACAGCAGAGTGAAATTGAAATACAACAGGCAACCCAAAAATAAATATGTAACTTCAAAAAGACAAATGTTCCCATATTGATTTCTTACTGTGCTACCCCCAAAAGTACTTTCATACGTAGATTGGTCCTAATAGGAAGTATTACCTAAATACCATGAATATCTAGTGGGTCATTCAGAAGTCTAGTGGGGAAAGGGTTGCTTATTCCCTGTCAGGTCATCCAGCAGGCCTGTCCCCACCCAGCCTTCAACTCCCATTTGATTATGACAAGCCCCACACATTTCCAAAACTTGCCCAGGGAGCAGTCCTGCTGGTTGCTGAGAAACATGGTACTACATAGTCCTCAGGGTGGTTTCATCCTTTGTATCTTTGATGTCCTCAGAAACGCTCCCTGGAATGCTCCTTGACAGAGACCGAGGGCAACTACTGCACGCAGCTGGCACAAATCCAGGCTCAGATTGGGGCCCTGGAGGAGCAACTGCACCAGGTCAGGACTGAGACCGAGGGCCAGAAACTGGAGTATGAGCAGCTCCTGGACATCAAGGTCCACCTGGAGAAGGAAATTGAGACCTACTGCCGCCTGATAGATGGAGATGGAAAGTAAGTAAAACCATTGGAAAGTTCCGCACTGCCCCTTAGCCTTCCACACATCCAAGCCTTTTTTTATTCCCACTGCACAAAAAGCATGTCCATTTCTTGCCTCAGGGGTCCTCTCCATACCTTGTACATCACAGCATCCTCTTCATCTGCCTTGGAGGACTCCACGTGTCCCACACAACTTCCCATTCATTGTACTTTTAATAATTGCAGGTTTCAAGATTCTCCCCAACCCCCAATCCCAGGCTTCATCCTTCCTTCAGTTCATTCCTAATATCACTGCTGCCCTGAAATAAATGCACTCCCAGGATCCATATATGTGTAAATATGTGGATCCTAGGGGAGTATATATATTTATCTTAAACTCTTGGATTTAAAAAAAAAATGGAATGATTGGCCTCTCCTTAGATAATATTTAATTACTTTCAGCTCCTGCTTAATATTTTCTCCATAGTAAATTAAGATCTGTTTTTATCATACAAAGTTCACTCGAGCTCACTGATTCAGTGAATATTTCTTATGTAATAGTAACAAAAATATAAAAGAATAAACTTTTTTTGGCAGTTCATGCTCCAAATCAATAAGCTTTGGATCAGAAAATTCAGGAAATTCATCTAAAGGTAATAAAATCTAGTTCTGTTTCTGTTGCAGTAAATACTTTTGCATTAAAGATAGTCATATATGGCCGGTCACGGTGGCACACGCCTGTAATCCCAGCAGCTCAGAGGCTGAGGCAGGAGGATCATGAGTTCAAAGCCAGCCTCAGCAATGGCAAGGCACTAAGCAACTCAGTGAGACCCTGTCTCTAAATAAAATACAAAATACGGCTGGGAATGTGGCTCAGAGGTTCAGTGCCCCTGAGTTCAATCCCTGGTCCCTGCCTCCCAAAAAAGATGTCATATGCTATGGCAACTGTCTATAATTAAATAATTCTAACAAAAGTGCTCTGAATTGAAAGTATTGGTTTTAGTTTTATCCAGCTATCTTCAAATTATTATTATAAATCTTTACTTACTCCTCACTAAATAAAAATGTACATGATGTTTTATATTACAACCAACAATGGAATTCTTTGTCATATAGTCTTTTAAGCTGAATATATGAATTCACATATGTTTTATTTCTAGATTTAGCCAAAACCACGCTGGTAAAGACGGTGGTGGAAGAGATAGATCAACGTGGTAAAGTTCTTTCATCCAGAATTCACTCCATTGAGGAAAAGACATCTAAAATAGTCAATGGCAAGACAGAACAAAGGGTTCCCTTCTAGCTCTCATTTTAGAGAAAAAGTAATATTTTGAGAAAAGATCTGGCACCACTGAATTATTTTAAATATGAGAGATAAATAGAAAACACTTTCTACTCTTAAAGTTTCTTAGCAAAGATACCTGTTTTCTTAATAACCTTTTCAGGTTGTTGGGTGTTTGGTTTCAAATAAATAAAAAGTTGATGTGCACACATTTCTGTTTTTTGAAGACTAATAAATAATTAGTTGTGATTTTTTTTGCTTAGGGAGATACTTATGGATTCAATTTTTAACTGAATTTCACTTGAGTTTTAATAACAGTCGGTACCAGCACTTGACATTAAGTATTAAACATTTACTAGGCATAATCGTGAAAGCCCAAGTGTCTGCACAGGCAAAGAGTCTGGGAAAACTCAGGAATTCTGCAACTGAAAAGTCCACCTCTAGATGGCGCATGCATGGCATTTTACCAATCGCCTATCTCCAGCCCTTTTGGGGCCACTGGATACTCTCTAGGACAGGTTTCTCATTTAAACAGGAACGTCTCAAAAAGATCCACAGTCATTAGCCTCACGTTAATGACTTTTTTCCTAAAGCAGTTTGGAAGCTTTTTCTATGAAGACCCAGCTAGTAAATCTTTTAGATTTTGCAATCATAGAGTTTCTCTGTTCAATATTCAACTTGGTCATTGTAACAGGAAGCAGCCACAGACAAGACAAAGAGGAACAAGACTGCCTTCCAACAAAACTCTGGAATATGAATTGCAAATAATTTTATGTGTCAAGAAATATTGTAAATTTTGATTTTTTTCGAAAACTTAAGAATGTAAAAACCATTTTTAACCCAAGGGCTGTATAAAATCACAAGGCAAGTCAGATTTAACCCACCAACACCCATTCTAGAGTTCCAAGTCTCAAAGGGTTGATGAACTTTCTGGCTATTGTGTCTTTCTACCTTAGGAAAGCAGCTTTTTTTATTTCTCTACTATATGGTCTGATTCCAATGCAAAGCTCCACTGAGAGCTGTTTTTCTACCCAACAACCCAACAGTCACGTGGAAGTTCCAAGAAGTGGTGCAAAGCACAGGATTACAAACTCTTCCACCAAAAGTCATCAAATAATGCAAAAACTAGAAATTCATGAGGAAATTACTTTCCAAATGTACAATGCATAGGGCCAGCTACTTATTTACAGGCTTCGGTGTTAAATGAAAATGTGAGGTCCCTTGTTCAAAACTCAGATTAAAAAAAAATGTCATTAAAGGTATTAAAATAGAATGCTTTTTCCCTTCTACTGAAGCTGCATTCTCAATTTGTGCTGGGTTTTTGTTGTTTTGTTTTTGGATCTTTTCTTTTTAAACTATTTAATGTCATTCTAAGTAAAAATAAAATAAAATTTTAAGTTGTTGCATACCTTTTACCACTCATTTTTATATTATGCAATAAATGCCAACTTTAAATCCAACCCTAAGAACATTTAACTTGTACACAGAACACTGAAATTACCCAATTCCTATCTTGTTGCTCATATATGCAAATGTATTTTTGTTTTCCCCAAAACAGTGGGAACACTACTCAAAACAAACTTAACCATTTTTGTTTTGTTTTGTTTTGCCATACTGGGGATTGAACCAGGGCCTTGCACACGCTAGGCAAGCATTCTACCCTTGAGATACACCTACAGCCCTATTCTACTTCTTTATATATGCACATTCTACCAACATTCTCTACCCTTGATTTACTGATGAGTAAGAAAAGACTGAAAGCAAAAGGAACTCTGGGTTGACACATTATTTTCAACATACGTGGTTGGCCAGTACAAGAAAGTAAAGGTGCCATGGTAGAGTTCCTGGGTCATTCATGGTTCTTGGGAACGCCAACACCTTCTGCATTTGAAGCAAGTGCTGGTTTGCATGAAAAGCCTGGCATCTTGGGGTTGTCAGAGACCTGGCTCACTTAGCCAGAGTTGGCACGTACTGATTTTATACTCACTTTGTGTATTGCTGGACCCCTGTGCATCGCAGGTCCACCAGAATACAACACACACTGGCATTGCATGCACTACACACCACAGAGGCAATAAGGACCAACTGCATGTACACATACCTCGCATACTCCTCTGCTCACTCACATGCCTCATGGGTCCCATCAGAATTCACTTACAAGACACAAGTCCCAAAATAGAATTATTAAGAATTTCAAGATGGCCACAGAGAGCATTAATCCAAGTGTGGGGGTCTTCTGAACAAAAGATCCTGTGCGACTACACAAGCTTCAGATCCACAAAGCCATCCCTGCTCATCGTGTATGCTCATAACTCGATTTTTTAAGATACTGTCTTCATGGTGATCTGTTTTCTCTGGTGCTTGAAGGTGCATGCTGCTTTTTGCTATAGTGGGTTTCTGAACTGGCAGGAATTCCAAGAAATCGGTCTCCATATGAAAGAGGCAATTGAACCACTGTGCCAGGGTAGTTAGTTGTTAAAGCGGCAATCACAATCTGCTATTCCTTATTTTAACAAACACCCAAAATTTGTGGGAGCTCTTAGCAAGGAAGTAAATTACCACTTCCTGTAAATAACTCCCTTGGGATAATACATGGTATCTAATATACTATCAAACAGTATTTACTGATAGTTTATTTAAAATTATGTATTTCCAGAATATGATTTTTTTCTTCTGGGGACTCACTTCCTCTAAACTTCTCATTTCCTATGATTATATCTTACTTAGTTTAATGAATTTTTTTTCCTTTTATTTCTAATTCTTTTCTAAATTCTGTCACCTCACCTCTAAGATTTACGTTGCTGCCTCTTTTTCTTCCCCCTCCCCCTCCTTCTCCTATCACTTTTTTTCTTTTTTTTTTAAGAGAGAGAGAGAGAGGAGAGAGAGAGAGAGAGAGAGAGAATTTTTTAAAAAATATTTATTCTTCAGTTTTCGGTGGACACAACATCTTAACTTTACTTTTATGTGGTGCTGAGGACTGAACCCAGCGCCCCGCGCATGCCAGGCGAGCGTGTCACCGCCTGAGCCACATCCCCAGCCCTCCTATCATTTTTTAAAAATATTTTTAGTTGTAGATGGACACAATACTTTCATTTTTATGTGGTGATGAGGAATGAACCCAGTGACTTACACGTGCAAGGCAAGTGCTCTCCCAACTGAGCTACAGTCTCAGCCTCCTTTGTTCATTTTTATAGGCAATTCATGTTCCTTAACTTCTAAAGTGAGTCACAATTCCAAATAGATCTTCTAACTTTCTAACTTCCAAAGCTCCTGTTTCTTATTTAAACCTAGAATTCAAAACCATGTTGACTGGATTTCTGAAACTTCCTGTCTCCCTTCCCCCGACTTGTCCCTGGATCCTCTGTCTCCTCCCTCTCTATGATCCTATCTTGATCAGTGGGATCCCTCTCCCAGCATTTTCTCCTTATCATGGACTATTCCTCTGGTGAGAAGCCGTGACTGATCACTTTTGAGAACTCACCAAGGCTTCACTTTCTTCTGACCTCCTGGAAGAATCTTTTCACTCACCAGGGGTGAGCAGAACTCTCCCTGCACCCCAGCTCTTCTCAAATTCACCTGCTATAATTTTTAGTTGGCTTTTTGGAATTCTCCCATAATCAGATTCTTCAGATGCCTCTGGAATCCTTCTGGGTCCCTAGAAATGTTTATAATATGCAGGTCTTTTGGTTGATGGTAGTTCGTTCTACCAGCTTACACGTTGAGGTTCATGATAACACATCATCATCTAGATTTGTTGTTAATATTGTACCTGGTCTTTGATTTGAGGAGATGATTGCTCTACAGGATTTTCATGTGGGGCTTCAAAAACTCTGCCACCATTGCTACCATTTCCCAGAATTCGTGAAAGATAGTTTGGCTTGGTATTCAATTTTAATAAATATATTTTCTCAGTATTTTATAGAGATTATTCCAGTGTTTCTAATTTCCAATGTTGCTTGTGGGGAGCTTCTGAAATCTAATCACACTTCCTTTGTAGATGATTTCTAATTTCTCTCTGGCACCTTTAACATTTTTCTCCTTAGGGGATAGGGGGGTAATTCTGTGGCATGGCACTTGCCCAGCATGTGCAAGGTCCTGGGTTCCATCCCTTATAGTGGCACCTTATGGCAAAATAAATAAATAAGTAAGTTTTCAAAATCTCTTTCTCTTAACCTCTCTTCTCCCCCGTCCCCCCCCCACACTTACAATAATATCCTTCTGTCTTTTCTGCTGTTCACTTATTTTCTTTTAATCTATCAGCCATTTTAGATATTAAATTTTTATTTTTTAAAATAGAGCTGATCTTCTTTGAGAATCACTTATTAATTGGTAATGACTCCAGTCCTCTCTTTCATTTCATATATATTAGAAGCACACTTTTTTGTATATACCATCTTGTAATTTCGTCCTTGTTGGTCTTTTGTGTCTTCAGGCAGTAGTGTTGGCTCTTAATAATTGTATGCAGTTGGGCTGGAGATGTGGCTCAAGCGGTAGCACACTCGCCTGGCATGTGGCCTGGGTTCAATCCTCAGCACCACATACAAACAAAGACGTTGTGTCCACCGAATACTAAAAAACAAATACTAAAAAAATTCTCTCTCTCTTTAAAAAAATTTGTATGCAGTTTATTTCTTCATATGTGTATTTCATTTGAAATGTAACTTTGGGAATCCTAAAAGACCAGGATGTTTTTCTTTTAAAAATATTTTATTACTTAAAACCTGAGATAATGGGTTGGGGTTGTGGCTCAGCAGAAGAGCGCTCACCTAATATGTGGAGGCCCTGAGTTCAATCTGCAGCACCACATAAAAATAATTAAATAAAATAAAGGTTAAAAAAACTGAGATAAAGATAATAGTGACACATATCTAACAACATAAACTTACAAACTGCAAAAAAAATAATACTTTGGTGTCATAAGTTTAGGTAATACAAGAAGTTGTCATACTTAATAAGGTAATTTCTTTTTAATTAGAAAATTTTTCTGGCTTTCTTTGCAAGCTCATTTATTAGGTCTTGAAATTTTATATTTTTAGCAACTTCATTTTCAGTCTATAGAACTGAAGTGATGTTAATCATTCTTGGTAAATGCAAGATCTCAAATAATTTTTAATGTTAAGAAGAAAAAAAACAGGTGGAAAGAAGAAGATGAAGAGAGGCAAAGAGATGGATAAGGGGAGTGGCAATATAAAGAGTGGCCAGCCACCAAGGTAAGAGCTACCTCAAGAAGAGTCCTACACGCCAACCACAAACCGGAAGGAATGACAAAATGTAGGATGCAGAAGTTATGAATGGAAATGACCAGAGATGTAGAAGAATCTCAGAAAGCAACTGTCTGAAGCTCAATCAAGAGGCTGCAGGAGAATCACTATAAGGAACAATGAATGGATCAGCTATGTGCAGTGATCAGTGATCTTAATCACTAACTCTCTAAAGTAGTGGGGAGCAAAATCAGGAAACAGTAGGAAGTGAAGAGGAAGAAAGAATCTGCAGAATAGTATTCTAGAAAAAAAATGAAAGAAAAAAATGTAGCAATATGGAAAATCTAGAGATGAGAATGGAGTATAGAAGCTAACATACAGTCCCTTCTTTTACAGCTGGGGAAGCTGAGGCACAGACAGGTTACCCAATCCCCTTATTCAACCTGATTAGCAGCGGAGCTTAGACAGAAAGCCAGTGGTAATTCAGGAGGGATAAGGATCAAGGAAAGACTTTCTGTCTCCAAAGAAGATCCCATTTAGTTCCTCAGTTTTCTCCGAGGACCTGGCCTTCTCCCTCTCATGGGTCCATGGTCTTGACATTATTTTCAACATATCTGATAGAAAGCCATGACTACGATGCTTTGCCTTCTGGAGAAAATGCAATGTTGTGGGTTTGGGAAGGGAAAGAGAAATTGGTCTATCACACTGGTTTATTCATTCAGGAATTTTATATTCCTAAAACATGGAAGACAGGAAGGGTTACTCAGACTAAATTGGAAAAGTATCCCTTTAATAACCTTGATAATACTCCACCCTGCCCCATTCCAGAGATAACAAATAACCTCAAGGTACTAACTATCCACCTACGGAAATGGACACAGTCGGGTAAAGACGTTCATTAAAAAACATCACCCAATTATGGATAATTCACAATGAGCTGGCAAACACCATTTTGTTATGAGTAGCAAAGTTCATCAAGAAACACCCTGATGATGTGTATATAAAGCAAAATGAACTGAGTAGGACAGTCTCGCTATTAGAGCAACCCTCCAGTGTGGGCATCATGTCTGTGCGCTTTTCTTCCTCATCCAGACGGCTGGGGTCCTGTGGGGGTGCAGGTTCCGTGAGGCTCTCTGGTGGGGAAGCCAGCTTTGGGGCCGGAAATGCATGTGGTGTGCCAGGCATTGGAAGTGGCTTCTCTTGTGCCTTTGGGAGCAGCTCAGCGGCAGGAGGCTATGGTGGAGTGCTGGGCGGGGGAAGTGCTTCTTGTGCTACCTTCACCAGGAACGAAAACGGCCTCCTCTCTGGCAATGAGAAGGTGACCATGCAGAACCTCAATGACCGCTTGGCCTCCTACCTGGAGAATGTTCGAGCACTAGAGGAGGCCAACGCTGACCTGGAACAGAAGATCAAGGGGTGGTATGAGAAATTTGGACCTGGTTCTTGCCGAGGTCTTGATCATGATTACAGCAGATACTTTCCAATAATCGATGACCTTAGGAACCAGGTAAGAAACATAATGTTATGGGTGTTAAAATTCATGAGAGTAATTAGCCACACATATACACACAGATGTGTAAGCTGTCAGGACAGGACTTTGAGCTCGGCTTCTAAATTTTGGTAATTCCTTATCAAGATTAAAATAATTTCTATTAAAATTCTGATCTTTGAACATGGCCCAACTATCATCTGGTTTTAGGTATGCATGTATGTTTTTAGTAATATTAAAATATCAAAATCTGGCCAGTGAGTGTCTCCAACTTTGTATTTATAATCTTTCCCATGGAAAGAGATTTTTTTTTTTTTTAGGATAGGATGGGGAATAAAAAGAGGACATACTTCAATTTCCCATATGCAAAACAATTACCTTATTATTAGATACAGGTGCCATTAATATTGCCATAAATACTGCCATAATTTTATAGGGAACCTTATTCAAAGAAATTTGATTTTTAAAAAAAAATTTCCTCACTCTTAACTAACTATCCATTTATCAGATAATTGCTGCAACTACAAGTAATGCCAATGTTATCCTGCAAAATGATAATGCGAGACTAACTGCTGATGACTTCAGACTGAAGTAAGTAGAGCTAAAGAGAAACACACAAAAAGTTCTCTTAAGAAACACCCCCTCTTTTTTGGGGTTTGTGAGGTCTGCTTTCTTCTTTTTATTATTTGTTTTGAAGCTTATACATACTGGAGTGGCTAGTGGAATAGCACATCTCACTTGGGAAATTGGGGGGCTAACACAAATGAATGTCAAAGTCACAGGGAAAGAGGATTTTGACTTGCTTCAAATAAATAAATATATATTGTAGTGTGGATGATCCAAATGAAAATTTACATGTTATTTTAACAGTTTTATCACAAATCTTAGTTTGGGTTTCATGAAAATCTAAAAAGTGACGTGACTAATGTCTAAAGACTAAGAATGAACTTTTCAAATATGTCTGTAAGGTTTGAGAACGAACTGGCCCTTCACCAGAGCGTGGAGGCAGACATCAATGGTTTGCGTCGAGTGCTGGATGAGCTGACCTTGTGCAGAACTGACCTTGAGGTCCAGCTGGAAACTCTCACCGAGGAGCTGGCATACCTCAAGAAGAATCACGAGGAGGTAGGCACTGTACCTCCTTGACTTTCAGTCTGCCTCCCTCCCAAATTAAAAATTAATTTCAGATGATAAATATCTTAATACCAAGAAGCATGGCAATTTCTCCCTATGGTTTAGATTATTTCTTGAAATCTGTCTATTTGTCCCTCTCAAAAGAAAACTTACAAAATGCTTCTATCCATACTGATGCTGTCTGTCCAGCTCATTAAAAAATAGTCAAATCCTGATTTGATTAAACGAATCTCTCCCAGGAAATGCAGGCTCTGCAGTGCGCGGCGGGAGGCAACGTGAACGTGGAGATGAACGCCGCCCCCGGGGTGGACCTCACGGTGCTGCTGGGCAACATGCGAGCCGAGTACGAGGCCCTGGCTGAGCAGAACCGCCAGGATGCGGAGGCCTGGTTCCAGGAGAAGGTAAAGCCACGCGGGACGCGCTCACCCGCGCTGGGTGCGGACGCGGACGTCCACTGACACCAGCCCCTGACGTTGCAGAGCGCTTCGCTGCAGCAGCAGATTTCCGACGACGCTGGCGCCACCACCTCCGCTAGGAATGAACTCACGGAATTGAAACGTACTCTTCAAACCCTGGAGATTGAACTGCAGTCCCTCTTAGCGATGGTGAGTCCCCAAGTACAAACGGATTTCCTTTAGAAATTGAGGGAAGAATCTAAGGAGAATGTTCTTCCCGTGTTACTTACTTGAATTTTTATCCGCAAATGACTGTGTAGACATAAGGCACGTTTGCATTTTACATAGGATATGTCTCTTTGCCTGGAAGTTATACTTAGATGCTAATAATTATGAAGCGCTGTAAATTAATACATACAGTTATTTAGAGGTGCTCAGAAATCTGCTCTCCCAAGTCAAAAGATCAAAACCATTGTGTATGGAAAGCTGTTAGCACCTTTCCTGATTTCGTTACCTAGCATTCCTTTTGGCCACCTAATTAAGAACACTTAAGTTCCTTTTTAAGTTTCTTTTTAAGTGGCATAAACAAGAAGCAAAGTACAGGCAGGAAGATTGACTCTAAAGCTAAACATTCATAATGATAATAATAACCTTTTTCATTAAGGGTTTGCCCAGTAGTTTTGCCCACGTTAGCCCTCAATTATCCTGAGGCTTGGGTGGGGCAGACTTTATAATTCATTTCATTATTTCCAAAAGAAGAATCTGAGATTCAAAAAAGTGATTCGCAGAGTTCCACAGTCAGATACAAAGGGATCAGAATTTCTCTTCAAAGTTTCGAACTCCCAAGTCTATCCTTTTCCCACTATGGCTAGGAAACTTCCAGAGTTTATTCAAAGAAGAAACCATGAATACATACAAAATCAGGGATCATACAAAAATTCTTGCATATAAAAGGGTAAGACTTTTCTGTCTTCATTTCAGTGTAAAATTACAGCAGGTGTCCTCTGTGCATCTATATAAACTCATTAGGATTCATACACTTACAATTCAAACGACTCAAAACTTAAAAGGGTAATTCTTTAGTTCATTCTACTTTTACAAACTTTATGCAGTTGACGGTAGGATTGTTTTTTCATAGAAGAGCTGCAATCCACATGAAAGGAGGCAGCCACATGATTAGAAATGAGGTGTCAAAATGCAGGGGGACTTTTACCTTCCAGGAAAATGGCAAAGTGCCAGACCCCACAAGCAAGGAACATATTGGTGTGTGGTCAGGCAGGGTTCTTATTTTTTTAGTTGATAGACCTTTATTTTTATTTATTTATATGAGGTGCCTCACACATGCCAGGCAAGTGCACTACCACTAAGCCACAGCCACAGCCACAGCCCCGATCAGGGTTCTTTAGACTCTGCACTAGGTAGAAACAATTTCATTTTTTCTAATACTCCTGGGCCTATGAGTAACATTCACCACCAGTGATGTAATTCACAAATAGAAAAAAATACCATGGCATCTGTTCACAATAGTGAGCAGACGGATTTTTTTGGATTATTTGCATTATGCGGGGATTTCTGTCTGTATCTCTTAAGTGACGTGGCTCATTCTGAACAGTATGGTGACGTTTTCTATAAAACTGTCTCACCGAACCACAGAAACACTCCCTGGAGTGCTCCTTGACAGAGACAGAGGGCAACTACTGCACACAGCTGGCACAAATCCAGGCTCAGATCGGGGCCCTGGAGGAGCAGCTGCACCAGGTCAGGACTGAGACCGAGGGCCAGAAACTGGAGTATGAGCAGCTCATGGACGTCAAGGCCCACCTGGAGAAGGAGATTGAGACCTACTGCCGCCTGATAGATGGAGATGATGAGTAAGACAATTTAATATTATTAAATATTATTTAAAATCAAGTATAAACACCTTTCTTGTGTTATTTCTGCATTCAGTGAACTCCTACCTTAAATGTTTGCCTTTCGGTTTTCTTCGCAAACCCTAGAGTAAAATAATGAATGCAAAAATCGATTTTTTACAGATCTTGTGTCAAATCCAAAGGCCTCGGAGGACCAGGAAATCAGATAAAAGGTAAACAAAAGCTGCGTGAAGCCTTCAGATTTTTTTGGATGTTTTAAATGATGAGTAATTTCCCATTTATGAATTTCATAAATTCATATATGTCATTTTTAGATTCATCTAAAACCGCCATCGTGAAAACAGTCGTCGAAGAATTAGATCTTCGTGGCAAAATTCTCTCATCCAGAGTTCACACCATAGAAGAGAAACCCACTAAACCCAACAACAAGAGTGAACAGAGGGTGCCCTCGTGAACTCCAGCACCCCCCCAAAAAAAGAATGGCCCTGAAATTAAAAGACCAAGTCGAAACTCGTTTCCTAAATGAGGGCCTTCTCATTTTTCTGCTTTTCCTCCAGTGAATTAAGACAGACTCTCTGTAGAGTAGTAACTCGTCTTCAGCTTTCTCTTTGGTGGTGTTTCAATAAAAGTTCTTCCTGTTGCAAGTCATCCGCCCTGGTTCTGGTCAATCTTTGCATTTTAAATATACCCTCCCATGGGAGCTGACGTTGGTCTTTAATTTCTTCTGTTTAAGGCACTGGTCTTCACAAGTTAGAAGTAAGTTTAACATATAGACTGGTGGGAGTCTTGTTCCCATTTCCGTAACACTTTTTCATCCTTCCATTCTTCAATAAATATTACTGAGCACTCACTAAGTGTCAGGTAGCGAGCATAAAATAGTAACTATTTTAATAACTCCAGACCCTGGGGCAACATGCTCATGGAAGTGCAAATAAGGAATTAAAGAATCACAAACATCCTAAACATAAAGGAACAGCTCTCCATGGTTAGTTTTGGAGGCAGAAGGGGAAAGAGTGAGAGGTGGGGAGCAGTGTAAGTGAATTCTAGTAGATGTCCTAAGTTGCAGTCTCCACCGCTCCACCATGAGGGTGGGCATTCACAAGTACTCTATCCAGTTTTTGCCATCCAAGATGCAGAGTGATGTGTCTCTCAAGTTAAATTTAATTGTAAATGAATGATATTTGGCATTTATCATCAATGAAACTATTCTCTAGCCTGTAGTCTAAGGTCTCACAAAGGCACAGGAGGTATAAACTCAGCAGAAAAATTCTCATAGGTTTATTTGAGTAAGAGGATTTGTCTCCCACATGTTGACACGCAGCAGAAACAACCTGCTTCTCAGGTCCTGAGAACCAGAAAATGAATCCTTATAGTAGATTTATTTATTAATTTCCAAAACTTGGATGAAACCAAGATGTCATTCAGTAGATGAATGGAGAAACTGTGGTAGATCAGACCATAGAATTTTATTCAGTGCTAAATATAAATGAGCTATCTAGATGACCATGAAAAGAGACAGAGGAAATTTAAATCTATATTATTAAATGAAGACAATCAGAAAAGGTTATGTACTGTATAATTACAACAATATGACATTCTAGAAAAAGCAAAACTATGGAGACAGTAAACAGATCCTTGGTTGTCAGGGTTTAGGTAGAGGTGGGGTTAGGTGTGGTGCGGTAGGGGATAAATAGGTGGAGTAAGGGGATTTTTAGGAAAGTGAAAATACTCTGTATAGTACCATAGAAGAGACATATGTCATTATATAATTTTCCGAGTTCACAGGATGTACAACCTCAGGAGTGCATCCAGTGTAAACTCTGGACTCTGGGTGATAATGATGTGTCAATCAATGTACATTCACCATTGGAATAAGTGCATTACCTCCTTGGTGTGGAATGTAGACAAGAAAGGAGGGTGCATGAGGCGGGGCAGGGAGTATATGGGAAATCTCTGTACCTTCCTCTCAATTTTGCTGTGAACCTAAAAAGGCTCTACAAATTTTGTCTTCATAATTTTATTTTTAATTTTAAGTACTTAGCTCAGATTTCTTTAGTATTTGAGATGTCTGACCACCAACTCATCATAATCCAGAGAATAAGCTCTACTAGCATCAATTTGGGAGAAAGAATTGAGAGAATTTTATGGGTAAGGAAACTGAGGCAGAGAATGGTTGAGTAATTTGTCCAGGGTCACAGAGCTAGTAACTGGAGGTATTTCCTTACCTGTAGAATGAGGATGATCATAGTCTTTACCTCATAGGGATACTGTGAGGATTAAATGATGTTTGGAACAGTGTCTCACACATGGTAAATACTGCTTTATCAATTATTATCAATTCTTCCCAAACCAGGGGAGCCACTTGGTGGGAGGAATTAGCACACAAGAATATGATTCTCAGAAAAACACAAGGACTCTAGTATCAAAAGAAACCTCATTCATGTTCAAGAAAAATGCTATACTAAACTTAATTAACAGGCATGTAGAATGTAAAATTTAAACAACAGCATACTTAAAGCTAAATAAATTTATCAAAAGAGAAATTGGCCTATGATCTTTACAGTAAGATAACATAATGAAAAATTTAATTTGGAAATAAAGAGACATTAACAGCATAACTTACAGGTGAATTCAACTCAATCACTTTGAATACCTATGATATGCATATTATGTAATACTGTATTACCTAGTAGAGTCTCAAGAAATGATAATGATCTGTTGCTGGATGCTGGTTTCTTACCATGAAAAAATGTCCACTCTCAGGGAAAAAAATAGAGATAGATAGATAGATAAAAGTGGCCCAGGGAATTGGTTCAATCTATCCTCTACCCTTCAAGGGAGTATTTGCTTAGAGGAAATCTATGATCAAAAGAATTCAAAAGACTTGCCCAATGAGTAAATAGCAATAACCCATCAAGGAGTTAAGAGCCATTCATTCCAACCCTGCTATGATGGAGGGTGTTCTGTGATCTCTGCTGCCATGGTAGATTCAGAGTCGACTCATCTCCAAAATGGCCTTAATAATATATGCTTAACTTGTCTCACAAAAGATGATAAGTTAATTAGTATTTGTAAATTATCCTGAGATAAATAGATTACATTAATAATACTTTGCAATCCTATAACACCTCTTATCGAAGAAGCTCAAGCCTTATAAACTACTACACTGACAACAGACTCTGTTTGTCATGATTTTTATTCCTGAGAAACATGGGCAAAAGTTTTAAAATTTGACCAGGCCACAAGAAAATCAGCAATAAGTCTCTGAACTTAAGCTCTGTCTCCTATCATACACTATTCTAAACATAAGCCAGTAGTTTGAATTATAGTGTTGTATTATTAATTTAGACATTTGTAGTAAAAATAAATTCATGGCCAGGCATAGTGGCACAAGCCTGTACTCCCAACGACTCAGGAGGCTAAAGCAGGAGACTCCTGAGTTCAAAGTCAGCCTCAGCAACTTAGTGAGGCCCCAAGCAACTCAGCGAGACCCTGTTTCTAAATAAAATATTTAAAAGGGCTGGGGATGTGACTCAATTATTTAAGCATCCCTAGGTTCAATCCCTGGACCCCCCCCCCAAAAAAAGAAAAACTCATGCATCCCAGTTCACTGAACATTCTGTATCTTTTAGTGACAATTAACAATTGGATATTTTTCAAAGTGTTCAATATTCACAAAATTGAAAATTCTGATTCAGGGCTGGCGATGTGGCTCAAGTGGAAACACGCTCACCTGGCATGCGCAAGGCGCTGGGTTGGATCCTCAGCACCACATAAAATAAAATAAAGATGTTGTGTCCACCAAAAAGTGAAAAATAAAAATATTAAAATTTTAATATAAAATTTTAATTAAAAATTAAATCATTATTAAAAGTTTATTAAAATTAAATTTTTAATATAAAATTTAATATTTAAAATAAAAATATTAAAAATTCTCTCTCTTCTCTCTCTCTCTCTTTTTTCAAAAAAAAAAGAGAAATTTCTGATTCAGGAAACAAATTACTATTTAAAAACTAAGCCTGTCATCAATCAAGCACTCAATTTGTACCATCATCAGTGATAGCGACCTGACCCTATTGAAATGTCCATTTTATTATAATATAATTAACATTTGCAAAATGTCTGTGCCCTTCAGACTGTCTTATAGACATTCATTATTGGAGCTGCTCATTATTGGAGTCTTCATTTGAGACTGTTCAATGCTATTATTTTCATTTGCCCCCCAGGGCAATGAAGCCCAAGAAGAGTGGCTAACTTCCCAAGGACATCAAGGCAAAGAATAAAGAGCCTGCTTCCTTATGGAACTCATCTCAGATCTGCATGCTGTGATTATGGGGCTCCTAGTGATGGAAACACCCCTCTCCTTCATGTATTTCCTTACCCAAGATCTATAGGAAGTTCATGTCTCCAAATAATGCATAATATTTTGAATACATAAGTTTGAACTAAAAGGCAATAAGCAATATTTTTAAGGCAGGGAAGTGAATAATTTGGAGACTCAGAAGCTAACTGAATTGATGTTCTGCTCCTGGACCAAACAAAAAAAAAATGGTGATTCAAATAATTGTTTACCAATACCACAAACTCGTGAATTTCAGTGCGATTGACAATAAATTACTATAGGATTTCTATTATTCCATCTTTTCAATATTTTTTAAAATTAATTCAAAAACTCCCACTATCAAAAGACCACTATATGCTGAGAGTCTCTGATTCTAACAACACTCAATAAAGAGTGAATAACAGAGATACTTCATATGCATTTGCAGGACAAGAGCACTACACATTTCTCATTTGAATTATCAATTTTTGTTAGATGGGAGGGGGGAGTCCATTCCAGAGGTCAAAAACATGTCCCTTTATACCTTTTCGAAAAGAACTGAAGATTTTCTTTTCTGTGATCTATGAAGCTATGATTTAGTATTACTAACCCTTGGAAGCTATGATTTAGTGTCACTCCACCTGGCACCTTTTTTCCATATAAAAAATATGCTTGCGGCACCTTGCCACCCACTAGACACTATTAAAAATAGCCCAGTTAGGGAAAACAGCAATTAGGATGCGAGTTATATTTTATTACAGATCGGCATAGGTGAGATCGAAATGACCACTGAATCCTATAAAAGGCCACTGGAGCCACCCTCTGTGGAAGGTGGACTCTAGCTTTGCTCCTCTCTGGGAAAGGGTCGCTGGGCTGTGCAGTCGCCATGTCTTTCCGATTGTCTAGCGGATCCAGGCGGTCCTGCTCGCGAGCTGGTTCTGTCAGGCTGTCCGGAGAGGCGAGCTTTGTGGCTGACAATGTGTGTGTTGGGTCCTCGGGAGCAGGAAGCAGCTTTTCTGGTACGCTTGGGGGCGTTTCTTCTGGAGGAAGCTTCTGCAACGGTGGTGGAGGGTCTGGAAGCCACGTTAGCACTGGTTTTCTTGGAAATGAGTGCAGCCTTCTCTCTGGGAACGAGAAGGTGACCATGCAGAACCTCAACGACCGCCTGGCCTCTTACCTGGACCACGTGCACGCTCTGGAGCAGGCGAACGCAGACCTAGAGCAGAAGATCGAGAGCTGGTATGAGAAGTATGGGCCTGGCTGTTGTCGGGGACTTGATGACTGCAGCAGATATCTGTCAGTCATTGAAGACCTCAAAAAGCAGGTAAGAAGTATGAATTTGCATACTTTCCTTATAGACTCCCAGGGGGCATAACTTAAAGGAAACAGAAACCATGCTTTAAAAATTTATGGGAGCCCGGCGCTGGGGGCACGCCTGTAATCTCAGCGGCTAGGAAGTCTGAGATAGGAGGATCGCAAGTTCAAAGCCAGCCTCAGCAAAAGCTAGGCAAAAGCGAGATGCTAAGCAACTCAGTGAGACCCTGTCTCTAAATAAAATACAAAATAGGGCTGGGGATGTGGCTCAGGGGTCAAGTGCCCATGAGTTCAATCCCCATACCCCTCCTCAAAAAAAATATATATATATATATGTATGTGTGTGTGTGTGTGTGTATATATATATATATATATATACACACACACATACATATAATGTAGAATTTGTTAATTGTATATTCCAAGTCCTAAAAGCAAAGTGTCCAACAATGAAAATTTATAGAATTGAAATAATGAAAGAGCAATAGTATTGAAATAGAGTAATCACTGTCATTTTTTATATTTAACTCATGCCTTTACCAACAGTAATAAAAAGTGTTCGTGTGGCTCTTACACTCTGGATATTTATTATCTAAAGAAAATTCAGATTTCTATAATATAGAAAAAAAAGTGATGCTAAAATAGATGCTCAACAGGTTAAGAAGTTATTGAATCTCACCGAAATCTGGAGGGTTCTTTGAGTTTTGGTTCTTAACATTCTGCACATTCTACCCATTTAGATTGTTTCTGTGACCACAAGTAATGCCAGCATCATTATACAAAATGACAATGCCAGGCTGACTGCTGATGACTTCAGACTGAAGTAGGTGATAATGATTATTATTTTTTTTTTTTGTAAAGGTAAAAATACTAAAATTGAGGCCAGGCAGCACAGCTCTAGAGGCTGAGGCAGGAGAATTGCAAGTTCAAAGTCAGCCTCAGCAAGGCCCTAAGCAACTCAGTGAGAGCCTGTCTCTAAATAAAATATAAAAAGGGTTGAGGATGTGGTTCAGTGGTTAAGCACCCCTGGGTTCAATCCCCAGTACCAGGAAAAAAAAATACTAAAATTAAATTAAAGAACGCATGAGCACACACCACACTCACTGGGAATTGAACCCAGAACCTCACACATGCTAGACAAGCTCTCTACCACTGAGCTACATCCCCAACCCTCTTACTGATTATTTAAATGTCTTATTTGAGTGTTTTACAGTGCTGGGGGTTGAACCCATGGCTTCACATATGTTAGGCAAATCAAATACTCTACCACTAAACTATATCCCCAACCCCTTTTTTGTTTTTAAAACCCAAATGTTTTAATATCAAAACATTGATAGCCATACTAGATCAGTAAAGAAATTAAATTAAATATGCCCTTTTAAAAAGAACTTTAAATAAGCCCTTAAAAAGAGAACTATCATAACATTTTAAATCTAGCAATATTTTGTTCAACTAACACATTGGATGACAAAAAAAATTAACTCTGAAGAAATAACACCTCCAAAATGATATTCATACATCAGTAGTTCTCTTAAAGTATTTTAACAGTTTGCTCTTGCAAAAAGCTTCAGAAGTGTATACAGAACCTCACATCTTTTGGCACATGAAGTGTCTTCACAAGTTGCATTTGGCACCTGCCTAGGGTTACAATTCTCAAACACCTTCATGAACTTTAAGGTATGAAAACGAGCTTGCCCTGCACCAGAGTGTTGAGGCAGACACCAACGGTCTCCGCAGAGTGTTGGAGGAGCTGGCCCTGAGCACAACAGACCTGGAGATACAGTGTGAGACCCTGGGTGAGGAACTGACATACCTCCAAAAAACTCATGAGGAGGTAAGGAAGTCTGCAGAGCTGCTATGTACAATCCACTCTTCATTTCAAAGCAGGATTTGGATACCAGTCAAAATCCTCCCTCAGATATTAATATTGACCCCTTTCTAGGAAATGGGAGTCCTGCGACATGCATCAGGAGGCAACGTGAATGTGGAGGTCAACGCAGCTCCAGGAGTGGACCTAACTGTTATGCTGAACAACATGAGGGCTGAGTATGAGGAACTGACTGAACAGAACCGTAAAGACATCGAGGCCTGGTTTAATGAGAAGGTACAGCTATGGCAAGTTACCTGTGAAGGGCTTATTCAGTGAACAATCAAGCTAGCCACTAACCCTTCTGACAATTCCTCTTCAGAGTGCATCATTGCAACAGCAGATTTCAGATGATGCAGGAGCAACCACAGCAGCCAGAAATGAGCTGACAGAACTGAAGCGCAACCTACAAACCCTGGAAATAGAACTTCAGTCCCTTACGGCTATGGTATGTAGGAATTGCCATTGAATTGAATATGTGTGTGTGTGAGCCCGTTTTTCCATTGCTCTCACAACATACCTGAGGCTGGTGCTTTATAAAGAAAAGAGGCTCACTTAGCTCACGGATTTTAGAGGCTGAAAGTCTAAACAGCACCTGCTGTGACACACCATGGTCAATGTCATCATGGAATGAGTGCATGTGAGAGGGAGAGATCACAGGCCAAGTTCATTCTTTTATCACAACCTTCTCATGAGAACCAAATAGGGTTCCATGGGAACTACATCAGTTTCTCCTGAGAACAGCACCTTCGATGACCTAATTACTTGCCAATAAGCTCCACCTCTTAAAGGTCCACCCCCTCTTAACATCTCTGCACTGGAACTAAGCTTCCAACACACAAATGCTTGGGGGACACAATCAAACCATATTCAAACCATAGAAGTGTGTGTGTGTGCATTAGGTACAAGAAAACACATATATAAAAATATGAATCTATACCACAAGTACAGTGTATCTAAGTACATATAATTAAAAATACAAGTTTATGAAAATAAACATTACTTCTGACCCATCCACCCCAAAACTTGAAAAATGGCTTTTTCCAATGGAGAAAAAATCTCTTCTAACCAATTTTAATTTTCAGCTGAAAAGACTTAGATCTCTTGTGCCAACATTTCTTTCCACCTTGAGAATGCTTAAAATAGGAGCATGCCCTTTGCTTTTACACAGTCCAGCCTGACTTCATTCCTCTTTCAGAAACATTCCTATGAATGCTCCCTGGCCGAGACCGAAGGAAACTACTGCGTTCAGCTCCAGCAGATCCAGGATCAGATCGGGGCAATGGAGGAGCAGCTACAGCAGATTCGAACGGAAACGGAAGGCCAGAAGCTAGAGCATGAACGGCTTCTCGATCTCAAAGTATTTTTGGAGAAAGAAATTGAGACATATTGCAACTTACTAGATGGAGAAGAAAGGTAAACATGAATGGTGGGGAGGAAATGAATCTCACAGGAACCGTATTTTTTCCTGGAGAAATATTGCCATATTGCATCCTGGAATTTCCCGTGCTGAAGATCATGCCCATTATTACAAATGTAGTCTCCCTTATGGACACTGCCACATCCAAGCAAAATGAAAACAGGCAGAAGTCTGAAAATCAAATTTCTAAGTATGTCAAGTCTTTGTTATGTAAGATAATATAAAGAACAATTAAATATGAAATATTTAACAGTTACAATATTCCAATCCGAGGGGGAGATTCTACAGAAATTGCTTTCTGTAATTTAGTGTTTGAGCATATTTCTTATAATAAGTAGCTCACTCTATCTTATTGTTACATCACTCATTACCCCACATGCACCCTCTCTAAAAGCGGAGCAATGATGATTAGGAAGACCTAACAGGAGAGGCACCATAGTTCATCATCCAAGAGCAAAACAGCCCTAGAATTACAGCCTTGGTTGAGAATCACATACTAGGTGAATTTGAGCATGTGGTTGAAGCTCTTTGAATCACAATTTCCTCACTGATAAAACTGTGATAACACCAAAACCATACTTTTTATTTTTTTTTTTATTTATCTTTTTTTTTTCCTTTGGTACTAGAGACTGAACCCAGGGATACTGTACCACTAAGCTACATATACAGCCCTTTTTATTTTGAGACAAGTTCTCACTAAGTTGCTTAGAGAATCTCTAAATTTCTGAGGCTGGCCTCAAACTTGCCACCCTCTTGCCTCAGCCTCCCAAGTTGCTGAGATTAACAGGCTTGCACCACCATGCCCGGCTCAAAACCATACTGTTGCCTATCCTTAGCCATAGCATCTCACTCTGCTGTGTAAAGTGCTTCTGGCAATGGCTTATACACAAAAAAAAGTACTTGGTAATCAATGTTTGCCCATGGACACACCCATGAGTAGTAACGTATGTACTCTGGAAGGCCAGGGTGAGCCCTCTTCAGCTTATTCTCACAAGAACCCAACAGTGATGGCACCCTTCTCAGAACAAAGTCCTTTCACACCATTCATTTTTCACTTAACTGACAGCACCTTTCATGAAATGCTACAAATTTTTACATGAATATGCTTTATTTCCTGCCATGCAAACAGCTGTTTCTTAGCCCTACTGCACCTCGACTTCCCCTTGTACACAGTAGGCGCTCCAAACATGCTCATTAGCCAGGTGGATGAAAAGTCATAGTGAGACTCAGAGTCCCCACGTTGAGAGATGAAAAAGATAATATCTGGTCAGGAGGAAATTTCTGCTCAACATCTGCTTATCAACATCTCTTTTTTCACTATGTCAAAAAAATTAATGTCCTTAAACATAAGAAAAATTTATATCTTATTGAAACCAGAACTCCAGAACTTTTGTTCCCAATTCCCTATTTTTTATGAGCTCCCTCTTGAAAGAAAAAAATGCACTAACTTACTCTTATCTTCACAGAAGGAGCACACCCACGTATTACAAAGCAAAAGGGTGCAGACCTATAAATCCTGGGAATCAAATCAAAGGTACAGAAGGCTTTTTCCTTGATGTAATTCTTTAAAATTTCTTCTGTTTTATAACATAAATCACTTATTTGTGAACCAAATAAAATTTATGTTTAAGTTCCGTTCTAGTGAATGAAGAAATGAGGAGTCATTATGATCATTCTTAATATTTGCATTTTATATCCTTGTGGAACAGATGTGGTCAAATTATGAAATTACTGGATGAGGACTGAATCCCTCAATATCTTCCTTACCTTGAACATATTCTTTTTCATTGTTTCAATGCTTTGATAAACAATTACTTTGTTTATTATTAATTTTATTAAAAAAATAATGTCCTTTTAAGCCACAAAAAATAGGACAAGTCAGTATTTAAAACAAGGCATTACTTTCTCCGTGCCTATACCTGCCTGTTACTAGGTGGTTTTTAATCCATATTTCCTTTATGCATCTAGATACCCATTGCTCTAAAAACCAGTAGTTAATATAAGAAAGATAGTTTCAAATCTTGGTAAACATAGACTTTAAACATAGTATCTCAATTTTCTGCAAATTTGCAAAAAACAACTTTGGAGGGGGAGGGGCCAGTGCTAGGGATTGATCCCAGGGCCTTCCACATGCTAAGCAAGCACTCTACCACTGAGCTGCACCCCATCTCTGCAAAATCCCAATTTTAGAAAGCATACCTGTCATGACTACTTTTCAACCTGCTGAAAATGATCTCTGAACTTTGATTTTCCTTTAGACTCAAAAGAAGAAGTGTTTGTCAAAACGGTGGTTGAAGAACTAGATCAACTTGGCAATGTGGTTTCACTGAGAGTCCACTCCATAGAAGAAAAATCTTCTAAGATAAGCAACATTACAATGGAGCAACGAGTACCTTCTAAAGCATCATAATGAGAAAAAAAAAATCATTTAAGAAAATTGCTGCCTTAGCAAAATTCCATGGGCCAAATGGAAATTTTCATTTCTTAAAAATAAAAGGACTGAAATTTGGGTTCCTTCTCCTACTTTTCTCATGTTTTTTGCATGTCGCCCTTTTTTAAAAGAAGGGAAAAATCTTGCTCTGTCCCTAGTTTCATTTTGATTTGGGGGAACATTTCATTAAAATATGTTTCCGTTGCAAGGTTGTGGATTTTTTGGGTTTTTTTTTTTTTTTTTTTTGTATCAGGGATTGAACCCAGGGATGCTTAACCACTGAGCCACATCCCCAGCCTTTTTTATACTTTATTTAGAGACAGGTTCACACTGAGTTGCTTAGGGCCTCACTAAGTTGCTGAGGCTGGCTTTGAACTCATGATCCTCCTGCCTCAGCCTCCAAGCTGCTAGGATTATAGGTGTGCACCACCATACCCACCGCAAGTTGTTTGTTTTTTAAGAAATATGCTTCTTTTTAATTTTCACATGACAATACTAAAGACATGCTAATGAAATCATGTTCTTCACTTCACAGTCACATTTGCCTCAAAAAAAATAACAGGATAAATGGCAAAGATCACAGCCCTAATCTCTGGCCCCAGGTTAGGAATGCTTTTGATTGCAGAACTATAATGACAATATTTTATATTAAGTGTGCTTGAACTCATTTTACAATCATTAACCAATTTAATCTTTATAAAGGCTCATGTGTTAAGTGTTTTATCTTCACTTTATATATATGAGGAAAGCGATATTCAACCAGTTTAAGGAATTTCCCTAGGAATTTCCTCCGCAGGAATTTAAGGAATTTCCTCCGCAGGAATTTAAGGAATTTCCTATGCAGCTGATACGTGGTAGAGCTCAGTTTCAAATCCTGATCACCTTCTCCTCCGTGGTGACCAGAGTCCCACTGCACCCAACAAAATCAGCATAATAATTTCACTGAAACACATTCTGCTTTCACACTAAGATTCCATTGGCACCAAAGAGGGACCACAAACAGGCAGAATCTTGTGTGAATAATCATCAATGACACACCCAGGAACACAGCTTCTAGTATAGTGGGTCTACACCCTGCTTATATTCTTCTCTCTGTCATTAATCACCTCCAGTCTCTCTGCCTGCACTTTCCTCCTCAGTCCTCCTATTAACTCCTGGTCACTGGATGCCCCCATCCCTTGGGCTACAGTTTCCCTCATTATGCTTTATTACTCTTTCATTCTGGATATTAGGGTCACATAAAAGCTCTATGTCCTATAAAGGAGAACTAAAGCCACACACTCGCTTTCTCAAAACCCTTTGCTAACTTACCACCTTCCAAACACAGTGTTGGACGCTCTTTCTCTCGGGACTACCAGTACTAATACTAGTCACTCCTGCTTGCTCCCAATAGAGTTGTTTTTCTTTCCGAGAACCACTCAAATAACTTCTATTTTTCTGTGTTCGCTTTTTTCTACTTATACAGATAAACAGACATGTCTATCTACATAAGATAGATTTATAGTTAATATAAAAATAAACTGTTACTCCAAAATGCATGCTTTTAATAAGCAACCATACTACTCAAAATGGAAAAAAATTTAGGTCCTCTCCTTGTTTCCAAATGGTCAACATTTGCAAAAAAATAAAAACAAAAAATATACACAGACACATGCATTTTAAAGATAAAAGACTGTCACCAATACTTGACAAATCTCAAAATTCTTATTGGATATCTTTAACTGAGACCACCAATTTCGAATCTAAAGACAATATAAAAGGAAGTTCACATATAAATAAATCATAATAAAGGTACAATGCAACAAAGAGATCTTCAAAATCAGTCATATGGGGGGGGGGGAATCATTCCCTCCAAGTGAATGATAGTGAGAATACATACCAACTTCTCAACAGCAACAGTGGAAGTCAAAGACAGTAGACTGATATCTTCAACATTCTAAGAGGAATTCCAAATTGTCCATAAATTTGGGAAAAGTATTGACCATATTAATAACTAGAAACAGAGAAATTTAAGCTATATTGAATAGCATTACCTAAATAACAACCTGGAAACACTTTTAAAATTTTTGCCACAAATTATGCATTCCATTGTGGAGTTGTTTCTAGTGTGGGACAATTGTTTCCAATGGGAACAATATTCCATAAATAAGCCTTACGTGCTACCTACTACAGACATGAAATGAGTAAAGTCAAGGAACAAAAATAAAAGAGAATGGAAAAGGGTGAAGAAGGCATAAGGACCTATGTAACACCACCAAGCATACAAATATACAAATTATGGGCATTTCAAAAGAAAGTAGAGATAGAAGAAGATTTTTAAAAAATTATTTAAAGAAATGGGATCTGAAAACTTTCAAAATCTTGGGTGAGACATGTGACCTACAGATTCATGGAATTCAAAGGACTCTAGGCAAGATCAACCTGGAGAAAAATACTCCAAGGCACACTATAGTCAAATTGTCAAAAGTCAAAAAAGAAGAAAACAGCAAGAAATAAGAGATGTATCACATACAAGGGTACCCTAATAAGGCTATCAGCAGACTTCACAATAGAAACTTTTCAAGACAAGAGGGAATTGAATGATGTATTCAAAGTGCTAAAGAAAGAAAGAAAAAAAAAAAACACTGTCAGCCATAAACACTATTCCCAGAAAAGCTGTAATTCAGAAATGAAGGAGAGATAAAGACATTCTCAGGCTAACAGAAGCTAAGCAGGATCATCATCTCTAGATCCGCCTTACGAGAAATGGTAAAGAAGTTCTTCAAGTTGAAACAACAGGGCTCATTAACAACATGAAAATTAAAAACTCACTAATAGAGATACAAATTAGAATATTATAATAGAGGTATATATATATATCACTTATATCTAGTATGAAGCTTAAAAGACAAACCTATTAAAAATAACTGACTGGGACTGTAGCTCAGTGGCAGAGCACTTGCCTAGCAATGTGAAGCACTGGGTTGGATCCTCAGCACCACATAAAAATAAACATATAAAATAAAGGCATTCTGTCCATCTACAACCACAAAAAAAAATTTAAATAACTATAGCTACAATAATTTGTTAATGGATATGCAACATAAAAATGCAAATTTTGATATAAAAAACATCAAATGGGGGCTAGTTAGGATGTAGAGCTTTTGTATGTGATCAAGGTTAAGTTGTTTGTTATCAGTATAAAATACTCTGTTATAATAATAAGATGTTCTATGTAAGTCTCATGGAAACTACAAAGTTAAACCAATAGTGGATACACAAAAGATAGAAAAGAATCAAAACATACCACTAAATAAAACCATCAAATCACAAAGTAGTACAGCAAGAGAAAAAAACAAAGTATCTACTAAAAGAAAATTACCTATAAATGGATTAAATCCTCTAATCAAAAGATACAGAGTGAGTGAGTGGATTTTAAAAAATAAGGCCCAAAGCATATGCTTTCTATAAGATACTCACTTCATCTTTAATGATTCATATAGACTGAAGTGAAGGGATAGGAAAAGATATTCCATATTCTATACAAATGGAACCAAAAAGAGTAAGGGGGGCTATATCAGACAAAATGGACTTTAAGTCAAAAATAATGAAAGGAAATGTAAAAGGTCATTATCTCATTATAAATTTATTAAGAAGATATAACAATTGTGAATAGATATGCACTCAACATTGAACACCTAAGTATATAAAACAAATATTTATAGATCTGATGAGAAAAACAGATAGCAATACTACCACAGTAGCTGTTGTGGTTTTGGGCATGAGGTGTCCCTCAAAAGCTCCTGTGGTAATACAGGAATGTTTGGGGGTAAAACTACTCAGTTATGAGAGCTATAGCTTCATCCATCCATGAATGGACTAACAAGATGGTAACTGTAGGCCAGGGGGTGGAGCTAGAGCTGGGTCACAGGGAGCATGTCCAGGAAGGGTCCATCTTCCCCTGTGGCCCCTTCCCCCGCCCCACCTCTCTCTCTCTCTCTCTCTCTCTCTCTCTCTCTCTCTCTCTCTCTCTCTCTCTCTCATTCCTGGCCACCATGAGCTTTCCTCTACCATACCCTCTCACCATGATGTTCTATCTCACCTTGGCCCCAGAATAATGGACTCAGCCAACCATGGGTTAATCCTCTGAAACCATGAGCCACAACAAACTTCTTCTTCTCCAAGTTGTTCTTGTCAGGTATTTTGGTGACAGTGATGAAAAGCCAACTCACACAGAAGAAGATTTCCATATTCCACTTTTGACAATGGATAGATCATCCAGACAGAAAATCCATAAGGAAACATTGAGATTACACTACACTTTAGACCAACTGGACCTAATGGACACATACAGAGCATTACAACAAAAGCTTCTCCAGCACACAAAGAACATTCTCCAGGATAGAGAATGTGTTAGGCCACCAAACAAATAAATTTAAAAAGGGTTGAAATAATAACAAGTCTCTTTTCTGATCACAATGATAGGAAACCAGAAATAGATAGCAAGAACTTTGGAAAATTCACAAATACATGAAAATTAAAGAACATGCATCTGAATAATCAAGGGATTGAAGAAACATTTTGAAGATCTTAAAATAAATGGAAATGGAAGCACAGCAAAACATGGGACATGACATAAGCCTTTTTTAAAATTTTTATTGGTGAGTTATAATCATATACATTAGTGGGGTTCGTTGTTACATATTCATACATGTGTACAATCTCATTTTTTCAGTTTTTTTCTGTAGTACCTCCCCTAGGTCTCCCATCTTCTCCATTTCACAGTTAAAAAATAGCCTTAAACTGTAGCAGTCTAAGCCTTTCTGAGAGGGAAGCTTATAGAAATAAAGGCCAACATTAAAGAAGAAAGGTTTCAAATAAACAGCCTACCTTTACATCTCAAGGAGCTAGAAAAAGAAGAATAAAGTAAGTCCAAAGTTAATAGGAGAAGATAACCAATAACAGGGCAGAAATAAATAGAGATAAAATTAAAAATATCAATGAAGCAAAAAGTAGGTTTTTTTGAAAAGGTAAACAAAATTGACTAACTCTAGTTAGGAGGGGGGGGCAAAGAGAGAGGGAAAGACTTAAATAAAATCAGAAAAGAAAGGGGAGATATAAATGATACCACAGAAGTACAAAGAATCATAAATATTTATATAGATAGATAAACAAATACATAAAACTCCTGGAAACATAAAATACACCAAAACTGAATGATGAAGAAATAAGAAATCTGAACAAACCAAAAAGTAAGAAGATTGAATCAGTAATAAATAGTCTCCAATCAAAGAAAAGACTAGGAGGTTTCACATCTAAATTTACAGAGGGTTTCACATCTAAATTCTCCTAAACATTTAATGAAGAACTAATACCAAGCCTTCTCAAACTCTTCCAGAAAACTAAAGAGGAGGTAATACTTTCAAATTCATTTTATGATGCCAGCATTACCCTGATACCAAAGCCAAAGATACTACATAAAAATAAAATCATAGGTCAATATCCATGAAGAACATAGATGTGAACATTCTCTCCCAAAATACTACTGAAATTATCAGCACATTAAAATAAATATTCACCATGGTCAAGTGGGATTTATCCCTGGGAAGCAAGGTTCAGTATATGCAAATTGATAAATGTGCTACACCGCATTAACAGAATGGACAAAGAAAACACCATACATCATTTCAATAAATACAGAAAAAGCACAGTGATAACATTCAACATCCCTTTATGATAAAAACTCTCAACACATTAGGCATAAACTGAGTGTATCTCAAATTAATAAAGGCCTTATGTGACAAGCCCATAACATCATACTCAATGGAAGCTTTTCCTCTAAGATCTGGAACAAGACAAATGTGCCCACTCTCACTGTTTCTATTCAGCATAGTACTAGAGATTCTAGCCAGAGCAATTAGGCACGAAAAAGAGATGAAAGGCATCCTAATTGGAAAGGAAGAAATCAAACTGTGTTTTTGTAAATGACATAATGTTAAAGATAGAAAACCCTAGACACTTGGTTAAAAAAATGAATTCAATAAATTTTCAAGATACAAAAATCAGTAGCATTTTTACTCAACAGTTACAAACTGTCTGAAAAATTAAGAAGACAACCCCTTTTCCAATACCATAAAAAAATTAAGAATAAATTTAATCAAAGAGGTAAAAGACTTTTACATTAAAAACTCTAAAGTATTATGAAAGAAACTGAAGAAGATAAAAATAAATATAATGATATTACATGTTCACCAATTAAAAATGTTAATATTGCTAAAATGTTCATGTAAGCCAAAGTGATCTTTGCAATCTCTCTAAAAATTCCAGTGCGATTTTTCACAGAGAAAAGAAAAGCAACCCTACAATTCCTTTGGAAACACCAAAAATCCTGAATAGTGAGCTAAAAGAATCAAATTAGAGGTATCACTTTACCTAATCTCAAAATCTAACTACAGAGCTATAGTAATCAAAATATCATGGTACTGACACAAAAACATACCTATAGGCCTGGGGAACAGAATTAAGAGCCCACAAATAAATCCATGCATTTATAGTCAATATATTAAAAAAAAAAAAGATGACAAACCAGAAGTGGTGGTGCTCACCTGTCATCCCAGCATCTTGGGAGGCTAAAGCAGGAGGATGACAAGTTCAAGGCCAGCCTCAGCAATTTAGCAAGGCCCTAAGTAACTTAGCAAGACCCTGTCTCAAAATTAAAAGTTTAAAAAATGGGCTGGAGATATAGCTCAGTGGTAAAACACCTCTGGGTTCAATTCTCAGTAAAAGAACACAAATGAAACACTTGAACCTAAGATCTGAAACTGTAAAATTACTAGAAGAAATCATAGAGAGAAATCTCCTTGATATTGGTCTGGACAAAGTTTTTTTTTTTCTTTTTTTTTTTAAAGAGAGAGAGAGAGAGAATTTTTTAATATTTATTTTTTAGTTTTCGGTGGACACAACATCTTTGTTGGTATGTGGTGCTGAGGATCGAACCCAGGCCGCACGCATGCCAGGCGAGTGTGCTACCACTTGAGTCACATCCCTGGCCCCTGGACAGTTTTTTATATGACTCTTAAAAACACAGGCAACAACAACAACAGAAAAAAAAAAAAAACAGACAAGTGGGATTGAATAAAACTAAAATTTTTTTTCACAGTAAAGGAAACAATTAACAGAGTGAAGAGATAACCCACATCCTGGGAGAAAATATTGTAAACCTTTTATCTGAAAAAAGTGTAACACCAAAACCCATCAGGAATTCAAAAATTCCATGACAAAAAAAAAAAAACTGATTTGAAAGCTTTTCTCATAAGAAGACATACAAATGGTCAATAGGCACATGAAAAGATGCTCCATATCACTAGTCATCAGGAAAATGCATTGGGGAGAAACTGGACAAAGGATATAAAATTTCAGTTAGGAGAAATAAGTTCAGGAGAGCTGTTGTACAATTAGATGACTATAGTTAATAACAATGATTTATACTTGAAAATTGCTAAGAGTACATTTTAAATGTTCTCACCACAAAAATATTAAGTATGTGAGGTAATGGATATGTTAATTAGCTTGATTTAGCCATTCCACAGTGTGTACCTATGTTGAACCATCATCACTATAAATATACAAATTTTTACTTGTCAATTTTAAAAATTTCTTGAAATATTTAGGGTTTCCAAAATATACGTGGGAATCCACACTCAGTAAAGAGTTAGCTTACTTATGACTTTCACCTGAACTAAATAAACCTCAAGAAGTAAAAAAGAAAAAAAAAAAAAAAACAGATGAAATAGTTCCTTCCAGGTTCACTTCAAAAATGTGCAAGGTCAGGAAATAAGTTAACGTCCTTCCAAACTCCCACAAAACATAACAGCAATTAGGGGTGTGTTCCCAATTACCACAATGGATAAGAGAAGACAACTATCCCATCATAAGTGTCAACAAAGTATGTGGCACGTCAGCCAAAATGGAAGTTAACATCCCATCAGAAACAGTGGCAGGAGGAATTAGAAACAAACAAAAACCAGAACCTCATGAGGAAAGGACCAGATTGGGAAGGTCATGGTTCCAGTTCTATTCTCGACTGATGTGGAAAGACCTTAAAAGAAAAGCAGAAGTCAGAAACGTTAAAAACCACCTTGGCCCCAAACCAGGATGCCGCACTTCTATCCTGTAATGGACAGATGCACTTTATCTTCTTAGGATGGAAGTGAGGAATGACTCACCAGCAATTTTAAAATGTAATAATGAACCTGGACACTGCTCCACCCAGACCCATTTCTCAGATAACCACCAACCTGAGGGCAACTACCCTCCTCCAGAAATGAGCCCAGCAAAGTTAGTTACTAATTAGGAAAAAATAAATGATCCAATTACGCTAACTTGCTGAGGCTGGCAAGCTGTGTTTTATTCTATGTAGGCAGAATTCCATCCAGAACCCCCTTGGGAATTGTCTATATAAAGGCAAGCTGCCCAGGTGAGAAGGCGCTCCTTTCTGGCTTTCACGAATACAGTTCTGTGACGCCTGCCCTGAGATCATGTCTCTTCGACTTTCCAGCGGATCCAGAAGGTCCTGCACCCGTCCCAGCACCGGATCGCTCAGGCTCTCCAGTGGGGCAGCCAGTTTCGGGGCTGGGAATGCTTGCGGTATTCCAGGCATTGGAAGTAGTTTCTCTTGCGCCTTTGGGGGCAGTTCATCAGGAGGAAACGCAGGGACAGGCAACCCCTGCGCTGGCTTCACTATGAATGAGGGGGGCCTCCTGTCTGGCAATGAGAAGGTGACCATGCAGAACCTCAACGACCGTCTGGCGTCCTACCTGGATAACGTGCGCGCTCTGGAGGAGGCCAACGCCGACCTGGAGCAGAAGATCAAGGGCTGGTATGAGAAATTTGGACCCGGTTCTTGCCGGGGTCTCGATCACGACTACAGTAGATACTTCCCAATCATTGAGGATCTTAAAAATCAGGTAAGAAACTGTATTTTGCCATCGCATGTAAATACTTTTATTTCTAAATTTCTTTTCGCTTAAGTTCTGAAAAACATTTACCATCCCTTTTTTGTGATTTCTTAAAGGGAATTTCAATTTCGCATTGGAAATAAGTGCTTTCGGTTAATCTTATGATAAAAATATTACTGACTGCCTACTAATTGTATTGATTTTGATTCTATTTCCTAATATTAAACAAAGGTTTTGGTTTGTTTTCTTTAAAACAAAGTTTTTGTTTTTGTTCTCATTGTGATAAATTGCCTTTTTAAAAGTCACACTCCCCATTTTCTAGATCATTGCTTCCACCACCAGCAATGCTAATGCTGTCCTACAGATCGATAACGCCAGACTGACAGCTGATGATTTTAGACTCAAGTAAGTAGACTCACAGAGCAAAAAGAATTCATGGCAATTAATGCAAAGAATAAATCAAAATTCATTTTTAATTCCTCCACCAAAAAAAAAATATTACCAACTCATATACCGGGACTATGAAACACTTGGATTTAAAATCAACTTGGGTTTTAATTAAAAATGTTTATAATTTTTGTATAATTTGGCTAGTCTTAGTGTCAAATACCCCAAAATTTTTAAAATAATAATTATTATGCAATCCTTCAAAGATGTCTCTTGTGGCCAAATTTGCCACTTTGAAATTCTAAAATTCTAGCCTTTATCCTTGATCAGTGACTGTCTCCAGCCATGTATACAAGTTGGAAAATCATTAACATTTTTTTTTTTAGGTATGAAAATGAGCTGGCTCTTCACCAGAGCGTAGAGGCTGATGTCAATGGGTTACGCAGAGTTTTGGATGAAATAACCCTGTGCAGAACTGACCTGGAGATTCAGTATGAAACCCTGAGTGAGGAGTTGACTTACCTCAAGAAGAACCATAAGGAGGTAAGAGATAAACATCTGCATTTTGCTCTTCCTCCACACACACTGTCCACCTGCCAGGAGATAATGTACCTCACCTCTTAAATGAGAAGGTGATGGTGAAGACCCATTGCCAGGTCTGAGATCTGACTCATCTTTGTAAGTATCAAATTATTCGTATAGATTTACTCTCTCTTTCATCCAGTTTCCCATGGGAAAAAAAGGAACCATGTTTTCCAGACCAATCAGTGTTATAAGATCAATGTTTGGCTATGTAATTATAGCTAAGTTAAAATAGTCCACTTCAGGCGATTATATTTAATTATATAAAATGAATATACTTTACAGACATCTTTAAAAAAGACTAGATCTAAATTTCTACAAAACAGTGGCAGACTTAAAACACTAAAACTGCCTACACACATTAAGTATGTGTGTGCGGGCAACATTAAGACATTCTTAATAGGTATGGCTATAAAAATGAAATTGCAGATGAACTGTTAGACCAGAATTTTCATTTCGAAGAATATAATATACTTCCAAATGTTCAATTTGAAAGCGAGCTTCAAAATCAGATCATGCAGCCACTTCATCTTTGAGATTATTTTTAGAGCCACTGTTTTCTAAAAAAGACAAGATTTCTTTATCCCTTGAAAATGAATTCGATATTTTTAAACAGCCAAAAGACTTCTTCAGTCAAGCCAAATCCTTAAATAAGCAGGAGCTCAAGCGAAGAAGCTACTTAGTTAGTCATGATGTCTGGTAAATATAACTAATTGAGCAGCAGCATGTGGCCATAAAAGTTCAAGTATGGTTATAATCCATGATAGGTGCTCAATACATTTAGGATGAATTGGAAACAATCAACTTTGTTAATGCCTCACTTATAGGTGACCCCATTTATACATCCTTTTCTTTTACTGCTTGAACTTGGGGAGGGAGGGGAGTTTTTGCTCAATCCTCAGGAGGGAAAAGTACCCATGGAGATGTGGAAGGTACAGGAAAGAATGCCAGAGCAGCCTGGGGGAGGGGAGGGGTGCTGCAGGGAGGAAAGAAAGCTTCAGTTACTGTCATTCAGACCTGTCCAGGAGAGGGGAGGAGGGTTTCTAACACCTAGACACAGGATGATCTGTGAGATTTCAATTTACACCCCCTTAGTAGTGATGCCTGTCGTCTGGTCTTAGACACTGAATCCTAACCACAGGCAGCTCAGGCTCAGGCAGAATGGCATGCAGACTTTGCCTACAAGATCCCAGCTTCCATGGTGATAGTAATCCTAATAGCCAACATTTATATGCCAGGCATTGTTATGAAGTCTTATTATTATTAGTTTGTTTACTTACTTTGTAACAACCCAAAGACAGGTTTTTAATTAGCTTCAATTTTCAGATAAGTAAATTGAAACTTAGATAGGTTAATCAACTTTAACAAATTTACATAGCCAATACAAGACAAAACCAGAATTTCCATAGAGATTTGACCAACAAGACACTATAATATCACTATGTCAGCTGAACAGACATTTGGATTCTTTCCTTCCTGTGGGGGGGGGGGGTGCGTAATGTACACACAAACACATTTACTTAGTTAGTTATAATCATTCCAATCATTCAGACTCAATCCTTGGACCATGTCCACACTATATTCAGGGCGTAGCTTAGTGGAGAACACATTGAAGTGGGTCTGGAGGGTAATGAAGAGCATCAGCAAAGGTGGAGACATTTACACTATAAACACCTGGAATAAGAGAACAACTCATTCTAAGTATTTTAAGGACTTTCTTTTGGAAAAGGAACTAAGAATTGTTCTGAGGAGCAGAACTACAACTGATGAGTTGGAGTTTTAGTAACTCCGGAAAAAAAATGACACTTCTAGAATAAAACAGGCTTCTGCAGGTGATAGGGAGTGACTCCTCCTTGAGAGTAAGCCCAATGGACAGGAAATATGAAAGGGGAGAGGGAGGGTTTCTGCACAGTCTGGGAGGGGACCACCAGTCACTCCTAAGAACTCTTCCAAAGCCAAGCTTCTAGACTTTCCGTAAGGTTCCTGCGTCACTGAGCGGTACACTTTTCTGCCTCTAGGAAATGCAGGCTCTGCAGTGCGCGGCGGGAGGCAACGTGAACGTGGAGATGAACGCCGCCCCCGGGGTGGACCTCACGGTGCTGCTGAACAACATGCGAGCAGAGTACGAAGCCCTGGCTGAGCAGAACCGCAGGGACGCCGAGGCCTGGTTCAACGAAAAGGTGAACTTTTGTCCAGAAAACAATCACTGTGCATTTTTGTGATGTTCACAAAACTAAGATTTGCTCCCTCGCTTCCATCATTTCAGAGCGCTTCTCTGCAGCAGCAGATCTCTGAGGATGTGGGAGCCACAACCTCCGCCCGGAACGAGCTGACCGAAATGAAGCGCACTCTCCAGACCCTGGAAATCGAACTGCAGTCGCTCTTAGCCACGGTAGGAAAAGCAGTTTCTTACTAACTCCTAGGTTCTTTTAAAATATGAACCAGTTGGTTTTAAAGACCATACCCGTGTTGGAAAAAAAAAAAAAATGTCCACATGTAGTCTTATCATTATCCTAAAACAAGAATGGTACTGTGTAAGAGCTAAAAGAGCAACACCAGGGTTTTAGGTTTTTGTTTTGTTTTTGTTTTTGGAATTGAACTTTATCACTGAGCTACATTCACAGTCCTTTTTATTTTTTTTTTAATTTTGAGACAGGGTCTGGCTAAGTTGATGAGGCCATCTTTGGACTTGTGATCCTCCTGCCTCAGCCTCCTAAAGTCGCTGGGATTCCAGGCATGCTTTTTCCACCCAGCTCTTTAGGTCTATTCCACCAAAAAAAGATCTGACTATATTGAAACAGTGATCTAGAGTCAGTGTTACTATGTGTTAAAGTGAAATGCAAAACAATTATAGGTAACATTAATGAGGAGAAAATCATATCAAAGGAATTTCTGTATATTTATTTATCCATCTCAGGTTCTGTCTTTTGTTCCCTAACAGAAACAGTCCCTGGAGTGCTCCTTGACAGAGACGGAAGGCAACTACTGCACGCAGCTGGCGCAAATCCAGGCTCAGATTGGGGCCCTGGAAGAGCAGCTGCACCAGGTCAGGACTGAGACTGAGGGCCAGAAACTGGAGTATGAGCAGCTCCTGGACCTCAAGGTCCACCTGGAGAAGGAAATTGAGACCTACTGCCTCCTCATTGGCGGAGATGATGGGTAGGTCAAATAACGTACATTCAAGATGTCATATTCAGTCAGCCCTCAGTATTCACACCCTTGGATTCAACCAACCACAGGTGAAAATTATTGAAAAATTAAAACTTGCATCTGTACTGAACATATACAGATTTTTTTGTTATTATTCTCTACAATGTAACACTGTTTGCCTCACATTTTCATTGTACTAGGTATCATAAGCAATATAGAGATGACTTATAGTATGGGGAAGGATGCATTTTTATATGCAAGTACTATGCCATTTTATATAAGGGACTTGAGCATCCTTGGAATTTGAGATCTGCTGGGGTCCTGGAACCAGTTCCCCAACAATATTGAAGGATGACTCTCCTGAAATTTGAAACTTAGACTCCTAGAAGTGAACAGAAATTATTATGACCACATTTATTATCATTAATGCTAAGTATTAAACATAATACTCTACTGCCAAGATACAAATTAGCAATATTTTACAAAATCAAAATTCAAGCCCTGTATTTAAGGTGTGAAGATTTAAAATATCATTTCTTGATGCTAATGAAGAGCAGTTTCTACAGTGTAAACGCACTGAATATGTTCTTACCAAAGAGCTAAAGAAAACCTAATAGTGGATCTGAAATCAAAGACGTTGATTCCAAATCACTCTCTTCCATGATGTTTTCACAGGGCCTGTAAGTCTGGAGGTTACAAATCTAAAGATTACGGATCTGGAAACATGGGAAATCAAATCAAAGGTAATTAAGATGGAATCCCACTATTATATTACTTCGTTTCCAATGCACAGTTGATTATTTTTATGTGATTGTGGCTTAGCAAGACTAGATAGACATAATGAAGATTTGTAGTAGATATCAGTGATTCCTAGATGTCTAGTAACTAGAGTGACACGTGTTCATCTTAAACAGTCATATGTCACTATGATTTTACCTATTCAAGTAATAAAAATTCACCAAAAATGAATCTTTAAATTTTTGCACTGACTGCATAGCCCATCCTATATAAAAATACTATTAGTCTTTTAATTGATAACTCTCTAAAATCTCCTTTTAAATTTTAATTTCTAGATCCAGCCAAAGCCATTGTAGTTAAGAAAGTTCTTGAGGAGGTTGATCAACGCAGCAAAATCCTAACCACCAGGCTCCACTCCCTGGAAGAAAAATCTCAAAGCAATTAAAATAGAACATATGCCAAAGACCAGCACAGAAGAAAAGGCATTATTATATTAGTCTGGGAAAATGAGCAAGTCTAAGAAACGCCTATCCTCTTGTCTTTCTGTCCCTTTCTCTTTTTGGGCAATCAACAGGTACCTCCCCATTCATCTGGAAGAACATCACATACAAATATGACGATTCATTTGACTACCTAGATGACCATACAGAAATCTGTTATGGATTCCTTATATTCAATAAACCTTCTTCCTTCAGCAAGTTATTACCGATGATCTTGTCTTGTCTTTAGAAAGTTTTTGTATGAGCACTGAACAGCTTTCAATCTACATGAATACTTTAAAACACAGTTAACTGATTTCTAACTAGAATTTCATGAGCCTTTCCCAATAATTCTGAATCATACAGTTTCAGAAGATATTAAAAATATCTCCATTTAAATCCTTAATGTGCCATACTTGATATAAGAGAAAGACTAAAATGTACACATTTCAGGTTCTTCATCTATAAATGGGGATAAAGAAGGCACTTCTTTCAAATGACTAATGTAAAGATTAAACAAATTTTTATAACATACACTGGTAGGACACTTAACTGCTATCTCTTTTTTAATATTCGATATTTATACTGAATTAATTAATTCAGTTATTTGATTCAGTTAATTAATTCAATTCAATTAATTTTCAAATCTCATTTTCATTATGGATATATATATGCAAACAATATTCCAAAAGTAAGAAAGGTTAAAGCCAAAGTTAATGGCATCACCCACTTGCCTTACAAGGTCAAGATGGATGTTTATAACTCTCTTGACCCATGGATTCATCCCTACTAAAGGGAGATATGTTAGATGAACTGAAAGCATAATTCCTCAGACCAAATGTTACCCCTAGATACTTAGTTGAGACTTGAGTCCTCTCTGGATGAATTATCTATACTGTAATCCATTCAGGAAATTTTGATTACAGGTTCCATGTGGAAATACTAAGCTGAAAAGGTGATGGTGTCATTGAGTATGTAATTATTCTCAAATTACATTTACAGTTTTCTCATACAGTCTCAGCCAGGGACCACTAGAGTCAAAATGCCTAATCATGTTCCCTAACAGATTACATGAAATAAGTACATTACAATCTCAAAGAAATTTCCACTTTAAAAAAAAAGCATTTAGTAATTGTCCAAATTCTGAGGCCATCTACCCGCCTTTTCCCTACCTATCATCCAATCCTCTCTCCATTGGCTCAGGTAATGCTTCCAAATGTAAATAAATCCTTACATTTGCTGAAGCTTTAACTTGGACTTCAGTTTTTAGAACCCCACAGAGTAAGAAAGACAAAAGATAAAGCAGGAAGTATTTATAAACAGAGACCCTCCCTGCAAGCTCAAACCCCACTGGGCCATGCAATCAGTTGTAAGCATGACGTAGAAACAACTCACCCCATGTCCCAGGAACTGCACAAGGGAAGTTTCCTGTCTCAACTGTTGAAGTAAAGAGAAGAGGGGAAAATGACCTCTGAGATTAGCAAGCCAAAATTCACACTATCTGGCTGTTCCAAAATAACTTTAGCTGAGAATTTATTTTAAGGGGTCCAGGGAGCCTCACAGAGATAAATTCTCTTTCGAAAAACTCATCATTCCAGGCCTCAAAGTAGTCTCACAAATAAAAATCCTCAGGATAATTAGCTGTTGTTAATCAAAAATCACAAAACATGGAGAATCAAGATGCCATAAGGAAGCACCAACAGAAACAATTCTAAAATATAGAGAATTAAAACGAATGAATATACTTAAATAAATAAAAGGAAACCTTGAAAACAGGAGCAGAATCCAAAAAATATTAGAGTGACACAGAAGATTTTTCACAAAAGAACCAAATGTAAATTTCTAACTATAAAGAAGATAAGAAATTAAATTTAAAATCTTAATGCTTAGATTCCACACTAAATCACACACACAGTGGGAGAGAGAATTAATAAGTTGTAAAGTATACTGAAGAAATTATCAGTTTTCTCTCTGAGCTCAGCACAGAGAGAAAAAGGTAGATAAATCAAAATGAAATTCCATTTCAAACTCTGCAACGTGGCAAATATCAAAAAGCCTTATGTAGCAAATGTCGAGGCTGTGGAACAATGAAATATATATATATATATATATATATATATATATATATATATATATATATATATAGTGTTGATTAAGCTTTATTTTATTCATTTATTTATATGTGGTGTTGAGACTCAAACCCAGTTTCTCACCTATATGAGGCAAGTATTCTACCACTGAGCCACAACCCCAGCCAAACAATGAAACTCTTTAACACTCTTGTGGGGTTGTAAACACGATCATTTTGAAAATTTGTTTGGTTTTACCTAACAAAGTTGCATGTGTGCATATTCTATGTAATAGGCTGGTGGCAGCAGGCATTCATTCTCTTGGGGTCCCTCCTCTCAGATCACACACTGGACAGCACCTATGACCACAAATATCCCCACTCTGTGGCAATCGAGTTCAGCCATTTGTCTCATGATCTGGCCAACTGTAAGCTCTTGGGGCAGGGCATATTTCTATCATCTCTGAATCCTCAGCACCTGGCACAGTACCAGATTCAGAGCTGAATGAATGATGTCAGCCAGGCTCTTACCAGAAAACAATTTGAAACTGCCCCTAAAGACTAAAAGGAAGTTAAATGATTAATCATTGGAACACTTATGTGCAAAAATAAACAAAATAAATTCAGGTCACTCCACTCTGTACCATATTTAGAATAAACATAATAATACATTTTATTATATATATATTATAGATATACTAGCATAATAAATATAAATTTCGCGAAACTCTATTAAATTTTTAAATGAGATTCAGATTATCAATTGGAGGTGGGGGGAACAAATTATAGACTAGTTTTCCTGAGATAATTTAGAACAAAATGTCGGCCATTGTCTGTACTAAAGCAAGAAAGCCCTCTATACTAACATGGACAAACTGCCTTGGTAATGTTATAAAGCAACAATGATAAACAGTAAGCCAGACCCACCATAAATTCTGATATGCACTCCCCACCCCACTTCCAGTTGAGAATCTGTTATTATAAAAGTTTAACTGTAAAGCATGGAGAGGTTATGCCTTACACCAGGGTGGCCAGACCACAGTCCCCTCCCCAAGCCAGGTGCCCAGGAAGAGAAATACCCTTCTTTAAATTGTAAAAAGTTAAATCCAGAACTACAAAGGGACTGGTACAGATCATTAAAATACCAATGCCTCACAAGGCTAAGTAGTCACTGCCTAGAGCCCCCTGAAGGCCCTCAACTGTGGCAGCTGGCCTTGCCCAAGACCTTCTCCCTTCCCACTTATCCAGTAACTAAACTGGCACCTCCAGGATCCTGCTCCAGGCTTTCCCAGTGTCCATTTGAATCATGTCATAAAGTTGCAAGATCTTTTTAATATCACATAAATAAAGTAGCATAATAGTAGTTTTCCCTTTGTCTGCATCTTTGAAAAGTGCTTTATAAATGTTTTTATTTAACACATTTCCCACTTACTCTATGCCAGGCATTACTCCTGGTCTTATGCAAAATAACTTATTTAATCCTTATGATAATTCTATAAAGGAGGAACTAGTATCTTCATTTTATATCTGAGGAAAAGGAGATACAGGGATGTTAAGTCACTTTCTCAAGTTCACAGAGCTAGTGAATGGCCAGATAACCAGTGGGAAGCTGAATATACAAAACCATGACTTCAAGATTTTTTTTTTTTTAAGCATGATGCCATGCTAACTTTTTGGAATTTGGGCAATTGGGTCTGATGCAGGTGGCACAGTCTTTGACAGCAGATGACAGATGGGGTTGTTGGTTTTAGCAGCACAAAACCTCTGCAGCGAAACTGGGAGAGAATCTGGGTTGTATCGCTAGGTAGCAGGATGCGGCTGCGACAGAAGGTGTACAAGTAGGCAGTGGCCTGGCAAGGTGAGCTTCTGGGGCCAAGCTCCATGGAAACTGGGTCTCTAACTAGGGCAGCTGTTTGTAAGCAAGGGGAGATAATAAGCCAGCCAGCTGGGACCCAGAGATTGCATCGAGGTCAACACTTGGACAGTGACTACTCTCCCTATTGTTTCTCAGTGGGGAAAAAGATGTTAATGATTTTTCTGACAGTTTCTCCACATTGTGAAAAGTACAGAAGAGAATCCTTGTTACGATTATGTAAAATACTGCAAAATATGTGCACTAAATCCTTTTTTTTATTCCCCAGGAATTTATATACTTTAAAAATCACTCATGTAAGATAATAATACATATAATATTATAAATTACAATATTACAATAATAAAAGGAACAATGAAATTTCATGTAAACAATAACTCTGCTAATATCCAAGGAAGTCCTGTAGCACATTAAGAACAAATACCTGTGTCCTGGTTATGATGTAGTAAGAGTTAGACTTTAAAATTTCTTCCTTCAGCCCCTAACTAGGAGCCTCCTTTGCCTTCTCTTCCACTCATATTTGGAACTGAGGCTTCCAAGGTGAGGTAACATGGAACATACAGATTTTGCTGATGTCTCAGTAGACTGGTGTGCACTAAGTTCTTAAAGAGCAGGTACAGGGGCTGGGGATGTGGCTCAAGCGGTAGCGCGCTCACCTGGCATGTGCGGGGCACTGGGTTTGATCCTCAGCACCACATAAAAATAAAATAAAGATGTTGTGTCCACTGGAAACTAAAAAGAAAATAAATATTAAAAAATTCTCTCTCTCTTTAAAAAAAAAGAGCAGGTACAATGACAGGTTCCTTTTATTTCCAAAATCTAACAGAAGGTTTTTGCAAGATGTTAAATTAATAATTGATAAGATTTGACTTTTTAGTCTTGTATAAAATGCAAACTAAATAACCAGATAAAGTTAATAAATTATAGAAAGCAAATAATAGAATAAGTAGAGAACTTGACAAACAAATAGGATCATAATAATAAATAAGTAAATAGAAACACAATAAGTGAATAGTAAATGAAACAAGAGCCTCATCTGTTAGCTTCTGTATTCATCATAAACAGTAATGAATTTCAAATAATTGTATTATCTTATTAATATAGTATGTGATGGAAGTGACAAATAAAACAGGCTTTGAATCTATCTTTGCCTAAAATTACCCTGAAGCTATAAAAACTGCCATTTTTTAATTTATAAAAGCTGCAGTTTAGAAAGTTAATTCAATCATACATTTTGATCTGACTTCCTCTTTAGATATACCACCAAAAAATCTACAAAGCAATGTAAAGAACAATAATCTTTGAATGTCAGTAAATAAGCAAATAAAAATGTAAGTGTCTGGATTCTTTGTTCAAGCAATACCTCTAACTAAGGTCTTAAGGAAATAACCTCTCTGAGTCTTAATTTTAAATGGAGAAATTTGTCTAACCTACTTTAAATTCCCCATCCTTTCTAGGTAGCAAATAATTTTCCTCATTACATTAGATAATGGGAAAAAAACATATTTAATAGAAAATATTTTGGAAATATTCTTTTTTAACCAATTTTTAGCCACTTTTCAAAAACATTGTTATCAAAATAGGGTTTACCCACAGTACAAAGTGGAAATCAACTGCACAGGTAATGTCTTAGAAACTTCAATAGCTGTCGACCCATAAATGAATATGAAAACCAAATTGAAACATATGACTTATCCTAAAAAGGAATTGTGCTTTTTCTACCTCCCCTCCAAAATAATTGTTTTCCTTAGAGTTTATTCCAGTAAAAAGAATCAGAAGGCAGAAATATACATTTTTTGTTTTAGATCATTTTAATGTTTTCTGTTCCTTTTAATTAGGCAACAAGATGGAAGAATATTCCAGTAGTAGCACAATTCTCAAGAGGACTACTTCCCCAGCTGCAGACCTATCTTGACATTGGAATGATGATAAACATAACATGAAATTTTTGTCACGCAAAACTAGAAGAAAGCTGAAGAACAGTTCAATTAATACAATGTTTGTCAAAAAATATACACACACACACATACATATATATTAGTACATAAAATGAAGGTATATTTTAGATTTCTGTTCCACCATAACATTATAGCCCTGTGCTGGCCAGTCCTTGACTAGTGGCCACTTCAAGAAGAGTGCCTTTAGCTATTGCTGCCTCACTCAGTCCTTGTACAGGGTCAGTTCCAAGAATAGAGCAAGGAGAACCCTGCAGGAGCTAACAGTCTTTGGGCAGTGAGTCTTAAAAAGAATTTGACTTCATCTCTGCATCTTTCCTAGCTCCCACTTATTTACTCAGGGAGTGTGATTCCCAGACAAGGTCTCAGCTGAGAGTCCCAATTACTAATTCTCCCAGCAGGAAGGGGAGTGAGTGCCTCAGTCCTCCTGGGGGTCCTGGGCAGTGCACCCAGCACTCACTGCAGCCTTGGGGCCCATGTGAGAGAAGAGTCATGGATGCCTACAAAGATTGAGCTATCAGGATGCTCAGCACAACCTCATTTCAACATTGGGTCCAACATTAGTGGAATGGTTAAATTTGCCTAGTAGTATATCCAGTTAAGAAAAGCGTAAATAATCATTAAAATAATGCTATACAACAGGAGTCAGAAAACTTATCAGTAAAAGGCCAGATAATAAATACTTTCATTTTGCAGACTCCATGGTCTCTGTTGCAGCTATTCATTTCTGCAGTGTGAAAGCAGCTACAGACCATGGGTAAACAAAGGGGCCTAGATATGTTCCAATAAAACATTATTCACAAAAGCAGATAGTTGGCCAAGTTTGGCCTACAGGTCTTATTTTGGCTGCTGCTACTATGGAAGGTAATGATTGATTTGGAAATATGCTCAGGATGTTTTAATAACTAGAAGCCAATAATAAAAAAAATGTTGCACAATGTGATCCCATATTTTAAAATATTTAAAACATGTCTATGTACACAAAGCACAACGCATGAATAGAAAAAAAAAGGATGGTTTGTATCAAGAAAATATTGTGTAGAAAGAAGAAAACCAAAATTAAAAGAAAAAATTTCAAGCTTTAGTGAAATATGGTAAAAACCTATCCTGATACTAAGGAGAACCATGTCTACCTAAGCATCCAAAAGTCTGGATTTGGACGGCAGCATTTAAGTCATCTCCTCTTGGCTATAGAAAATTAGTGCCACCTGCTGTCGCTAGAATATAAGAACATTAGCCCAGCCTCCCTGGGCAACCCCCAACCATCTTAGCTCTATATTTTCAACAGCGCCCCCATGATAACAGGGGTTTTCTCTGCGATTGTCCTGTGTGGCCAATGTCCAGTAGGTAACTACATTGACATTGAATGTATATAAACTCATGAATGGATCTAATATTAGAGATAATAATATCAATAAGAACTAGGTATATGATACACACCAGCAATTCATAAAACAGGAATGCCCCCAAACATTACAAAGTGCCTGATGCCCAACATCTCTAGTGAATTTAAACAAAGAAATGTCATTTGTAGCATCAAAACAGGTCCTTTTGTTTAAATATAACAAATATCCACTTTTGCAAGGGTGTAGAGGGAAAGCACTCATACCTTGCTGAATGGAGTATGAATTGGAAAAATCTTCAAGAGAACAATTCAGCAACAGATATCAAAGCCTGGGGGGGGGAATATCTTTAGAACCAACAGTTCCATTTCTAGGAATTTATCCTTACATAATTAATTATTAACATGTTTATTCCCATCAGTTATGTTTATCAGAGTGAAACCTTAGCCATAATAAAATATCTAACAATGAGAATCAATAAGCTGAGTTGTGAAACACCCATCAGCATCCATCAAAGGATTGTCATGCAGCCACTCAAAAGGTTCATGCAGTGACCTGAAAAGATGTCAATCATTTATTGAGAAAAATTAAAGTTTCAAGGTATTATATACAATATGACCCATTTTTGTAAGGAAATAATTGCATACATGTTACATATATGCTTATAAAATCTAAAACAATATGTACCAACATGTTAACAAAGCCGTTCTGGAAGAGTAGAAAGATAGGATAGTGGATAGTGGAAATAAAATAGAATTATTTTCTATTGCCTGTTTACATGCATTTTCTAATTTCCTGAAATAAGCATGTATTACTGGGAAATTTTTTAAATTCTAAAGAAAAAACATTTGCACATTTAAATGTTTTTACAATGAATACCCTATTTATTTTCAAGAAAAAAATACAAGAATAGTCGAGTAATAAGTAAATAGTATGGAAGAAACTAAAAACAATAAGAAAAAAATTATGGGAGGGAAGAAGAAACTAGAATTAAGCATTAAAGCAGGGACAAGAAAAGTTTTCTAAAAGAGGCAGCCCTGGAAAGTCAGTAAAATTGGGGTTCATGGAAAGAAAAGAAAAAAAAGAAAGGAAAGAACAGGGTGGGGTGGTAGGTCTTCTTCCAAGACCAATCACATCAAAAGTTCTTCTAGAAATAGTCAGCTACAGTGAATGTGTCACAAGTTAGTACACATATTATCACCCATTAGCCCTGGGTATTGTTCGTATTCACTCTATACCCAGAAGGACAATGGTAGGCTTTGGACTTGCTGTTGAATGCCACTGTGGGAGGGACATGAGGTTTACCTGGCACCTTTCAACCAAGGTTTCCTGGAGCCTGGCTTCTCTGTCTCCCTCTGGGGCATGAGTGCCAAAGGAAAACAGTTGCTTGCTGGGACCCGCTCCTTGCTCCATCTAATCAGCCCCACATCAAAGCTGAATCTTTTCCTTTTCTCTGTCCCTGGAAGGATTTGGTTAGGCAGTCGATATTCCTACAGGTTCCCTTCCATGATCTGTTAACCAAATCAGGTGACCCCACAGCCAAGGCTCCCCAGCCTGACCTGAATCTGTAGCCTCTCCACTCCATCATCTCGTCCTGTCAGCCTTTCCAGCAGAAGCCACATGACCAAACGGATGCTTGCTGGTGGCAAAGAGGAAGCATTAAGAGAAAGAACAGAAGGTGGAGCCAGGTGGTAGAATAAGGCTTACCAGTGATTGTCCTAAAGAAACATAAATTTGAACTATTCACACATGAAAATACCTTCCCTAGTGCTAAATACACCAAGTGACAGATCACCAGGTTATAGCATTATAATAAGAAAACATGCATAAAGAGGGTAAGAGGACAGTTGCACATTACTTGTGTCACCCTTCTCCCAAGCTGAGGCTGCAGAGCCCAGAAAGATAACAATTGCTTGGGGAAAATAGAGGGAAGTAAACAAAAGACATTGCACTAGGCCCCACCACAGCACTTGGAAGATCTTCTTTGGGTCTGACAATAGCACCAGACTAGAATCAATAAACTAGACTGTAAGGATGGCCTTGGGCCTTGGGCCTGAGCACCCCAGGGAAAATGACATCACCAAGAAATCCAGTGGCAGCTGATAGGGATGGAAAGGTAGTCAGAAGCTCCAAAATTCAATATAAATGATGGAGCAAAAGAACAGACATTCAGCCAGCTGACACTGATGCACGCAAGCCTGAGAGCCTGATGAGGAACTGGACTGACATCCCAACTCTTCTCATCTGCCTGATCCTCTGAGTTGTTCTCACAACTCTCTAATTCTACAGTAGTCTCTCTAACTCTACAGCAGTCTCTTGACTCTGGTGAGAAAAGAACTTCTCCCTATGACCACCTCCTCAACCAGCCGTCAGCTTCACCCCAGGAGAAGCCTGCCTTGGTTCCTGATCTGATCACCACAGTCTGAGTGAGTGTGCATCTGCTGGACTTAGAGCCTAAGGCCTGAGACTTCTGATCTGACACTTGAGCTTAGCAGGCAGAGGGAATGTCTGTCATGAGCCTGTCATGATTAAGTGTGTTTGCAATGCTTAGAATTAATCTGGATTGTTTCTATGAATTGATTATGTCTACTGCAGTGCCCAGCATTAAGGATTGTCATTTTCTCGATTAAGAACCTATACAGTGAAATTGTATTGAGTGATTTGAGTGAATAAAGCATAGAAAAGGGCAGAAGCGTGTGGACATTCTTTATTTCTCCTCCTGGACTGCATAAATTGCACCTTTTGCCCATTGAGACCTGGACCCACAGGAGTGGTCTCTCAGTTCACATGTTATTGGAAAACTTCTTTTTTTCCTTCCAAGCTAACCAAAAAGCTAACAGAAATGATGATTCTCTACAGAGAATGTCCGTGTGATCTTGAATGGCCTTCACTGACCCTCCCTCCCCACCACCCAGCAGCTCAAGAGGCTGAGGCAGAAGAATCATGAATTCAAAGCCAACAAAAGCGAGAATCATAAACCCAGGATCATATCCAAAAATAAAAACAAGAATAGAGAAAACAGAATATATATAAAAAAGGACAAAATAATCAGTGATCCAGGATGTTCATGAAGCAAATCAGACCATAATTTTTTTATTCATTCAAGGAATATTTATCACCATCTAAAATATGCCAAGCATTACAGTGAGAGTATTCAAACCTCACATCTGCACTCCCAATTTTTCTGTGTTGTCCGGCACAAAAAGTTCTATCACCATTCAACAAATATTCTATGCCCGATTACTTCTCTTAATTATTTTGATCTTATGCCTTACTTGAAAAACACATAATAGAATATTCTCTGGAATGAGCAAGAGATCAAAGCCCTGAGTTCTATTCTCAAATCTGCAAAGTTCCATCAGGAGCAATATGCCACACCTTGCAATATCTGGTTTTCTTGCTAATCTAAATACATGTAATATGTTCAACTGAAATTTTTAAAATACTAGTCATCTGCCTCATTAAAATAATAATAATAATAATAATAATAATAATAATAATAATATTTGCTATTTGCTAGTCATTCTGCAGTTATTACAAAAAAAATCATATTCTACAGGAGGCTGAGGCAGGTGGATCACAAGTTCAAAGCCAACCTTGGCAACTCAGTAAGAACCTATCTCAAAATTTAAAAATTAAAAGGGCTGGAGTTGTAGCTCAATGGTAGAGCTACTGGTTCAAACCTCAGTACCACAAAAAATCATATTTTATAACGAAATGTAGTGTATATGATTCTTTACAAATCAAAATAAATTGCTAATCACAAACTATTAAAAATAGCATATAGGGGCTGGGGATGTGGCTCAAGCGGTAGCGCGCTCGCCTGGCATGCGTGCGGCCCGGGTTCGATCCTCAGCACCATATACCAACAAAGATGTTGTGTCCGCTGAGAACTAAAAAATAAATATTAAAAATTCTCTCTCTCTCTCCTCTCCCACTCTAAAAAATAAAAAATAAAAAAAAAGGATTGTGTTCTCTGTCAAGCACATAAGCATATAGGTACTCAGGGGTCTATGAAGCACTTGGATTCTGAACAAATTTAAAAAAAAAAATAGCATATAACTAAGGGCAGAGAGTTGTTCTGGGAGCCCAGATATCTGGGACTCAGTCTATTTCTTTTTAAACTATCATATATCAAACAACTCCTGGCACTTGTGAACATTGTACCTCACGGAACGTCATCAGATTTTTGAAGCTTCCAATGTACAGATGAAGGAAATGCCAAGAACTAATTTGTTTTCTTTGGCAAGTCATTATTTCAAATAAAAACAGCGTATTAAATTTGAGGTTGGCTCAAAACAATGGGAACTAATGTTTACCAAAGAATTCTAACACTTCAGTGAAGAACATAATTGTATTTATATATGTGATTGAAACCCTTTAATCCACCAAACTCCAATGTTCTAGGCAGTTTGCAAACCACAGAATTAAGATTAGCCTGTTTAACAGTTTTGTCATCATTTAAAAGGAAAGTCACCTTGATACACCTGAAAGAAAGAATGAAATGCATTTAAGGAAATAGAGACAAGAAGAAGATCCTGTGGATTTGTCTATATGTTGATTTATATGCTGATTCATTAGGCAAAGAATTTGAGTCAGTGATGGCTGTTTTAATCATTAACGCCCTTCCTGCCGGTCAATTCTGAACAGACCTGGGGAAACATAAGAACTTAATTTCGAACCTAATTTTACAAAGCAAAAGAAGAGATGGAAAAATGGGGGGAAAAAAACTGAATTCAGATGATAACTACAAAAAAAATTCACAAACCCCAGGCCAAGTTCAGAGGGAAAAGATAATGTTAAAACTTGTCCTCCCTCATTCTTTGCACATAAGGCTCTTTCCCCAGGGGCTCAGAAATTTGTAAGTTCTACCAGATTTCTTTCACTTAGCTACTCTTCCTTTCTTTAAATTTTCTATTTTTCCAATGACAGTTTAAAAATGAAAAGAATTCTATTTCATAGTTTAAAAAAGGAGAGAAACCTGACCTATCCCCACATCTCCAACATTTGCATACCATTTTATCATTAGTATTTAGACTGCCTTCTTGTTTTCATCATTTGGGAAAAAGATGAGGCAAGATGACCAACATATTATGTTTGGGACATTTTTTTTTACCACCTTATAAGGGCATTGTGGCAATTATTCCATTAAAATGCATGCAAAACATGGGCTGGGATGTAGCTCACTGGTAAAGTGCCTGCCTCATAGGCATGCACAAAGCCCTGGGTTCAATTCCCTCTTCCAAAAAGGAAAAGACCAAAAAAAAAAATGCTTGTAAAACACCTTATACACCCTGAAGAGATGCCACCAGGCATCTCACATAAATGTGAGAAGTAGCATCATGCTAGTGTGAAAACACTGCAGGTGTAGAGTAAAACCTGATAACCTACAGGGCTACATAAAGGAAATCCTCATCTAATTTAATAATGCATCCCAATAAAAGCAGTTTAAGGAAAAATTAAGAGAAGCCAGGACATTGGAAACAAATGACTGAGTATATAGATTAAAGCATGTACATAATTCAATGGAGACCAAGTAGACCAGGAAGAAAGTTTTATATCAACACAAGTCAACTACATAAGTATAAAACTAAAGAGGTTAAGAAATATTTTTTGGAAACAGCTATACTTTTTAAAAAACAATCTTCTTAAAATGGTGGTAAAATATATACATAACAAAATTTACCATCTTTTTAAAAAATATTTATTTTTTAGTTGTAGGTGGACATAATATCTTTATTTCATTTTTATGTGGTGCTGAGGTTTGAACCCAGTGCCTCACGTGTGCTAGGGAAGCACTCTACCCCTGAGCCACAACCCCAGCCCCCAAAATTTACCATCTTAATCAGTTTTTAAGCACACAGTTCAGTGGTGGTACATACACTCACATTGTTTTGCAACTGATCTCCAGAACTCTTTTTACATGGCAAAACTAAAACTCTACATCTACTAAACAACATCTTAACCCCCATTCACCATTCTGCTCTTTCTACGAATTTAACTGCTCTGGGAATCTCATGTAAGTGGAATCATACAGTATTTGTTCTTTTTTTTTTTTTTTTTTTTTTTTTTTGTAGTGGGGGTTGAACCCAAGGGCTCAATACCACTGAGCTAAGGCTGGCCTCAAACTTGCCATCCTCCTGCCTCAGCCCCCCAAATTGTCGCAATTACAGGCATGAGCCACCCCACTTACCCAGGTTTTTAAAAGATACTTTTAAACCAGAGAAGCTACAAACTGAAATGAAAGGAAATTATCTATAGTAGTCAGGGACAGAACAACACAAAGCAGAAAGTGAACTGGGAGGGCCCTGGATTTCAGAACGGACACAGAGATCCCAACCATAAAATGAGTTATCAGAAGTATGTACAGGTCCTCTTAACTAAATGTCTTTTTAACAAAAGCAGAAAAACCTAAGCAAAGAGTAGATAAGGGAAACTTTGTGAACTGATTCCAGGAAAAATATGGATTATTAAAAGTGGGTTCAGTAATCCCAGCAGCTCAGGCAGCTGAGGCAGAAGAATCACGAGTTCAAAGGCAGGCTCAGCAAAAGCGAGGCACTAAGCAACTCAGTGAGACCCTGTCTCTAAATAAAATACAAAATAGGGCTGGGGATGTGGCTTAATGGTCGAGTATCCCTGAGTTCAATCCCTGGTACCTGCTCCCCAGAATAATGAATTCAGATCTTCCTCTCTGGACATTTTTCTAACGAAAAGAAGAGAAATTGACCCCGTGTCTTTGCTTTTTAGGATCAGATGAAGGAAATTGCTATCATTATGTCAGACTAGAGTTCAATCAAAAGGAAAAGCATACTTGGGGCAGCCCGCCAGCTCTTCGAGCCCCTACTAAATCAAGCTGTCTGGAAACTTGTCAGGTGGTTCTTAGACATTACTTACTTCAACACAGGTGTTCCTGAGATCCAACAATACTGGCCTGGAAGGCTATTGATTTAAGTTTTTATTAACAGCAAAAACATATTCATTCAATATCAAAAATTGCAAAAACCTAACTGCATAAACTTCAACAACCTCAAAAGCAGGCTGATTGAAATCATCAAAGAGAAGACTTAATTAAACCTGGAACTAACACTGAGGTTAGAGCCAATTTCTAACTTTTGACAACAAATCGAACAAAAAGTTCCATGTTGGAAAATTTTTGTTCTCATCATTTTAATTACGTGTGATAATCTGCAGGTGTTCCCTGCAATTGGGAAGTCATGTGGCAAATTTAATGGAATTATATTTTCAGAAAAGAATTACCAGTCATCTAAATCTCTGAAAGGTTAAAACTATAATTCTGGATTTTTTTTTTTTTTTTTTTTTTGCTTTGCTCCACCTTTTTTTTTTCCCCAGTCTAGTAAATGCCCCAGGGCTCTGACCCAGCCTTAGAAAAACAGCCAGTAGAGTGGGTTCATGAAAAAGAAATTATCCAATTATGGATTAGCAAAACTGTAACAGTAATTCAGTGACAAAGAAAAGGAACACCCTGAAAAAGTGTGTATATAAGAGCAGAAATCCATTGGCTCTTCCCTCCACCTCTCACATTCCCTGGGACGAGCTAAGCTTTGCAGGAACAACATGTCTTGCTCTTCTCGCATCTCCTCCTCCAGGGCTGGGAGCAGCAGTGTGTCCGCTGGTAGAAGCAGCGTCAGCAGTGGAAGCAGATGTGGTCTGGGGGGTGGCTCTGCCAGAGGCTTCCAAGGAGGAACTGGCAACTGTGGCCTGAGTGGGGGACCTAGCAGTGGCTTTGGAGGTGGCTTTGGAGGTGGCTTTGGAGATGGCTTTGCAGGAGGCTTTGGGAGCTGCTCAGTAAGAGGTGGTCTGGGAGCAACCTTGGGCTCCAGGAGTTGCTTTGGTGGGGGCTCTGGATTCAGCAGCGGTGATAATAGAGGTTTCTACAGCCATGGAGGTGGCATGGGAGGTTGCCTGAGTGGTGGCGTTGGTGACGGGGGGCTTTTCTCTGGAGGTGAGAAGCAAACTATGCAGAACCTCAATGACCGCCTGGCCAATTACCTAGACAAGGTCAGAGCCCTGGAGGAGGCTAACACTGATCTGGAGAATAAAATCAAGGCGTGGTATGACAAATTTGGGTCTGGGTCTGGAAATGATGGCTCTGGAAGAGATTATAGCAAATACTATTCAATAATTGAAGATCTCAGGAACCAGGTAAGATACTATCTGTGATAGGCTAAGTTTCTATGATGTATCTTTCACTTTTAGTCAGATCATATGCTGTAATGAAAATTCAAAGTCAATGAGTTATTTTAAAATATAATTGCTTGTTTTTTATGTAAAATGGTACATGGTATGTCTTAATGATGACAGCTCACTATGTGACATCTAACCGCATTAATTTTCTGATTGCATCTCAGCTTTGAGTATTTCTCCATAAGGGTAAAATGTATATATCATGCCAGGCAGCTAACATGTATATATAAGACTGATTACAAAGAACCAATTAGTTAAATCTAATTACTTTATGGCTAATCCTAACAGATTAACACATTTTAGTGTCTTAGTAGACTTAAAAGAGTCCTTCCGACTATTTTTCTTCCTAGAAAATCTGGTACAAATACTGTAAAAGGAGGTAGTGAAACCAACAATGTTTAGCCATTGTTGTAAGGGAAATATTTTTTAAAGGCATTTTTCTCTAAGTGAAATTCAACCTCTGTACTACGTTCTGAAAGAGCTCATGGAATAACTGATCTTCCAAACAGTGAAAATCCACAGAAGGGCTATGTTCTGTGCCTATTCCTATAAATGTGCAAATTGTTACCTTTTTTGCAGAAAGATATAATCCTAAATATACAGGTATCATTACTATGTAAGTTTGCAAATCAATTCCCCATTAAGAGCTGGTAACACAGAAAACACCTGCCTTCCCAGGCAGGCCTACAGACACAAGGCAAAAAATCATGAGTGAACCATTCATTAGTATCATCTTTTTCTAGATCATCACGGCCACTGTTGAAAATGCTGGAACCATTTTGCAGATTGACAATGCCAGACTGGCTGCTGACGACTTCAGACTGAAGTAAGACACATCAGACTTGAAAACAAGTGTGACAGGAAAAAATAAAATCCAATCCATTTGCTTAAAAATTTTTCTTAATATCTTTCTGGGGATCATGACCTAAATTCAGTTCACAAACATCCCAAGGGTAAACTGTAGAAACCATCATTCCAGGAAAAAAAAATAAAATAAAATAAAAGAGGAGACAAGTTAGGGATGAGGATTTCATCATAAAATTATTAGACATGATTAGGGCTAACATCAGACTTCTGTTTTTCCTTATGGGGGAAAATCATCAGAGAAAACTTAGTAACCTTCATTTATCAAAATGTGTAGAGGTGAGAACTTGCTCAATCTGTAGGAAATGCAGGGGATTCTTTGAAAGGTGTCAGGCCAGCTCACTGCTACCTTCTTGCTGCCCCTTTTAGGTATGAAAACGAGCTGTGTCTCCGGCAGAGCGTGGAGGCCGACATCAATGGCCTGCGGAAAGTCCTGGATGACCTGACCATGACCCGCTCTGACCTGGAGATGCAGATTGAGAGTCTCACTGAGGAGCTGACCTATCTGAAGAAGAGTCACGAGGAGGTTGGGACCAGCTCCACAGGAGTGAAAGCCCTGACTTCCATATTTTCCCCCACATCTGTTTTATAAGGATAAACTCAATGAATTTCCCACATCTAAAGACCAGAAAAAGAGTAATAATAAGCATAGTATATCTGAACTTGATTCCCCCCCCCCCAGGTGTCCTAGTTTCAAATTCGCACTAGCTCTGCACATTTTCGGAAGTTGTTGCTTTCCTATTAGCATCACGGTGATCTTTTCTCCTTGGTGTTAGGAAATGAAGAGTATGCAAGGAAGTTCTGGAGGGGATGTGACTGTGCAAATGAATGCTGCCCCAGGAACCGACCTGACCAAATTATTGAATGACATGAGGGCACAGTATGAGGAGCTGGCTGAGCAGAACCGCCGGGAGGCAGAGGAACAGTTCAACAAGCAGGTATCTCCTCTCTGTGGGGCATCTTGAAGCCTGCAGCTACACACTTCTGCTCCTTTCATGGCCTATAAGAAATGCATTTTATTTCTATTTAGAGTGCAGCCCTGCAAGCACAGATCTCTACTGATGCTGGGGCCGCCAGTTCTGCCAAGAATGAGATAACAGAACTGAAACGTACCCTGCAAGCCCTGGAAATTGAGCTTCAGTCCCAACTGGCCATGGTATGTGCAAATAGCTTTTCAAAATCTCCAACAGGGAGTTAAGCAAATGCACTTTTTTTTCCCAAGATGTTCACTAGTCACATGATAAAAGTAATGTTATGGAGAACTGTACCATGGTTCTAGAAAGCATAAAGTAGTTAATCTACTCTATTTCCATAAAATATTTAATCTGAAAAGATAATGCCAACAAAAATTTTAAAAAGCAATGATTAATCAATAGAGGTTGTTATTGAGTGAAAGCACACCTCTAGAACCATATAAAATTGTATATTTTTTAAATCATCCATTGACTTATCTTCATCATGAATTTTTTTATTTGCTTTTTCTCATAGAAAAGCTCCCTGGAAGGGACTCTGGCTGATACAGAAGCCAGCTACGTGACTCGGTTGTCAGAAATTCAGGTGCAGATCAGCAGCCTGGAGGAGCAGATCTGCCAGATCCGGAGTGAGACCGAATGCCAGAACACAGAATACGAGCAATTGCTGGACATCAAGTCCCGCCTGGAGATGGAGATCGAGACCTACCGCCGCCTGCTCGATGGAGAAGGAGGGTAAACGAAAGTCAGAAATTGGCCAAAATGCAAACCATGCATTTTTTTTTTTTTACGAAGCTGAAAAGAGACACTGAGGTTGGAATTGTAGTTTTGAAGTAATAAAGTCACAGACACGGTACAATCAAAAGATATCCAGGGGCTGGAGATATAGCTCAGTTGGTAGAGTGCTTGCCTCGTGTGCACAAGGCCCTGGGTTCAATCCCCAGCACCACAAAAAAAAAAAAAAAAAAAAAAAAAAGCACTAGGAATGTGGCTCAGTGGTTAAGTACCCCTGGGTTCAGTCCATGGTACCAAAAACCAAAAGAGATATCCAAAGCTCCATCATGGAGAATCCCCAGTAGGGAGGGTTTTTTCCTACCTTTGCAAACTGCAAAGGAAAACACAATTCTTCTTTTCTCTAGAAACATAGGATCCAGGGATTTGGTATCGGGTGACTCAAGATCTGGAAGCTATTCTGGTCAAGGAAGAGGTAGACTTTTTCTTTTTTTTTTTTTTTTTTTAACATTGATGATAATTTTTGTAATTTTTAAATTTTACTTTTAAGTAAAAGCATGGTTTGCTTGTCATATTAAAATGCATACGATTATTTACATAATCCTACCCATAGAGAACAAACACACTTCGTGAATATAATTGAATTTCTGTGGATTTGCGTTTCTGTGAGTTTCCAGCCTGACCTTGTCATCCCATGATTTTTCAGATCCCAACAAGACGAGAGTCACTAAGACCATCATAGAAGAGGTGGTGGATGGCAAAGTCGTCTCATCTCAAGTCAGCAGTATTTCAGAGGTGAAAATAAAATGAGCGATTTCCAGGTCAACAAGAGTGTCTTTCAAAGAAAAAAAAATCAAGAAAGACACAAGTGAAAAAATCACATCATTCTAAGTCAATCTTCTGAATATCTTCATGGAAACACTTCAGTCTAGAAATAGATGACTAGCCAATTTTTCTGCATCCTCTTATTTCTTTATTAGATTGCTCTTGAAAGTTGAAATGACAGCCCTGCTCTAATTGCTTCTAGGCTTCAATAAACTTACTCTTGCAAGTTAACAAAATCGTTGCTGAATGTTTTTTCTTTTCTTTTTTTTCTATTTTATTTTACATTTTACACTCGCTAGGTAAGTCTAACACTGAACTATGCTCAGGCTCTCTTACTGAATTTTTTAAGAAAACCAATATCTTACTTAGAAATGAGCCTCTCAATTGTGATCTAGCTGCATCATTATGTTACTAGTATTAATTCATTATCGTGTGCCTTCTTCATAAAATTAGTATTATAGACATCTTGTATGTAGGCATTTTTGACATTGCACAAGAATTGAGTGGCACTGTATATTAAATTAGACCTCAGTGTCCCTAACACTGCAGTCAACAACTCAGCACACAAAAAAGGATGAGATCATTTGAACAATCAACTTATCAACAGTTAACGCCCTATTTTTTGTGTGTCCATCAGGAAAATGGGGCATTTCATAAGGAAAAAAAAAAAGAAAGAAAGAAACATCAGTTATGCCTCCTACTGTGGGAAGCTTATGCTGTAGGTGGGGAGGAAAGTCGAAACACAAAGAACATAATAGGAATCAAGAGGAGTGAATAGGAAAGGACTTGATTTCACAATATTCATCAGAAATGCCACAGGAATCAGACATGTCGTGTTTGTAAGATGTTTTGGAGACGAGCCAAATAAAGAGCCTTGGGAAAAAAGGTTAGATTATGACATGGTACCAGGTTTCTTTTTAATACATATATTTTTAGTTGTTGATGAACCTTTATTTATCTATTTATATGCGGTACTGTGAATCAAACCCAGTGCCTCACACATGCTAGGCAAGCACTCTACCATTACTCAAAAAATGCAATGCTGTCTTAAATCAAACATGTTTCTCATCAAATCATTACAGTAAATGAAACCCTGAATATTTCTCTTCACTGGAAAATTTAAGAATACATAATGAAGAATATGGACCAGCTGATACAACTTGGATGTTTCCAGAAATGGAAACCTGTTCTATGTAGCCTCCAGTCCCTAGGGCCTTCACAGCTACACCAAGGAAGCCTGTCTCCATGGGTCTTCCCAGATCTAGTCTTCTAGCTGTGGACCCTGCTTTCCTGGGACCTGTATTCATGGCCAATAGTATCCTCATATCAGGGCCACAGTATGAGGCAACTCTAAAAATCATCTGGAGTGAGAAGCCTCACTCTGTTTCCTTGGCCCGTGTTAAGATGCTGCATTTGTACTAAAGGACTGTTCAGAAACAGAAACATTCAGTTCATTTGTAGGTTCCAATGTACTGAGACACAATAGAAGCTGTTGCCAAGAGCATCCTTGATTTTTAATACCAACACTATGGAACCATTCTGGATCCTGAAGTGTATTTGGAGTACGGAATAAAAGGTTAAGAACAGAGCATTTATTATTACCTGTCCTAAAATTATTTCAGAATGAAGTAAGAAGAAAACGTCTATGTTGAAACTTCATTGTCCAACTCGCTGGTCAACTTTTAAGCACACGTTTCTTCTGAGTGGACATACACATGGAAAGGAAGATCCAGTGTCTACATGTCTATGAATTTTCCAGAGACTCATAGGGTTGCTCTTGTCTTTTTGACCTCAAGGGACAATGGACAAGAAGGGTGAGAATTCTAGAAGTGGCATCTGTCATCACAGATTAGAAACAAGATGTATAGCAGGCAGCACAAAGGAAACAACCAAAGGATTCAAAGCTCTAAGGAAAGAAGTCCAAACTTGCCTAATGACTTCATGGAATTAAACAGCGTTCAGACAAGAAGAGGCAAAGGGATGGATATAAATCACCCAAAATGTAGCTCAAGTAATATATCCAAGCAACCTCCCCAAGTAAAAAAACACTCAGAGTAAGAAGTCACTTTTAAAAATGATAGTGGCTCAGATATGACACGTGCGTAACAGAATAGATTGATCCAACCATTTTAAAAGCAACTTAATCATTCATAATATTTATGTCTACATGAAATGATTGGGTGGAAAGAAGCAAACACTGGAATAACACTTCAGCCACTTTTTAAAAAAACATTAGTACATAAATGGCATAGAAAGGACAAACACAGGGTGCATCCCAGAACTGTCATGCGTACAAAACTTAGGCTCCTAGACAGAAGGAGAGAAGAGGTGTTTGTTTTGCTGTTCTTTTACAAAGAACATGAAAGCTTAGGGGTGCTCCCAACAAAACTGCAGCTGGACATGCAGTGTGTGGCTCAAATTTGCCTCTTAATGACAAGTCGGGTTGGGCAATGTGTCCCCCAAAGCTTCATGTGTTGGAAGGTTGGTACTCAGTGTGACAACGTGGGGAGGTGGGATCTTTAAGAGGCGGGGCCTAATGGGAGGTCTTTAGGTCAGTTTGGTGGGATGCCTTTGGAAGGGGACTGTGGGGCACCAGTTTCTCTCTGACTTCCAATTTTCAAAGCAGTCTCTCCTCCTACCTTCACCCCCACCATTGCTATCTGCTACATGGAACTGCAGCCAAAGAAGAGTCTCATCAGAACTGATATCATGCTTTTGACTTCCAGCAGCCAAAAGTTTGAACTTAATAAACCTCTGTTCTCTAGGAAGTTTTCCTGCTTCAGGTTTTTCATTATAACTAATAAAAACAGACTGTTATAGGTGGATCCAAGTGATCCAAAAAGGAGGAAAGCAAATTATACGTATAAAAGCAATATTGCCGTAGCTACTAGAGGGGGGTGAAGATTACAAAAATGTATTGTTCACTATCCTATAAATGTACACCTATAAAATGCAATTAAAAGGTTACACTGACTTCTGAATAAATTGGTCAAGAAATCATTCACAACTTTTAGGCAAACTTCTTTATCCTTCTCAAAATGGATGCAAGAACTACTCAGAAGTTCCAGAGTGGAGAAGAGCTGAGACTCAGTTCAGAAACACAGGTTGGCTGTCAGCTCATGGGTACAACTAGCCAGTTCAACGACAGATTCTTTCTTCTAAACTACCCACCCCAAAACTTGCCCAACATTCCAGAAACAGTTTTCTAGAATGGGTAACAATCAAAGATAAGTTGTAGATCTATAATATGGAGTATTCTAGAGAAATTAAAAGAAGAAGGCCACTCAGTTTGGGAAGCTAGTAAATACTTGTCACAATTGTGGGGAGACGAATTTCCTCAGTAACCAATCATTTTTTATACCAAGACCTGTTTGATTCCTTAAAGACCCCGAGCCAGACATCTAGTATATGTGAAAAAGTGTTTATTGTGGTGTTTTCTAAAAGAGAGAATACATGACAACAGCCTGAATATTCATCAATAAGGAAATGATTGAATAAACTATGTGCCTCCAGACACCAGGATGTAATGCAATTTTAAAAATAAACCTGACCAGTGTGATTGTGCATCATGTACAACCAGAAGAATGAAAAGTTATACTCCATTTATGTATGATGTGTCAAAGTGCATTCTCTCATATTCTACTGTCTTATATAACTAATTAGAACACATTTTAAAAATCTGTGCTTATTAACTTGATAATATATCCACTCCATTTTGTTACATGAAAAAAGCAAAATACAGAGTTATCACATTGTTTAAACAAACATACTAAAAGGAGAGAGGAGAAGCCCAAATGTTTTTGTATGTGTTTGTATGAACATAGAAAAACGTGCCCATGTCCAAAGGTTAACAGCGATGACCTGGTGAGCTGGTAAGGAACTGGTGAGCAGCAGAAGAAGACTGCTCACTTTTTTTTTTGGGGGGGGGGATCATCTTTCAATTGCTTGCCCTGGTCCAAGGAGTAGAGGTTACCTTTGTATTTAAAAACAAATTAGAAAACGTATAGCTGTATATGGTTCCACTTGTGATATAAAAGCATCACAATAAATGAATAAGTCTTTAATAAGTCTGAAAACTTTTTGAGAAAAACAAAGGAGGAGAAGGAGAAAAATTAGAAGGGGGAAAGAAATTTACATTTCATGAGCACTTACTAGGTATATAAATACTTGGTTTGCTTTATTTCACTTAATCACAAACCCTAGTTAGGTATTACTGTTCCTTTTTACAGATGAAGAAAATGGAGCTTAGAGAGGTTAAACCATTTTTTCCATGTCACACAGCAAGTGAGGGACAACATTAGAATATGAATCCCACTCTTCCCAATTCCACAGCTGTGTTCTTTCTACTCTACCAAAATCAATGAATTCTACTGTGTCACATCCTAAATTCACACAGTGACCCACTCTATGAAAGTTACCCCCAAAGTTTCCATTTTTCCAAAGCTGCTTCTCCACAACCTGAAATAAAGAGGCAAGCTTCAGGATTTCTAAAACAGTTTTTCTATCAACATGGAGAGGAGAAAGCTGCTGAAGTCAGAGAACAGAAGAGTTAACAAGAACAACCTAAGTGCCAGGTGCAGTGGTGCATGCCTGTAATCCCAGCAGCTCAGGAGGCTGAGGCAGGAGGATCGAGAGTTCAAAGCCAGCCTCAGCAAAAGGGAGATACTAAGCAGGTGAGACCCTGTCTCTAAATAAAGTATAAAATAGGGCTGGAAATGTGGCTCAGTGGTCGAGTGCTTCTGAGTTCAATCCCAAGTATTCACCCCCACTAAAAAATAAAAAATAAAACAACCTAAACCTAAGCTCAGGATGAAGCCAGGGTACCTATCAAATGCCCCTTTGGCCATTAAACTGAAGCAGGATTCCAAGTCAAGGGCAAAACTAGAGAGACCAGCTTTCTAAGTAGGACAGGAGCATCTTCAGAACGGCACATTGGCAGCCCAGGTGGGGCTGAGTCAGAGGGACAGAGTTTACAGAAAACTAGATTTTTATAAGCAAAAAAAAAAAAATGTGCATATCATACGCAATCTAAGCAAAAACCATTCTAAAAATGGGTATAGAAATAAAGTGGCAGGAGATCTGCAAAGGATTTTGTTTAAAAACGAAACAAAAAAAGAAAAGAAAAAGAAAATTCGTTTTTGACTTGTATGTCTTGAGAAATGTAATCACAGTTTTCCAAGCATTCTCTCTCATCCTTGTAAAACCTTTACCAACACATTTATAACTGAGGTTATTAACACCAGGAGTTTGCTGACCTTGAGTAAAGAACTTTTTCATAAGTATCGCAACCTCTGTCAATTAATTAATTAAAAACACCCTCATCGTGAGAAACACAATGCCTTTTGGCTTTTCTCATTGCTTGCATCTATCTGCAAATATACTATTTCAAATGATTTTTTTTATTAATTTGCCTAAGACCAAGAAGCCATATTTTTAATTTTCCGTGAAAGTTTTTTATGCAAATGAGGGCTTTCTTGCACCCTATGAAGATGAAGTCATTTTTTTTTCTTTCCCCACTGGGTGTTCCACACCCAAAAGTTTCCATGAAGATCCAGTATCAGCGCTTGTGATTTCTATGATAATCCTAGCAACATAAAAATCAATAGAATTTTAACAAGTTGGGCGGCGGTTTTTAATTTAGCCTCCCACACAGAACAGAAATCCTTTCTGAAACTTTATTCTAGATTGTTCTCTGAGTTGAAAATGCCCAGAGCTTGGAAAACTCATGACTTTGAAAGGCAGCCCATTTTAGTAAAGACAGGTGCCAGGTTAGAAATGTTTTCCTTATTTTGAGCCAAACCTGTCTCTCTCTGTAATTTCCAGCTCTTTGATGCTGGTTCAGGTCTTTGAGCTATTTAAAAATGCTTATCTGTCTTCTTTTTTCTAGACAAAAATCACGATTTCTTTGGCCAAGTCACACTCACAAACTCTACCTAACTGGGACTTTTGCAGAGAAACTTCCTGTTTCATCTGATGTTTTGTTTTTTTAACTCTCAAAGAGGTTTTGTTTTGTTTTGTTTTGTTCTCCCATGGTACTGAAGATTAAACCCAGGGTTTCATGTATGATAGGCAAACACTCTGTCATGGAGCTACATCCCCAGCCCTATTGTTGTTGTTTTTATTATAATAATTATTATTATTATTATTAATGTATGAGACAGGGTCTCATTAAGTTGTCCAAGCTGGCTTTGAACTTGAGATCCTCCTGCCTCAGCCTCCCTGCAGCTGGGATTACAAACATGTGCCACTTTACCCTTAGAACTTCATTTTATTAATTTTACTTAGTTTACAAGATCTTGCTCATTTGAAGCCATCACTTCAAGCTGCAGTCTCTTTTAACATATATTTTTACTTCTCTCACTTAGCATATTAAATATATTTTGTGTTATTTTTTAAAGCAACAACAAAAACTAAAATACACATAGTATTTCACCAATAACCCTACACTTGCTAATGACAACAAATGTCAGCTTGATATACATGTTTTCTAAATATATCATTTGAATATTTTGTCAAAGATTAAGTGTGGTTTCAATTTTAACAAATGTTTGAGAAATGTTTATTTAATGAGTAGAGGGTTCAAAAACATAGGAACAAAGATGCACTCTCCCTTGAAGTAAAATGAAGCAGAGGACAAAGAAAGAACATCAACTGACACCAAGTTTATCTACCAAAAAATACAATCTTTCTGTGTGTGGCAGCTTCTATCAAAGATGAGAGGAAGGAAGGAAGGAAGGAAGGAAGGAAGGAAGGAAGGAAGGAAGGAAGGAAGGAAGGAAGGATCCTCCATCAATCTGTGGCTTTATCTCACTGTCTCTGACAGCACACGTTTATTATACAGAAAAATTCATTTGATAATAAGGAAACAATGCTGGGGGGGGAGGGGAGTCCCCATGATCACCAAAGAAATGCCAAGAGAACGAGTCACAGTCACCGCAGAACCTGAAGAAATGTACACGTTTGCTTTTGAACACTAAATCAACCACATTATTATTTTGTACCAATTCCTCCATTCCTCTTTAACTTTCTTGGGGGTCCTACACTTTTGTAAAATAAGGACAAAGTTACTTATCATTAGTCACTTCAAAATTCAAAGGCAGGATTTGAGGAAATTTTTAAATTTTATTTTCTGACAATTGACAAAATTCTAAGGGGAATAAATAAGAACATTAAAATAAATCTGACAATTTCTCTTCCTAAATTTTCTTCTAAAAGACTCCCCATATTTATTGTACAGATTACAAATAAGCTAAGGATTCACCATTATTACTTCATGAGAAACCCTTAAAATCTCCAAAATTTCAAATAATTTCATCTGAAAAGATGGAATTTTTATCATGTAATTCCAAGGTAAAATGAATCATTATAAGCACAGCTATAAAAGTGATCAAAAATATGTGGAGGCAAAAATTCCATAATGGAAAATCAAGTTTAATTAGGCTGATATCATATAAATATCAGCCACTTTCTTTTTCAGATGTAAAATAATAAATACCAGACGTGGGGGTTTTGTACCTTTAAGTAAATAAGATGCTTTCTTATGTATGAAGATGTGAGGAAAAAAAAAGAATATTTTACCTTAGATTAGGTAAAGAGAAGTGATGGGTAGGGAGAGGAAGGGATGGGGGGAAAGGAAGGATAGTAGAATGAAATAGACATTATTATTACTGTGTGTATATATGTGACTGCATGACCAATATGAGTCTGCAACCTGTACACTCAGAAAAAATGAGAAATTATATCCCATCTGATTGAAATGTAAGATATTTCAAGGTCATTGTACTGTCATGTGTAATTAAAACAAATTTTTTTAAAAAGTGAAAAAAAAGATGCTATCTTGGGTTTAACAAATAATTAATAAAATATTAATATTAATAATCCTTAATGTATTAATAATCCTAAAAATTCCTAAAGTGATTACATCAGAGAAGAGACAACCAACTTTATCAACTAGAAAAAGGAATTACTAATTGATAATTCCCTGAACATCCTTTAAATGTGTGGGACTTTGCATGGTTGAAACCCCTTCATTATGTCATACTCTGCCCAAAAAAATCAAGTCCATGGCCATTACATTTTGGTCCTTGGAAAGGAAGAATCTGTAGCAGGGAAATGTGGTAAAGTGGCTCGTGAGGTGGAGATTTTTCTAAAAACTTTGGAAATACCTACTTGAAGGAGTTGAAAGTGGGCTATTGTCTGGTAATGAGACTAATGTGAAACCTGAGTGGCCATCTCACAGTGTACCCAGACAAGGTTCAAGCTCTGGAGCAAGTGAATAGTAGCTTAAAGATAAAATTGTAAAATAGTATAGGAAATTTCAACCTGGCCGCAGATGGTCAAGAAGAAAATGGGACTATAAGACGTATTCCTGTATTGGTCAGTGTTTTAGTCAGCTTTGTGACCAAAATATTCTTCAAGAACTGTTAGAGTCCGTAAACAAGTCTGGATGGCCCCGGGCAAAATGCCAGAGGGAGTGGTTTGTGAAGTAATGCCAGCGAGCCATTAAGTGTGGAGATTCCTTATTGGTTGACTGATGTATCTAGTTTATGCTAATTAAGATAAGCTGTGTGTAGGGCTGGGGATGTGGCTCAAGCGGTAGCGCGCTCGCCTGGCATGCGTGCGGCCCGGGTTCGATCCTCAGCACCACATACCAACAAAGATGTTGTGTCCGCCGAGAACTAAAAAATAAAAAAATAAAAAAAAATTTAAAAAAAAAAAAAGATAAGCTGTGTGGAATGTATAAATACCGCTCCGGTCCTACAATAAATGGCTCCCACTCCTGCTATATCAATCTACACAAGTTGCTCGTCACCCCCCAGTTATTTTGCTGCAGCCGGACTTTGGCAAAGAACAACTTAGAGGAGGGAAGGTTTTTGGGGGGCTCAGGGTTTCAGAGATCTCAGTTCTATTAGTCAGCAGACTCCATTGCTCTGGGCCCAGGCTGAGGCAGAAAGAACATCGTGACTGAAAGGCCCTGAAGAGGTAAACTGCTCACCCCATGACAGCCAGGAAGCAGACAGGGAGGAGAAAGGGAGCTACAGGGAAGATGAACCCTTTCAAGACAGACCTCCAGTGACCCATCTGCTCCCAAGCCCCACCTGCTACAGTTACCACCCAGTTTATTCAAACTAGGAAGAGCTGATTAGGTTACAGTTCTCATATTCTAGTTGTTTCCAAATGTTCCTGCATGAACACAGAAGCTTTTTGCAGGGGGCACCTCATACCCAAACCGTAACATTTGGCTTTCCTTACTGCAACAGAAAAGGAGAGGTTGATTTTATTCTATAGTTGAGATGTTTCACTCTATGGTGGATTGGCCATATAGCTTTGGACCTTGGAGAGGCAGCAGATGATGGTGAGGAGTGTATGGTAGAGCAAATTCTTTACCTGATGTCCAGGGCATGAAAAAGCAGAAGAGGAAGAAACTGGGGTCCCACAATCCCCCCACCTAAGCTTTTTTTTTTTTTTTTTGGTACCAGGATTGAACTCAGGGGCGCTCGACCACTGAGCCACATCCCCAACCCTATTTTGTATTTTGTTTAGAGACAGGAGCTCACTGAGTTACTTAGCGCCTCATTAAATTGCTGAGGCTGGCTTTGAACTGGCAATCCTCCTGCCTCAGCCACTGGGATTACAGGTGTGGATCACCACGCCCAGCTCCACAATCCCTTTTGAGGGCATGCCCCCAGTGACCAGAAGACCTCCCACTAGGCCCTCCCTGTAAAGGTCCCACCAGCTCCCAACACTCCAGTTTAGAGATCAAACCTCTAACACATGGGCCCCCTGGGAGGCATTTCAGACCCCAACTATAGAAATTACTAGATAATTGATGAATTTTAAACTAAAGTAAGAAAGTTCACTAAAGCTGGACAAAAGAATCACACTGTTGGCAACATTTTCCACTTACTCCTTTATTTTTCTCAAAACAAGCAATAGAAAATACCTTTTAGTTACATTAATTTTTTTAAAATTTGCTTACTTTTATATAGTTCAATTTAAAGACTTCTAGAAAATTTCCAAAACTCAATAAAACTAAGTAAATCACTTGTAGTTATTTTATTCTCAAATGCAGAGGTGAATGCTATGAAGAAATACTTAATCAATGATTTAATGGATTTGGCATTAAGGAACCATATGTACATATATAAAATTCCTTCGAAGGACCTGAAATGGACATGGCTAACACCAGCATACAGCAGTTCAGAATGTGAGCCTAACTCCTTAGTGTCCTGATTTTCCAGATTTCAGATACAACCCTTAGCCATGCCACTTCATGCCCCAGACTGACAGCGTCAAACCAGCAGCTAAATACTTCAGAGGAAAGTAAGGTGTGGTTCCCTTTCACAGCACAATGGAAACATAAGCCATGGAGATTATCACAACATGAAGACATGCTTATTATTATACTGGAACCACAAGTTACAGAGTATTTTTCTTTTTTATAAAGAAATGCAATCTTAAAAGTGGAGAAATATTTTAGCTAAAAATCTCACAGAAACTCATTATCTATAAGAATACCATGGTGATTGTATGCCCAAAGAAAGAAGCACCACCACATTTATGTGGTTTGTTTTTAAAGAGAGAATTTTTTAATATTTATTTTTTAGTTTTCGGAGGACACAACATCTTTATTTTATTTTTATGTAGTGCTGAGGATCAAACCCAGCGCCCTACACATGCCAGGCGAGCGCACTACCACTTGAGCCACATCCCCAGCCCCCACATTTATGTTTTATTAGTAAGAATTTTTAATTAGGTAATTTCAGGTGAAGTTCCTGAAAAGAGTCATCATGCATTTCTGAGGGTTCTTTAATTTAATTCCCTACTTCATGCATGTGTAGAAGCCCTCAACATGCAAGGCAAACAAGGTATGACCACTGTGTCATAAGAAATAAAAAAATGTTGAAAATATTCCTTCCCAAAGCTTTTGGCATTGTATATGCAGTACCATCCTACCGCCAAAATGTGGAAAGTGAATAGCAAATTATATTAGCAAATTCAAACTAAAGATTAGCATTTCTAAACATATTTCTTTAGCAAGATGTTTTTAAAAGGACATACTAACATATACAGAGCATTGAAAGCATTTGAAATTTTTTCCAGGTTTGAAACTTAACTGACCCTATACCCAAAGGTCAGGGGTCACATCAATGACCTGCAGTGAGTCCTGATGATCTGACCTTGCTCAAGACTGCTGAGGGAATCAGGTGAAACTCTAGTGGAGTCAATTTATCCCAAGAAAGAACTAAGAAAATGGATATGTCATCCCCTGAGGTGTAACTTTCCTCTTTTTTACTTAGTTCCTGTCTTCAATTCAAATCTAAGGATGAGATGAAGGGAAATACTCCTAAAGGAAATGAATTCTCCTGCCATGATGGTGGAATTCCTTGATGGTTGTTTCCAAAAATCAAAGGCCAGGGAGCTGTTGCAGGTTCTGACGTGCATGTAGACAGGGATCTGGCACCTGGGGATATCTCACTCTGCTCCTCAATGGCACAAGCATTCACCATGAAGCCACACCAGACAGTCAAACCAAGATGTTGAAATGAGACTCCACAACCAGGTAAACTAAAAACACAGCCAAGGTCAGCAAATCTAGGACGACTTTGCTTCACTGATAAATGACTCTGTTTTGAGAATGGTATTTCCGAGCAGAGTGCTATAACAGCAGATTGCTACTGCTGATGCTACTTCTGCTGATGGTGATGATGCATCCAATTCCAGTAAGGCCAAATTAACAGAAGCTGACTTTTCAGGCTCTGGAGACAGAACTACCATCTACAGCAGCCCTGATGTGAAGAACTTGCCCCCTGGGTGAATACAGCATAAACCAATTGTCTACACAGACAATTTTATGGCTTCACATGAGTTTTCTGCAATACACTCCCAATAGACTATACTCCCTAATAGAGTTTATCTTTAAAGGATCTTAAGAAAAATCCAAGATCTTGGGCTTCCTCAATTAGTAACTTGAACAAGAAATTTTCCATATGATGCATGAAAAAATCTGAAAGTCAAATTACTAATTGCACATATTAGGCCCTGTTTTGCAAATACTATGGCCCAGAATTAGCTGAGATACTGAAACTGTCAGCATGAGATTGCCGTTAGGGAAATGTTGGCTCATATTCAGAATGAGATCACCTCCTCTCTCACCAGGTAGGTGGTAAGGCAGGGCTCCTGTTTAAAAGCTTAAGAGAATTAATCTAGATAAAATGTCTGCATGTAGCTCAGCTAGGATTCCATTAAGTATCCAGAAGTATATATGCTCTCTTTTAATTAAGAAGATTTAATACATTTAAACTTGAGTAACAATGTTTTGCTTTTAAAATAAATTTTCAAGTATACTCTAAAAACATAAGATGGTTCATGATAAGCACTTACAGTGTTTTGGGAGCAGTGAGACAGGAATCAGGATAGCAATGGCATCTTTATCTTCTGGAAAATACACTCTAACCATTGAAAAACTTATTAACCTAACTTGCATTAGCAAGTTGCTAAATTTTGCACTGATATGGTAGAACTGAACCTTGGTGCCAGCCTGTCTGTAAACTCACCAAGTAACCTTAGATAAGGAACTCTAGGAAAAATATCCTTTTTCTTCATCCATAAAATGAGGAGTTGGTGGGCCGTAAGATACCTCCTAGCTGTCAAATCTACAACTCTGTACAACTAAGCTTTCATAAAAATCAGAAAAATATCAAACTGGCAGAATTGACATTATGGGTAATTAAAATGAGATCTGATTCACTCTCATCCAGTAGTTTCCTGAAATTTTTGTAATATATAAAATGCTAATGTCAGGTTTTAAAGCAGAGTGTCTCAACCTTGACTCTATAGACATTTGGAGCTGGTAGTTCTTTGGGGGTGGAGTTGATTATCCTGTGGGTTGTAGGAAGTTTAGCAGCAGCAGCTGTAGCCTTTACCTAATAGTACCCCACACACACTTATTATGACAACCAAAAATGTCTCCAGATATTGCCAAGTGAGAAGAGGAGCTTAATGATCCATTGAGAATCACTGCTATGTCTTAAGAAAGCAGGATTCTCCTACTCCATGAAAGTAAATGCTCTGTGTAAATGCAACTAGATATGAAAGACACAGGGAGTCTGAGATAGCTCCTTCCCATGAAATCACAAAACCCCACCCCATGAAATGTGGTACCCACATTTTGTTTTACTTGAATAGAAGAGAGTGAACATCTATACAATGCATATTCTCTCCTGGCAAAGTGAATAGGAATACTTTCTGATACTATACTACCCAAATAACTTTTTGTTTCATCTCTTCTCTTCAGCAAACTTCACCCCATCCTCAGAAAACATCTTTGAAGCCAGCCCTATAACAGAGAGGGCCAACTCCCAGACTCAGATTTTGCCAACCCAAGTCCAGGTGAACACCCTGAAGATCCAGCTCCTTCAAGTCCATCGTGAGAGCAAGAGACAGACGCAAGCCAACCACAGCTCCTGGACATCAAGACACACCTGGAAAGTTAAAATAATTAATTAATTAATTAAACTACATAGAAGCAAAAAAAAAAAAAAAAAAAACATAAAATAAGATAAAATTAAAATAATACTCTGCTGTTGGGGGATAGGAGGGGAAGACAACCCTGAAGAATTAAATTGAGATCTACCACTACCTGCTTGAAGGGCAGGGCTGGTATGTGAGAAGCTGTGTGTTTGGTGAAAGGGGAGAGGGGAGGACTGGGGACAAGAATAGTTACCCATTGACCTTATTTATATTCTTAATTAGATGCAACAGTGTTGTACTACTGGGGCTAAACAAACCTCCACAGAACCTATCCATTAAGTACAATTCTCAATACCTTATCCCTGCTCTGTGGAGGCAATGACAGAGGACTTGATTTAGGAACCCGGCCCCTAGTCCCCCACTACCATCAGGTACAAGGTTATTACAGTATTTATGAATACCTCAAACACCAACACAAGACTGCAATAGTATCTTATGTTTCTTTTCAGTCATAAGTTTGAAGCTGGGGCTGGGATTGTAGCTCAGTGATAGAGCGCTTGCCTAGCATGTGTGAGGCACTGGGTTGGATTCTCAGCATCACATATAAACAAATAAATAAATAAAGGTCCGTCGATAACTAATAAATTTTAAAAAATAAGTTTGAAGCTGGATCAAAAGAAGAAATAAAATCAAAGGTGAGTTCTTTAAAAAAAAAACTTTTCTTTATTCTATTTCATTTTCTTCACAATTACAGTATACCCCAAGGTCTAAAAGTGTTTTTATATGAAAATATGATTATATTAAGCACATAAAGTCATCTACAAATTAAAACTCTGGTTGAGGAAGAGTAATACTGAGACACTTGTCAAAGCATCACTATAATTGTTTTCTTTTGAACTTGCACCTATTTAAATAAGAAAGAATGTCTTAGGTGCCATTATTATATCATATTTAAGTGGTTTTGTTTGGGCATTGTTCAATTTTGGGCATTTTCAACTTTTCAATGAGAAGTCAAAGGAAGTGAAGAGGAAGAAGAGGAGACGGACTAAGTCAAGACAGGAAGATGCTTCAGTGAAGAGGGAAAGTTGATCAAACCAGAAGGTTAAACAGGTAGGTTAGTTGAAGGCAGTGTTTCTCCAACTGCAAGTTGTGCCACATTCGTTAAAAAGACTGGGATATGCCAGGCGAGGTGGCACATGCCCATAATCCCAGCAGCTCAGGGGGCTGAGGCAGGAGAATCGAGAGTTCAAAGCCAGCCTCAGTAATGGCAAGGTAATAAGCAAGTCAGTGAGACCCTGTCTCCAATAAAATATAAAATAGGGCTGGGGATGTGGCTCAGTAGTTGAGTGCCCCTGAGTTCAATCCTCGGTACCAAAAAAAAAAAAAAAGCAGGACACAATCAGCATTTTTAAATGGAATAGAATGGAAAATATCAAGGTACACATTATGTAAGGATGGTATTATTTTAAATGGTTTTCCATATATTGTAAATATATTGTAAATATCATTTTACAAAATTTCACCTTATAAATGTGTACACGTTGCATATTTGTTACATTTGGTATTTGGGACGCAGTGAAAAGAGTTGGCACTTTCCCTGCTACCTGTCTGACCTGTCAGTCCATCTTCCACACCGTTGCCACCCCTCCTAACTGCAGATCAAGTCCTCCCTGTGCTTTGCAAACACACTCACTGCTTCCTTCCTGCTTCATCTTCCCATGGCCTGCGACACCCTTTGCAACCTACTTAGCTCTCTGTTCCTTTTTCCTGCCAATCACCCAGCCCCCACTCTGAGCACATGCCTTAAATTCCAGCCATAAGAAGCTTCCCCATTTCTCCCTAAACTTGCCAAGCCCTTCCCCCTCCCCATCAACTATGTGCTGGCACTGTTCTAAGCATTCTCTCTGCACCAACTAATTCCACACTCACAGTGATCCTATGAGGTGGGCTGCTGCTGTCTCCATTTTACGAATGAGGAATCTAAGACACAGAGCAATTAAATAGCTCATCCAGGGCAGCTGCCAACTGAACTTTTTGAGTTTCCAACCTAGACAATTCTAGATCCAGAGCCCATGCCCATCATACCATAGTAATATTTTTTTCCCATATTTTTTTCTGTTTTTCCCCTTTCCACCTGCTCCATCCAGCAACCTCCGATTTATTCTTCAAGATTCAACTCAAAAGGGCTGGGGATGTGGCTCAAGCGGTAGCGCGCTGGCCTAGCGTGCGTGAGACCCGGGTTCAATCCTCAGCACCACATACCAACAAAGATGTTGTGTCCGCCGAGAACTAAAAAATAAATATTAAAAATTCTCTCTCTCTCTTTCTCTCTCCCCTCTCTCACTCTCTCTTTAAAAAAAAAAAAAAAAAAAAAAAAGATGCAACTCAAAAGTTGCTTTATCTGTGAAAACGTCCTCAGCTGCCAGATAGGTCATTGCCCCCCCCCACACACACACACACACACACACTTGTGCTTATTATTCACTGATTACTATTTATTTATTAGGCAACATACAGTGTGTGAGCTCCAGGCATCGTTATACAGTATTAGTAAAATGAATTTTTGCCCAGCACCAGAGGAGCCAAGATGAAGGAAATATCATTTCTTCCCCCAAAGCCTCCACAGTCCATCAATCAAAAATTTAAAAGACAATATAAAGTATGGACAAGGATGTAAAGCAGGGCTGGGGATGTGGCTCAAGCGGTAGCGCGCTCGCCTGGCATGCGTGCGGCCCGGGTTCGATCCTCAGCACCACATACAAACAAAGATGTAGACATAAAATTTGATTAACCATTAGACTTTAAGGCGCTAAGACAAGGTAAACAAAAATTGTAAAATGCCATGGTAGAATAAAAATTAGAAAGCTGTAGTGAAGAGAAGAATTAGGAGGAAAGATGATACAGCGAGTCATAGGAGTATTGAGTTTGACATAATAAAAGAACACCCAACTGGAAATATCTAATAGAAAAAACAGAGAAGCCAGGCGTAGTGGTGCACACCTGTAATCCCAGAAATTCAGGAGGCTGAGGCAGGGGGATCACAAGTTCAAGGCCAGTCTCAGCAATTTAGCAAGACCCTCAGCAATTTAGTTACCTATCTCAAAATAAAAAGGGCAGGGGATATAGATCAGTCAAAGCTACATCTGTTCGATCCAAAAAAAAAAAAAAAAAAAGGAAATGTAAAAACCAGAGATACAAATGGACAACTGCTTACAAATTGTGACAAGATCTATAGATATAAAGCACGGGAAACAGAATAATCTTTATTTCTTGAAAATTCACTATCACTACAAAAATCCTAACCAACTGATAAACACTCAACATTTCTAAAATCACTTTACAATGACCAAAACTTTAGAAATCCAAAACTAAATATGATACATTGAGATGTGAATTATCTCAACCCAAGAACCACACAGAGGTCCTGTCCAGAAGTCACATGCAAAAAAGACTCATGCCGTGCTCAGAAAGGAAGCATGCAAAGCATTGTGTCACCTGAAATGTGCAAGTACAGCAGTAAGGTGGCACGACTAAGCACACAGAGGTCTCCAGCAGAATCATCCCAAGTCGAAAAGAGGGTAGGTTCTATTTGGCTCAACCTCTAAGATGAACACTCCGGATTTCTCAAAGAGAACTGAAAATACTTCCCTAATTCCGAAACAGTACTGACTTTAATGACCATCTCTTTGAAGGTCTGAGTCACCAATTTGTGGTCACTTGCAGAGGTTTCGAAGATAATGATTTTTTAAAGGTAACTGAGCTTGTGGCGCCTGTATGTCAACATATCATCCACATTCATCCCTGGAATCAACAATGACAGATGGCACTGAACCACCAGTGAGTTGTGACATTTGAGAAAAATAATTAAGAAGGAGCTGAAGCTTGATGGATTAGTATAATGAATTTTTTCCCAAGGCAACAGTGTGGAAAATATTTATAAAAGGCGAGGCCAAATGTAGAATAACTAATCCACTATTCTTGTCCTGCCAATTGTTTTGTTTTGCTTATAGGCTGGATTCAATTTCAGAAAGCACATTAATTTCCAAATATAAATGTTTTCTATTTGAGCCAAAAGACATCTACAACTCTACTCAACTTTTTTTTCCCCCTGAATGGGCTAGTGATATAAAAAGCCAAAGAGAAACAGAAGTCCAACAAGGGGCCAAAAAATTACAAGGAAATAAAAAATGTTCACAAATTTCAGAACACATTGTTTCACCAAAGAGCATGGTATTCCCAGACTCCAATCTGAGGGAAATTACACGATCATAAAATGAATTGTGCCCTCTCTGATCTTACTATCAGATTATTTCTCATAGATAACTCAAAACTTATTGATTGCTAACTGTAAAGTTACAGTAAAAAGGTAATATAGCTATCCCGGGTATTATACAGAATGATAGAGATGAAAAATGGAGGATTCTGTTTTACTCAGTCTTTGAGATGAACACTGAAGGGCAGGGTGTAGCTCAGTGGAAAGCACTTGCCTAGCACGCGGAGGCCCTGGGTTCCATCCCAGCACCACTCAAGAAAATAAAAAGGGCGGGGTGCAGGGGAGGACCTTGATAAGTGTTAACAGAGGACTTATCAAGAAGAACTAAAAATATCCCTCTAATTTTCAGACAGTGCTGACTTCGAAGACCATTTCTCAGGGCATGTGTTGTGGCTACTTTGGGAGGTTCCAAAGAATGGTTTTTAAGAGTAAAAAACTGCAGACCACAGCATTTTTTTCCAAAGGCTCAAAACTATTTACAGAAGTAGAAGTATTATATTCATGGAAATGATATGGATCTATAGAGGTAATTAAGTTGCCTTAAGCTGAATAATTACTGGTTATACCGTATTAATGTCTTTAATCTGAACATGGTCTCACACCCAAAAGGAAAAGATTGTCATTCCATCCTAAATATACAACGGTAATCCTTAAGTGAGCAACTCCTCTCCTCCTTATGCAATTAGGAAACCAAAGCAAAATTGAAACTTGCCATGAACATTTCCAGAACTCAAAGTTGGGGTTTTGGAGGGGGGTGTTGTTTGTTTCTTTGTTTTGTTTTTGTTTCTTGCTTCTGTTGTTTTTGTTTTGTTTGCTTGGTTGGTTGGTTTTTGTTTTGGTGCTGGGGATTGAATTCAAGGTCTCATGCGTGCTAAGCCTACACTCTACCTCTGAGTCAATCCCGCCCCCATCCTTCAAAACATATTTTTAAGAGCCATTTAACAACAATCAATTCCTTTTGAAGATATGACAATAAGTCAATAAAAGATTGTCTAATGTTCACTCATTTGTTCAAAAGCATTTAACTAAGCTTGTGTTTAACTAAGCTGAAGGGTTGATAGGAAGAAGGAATTGAGGAAGTTTCCAAAGAAATATAAGACATGAACAATTTGACCTCAAAATGTAAGAACTCAGAACAGTAGATGGAATTAATAAAAAATATGGAAGGGTGTTATTGCTCCTATCCGACTGTGACTTTGTATACCTTCTGGGTAATTCATATAAATAGAAGTCTGTAAGATGGGACGTTAGTGCCTGGCTTCTCTCACCAGTGTAAGGTTTTAACTGGTGTAGTGCCATATCATAACCTGTGCAAGGACTCCATTCCCTATTGTGACTGGGTCATCTTTCATTGTACCTACCAAGCACAAATTTGTCCTTTCGCCCTTTAATAGAAACTTGGGTTGTTTCTACTTCTTGGCCATTATGAATTGTGTTGCTATCCCAAAAGCAAATAGGTGACTTCCAGGGGACTAGGACACAGGGGAATGGGAGAGCGGCTGATTAATGGGTATAGATTCTTCTGGAGTGATGAAAATAGTTTGAAACTAGATAGCAGTTTTGGTTACAAAACATTGTAAATGTGTTAAGTGCAATGGACTATAAATTTTACAACAGTTGATTTTATATGAATGTCACCTCAATTAATTTTTTTTAATTTTATTTCAAGGCAAACCCTCTTGCACCTGTGTTCTGTGTGTTAAGTGATGATAAGGATTCAATTTGTCTGGACGGCAGCCTCCTTGAGTGATAACTGCCATGTTTGCCTCTGAGGACCCCAGATCTGTTTTCCCTGCAAAGTTTCCCAGTTCGCACTAAACCACTAGAGTGCTATGCAGAGCTTTCCCATTGGACCCTGGTGACAGTCATACCAGAAATGCACCTGCGGTTTTTGATATTAACTTGAGATTAACCAGGTGCACTCTGGCTCGGATGAAGTCACTTTTGTTCTGGCCATTATATAAGCCCACTTCCATTGACCCAAGTTGTAGGCATCCACCTGTTTTGCTGCTGCCTGAGACATGTGTCTGTTCATAAAACCCCAATAAACTGCATTCTGTACAACCCTGCATCTGTCTGCCTCTTTCTTTTAGTCTCATTGCCACTGGAAGAGGTCTGAGGAGTCTCAGAGAGGGGGACCTCAACTAAGGAGAAGTAGAGTCCTTGATAAATGTGATGGAAATGAATTCCTGCACACCTCAGAGACACAAAGATATATTTAGGAAAACAGATACACACTCAAGGGAGAACGGGGGTCATTTCAAGAGTGAGAGATGCTTTTAGAGTCTTAGACTCTTCTTTTAAAGGAAATTTGGTGAGGGATGGGCATGAAAAGGTATGCAGGAATGACCTCAGTCTGGTGACCCCAAGGCAGTTTATGATGCTCTGGTCATACCGGGATCCTTCTGATGTATTGTCTTCTTTGACTAATCAGTAGATATGCTGGACAGTCCTCTGAACTACAGGTTTCTTTAAATGCCCTCTCTTTGCTTAATCTATTTATTGCATGATAAATTAACAGTGCACAAAGTGATTTTCAAAAAATGAGTGTATTTATGGTCATTTTAAGATTTGCAGATTTCCCAGAAATTTGGGGATCACAGACCTAAGAGAAGAACTAACTTGGGGAATGACAGGCCGGGAAAGGTTTGTACAACTTCAGATTAAAATTGTATTTTCTTGTCCTTTTATTTCATCTTCTACTTTTTATTTCTTCTATCCTCTTTCATCATGGCATGGGACTGGATTTTTCCTGAACAACTATAAATGGGGCAGGTTACATATATTAAGTAAATCATCTATAACGTGTATACATGCACTATCCTTTGTGACTGAAATTGGAATACTACTTCCTCCGTGAAACCCATTAGGAAATATTATTTTAAGTGATTTTCTTCCAATCCAGAAATCCTCTCTACACAGATATAGAGAAAAAAGAAAAAAAAAACACTTAGTATCAATTAAGTAAATAATTAAATTTAGCTCACTAAATACATGTCCTCAAGATAAACAATGGATGCAGTGGTGCATGATTGTAGCTCCAGCTATTCAGGAGGCTGAGGCAGGGGCATCAGAGCTTAGAGAGACCCTTTCTCAAAATAAAAAATAAAAATGGCTGGGGATGTGGCTCAGAGGATGAGCGCTCCCCAGTTCAATCCCCAGTACCTCAGTGGGAATGAGGGGGTGGGGCAAGCAATGACTGGTTCTGCACTGAGATGACATGACAGCACCATTTATGCCCTAACTGTACTGGGCAATTAGGGTGGCCATCCATGTTAGTTAATAGGCTTTATATGAAAAAAGAATTTCTCCTATCTTTACATCAGGAGGTCATTTTGCAGCAAAGTGTTCACCAAAGTTAGGCTCCTACCGTCCTGCAGAATGGGGGAAGATAGAGGTGTTCATTTTCTTGGACATTTACATCCCAAAGAGATGGTCCCAGGTGCTTGAGAAAGGCCTTTCTTGGTGATGAAACTGGCAAAATGCTTTTTCAACTTTTACAAAGACTCACATTTCAAAGAGATAGAGAAAGAATTTGCCATTACATGTTTTCTAAAAGACATACTTCAAGGGAAGGAAATGGAGGGGCGTTCCTTCCTTATTTTTAACATCAAGAATTAAGCCTCTTGATTTTCGTTTGTGTTTGCTCCTATCAGCCTCCTTTGAACCCCTACAAAGGAGGGCTGGGGGTGTTGCTCAGTGGTAGTGCATGTGTTTAGCATACTAGAGGCCCTGCGTATACACACACACACACACACACACACAAGTACTTATTCCCTTTTCAGAAAAGCTTTCTTGTGGCACTTTGCACTTTCTCCCTTGAATTGGAGCAATTTATCTGGCCCTTTCTCCATCTCTTAGCACACTGCCCAGAGCCAACCCTCAGAAAAGGCCTTTAACAGAGGTCATTGTGGCAATGAAAATCTCATGTTACCATTGGGAGAACTCTATAAAGGATACATAGGGTTTCTCTATATTATTTCTTACAACTGAATCTACAATTATCTCAAAATAAAAAGTTTAATTAAAATGAGAAAGACCTATGAATGAATAAAAACATGTATTATAAACCATTGAATAATCACTAGCATTATAAAGAGAAATACAGTTCTGACTGAGGAAAAGGAAATCCACAGCTATGTTCAGGGATAGAGTTGGGTTATATTTAAGGGTAAGTGTTGGGGAATTACTACCAGAATGCTAAAACTCTGTGAAAGTCTGTAAGAAAACATGAGTAGAATTTTTTTTAACAAAATAAAAATTTTTAAAAGAAAGAGAAAAAGAAGTCAACAAAGGGAAAATTCAAGAATGCAAAATCTACATGCAAGGCCCTAAACTGTCTGGAATAAACTAAACTTGGGGGATTACTAATGCCACTGTGTGTAGGACACTTAACTGAAGACAGAAGCCAATGTCATAATGCAAAAAGCAGGTTTAGAAAAGTCCATATCTCAAAGTCAGGAAGACCTGAGGGACATCTGTCAAATTGGTGAAGGTCAGGCACTTAGTGCAATTATAGAGCCCAAGACCCTTCACCTGCTGCTTGGAAAGGGCCCAGTGAATCAAGGACAAGTTACTAAGGCAAGAAAAAAAAATTTTTTTTGAGCAAAACTGTACTAGCGTCCTGAAAGACTGCCTTAACTCAGCACAAGTTTTAAGCTCCTTTTATCTTTAGGGAAGGGGGGAGAAGAAGTGAGGTTTAGGTTAGGAAATGATTGATTGTAAATTTCCAGTCACCTCACCAGTGGTCTGGAAGAGGATGTTGCAAAACTTGGTGGTTAGTAGTCTGTTGATCCTGATGCCCCTATAAATCTTGAAAACATCTCAGTTATTCTTATCTTGGCAAAGTTAGTAGGAGACTAATAACATAGTGCTTAGCTGTATGACCTCCAAAATTAGTAACTCTTTTCTTTCCATCTTTCCTTTCCTCTCTCTCTCTCTCTCCCACTCTTTTTCTGTACTGGGAATTGAATCCAAACCCAGAGCTTTGCATATGCCAGGAAAGTATATACATACCAGTGTGTGTATATATACGTATGTGTATGTATGTGTGTGTATATATATACACACACACACACACACACACACACACACACTGGTATGTATTTACCTCCAGCCTCCAAACTTGTGATTCTTCCCATATTTTTTATTGGTGCATTATAGTTGTACATAATGGTGGAATTCATGGTTACAGGTTTGTACATGCACACAATATAACAATAAAACTTGGCCAAGGTCGTTTCCCAGCACTTATCCCCTCTCTCCCCATTTCCCATTCCCTGGTCTCTTTCTTCTATTGATCTCCCATGATTTTTCATGAGATCCCCATCCTGACCCATCTCCTCCCCTCACCACCACCTTTCTTTTCCTTTTTCCTCTTTAACTCCCACATATGAGGGGGGAAAAAATGAGACTCTTCACTTTCTGAGTTTGGCTTATTTTGCTTAACATAATGTTCTCAAGTTCCATCCATTTTCCTGCAAATGACATATTTTCATTCTTCTTTATGGGTGAATAAAACTCCATTATGTATATATACCACATTTTCTTTATTCATTCATCCATTGACAGACATCTGGGCTGGTTCCATAGTTCGGCTATTGTGAATTGTGTTGCCATAAACATGGGTATGTATATATCACTATAGTATGGTGACATAAATTCTTTTGAATAGATACCAAGGACTGGTAGTTACAGCTTGGTTATAGGGTGGTCCCATGCCTAGTCTTTTAAGGAACCTCCATACTGATTTCCATATTAAACTTGGGGGATTTCTTCTATAACCCCCCAATTTCTTTGATTCATTGATTAAAACTGTATTATTTAATCTGCATGAATTTCTATATATTTTTAAATTAATTTCTATAATTTTTAGTATTGATTTCAAATTTCATCCCAGTATAATTGGATAAGATGAAAGAAATTATATTGATTTTTTTTTTGTATTTGCCAAGAGTTGCTTTATGACCTAAATATGGTCTTTTTTGGAGAAGATTCCATGAACAATTGAGAAGAAACCATACCAGTTGTTGTTGAATGAAATATCCTGTAGATATCTGTTAAATCCATTTGATTTACAATATTTTTTAGGTCTGAAGAGTCTTTAGGGAGTTTACTTCTGAATGATCTAACTATTGGTGAGAGAGGTGTGTTGAAATCACCCAGTATTATTGTACTGGGGATCTATCTGAGTCTTTAGTTCAAATAGTGTCCATATTATGTAATCAGGGCCATCAACATCTGAGGTGTGAATATTTACTATCATTATGTCTTCTTGTTGAATTGTTCCCTTGGCCAATATGAAGTGACCTTCTTTGTGTCTTCTGATTAATTTTGGCTTGAAGTCTGTTTTGTCAAAAATAGCTACTTCTGCTTTGGGGTGGGAGGCTCCATTTGCATAGTTATCAGTTTCCATCTTATCACTTTCAGCCTGTGACTGTCTTTGCCTATAAGGTGAGTCTCTTGCAAGCAACACATAGTTGGGTCTTGCTTTTTAATCCATTCTGTCAGCCTATGTCTTTTAGTTGAAGAGTTGAGATTATTTACATTCAATTTGCTATAGAGAGATGTTTATTAATTCCATTGTGTGTCACGTTCCTCACGACTAAAACACTCAGGGTCACTCCAGGGGAACTGGGCTGCAGGAAATAACCACACAAGAGACAGAAATCCTTTTTCTTTCGGGTCCTGTGACTGCAGGAAATAACCACACAAGAGACAGAAATCCTTTTTCTTTCGGGTCCTGTGACAGCTTCTCTGACATTAAGGGTCGAGAGAGAGAGAGAGAGAGAGAGAGAGAGAGAGAGAGAGAGAGAGAGAGAGACCCTTTTATTGAGGAGAAGCCATTCAAATGAGGTAAGGGGTCAGGTTTCAGGGGGCTGAGTCTAGCTTCATGATGTCTGTTGTTAGCAGGTTGACTGACATCTAGGAAGGCCACACCCAAAGGCAGAGCAAGAGAAAGGGACACACAAAGGACATTTCCATGGAACATTCGATCCCAAACAGGGCAAAGGGGTAATATCACAAAGGAACTGGTGAGCGTAGCTCGATTCATAGACAACACGCCTACATCTGAAGACACGTCCTCAAACTTCTAGGACTGGGGCAATATCCAAGTCACTACGAGATGTAGTGACCATCAAAGCTTCTCCACTCAGGGAAGGATGATGCAAATCATTCAGAGTGGCCACCTCTCACAATTGCGATTGACTTATCATGTTTAATTTGGTCCTGTTTCTCATTGGCTTAGCTACTCTTCAAATGAGAATTATCCATTTATGAACTTGGTGGTTTGTTTTTTTATTTCTTCTGTGTGAAGTATTTCTTTAAGAATGTTCTCTAGTGCCGGCCTAGTAGTCATGAATTCTTTTACCTTCTGCTTATCTTGGAAGATTTTTATTTCTTCTTCAATTCTGAAGGAAAGCTTTGCTGGATATAGCAAACTTTGTTGATATCTATTTTTATTTCAGGGCTTGGAACACATCATCCCAGTCCTCTAGCTTTTAGAGTTTGTGCTCTGAGAAATCATAACAAATATTGTCCTACTGTCCCAGCAAACACCTACTGTGTGGCCTAGGGTGTGCCTAGCCGAATATGAATGAAACAGGCTCAGAGAAGATTGTATCCAGGAGGATTCAAGTCTGGAAAAATGAAGGGGGAATCCAGTTTGCTTTCCCTTTGATTTTGGAGGCTCACATGACCAACTGAAGAGGGTCAAGAAGCTGAACAGGCAGGAGAGAATACACTTGGGGACTAAGCTTTGGAAGGCTGTATTCATGGGCAGCAGAGTGTGTGAGGCCTGTGAAGGGTTGGTTCCAATGTCCCATGAATTGAAGTCTTAAGAGGCTCCCGAGATCCAGACTCCCAGCAGAGATCAGCATCCACCTGGCCATACTCCTGGAGTGGATTGATCTATCTCTCTGGAGCAAATAACATCCAACAAAGTCCCTGCGGGCTGATTAGAAATAAGCCATAGCATGGCCCCCTCAAGGTGACTCCTGCCCAGCTCTCCGTTTGCCAATGAGAAACACAACACTATTCAATCACCAGTTCACTACGCAGCCTCTGGATCAACTGAGTTCAGGCTGATTTTTGGATCTACAGATTTTTTCATGCCAAATTTCCATTGTGTTTCTCTCTGGTTTTATTATTCCTCCCCTCCACAGTGAACCAGTACCACTGTTGCTGTGCCACGGGCTTGGCTCCGGTGTACTCTTTCTTGTTCTTGTTTCAATGAGCCATCATTTCTGAATCTCTAAGGGTCTCTGTCTGATATTGAGTTCCAGGGAACTCTTTTTCATCAGTCTCACTAAGAAGCAGTATTCACACTGCTTGAATCCTGAGCCGTGGATCCACTGGAGACACAGCCTTCCCCTCAAAATTTGCGATCTTTAAAGGCAACTAAAAACATGTAACTAAAAGCAAGTGAAGCTAGAGGGTTGATTTAGGTTTTCCTTGGTTTCAGAACCCAACAAAGATCTCTCTTCCAGGGACCAGAAGGGAAAAGTAAATTTTGTAGTGCAAGTGGGCCTAGGGGATGGGTGCACAGTTGTAGCCTGCAAACTAGAATTTCGAAGGCAGGGACTTAAGCAAGGCAGTTCCAGATGAAATGATAGGTAGTGGTAATGAGCAGTGAAATGCATGGCAAGGTCACAGGTTTCCTTTAAGTTATTCTTAAAGTTTTCTTTAAGTTTCTGCCAAGACAGATGAACAGATAACTTGTAGCAGATAACCTGTACAAAAACATTGGCACAGAAACCTTGAGAAAAAACAAAAGTAAAAGGAGCTAATGGGGGGAGGGGTAGGGGGGAATACACAAGAAAGGAGGATGTATGGGACTAACTCTTGAAAGAATCCATAAAGGTCAAGATAAAGCTAGGAAGTATGGCCATAGGTTCCTCCATATACCTTGGAAGGGAGGTTTCTTTAGTATTTCAGGCACACTAAGGTCACTTCTGAAACATCACTGACCCCATTACCCACATTAACTTAGGATTGACTTGAAGATGAAGCCTCCTACCCCCAAATAGGATGGCCACCATGACAAATCCAGAAAGGAGCAACTAATGTCAAAAACTCTACTGCATGAGGGCTCGCCTAGTATACATGAGGCACGGGGTTCGATTCTCAGCACCATAAAAATAAAATAAAGATATTGTGTCGGGCTGGGGATGTGGCTCAAGCGGTAGCGCGCTCACCTGGTGTGCGTGCAGCCCGGGTTCGATCCTCAGCACCACATACAAACAAAGATGTTGTGTCCGCCGAGAACTGAAAAATAAATATGAAAAAAAAAGATATTGTGTCCACCTAAAACCATATATATATATATATATATATATAAAATTATTTAATTATACTTTATATATATATATTAATTAATTAATATTTATATATAATATATTTTAAAATATATATAAATATATTTTTTAAACTCTACCTCTCAATGTAAAGGAAGAGTTGAACTCCTGATTGGTGAAGGTTGCTGAAGAAGGACTCCAATTCTCCAGACAACCACAAAACAGCAATAAATTTGGAAAGGGCACTGTCCCCTTTGTGCTCAAAACAGCCCACTCTCTCCCTTGAGAGTGCTCTCTGCTTGAGCCTTTCTCTGCTTTCATCCCACTTGGATTCTACTTTACCTTCACTTACGATAAAGTTCTCTTGCATGGCTTTTGCTTTCAATTTTTTCATTGGAACACAAGAACCAAAGTTCCGAGCTTCAGCTCCTCGCTCTCCTGTGACGAAACAGAATGAAGAAGTGCAAATTGAATTCTGAATCGTTCTGTTAGATGTTCATAATCTGCAAAGTTAATGAAACAACATGAATTATATTTTTTTTTCAGTACTGGTGGCTGAACCCAGGGCCTCATGCATGCTAATAAACTGTATTTGTAATACAAAGAAACCCTATATAATTGGCTTCCTAAAATGACCTTGCTCTCTAAGCATTTGCATGTGTTGGACTATAGTTCACAAGGTAAGAAGAGGAAGCACCATAGAAGATGCCAGAGGAAATAAGACCTGAAGGCAAAATCCTTGACTGGAGAAATTGCCCTGTTTTTTAACCCTTGAGTTACAGCAGTGAAAATGAGTCCAGTGTCTGCCAGGAATAAGACTTTGTATGTCATATGACATAGTCACTCCATACAAAATGCACATGCAGGATAAATGCACATGTAAGCATTTCTCATACACACTGAAAGCCTGCTGAAAAATCCTGACCCATACATTCCATCACACAGCTCTTTATCAAATTACCTTCTTAACTGATACATGAAACACAAGATTAACCTGTATCGTGCAGAGGCATGCTCCTGTGAATAGAAAAATGAATGGCATAACAAAGAGGGATCGAGTCAGTAAAGGCCTATTGTTTATAGCAATGTTTTTTATATTTAAAAAATGCTTTTCTGCTGACTATATATCTATAATCCTATTAAAATGTATGCTTGATTAAAAAGAGATATCTTAAGCTGCTAAAGAAATTATACTTCATAAATGAAACAATACCCAAGCTCTATAAGATTATCACCCAAAATTAAAAGATCAGTTGGGTACAATCTGCCCATCTAAAAAAAAGAGATTCATAATTGCAACTGCCTGGAGGGAAATGCCACTTAGTATAAAGTTGGATTGCCATCCATTCTATCTATTATGCTTTTCAGAATAAAAAAAACAAAACACGATATTTATGTGGAGCAAAGACAAAACATTAACTGAATTATGATTTGTCATCCATAGATACAAGATTAGATAATATGAAGGGTGCAATTTATGTGCCCAAATTATTACATAAGAATAAATTAATCCATTACTTTCCTTTCAATATTTTCCCTTTATAAAAAAAAATCCCTTCTGGCAGGTGACATGTTTACATTCAAATGGACTAGAAGAGATGCTGTTTTCCTAGAAAATTTCATGCCAAATTCCCATCATATCACCCAGTTAAAAAGTCAGCAAGATGGAGGTGGGTGCATGTCTGATTTGCTGGGATTTATAAACACTAAAATCTTGAGGAATTTAGTATTATTTTAAGCTACTTATCCATCTCTTGATAATTTGCTTCCTTCACCTGCTTCAAGTAAATAGGAACTAGAGAAGATACAATCCAGTTGCACCTATGAAGGTCGTCTCCATGCAATTGAGAGAGGAAGAGGGATGAGGGGAAAAATCAAAACAAGTACTTAAAAGTGAAAAAAAAGTTGATCGATCTTTTGGTACAAGCTAAATGATGAAACTAACAATAGCTGTTTGACTCAATCAAAATAATGCAATTATAGATGAAATGCTCAGAACTTCATATCATTAATTTGCAAGCTTCATGTTGCAGATTTTTTTAAAAAAAAAACATATTTTCACACCCCTTCGAACAGATTTAAGTGATGTCCAGATCAGCTACCATTTCCTGAGTAATTTTTTCACTACATGCTCATTGTCTCTGGGGAAGGTAAAACAAGTCAAATGGTTTCCCAGATCTTGATCTTCAAGTGGGGGGAACTCAGGAACCGGTTAAGTGTTCAGAAGAAATGTTTCTCTCACACGTATTCATCTCTGCTTTTTCTGTGCCAGGCACAGAGCCAGACAGTGGCGGCACAATAGTGAACAAGACAGACAGGTTGTGTGGCGTAGGTGCTAGTGACGAGAGCAGGATTCTCCATCTCACCCTCAAGAAAAGAACAGCTTCCCATAGCCTGAAGATTGCTGAGACCACGCAGAGGTGGGGCCCAAGAGACAAGAGCCCTGGGCCCGCTTCTGAGTCATTGTCCCCACAAAGCAGCAAAACTGAAGCAAGTTCAGAAAAATGATCATTTAGGAGAACTGTGCCCTGCTTCCTGTATTGTAACCCCAGGAAAGGGACAAGAGCCAAATAGGTGATGACTGCACTGTGTGTCAGACAGATAGAGCCAAAAACAATCTACCTGCTGTTTCCATGCCACCAGGTTACAGAGCATCTAGTACATCTAGGAGGTACTAGAGAGGGCAGCTGGATATTATAGAGACAGATACAAAGTAAAAATAAGAGGCTTAGTTTCTCCCACTGAAAATAAAAGAGACTTCTTCTTTTCTTCTTCTTTAATCATGTATTTTATTTTTTCAAATAAATTTTGTATATTTGAGGGGTTTGTTTTTGCTTTGCTTTGCTTTTTGGGAACAAGGATGGAACCCAGGGGAGCTTAACAACTGAGCCACATCCTCAGCCCATTTTTTTTTATATTTTATTTTGAGACAGGGTCTTGCTGAATTGCTTAGGTCCTTGCTAATTTGCTGAGGCTGGCTTTGAATTTGTAATCCTCCTGCCTCAATCTCCCGAGCCTCTGGGATTACAGATGTGCACCACCCATGCCCAGCTATTTGAGGTTTAAAACATGATGTTCTGGGATACATGTAGATAATGAAGGGTTACTATAGTGAAGCAAATTAGCTTGTCTATCATCTCACATAGTTACTTCCTTTAGTGACAAGAGCATATAAAATCAATTTACTTAATGAAAATCCCGGGCTGGGGATGTGGCTCAAGCGGTAGCGCACTCAACTGGCATGCGTGCGGCCCGAGTTCGATCCTCAGCACCACATACCAACAAAGATGTTGTGTCCGCCGAGAACTAAAAAATAAATATTAAAAATTCTCTCTCTCTCTCTCTCTCCCCCCCCCCACTCTCTCATTTAAAAAAAAAATGAAAATCCCAACTATCAACCAGAGTCCTCATGTCATACATTACATCTCTAGACTTGTGCATCTCTGCTACTTTGTATCTTGTGACTTTCATCTCTCTAATTTCTTCTTCTCACCCTCACCCTCACTCAGGTAGCCATTATTTTATTCTCTAAGTCTGTATATTTAACATTTGGGGTTTGTAAAAGGATTCCACATATAAGTAAAATCATGCAATATTTTCTTTGCTTCCAGCTAATTTCACTTAGCATAATGTCCTCCAGGTCCATCCCTGTTGCAGCAAATGGCAGGATCTGCTTTTTAAGATGAAGTAATATTCCATTGCATATACATACTACCTTTTCTTTAGCCATTCATCCATTGATGGACGTGTTGGTTGTTTCAATATTTTTTACTATTTTCAGTACAATGCTGCAATGAATGTGGGAGTGCAGATGTCTTTAAATAGTGGTAATTCCATCTCTTTGGGGTATATACACAGAAGAGGGATTGCTGGGTCATATGGCAGTTCTATTTATAATTTCTATTGGAATCTCTATATTGTTCTCCATAATGTATGTACCAGACTAATTTCCAACCAACAGTGTTCCTGGCTTCCCTTTTATCCACCCTTGTCAACATTTGTTATCTCCTATCTTTGTGATTATCATCATCCTAAAGCGTTTGAGTGGTAACCCCTGATGGTTTTAATTTGCATTTCCCTGATGATTAATAATGTCAGGCACTTTCTTTTATACCTGTTAGCTATTTTAATGTCTTCTTTGAAGAAATGGTCTAGTCCTTTTCTCATTTCTCACACAGATTATTTGTCTTTCTGCTACTGAGTCGTAAGAGTTCTTTACAGCCAGACATGGTGGCACACACCTGTAATCCCAGCATCTCAGGAGGCTGAGGCAGGAGATCACAAGTTGGAGGCCAGCCTCAGCAATTTACTGAGGCCTTAAGCAACTTGGTAAGACATTGTCTCAAAAAAAAAAAAAAAAAAAAAAAAAAGACTGGGGATGTAGTTCAGTGGTTAAGGGCCTTTGGGTTCATTCCCAATACCAAATAAAAGAGTTATTTACAAATTTTGGATATTTACCCCCCATCAGATTTGTGGTTTACAACTTTTTTCCCCCCAGTCCTAAGGTTGCCTTTTCAGTTTTGCTGATTGTTTCTTTTTCAGAAGCTTTTTAGTTTAATGTAGCAGTACTGCTTATTAATTTTTGCTTGTGTAGACTGGACCCCTAACCCATTTCCTCTGGAGAAAGAATGAGAGAAAAATGAAAGGGAATAAACTTAAACATGTGTAACAGTGCTTCCCAAATATGCAGTGTTTTAGACTGGCTGGCGGACATATTTTTTACTATCTGCTTTTGTTTTTACAATTCTGTTGCCCAGGCCACATCCTGAGCTCATGAAGTCAGAATATCTGGAAAAGAGATGCACTCACTCATCACTATTTTTTAAAGTTCTTCAAGGGATTTCAGTGTGCAGACACAGAGACATCCTGTGGCTGTCCCTAGAAAGAAGTCTTCAACCACAGCATGTTAGCAGTTGTGAGGTCTGTTATCACTAACTTTCCTATGAATAAGGTACACTTTTAATAACTAGAAATAACCTGTTCCTATTAATGAAGTAATTTTTAAAACTACAGTGAATGGGGGCTGGGGATGTGGCTCAAGCGGTAGCGCGCTCGCCTGGCATGCGTGCGGCCCGGGTTCGATCCTCAGCACCACATACCAACAAAGATGTTGTGTCCGCCGAGAACTAAAAAATAAAAATATTAAAAATTCTCTCTCTCTCTCTCTCTCTCTCTCTCTCTCTCTCCCTCTCTTTCTCACTCTCTCTCCTCTCTCACTCTCTCTTTAAAAAAAAAAAAAAAACTACAGTGAATGGGGCTGGGGATATAGCTCAATTGATAGAGTGCTTGCCTCACATGCACAAGGCCCTGGGTTCAATCCCCAGCACCACAAAAAATAAATAAATAAAAATAAAAAACAAATCCTACTCATTAAAAAAAAAAAAGAAACTGCAGTGAAGTTATAATCATCTATAAGATTGACACCCTTGAATTCTGATATGGTATCTGAGGCATAAGAGAATAGGATGTAACTATGGCTAATACACAAAGAATTCCATGAGCCCCCCAATTTTGCATGGACCATAGTCTTGAAGAAATATTATTACTGATTTTTTAAATAAAAAGTAGGATATTTTTGTTTTGTTTCGTTTGCAGTACTAGTGGTTGGATCCAGGCCCTTTAACATCCTAGGCAAACACTCTACCACTGAGCTACATCCTCAACCCTTCTTTTATTTTTTGATTGATTAATTCATTGATTGATCTGACTAAGTCACCCAGGCTGGTCTCTAATTGTCATTCTCCTGCCTTAGCCTCCTATGTGGCTAGGATTGCAGGCATGTGCCACCTGGGTAGGACCAGTTTTTTTGAAAAGCAGTGTAGCAGTATTTTTCCTTGAAAAGGGTATTCAAGATCTTTCCGGGTGTGGTGGCACACATCTATAATCCCAGAGGCTCAGGAGGCTGAAGCGGGAGGATCACCAGTTCAAAGTCAGCCCCAGCAAAAGCGAGGCACCAAGCAACTCAGTGAGTCCCTGTCCTCTAAACAAAATACAAAATTGGGCTGGGGATGTGGTTCAGTGGTCAAGTGCCTCTGAGTTCAATCCCTGGTACTCCTCAAAAAAATTTTTAAATAAAAATGTAAAATCTCATTAATGTTTTATTTTGATTACTATATTTTAGACATATGGTGTTAAAATAAAATGTTAAGTTAGCTTCACTGTTTCTTTTTACATCTTTTGATATGCTTATTCAAAATTTTAAATCACTTCGTGGTTTGCATTTATGGTCCATGCTGTATTTGTAATAGCACTTTGTGGGGTTCATAGGAAATACCTAAGAAATCTGTTCAAAATGAAGATTGCCAGGACAGGGCTCCGAAGAATCTACTTTAGTTCTCTGTTTGAGGCAGAGGTTAACAGAAGCTCATATAAAGCAACAGGAAGCATTTAATTTATTGTTCCTGAATTTAATGTAAGAGTTTAATTCATCACGTTCTTCTTTCTCCTCCGCTTCCAATGCCTCATTCTGTTCATATGTCTCAGTATTGATCACTAAGAAAGGGAATCGGTTTGGCCTGGGTGGTCATCCGTGGCCCCTCTTTCATCAGAGCTTCTTGTGTCAGGCTATCTTATAAGTCTCTGAACAATCTATGGAGTTGTGACTGGCAGGGAGTGTGGAGGAGATGGATCCATCCAGAAATGATCTAGAAACTCTCCCTTCCACAGGAGTTGGGGGTGAGCCATCTTGGCTTAGAAAGGATTGTGGGAATGCCAGGTACAGATTGATCTGGCCAGAAGTGAACTAATTCAGAAATTGTAAAAGCTAGATGTATATGCAAAGGCCCTGTGTGCGCTAGAGCCAAGATCTGTGCTCCATATAAAATTCAGCCAAGCCACCCTACGAGTGACCACAACAGATCCATCCACAAAAAAAAAAAAAAAAAAAAAAAAAAAACACATTTCAGCCACCAGCATGCCAGATGGAACAAGGAATTTAAGTGGGAAGAGAGATACTGCAGAGGCAGATGAAGCAATGAAATACAACCAAGCAATCAAAGTTCCAGCCAGCCTTAGTCTACTCACCTTTACAGGCCACAGAATGTCAGGGATTGTGAAGATTGAGTGGAATCAGAGACCCAAAGTACTCCCTGTTTTGGAAGATCACAAGTGGTGTGTTCTAGGTATGAGTTGTCACTAATTGCATGTTTACTAATGAAGAAGTGATCTCACAGTAAATCGGACCTCAGTGAATTCAGCCTCTCCAGGGACCAAAATGGTTCTATTTCTTCCACCTTGTTCAAACACCGGTCATGTTAAGTTGTGGCTCCCACACTCTATGAGCAGTTACCACTAGCCTTGGCTTCATCTGAAATACGCCTTTCGAGATTTACCTCCATACATCAAAATCTGCTATCAGGTCCGCAGGCCACAGAGAGTTGCACAGTTGAGAGAAATAGCCAATCAGGTTCATATATCTCAGTATTGGCTAATGACAATTGTCAACCTCATCTGATGGTAACTTTTCCCAACCACTGTCAGAATATTTATGATTTACAACATGCATATCCCAACGATCAACCACAGCCTTTCTGTTTAAAGAATCTAAATGGTGAGAAAAACCATAAAAGAAAAAAATTTAGCTATCCTCTATGGGCCCAGATTTTATTTCCATCTTGGGAAAAACAAAACAAAACAAAACAAAACATAATTTTCTGAATGTTATGCCCCATTTCCTTTCCACACAATGAATGAATCCCCCCTTGCCCCCAACACGTGCTCAGGAATGACTGAGGGTCTTTTTAATCCCCTTGCCTTCGTGGAGATTCTGCCATTTCTACAATACCAGTGACAACAGGAACGCACGATGGGCCCCCTGATTGGCAAACATCCGATGAAAAACCACAGGGATTTCCGAGGCTTCAGGAAAAGGAGCTCTGCGTCTTTAAGGCTCCCCGCGCGGGGCGCCTGCTCTCAGCGACGCAGACCGGGCAGGCTCTGCCGCAGCGACTCATCCTATCGATAAGGTTCAGTTAGCCAAGGTGGAGGATGGGAAAAGAATGGAACTGTCCCAGCTCCTCAATGAGATCAGGGCAAACTATGAAAAGCTCCTCACCAGCAATCAGATAGAGACGGTGCTCTCAGCAAGGCTCCAGGTAATGATTTCATACAGACAGGCACCTCCCAGGATAAGGAGACAGTCCATGTCTACCCAATTCCTGTCCCGGCCTCTCTGAGGTACAGTATTTCCTTTTCAATGCAGCATATACTGGGGAAGGAGCCTAGGTTTTACTGCAGTGGGACTGGAATGACAGGGGGAAATACTGTGATTGCACTGTTAAATGACCATTCAACAAATGTGGATGCATGCATTTGATTTTTGTAATGAATGATATGAGGTGGCGGTCATTAATAAATCATGAGGTCAACAAGCCATAAAACGGTGCCCTCTGACCTCCTTGGGATGTTCTTCAGGAAGGATGCATTTCCAATAACCCTTCAGAGAAGAGTATGGAGTTATTTATAGAAATTATTCCAAGGATAGTCTTTCAAAGGAAGGCTTTAGGAGTAAGAGTCGGTGGCGTGAATGCTTTCTGGAGATTGAAATGTTTCTAAAAGGTTTCTATGATCTTTTTAATGAGTTCGGTTTTATATTAGACTGTTATAAAGAGAAATCATCTGAGTTGGGAGTATGGCATTCAGAACCATTGATATAAACTCTGACAATCAAAATTTCCCAAATTTTGCTAAGGGTCATTTAAGGGTATAGATTTTTTTGTTTTGTTTTGCACTATCAGAAATGTTTATTTCCAATATGTTAGCATATTGCATATGGCTTGCAATATGTATTTTAAAGAGAGAGAGAGAGCCGACTTAAAGGCTAAATCCCAATTTTACATACTTACTTTTAAGATAACAATCACCTCTAGCAATTAATTAAGGTCTCAAGTCTTGAAACAAATATTCAAAAATTTGGAGATTTTGTTTCAGGGGTTTGTTTTGGTTTGTTTGATCATATCTGAGTTCAAGTTCTATTTCAAACATCCAATACATCAGAAAGTTTACTTAAGACGGTCACCAAAAGAGAAATAAATATTGCTAGGAAATCACAGGTCTTTATTCCATTAGCAACTCATTTTAGTAATGTAAATTTTACCTCTGGGTAACATTTTCAATCTTCATAAAGAATGATCATTACCTGAGTCTAAGCAAAGTCACTGAGAAACTTGATTTAAGTGTTAAAATAGTTTACTCACCTTTTACAATAAGAAGGCAAAAAAAAAATATATATTAGATGACAACTTCTTAAAATTATAAACCCAATAAGTAATTTGTTTTGCAAGAGTGGAAAAAATATAAGTTTAGTTTGCAAGACTCAATGCTGAAATGAATAAATCTGAATAAAAAAATAAGACTACAATAAGTTTAGTTCAGTGTTTTAATATAAAAGTTCAAAGATTTTATTTCCCAAATTATTCAGGAAAGTCAGATGGAATGAGTTCAAAAAAAGCCTGATTATTTAATTATCACAAAATAATACAAGGTTCTGGGTTCATTCCAGGACAAAAAAAAAAAAAAAAAAAAAAAGAAAAGAAACAAAAATCACAAAATAAAGAAACATAAGCTATTTGGTTACCAATCACTGTATAATAAGCCACCCCAAAAACTCAGTGGATTAAAATAGCCATGGCTTTCTGTGTCATGATACTGTGGAGTGACAAGGCTCAGTTGGGGAATTCTTCTACCACATTCAGTGTTGACTGGGATGCAGTGATCAGAGCACACCTGGCCTGAAACCACCAACATGTCCCCTTTATGTGTTTGTCACTTTGGCCTTCATTGTTAGGAGATTGGCTCAAGTTAGGACAACTGAGCCTGTGTCTCACTCCACATAGCTTCAGGGACTCTCTCCATCTGGCATATCTACATCTCTCCAACAGAGTATCCAAGCTTGTAACATGATGGACCTGGGCTACCAGGAGCAAAGAAGGGGAAGCTGTTAGGGCTTTTTATGCTTTAGCCCCAGAACTGGCCCAGTATCAATTCTGCCACCTTCTATCAGTTGAAGTGGGAATCTCACTACCTCCCAAGCTTAGCTGCTGATTCCATACTCAGAATCCAAAAGACCAGGGACATCAGCATTTTTAATGCTTTTACAGTTCCAAGTTTCTTCACGTTCTATTTGTTCCTTGCGGTATGACTTTGCCAAGTTGACTCTAAGAACAAGTAACCAGCAAACCAAAAGAAACATAATGAGTTTTGTCCTCTAATGCCTTGCCCTCAACTTTACTTGCAGCCTTTCATTTAGTCCGATTTCTTTTAAACAAAATCTATTGTACAAATTAAATTTTTTAGTTTTAAAATGTATTTTCATAAGAACATAAAAGTTGTCATTTTGGCTTCAAACTATTATAATCAATTTGATGTGTTGCTTTTACTGTTCTTGGGGCCAAATGCTGAGAATTCTGTTAAAAGACGTTTTCTTGGGCTGGGGTTGGAGCTCAGTGGTTGAGCGCTTGGTACACATACATGAGGCACTGGGTTCAATCCTTAGCACCACATTAAAAAATAAATAAATAAAATAAAGATATTGTGTTCATCTACAACTAAAAAAATTTTTAAAAAGACACTTTCTTTTAATTCCAATATCAGCACCAGAACATTTGAAATAAACTTTAATATGTCATTTTTATTACTACCCCAGATACCCCAAATTAAGATGCCTTCTAATCAGATCATTTTGAAAAAAGGTAAATAAACAGTGGGTTTTCTTAATACAGAAATCTATTTAAGAACCTTAGTGCCTATGATAACTTAATCCTCTAATTACTAGTAATATACTTTCCAGTAATATTTACTCCCAGTTTGTACTCCTGGTCCCAGTACTGATCCCATTTGGGGATATATAGCTGAAGTTCTAAAAAACAGGCTACAAGGGGCTGGGGGTTGTGGCTCAGAGGCAGAGTGCCGCCTAGCATTTGTGAGGCACTGGGTTTGATCCTCAGCACCATGTAAAAATAAAATAAAGATATTGTGTCCTCCTACAACTGAAAAATAATTTTTAAAAAAACAGGCTGCAAGAAAATACCAAAGAAAATAATCATTAGTTTTCAATAGTTCTTCCTTAATGATCCATAAATAATGGAAAGTTAAGAAAAAAAGGTCAAAGATTTAACCCCTAAAGAGGGGATGTTTTTTCATGAAATTAGATGTATTTTTCCATACTTCATAGACTATATTCTATTCAGAAGGGACTTTTGAAATCACTTTATATCAGAGAAAGCTGAGACTCCGCACGCAATAGACACAGTCACGTTATTTAATTTATTTGTAACTAAACACAAGGACACACCTTGTTAATCTAACCATTAAAAGAAAAAAATGATTTTTATTTCTGTACATTTTTTTTATCATTGCTTTTATCCGTCCGGTTTTCAAGAGCGCTCTTTGTCTTTGTTTGTTGTTGCCGTCGTTGGCTTTCTTCCAGCTAGAAGAAGATATCAGCAGAAAAATGGACAAAGATGAAGAGGCTTTGAAGGCAGCTCAAGCAGAACTCAAGGAGGCTCGACGCCAGTGGCACCACCTGCAAGTGGAAATCGAGTCTCTCCACGCCGTGGTGAGACTGGGGTCTGGAAGCAGCATCCCGTGTCGGATTGGGAGGGGGCAGAGGGCTCAGCGAGGGTTCTTGCACAGCATGCACCGAAGAAGAAGGGAAAGGAACAATACCCCTCACTTTACTGTGAGAAACTGAAAATCAAGGCTGCTCAGTTCTACCCTTGAGTGAGTTGATAACTGACTCTTATCAACTCACTCAAAATTAGTTCACCCTGGGGCTCTCTAGTGGTCGAAATAGGGAATAGGGTGCTTATTAGCATCCAAAGTCCTACCAGTGAGCTTTTTTAATTCATGCCTTTGACATTTCTAATAGAAATATTAAAGCCTTTTCCTGAAATGCCTTGCATAAGCAATCTGCTCTGCCTTTGACATTGAATGTATTTTCAATACTTAAAGAAAAAATCAAATTACTCAGAGTGACAATAAGTTAATCACAATATAGAGGATTTCTTTTTGCCACAGGAATTATTACAGGATTTTTTTGAAATATAATAAGCTCTCTCGTTATGTATATAAAATATAAATATGTTTTAGAAATTTGGAACGTACATGAAGCTGTAGGATAACATCTCTTGCATAAATGAGACATAATTAATGCAACTTAAAAAAAAATAAGAATAGTGGGGAGGGGCTTGGTGGTAGGAATTGCCTAGCATGCACTAAGGCCTTGGGTTTGATTCCCTAGCTCCAAAAAAAAAAAAAAGAAAAAAGTAAAGGAAAAAAAGTCACACACACACACACACACACACACACACACACAATAGAATGAAGACATTGCAAATCAGATTTCAGAAACACATTTTGTGTCACTGATTCACTGATGAGCATCTCTATAAACAGGAAAGGGGCCTTGAAAATTCCCTGCACGCCAGTGAGCAGCATTACCAGACGCAGCTGCAAGACCTAGAGGCTGTGATTGAAGGACTAGAGAGAGAGCTACAGGAAGTCAGGCAGGGCATCGAAAGGCAGCTGCAAGAGCATGAGATGCTTCTCAACACGAAGATGAGACTGGAACAAGAAATAGCAACTTATCGCCGCCTCCTAGAAAAGGAAGAAATCAGGTACCTAATCTACATAGCTAGTGACAAGGGGCCAGACATATAGAGCCACTTATGTCATTGTTGATATAGTCATAGAAAGGAAACCTAAAATCAAAACCCATCATCACGTGGTATAGTCACTGAGTTCCTCCAGTAAAACAGGATTAATACATGCTGCAATGAATACATGGAAGAGCTACTTACAGCTTGCTAACACTAGGAACCCAAGAGCCAAAATCGGCTGTTGAAAGGTCAAACAGAACAAAATGCAAACAATTCCTGATCAGTACTGAAATGATCTTTCTTCTTTCTCTTTTTAATTACTGTTCATCTCTTTTAATATTAATTCTATAAACCATCCACAAAGAAATTTTGGAAGTCACATATTATCACCACAACTCCACCCAAAGGGCCCACTCCCACAATACATTAAATACCAAAATAATAATAATCATAATAATAATGTAATTATATGACAACCAAGGAAAGCAACACTTTTTGGAGCCATGATTTAGAAGACTTCCAGTTGTCCTGAGAGGAAAAGGCTCCAAAACAGGAATTCTTATTTATTCAAACAATATCACTAATGAGGTCAAATATCTTTGAACATGGTATAACCTCCAATTCTCCATGTTCTCATAAAAAGAAACTTTTAGCGGGATGTGGTGGCCCACACCTGGAATCCCAGCAGCTCGAGAGGCTGAGGCAAGAGAACCACAAGTTCAAAGCCAGCCTCAGCAACAGCAAGGTGCTAAGCAACTCAGTGAGACCCTGTCTCTAAATAAAATATAAAGTAGGGCTGGGGGTGTGGCTCAATGATCTAGTGCCCCTTAGTTCATTTCCTGGTAACCCCCTGCAAAATAAATAAATAAATAAATAAAAGTCTGGAAATGTGGCTCAGTGGTAGAACACCCTTGGGTTCTATTCCCAGTACAAAAAAAAAAAAAAAAAAAGAAGAAGAAGAAGAAGAAGAAATCTTTATTCCTGCTTGTTCAGAATTCTGAGTCCTCTATACAACTAGATGAAACAACTTTGGCCCATAAGTTTTGACATTTATTTAATCCTTCAAAAAGCATTAATGAGCTCAGAAATATATTGCTTACTAGCAGTATGACTTCGAGGAAGTTACTTAATCTGTCTGTGCTTTAGTTTTCTCATCTGTAAAATGAGAATAATACCTACTTTATAGGATTTCTGTGAGGATTAAATGAGTTCATGTGTGTCAAGTGCTTAACTGGCACACTGTAAGTGCTAATGTAGATAGAAATAGAGTTTTATATAAAGTTCTATACACATATAAGCAATAATACATATGTTGTTAGGTAAAAAGAACAGTTTTGAATTTTATTTAAGTCCTAATCATTCAAGATGTTGCCAAATTGGTCTTTAGTATTTATTTCTATAATGCGATTTTCTAAAATTTAATCATTCTAGCTAAGCACAGTGCACATTCCGGTAATCCTAGCTATCAGGAGGCTACAACAGGAGGATGGCAAGTTTCAAGCCAGACTCCTCAACTCTGAGACAGGGTCTCAAGTTCAAAGCCAGCCTCAGCAACAGCAAGGCGCTAAGCTACTCAGTTTTTTTGAAATAATAATGATTTTTTTTAAGTGATGGGGGTGTAGCTCAGCCATAGAGCTCTTGCCTAGCATATTTAAGCCTTTGGATCAATCTCTAGTGCCAAAATCTTTAATGCTATACTTAAGATGTACAAAAAAAATCAAGAAAAGTATAATGAACACCCATGTACTACTTCCCCCAGTTTAAGAAGTATTTCCAATGTTGTTGCAGTTCCCTGGACACCTACACCATATCCCCCAATCTCATCCTCTCCCCTCTGCTTATCCTGATTCCTGAATTTGATGCTTATTAGTCTCATATATTCCTTTATAATAATTTGTATGTATCCCTAAACAAAGTATGAAATTGTTTTACATGTTATTTTAATCTTTATAAAATTAGTTGCATTTTTCTTTTTTCATGCAACATTATGCTTAGGAGATTCATCCACAGAGATACAGTATAGCCTTCATTCACTTATTTTCATGGTCATATATTGCATTCATTGTATGATATACAATTTATCCACTTTCCTATTTGTTTCAATTACTTGTTAACACAGTGTTGCTCCTATAATATAGTTCTTTCCAATTTCAGATATTATGGTTGTATCCAAGGTGGGAAAAAAGATCAAAAACCTACCACCAGTAAAGTTGGTTTTGTTTTACCTTCAGGTGAGTTTCTTATATAAATAAACTAAGTTGAAAAGTAAGGTGCTATGTATAGGGATTATAATGAAATTAAATACTCCAAAGTAACAAAAGCAAGTAATATTTTAATAAAACTATTAATTTAATTGTGAATAGTATGTTAACATTGTAATTTAATGTCATAAATAACATTTTTACAGCCATTATAAATGAAATATCTTTTTCAACAAAACTCTCACAAAAGTATGAGGATGAAAAAGTGGAAACAGTGACCAAACAGGCAATATTAAATGGGAATATTGTGAAGGAAAGCACTGAAGCTCATGGCACTATTCAGTAAGTAAAATAACTTTCATGAAGAAATAATAATAAACATATGTAAAGAAATTAACTTCCATCAAATAATCCCAGCAATTAATCTTATTTTAATGTTTCTAAACATACTTTTAATATCCAAAGATTTTTAACTGTACATAAATACAGTATATAAAGACTTCTTTACACATAATATGTACATAAAAACTCAGATGAGCTGGGTGTGGTGGCACATGCCTCCAGCAACTTGGGAGGCTGAGGCCAGTCTCAGCAGCAATGCCTAAGCAATTTAGTGAAAACCTGCCTCAAAATTAAAAAAAAAAGGCGGGGGGGCCTGGGGATGTAGCTCAGTAAAACACCTCTATATTCAATCCCCAGTACAAAAAAAAAAAAAAAAACCTCAGAGATAAAAGAGTATGCAATCAATTCACCATTTCTTTTCAAAAATATATATATAAATTACTTGATTTCTTTTTCATAGTATGGAATACATATTTTATATATATATATATATATATATATATATATATATATATATGTATGTATGTTTGTGTATTCATACTTCTTCCTATAGAATGGTTCACTTTATCATTTCAGGACCGAGAAAGTGGATGAAGTTATTAAAGAATGGGAAGGTTCCTTCTTTAAAGATAACCCTCGATTAAGGAAAAAATCTGTTTCTCTTCGGTTTGATCTTCATTTAGCAGCCACTGACGAAGGCTGTTTACAGACTAAGCAGGATAATCTGCCAGACATAGAAGTCAGGCTCATCATGAGAAGATCATGCAGCATCCCCTCTATCAAACCTCCGTCAGCAACTAGTTAATCCAATGATTTGAATTAACATTTGATTTGCAAATGATACTAGGATGGACCAGGGTGTGCCATGCTGACCCCTTCTGTCCTAAAATGTAAGTTATTAAGTGTGTATGGAAAATATTATGATCCATGTGTGATTGTGATTCTCTTCAGAAGAGCACACACACACACATTAAGGGGAAAAAAATTCTGAATCCATTTATGGGTATGCTTTTTAGAGAGGGAGAGTCTAAAAATAAAATCAGAAATTCAGTTTGGGTTCTATTTTATTTATTCTCTAAAGTCTTCTCTTTCCCTGGAAATTTTATTAGAGATTGTTTGAGTGTTTACTTGGCTTAGTTAAGTCTGTAATGTCATTCAATGGCAGAAAACTGTAAGGAAAAAAGAATAATTGGTTTAAAGATGACTGTATTATGTAAAGGGTCACACTGAGTTATTCATTGTTATTCTATGTCTGGCTAAAACAAAAAAGGTTGTTCTAATTTAAAAAAAAAATTATAAGCAGACTTCTAAGGGGAGGCTCACTAGTCACTTCAGATTTTTCCTTTTGAGACAATCATTTGGACACTTAAAAAATAAGAAAAGTTATTTTCCACGAGCAGTTTTGAGAAAACTATAGAATGTACCACAAGGCTATTTTGATGACTGAATAAAATTAATTTCTACATCTGAATTTTTTTGTAATCAGGATTGACTTTCAGAAGAGTTACTTTATTAAAAGGACTTTCAGGGTTTTGTCCTTTCACCAAAAAGAAAAAAAGAAAGAAAGAAAAGAAAAGAAAAAAATTCAGAAGGTTTATTGTACAAAACATGAAAAACAACTTGAAAAGGTGATTCCTGAAGTTACTAGAACAGTCACCCAACCAACCTCTCATCTCAAATTTTACAACCATAAAGTTAAATGGGATTCAAGAGTTTGCTCTGAGCCTTAGAGACGATACTATACGATGTAATATAAATTTCTTGCAGTAATTTATGTGAACTAAGATAACAATATTGTTATCTAAGGTAAAAGTGTTTATAGGATTTGTTTTTAAATTGTTCAAACTGTCATAAATATGAATAGAAAATATATTTGTGAAAGTGAAGTATCATTGCAAAGTTTTTAAAACAACCTAAATTGTTTGATACAGGTATATTTATTAAGTCCTTAACTAATAAATACCTGTTTTAAAACATTAGAAATTTATAGGCTATTAATTTTTTTCTAAGCAGAAAAAAAAATGGTTGAATACAACTGACAGATGTTTTTCCAGTTGAAGTATCGTGTAAGGGCTACAGCTATGTTAGCATTTTAGTACAATCTTTAAAATCAATTTCTCTCTCTCTCCATTAATATATATGTATGTATATGTGTATATATATTTATATATATATCAGTAAAATGTGTGTTTTAAACAGAAGAAAATTATGTTAAATAATCTTTTAATCTTTAACATAATACAGAGATACATTTTAAATTTTCTTTCCACAACTTCAGATCCTTTTAGCCTGTCTTATTCTATTTAGTGAAAAGAGGTTTTTTGTTATTGTTCTGGTTTTGTTTGTTTGTTTGTTTGTTTGTTTTGTCAAGACTACAACAGCATGTTAAGTGCTCATTCTTGCATAAGCATCTGACCTAAAACTCACCCTGAACATAAAAATGTTTCATTTGGGCTGGAGTGTAACTCAGTGGTAGAGTGCTTACCTAGCATAGGGGAGGCCCTGAGTTTAATCCCCAGCAGGACAAAAAAAAAAAAAAAGTTTCATTCAATATTAGTTAATGTTATAAACTTTACTAAAGCTTTAAAAATGCAATCATATAATGTATTGTACTGAAGTTACTATACTAAGCAACAGTGACCATAATAAGCAATATACCTAGTATAATCTATTGCAGTGTTAAAACCTTAGTACTGGGCATTATGAATGTAACTGTAACTGCTTGCTATAGTAATTCTCCTATGCAACTAAATTGTGTGTATAACATGTACATTTTAAAAATACAGTATTTGTATTTATAATAAAGTTTTATTTGCTTTGAGGCATTTTAAAATCGGGATATGAATTTACCAAAGTAAATGATACCACTCACAATAAAAAATATTGAAACATGAACTCCAAAGCTGCCTTGTATTGAGTTTGATACATCCTTCTCTTAGTTCAAAGATATTTCTGCATGATTAAGCACACTAAAGAGAGTGCACTCACTTGGGGAATAAAGAAAACTGGAATCATAGAAGATAGATAATGGTTTTTAATTTGTTTTACAAAAGATAAATTAAGAATAGTATGCTGATGTTTTATGCTAAGAAAAAAAATCAAAATAGTCACACAATTCTGGGGAAAATATAATAACAGTAGCCACAGTTTTTAAGGTGTTTATCCTCAAATCCAGGTATTGTGTTCAGCAGAGTCATTCGCAGTCCCTCATCCTTAAAACAATCCTACAAAATAATACTACCCTTGTTTTATAAATGAATAGAAATTAATATTCCTCAATCTCTCAGAAATCTTTCAAATGCATGTTTCCATAATGAAATGCAAAAATAAAGAGTAATTCCAGCTACTTACAATCGTAGGATCCTGGCCCTGGCTCTGACACTAACCATGTAAGAGGAATGTCCATGCTAAATTTCCTACGCCTCAGTTTTCACACTTGAAAACCAGGAAAAAAGGTGATGCTTAGTAATAATCTCTATCCTGACTGCCTCACAGTTATTTGAATTAATATACACATGAAAATATTTGGTAAAGCACTGCTCAAATGTCAAGTACCATTTGCACAAAAGTTGGTTCTGCGAGTAAAGAATTTGTGAGGAAATTATAGCTGACAAAAAAATTAAGTAATAGTTTAAAACACTATCAATAAAGATAATACTTTTGAATCTTTGCTTCCAAAAGGATTATTCTTTCCAAGTAAGTTACCCAATTTGAACTGTTTCAACCATGATAGTTTTTAAAATACAAAAATGTACTGTGAAGATTGTGAATGATTATTATGTTATTTTAAGCCACTAAGTTTTGGGATAATTTGTTATGCAATAATGTACAAGTAATACTGCATATAAGCATTTTGCTTATTGATAGAAATTTTTATAGTGTCAAAGTTTATAGTTTGCCCTTCAATTTGTTTTCTTAACATGGGTTTTTAAATTTTTTTTAAAAAAACTCTTAAGTAAAAAATGATTAAATTAGTTTGAAAGTTTCAAACGGAAACTTATTATGGCACAGGGTCTAAAATTAAATTTCAAATTGCATACATATACACATGACACAAATTATCAGCACATGAAATCAAAGGAAAGTTTGTTCAAAGAGCAGAATTTGGTTCTATGTTTATGAGGATATAGCCGGCATGTACACACAGGTTGCCAATCAATATTCATGGATACACTGCAAATAAAGATTTTGAAATGAGATTAAATATGCACATATATATATATATATATACACACACACATGTGTGTGTGTCTTAATACGAGCCTTTCCAAGTTGTCCTCACACACTTAAGACTCTAGGCCAGGGTTGCTGTACATTTCCTGTAGAATATCAGATCACAAAGATTTTGGGCTTCTCTGGTCAGAAGCAACTCTGCCCTCATAGCCTCAATCATCCATAAACAATATATGCAAATGATGGGTGTAGCTGTACCCAAATAAAATTTTATTTGCAACCTAGATTTGGCCTAAAGTGATAGTTTGTCAACCCTGGTTAGGGTTGAGTGGTAGAATGCTTGCCTAGCATGTAATAGGCCCTGGTTTGAACCCAGGACTGTGGGGGGAGGGGGGGAAGCACCATTTTGCCAACCCTGGCCTAGACCCTCAAAGCAATCAATTGATAATGGCCACATAGCCCAGATTCTCCAGTACCATCCTGTTTTCAAATATTTTCATCTTTTTACACAACATGAGCCAAATCTCATGTCCCAAATCATCAAGGTTATTTTGAGGCCAACACAGAGGTTGTAAAAGCAATCATACTTTGTCAAAATCTATAAAAGTGTGAATCGCTCTGTCTTGGAAATCTGCTGGGCTTCAGTATTTCACAATTATTTATAGCAATAGAAACTGAATGCCCATGGTAGCTCTGTCTGCTTTCACAGAAACAGCTGAGCAAAACTGCCTGTTTTACCTTTTTGCCTATAACTAGACTTTTATGGACTATTTGACACAGGTAAAGTTCTGTTCTCCCTTTCCCTATTTTTAGGGAAAGAGTCCATTTAAAAAATTGCATCAGAGTTGGGCACAGTAGTACATGCCAGTAATCCCAGCTACTTGGAAGGCTGAGACAGGAAAAAATCACAAGTTTGAAGCCAGCCTCAGCAACTTAGTAAGACCATGTCTTAAATAAATAAATAAATAAATAAGGACTGGAGATGTAGTTCAGTGACTGAGAGCCCCTGGGTTCATTCCCCAGTACTACCAAAAAAAAAAAAAATCTTAAAAAAAAAAAACTCCATCAGAACATATTACATACAAATTCCATGTCCTAGTGGTTAATTCAACATCCTTCTCAGTCACAGTCCTCTTTGAAAATCTGATGAATTTATTAATCCTCTATCTGGAAAAAGCACACAAAAATCATACACAATTTTAAAGGGTTCATAGACCTCCTAGAGCTTACTCATGGACTATGAGGTATCGAAGGATTGCAGGTTTTTCCTTGTTTTCTCCCACTTCTTTTTCTTTCTTCCTACCTAGCCACAGTCCTTTCTTCTCCTAATCCTCTCTCCCTCACCAGCTTCTTCCCACAGTACTATGGAAAGAACTCAAAGACCTGGGCTAGAATCCCAGCTTAATTACTTATTGGTTTTGGCTTCCCTGACTTGGGGAAAGTGTGAGTAGTATCAGAGAGGAAAGCAGGACAAGTGCCTGGATCTTGCTGCCAGAATGAAAACTAAAGTGCTCAGGCCTACAACTATATTTGGAGTTTCCTACTAGGCTCATGGGAGGGCTCCCAACCTTTGTCATTACGAATGGTAACAGTCATGTTAATACTGCATCCCATATTTTCCAGGAATACTCACATTTCCAAACATGGATACTATAGTTTGCATAAATATCCTTATTGCATGTAAGATCACATGTTCTATTCTTTGCTTTGGAGAAAATAAACTGTGAGAGTAGAGCAGACATTTCCATGTTGGATATTTCACCCAGAGGTTTTGGTACATTGAACACTAGGGAGGATTTTTTCTATTATCTTTTGCCTATATTCTTCCTTTCTAAATTTTTCAAATCTTAAGGAACAGAGGAAGAACCAAAGAAGGAAAATGAGATAGTCATTCATTTATTTATTCCACAAATAACAAGCACCTTCCCATACTATGCATTGTTCAAAAATTACAAAAGTTCCCATCCTCAGCCAGCTTTCATTCTGATAGGAAGCAAAAGACAACAGACTCAATAAATGTATAGATACTGTAGTATGTTTTGTGCTAAGTGTCAGAGAAAAAAATTAAAAATGGCCCATGAATAAAGAGAGGTGTTGGGGAATGAGTTGTGATTTTTTAAGTAGGGGTTGTGGCTCAGCAGTGGAGTGCTTGCCTAGCACATGTAAGGCACTGGATTCAATCCCCAGCACCACATTAAAAAAAATTGTATATATATATATATATATATATATATATATATATATATATATGGGCTGGGGTTGTGGCTCAGTGGTAGAGTGCTTGCCTAACATGCATGAGGCACTGGGTTTGATCCTCAGCACCACATAAAAATAAAAAATAAAGATATTGTGTCCACCTAAAACTAAAAAATAATTTTAAAAATACTAAAACAAATAAAGGTATTGTGTTCATCTACAACAAAAAAAATTAAAAAGATTTACTATAAAGGTAACCTTTGAGTAAAAACCACATGAGAGAAGCTTGAGGGTGTAGCTGACCTGGTTGAGGCTCAGGGTTCAATACACACACACACACACACACACACACACAAAGTCTATCAAACAAACAATATCGCTGCTCCACTCAGATCCCTTTTCCCTTTTCAACATTTTTGTGCCACTCCAATTTACTACAGTGTGCTTTTCCTAGCATCCAGTACTTGTGGCTTGTCTTCAGAGAACTTCCTAGAAGATGACACAGCATAGCATCTCCTCAGCACTGGGTTTGCCCAGCTCCCCCCACTCCACCCGTTAACCCCATAACCCCAAAGAAGAAACCATGCTGGAGTTGCTGAGCAAGAACAGAGTAAGAAGATATTGGATCCCTGCTGAGGCTTCCTGTATCCTACATTCACTCTTTACTTGTTTTTACATTAAAAAAGCAATTTCATATTCATTATCTCTAGCACCACTCAAGCTACCTGTTATCATTTGATGACCTCTCATTCAGTATTTCCCTTCAATATGTGCTTCCATTTCATTAATCTTTATTCAGGGGGATAAAAAATATTGGTAGTGGAAGAACTGGGTAGAATATCACTTGTGGCTGTTTTTTTCAGATTTCTAGAGATGCCCCTGCTGGTACAACAAGGCTGGAGCCTAAGGGCAGCCTAAGAATTCCACCAGTCTCTCTAAATGTCAACACTGTTCTCAGGTAACTACAGGTCAAAGACCCCATCTGTTCATTCCCCCTCTAGTGGCCCACATCAGCCAGGTGTTTATATACTCCATATGGTAAAGTACAATATACCAAAGTATAAAAGTGCATATAGCCAAGTGCCACTGATTTAATGAAAAAAGCCTGGAACAGGTCCAAAGGCTGCTTCAATACATATTTTGTGAACATCTAATCATGAGTTAAATCGTTAGTAAGCACTGGCAATAAGATGACCAGTGCATGTGCCTGAACCTTTGCTTTAAAATCTTCGTGATGTATTTGCGATGGCAAACACAGTCCGACACGAAAGCTATCAGATACAGGACTGCAATAATAATTATGACTCAGGAGCCACGGGGGGCCCAGAGGAAGAATTATTGGGGGAAAGTTCCAGAAGACAGCATAGAAACCCTGGAGCCAAACAAAGTGGGGACCTTAGTCCTTGAGAGGGAGCTGAATGCACCAAGGACACTCAACCTGGAGCGAGGGGATGGACGTTTCTGGGCCTTGGCTCGGAAATCTGGAGCAATTACATTCTAAAAGCGATTAGGAAACTGCAAAACTCCGTGTTGCTTTTCGCCAAGGCTATAACCTGGCCGTGACGGCAGGACGCCCTGAGAGCCGCCAGTGGGGACCCAAACGCGCGACCCGAATCCTCAGCGCCTCCCTCCTCGGCTTACTAAACTACAGTGGGGACCGGGACTCAGAGACCAGAGCAACGGGAAAGCACGGCGGTGAGGACGCCGCGCTCCCAGGCCGAGCCCCGCGCAGAAGCTGGGCCTCGGAGCCCACCACCCCGGCCTTACTGCACCTCCACTGCCACCCCCGCGCCGCGGCCGCCCCCGCCGCCCGGGGCCGCGAACCAGCGCCCAGCGGGCGGTCGGGCCACCCCGCCCTCTTCGCCGTGACGAATCGGCTCCGGGCTGGGACACTATCCAAACTCGAGGAGTTCTGGGGAAGCTGTGTGGCCTGAAAAAAATCCTTGACTAAACCAAGCATCACCGCATCGTGATCACAAGAGTTATTTTCCTAAAGAGAGCCGGGCGCGGCCCGGAGAGAAATCGAACGGAGTGTTGAAAGTGCGAGCGCGGAAGCTCCGGCGCGAGGGGCGGGGCGAGTGCGGGACAAAGGGAAGCGAAGCCGGAGCTGCGGGCGCTTTTTCGGCCCGCGGGTGAGTGTTTCCAAGTGGGCCCGACCCGGTCGGGAGGGTGGCAAGCCGCGATGTCCCCGCTTGGCTGGACCCCGAGTTCCCGCGGGTTGCTGGGGTGCAGGTCTGGCCGTGGGGGCCGGAGCTGGGGGCCGTGCGGCCTCCTTGCGGCCTAGCGGCGCGAGGGTCGGGAGGAAGTCCCTCCGCCGCCCCTCCTCCCAAGCAAGATTTGTCCCCTCCGCTAGTCCCCCGAAATGGATCTAAGCGCCTGTGCACACCCCCTTTTACGGGAGTTGCCAGTACAGTGGGTCCTCCACGACAAACTTAGGAAGCGACCTCAGAGGAAGCCTTTGGAACGAGGCAAGCCGGTGGTCCGCACCCCCAAGAAGGTGGTGCCCCTTTTTGTTCGGGTAGAGACCTGAGGACTCACTGTGGCTTGGAGAGAGGAGCGAAGACTCTGAAACCATGTGGCCTGGGTTTGAAATCCAGCTCTGGCACTTCCTGGCCATATGGCTCTGGACAAGTTACTTGAAACTCTGAGAACTCCCCTTTTCATCTGTAAAATGGGGGCAGCAGTCTATTCTTGTTGTGAGTGGGTGAGCAAGATCATGTAATAACCTGTTCTGTATAAGGTAACTATTCAACAACTAGAGAATCTGTTTTATGCCAGGTACCAGGTAATACCCAATGTAGACAAGTGTACAGGCCCACTCTTTGCATTCTAAAAAGGGAAAGCAATCATTTAATAGTATTAACAGTGAAGTGTAATGCACAGGGAGCTTGTGGCAATTTTTGTCTGAGCTCCCCACAGCAAGGTCTACTGCATGTTGACAGCTTCCCTATTGTGACCAAGGAGGAGAACCGCATGAGAGTAAAAGGCTTCTGCCTATTCTTTAAGAAAAGAGGGAGAGACCCAGGACGGACCATTGAGAAAATAAACTATTTCCACACCAGGACTCTTATTCCTGGTAGTCAGGAGTTTTCTTAAAATGCAAAATGGAAGCAGAAAATTATTTTATTTTACATAATGTTGGATGAAAGTACTTCATTAGTCAGAAATGTACTTGCCTTTCTAAAAATGAATTTCTCTCTCTTTACACCTGTTTGTGATGTATATTGATTTAAGGAATAAACTCACATGTGTCTGTTCATGTGATGAGCTCTTAACACTTTGACAAGTTTTATTAAGAACAGGGCAAGATATTGGAAATACAGTAATGAATTAGATGATCCCTGTTCCCTAGTAATACCCAATCTAGCCAGATTGACAGTTGTTTGGTGTTTTTTTTTTTTTTTAAGTTATAAGAAACAGTATCATAGATCTTTGTAGTAGATAGGAATACAGATGAGGGAGTAATTAATTCTGCCCAGGTAATTTGTCAAGAAATTGCCATTGAAGAGATAATTTTGAAAGGGGCTGTGAAGGAGTAAGAGTTCTCAGGTAGACTCTCAAAATTTATTCCCAGCACTTTTGGAACTATTTACCAATAGAAGGAAAGGAGAAGTTCATCATCATACCCAGTTTCCCTTTATACTGCCTGCAGGAATAAAATGCTCCTCTATTTCAACAGAAGTTCTCATCCCAAAAGCAAGGTAACTGATCAGGGAGCTGTCAGTATCTGGTAGGCCTTGTTGGGGTCACCCTGATAATACATCACATTCTATTGTCATTATTTTTTTTATCAGTCTAAGTAAATGTTTACATGGCATCAGCAAAATGTTTTCCATACAAAACGTGGCTTGGTATCATAAGCAAAACCCTAAAAATACATTTCTAATATTATTCTAAATATCCCGGTAACTTAGTCATTTAATTCTGATCAACCAAATGACCTACAAGAAGTAGTTAAAATATGCAAAAGGCTTGATTACTAGCAGATAATAGTGAAGTGATTTTACTCAGAAATACCAATTAAACTACCCTATTCTTTAGGAAAACATTCTCTTATGCTTGCTGAGTTTTGATTCTCTTTTTTTTTTCTTTTTTTTTCTTTTTTTTTGTTTTAGTGTCTCAGATTCATTCTTAAGGAACTGAGAACTTAATCTTCCAAAATGTCAAGTAAGTTTCAATTTTTATATTTATCAATCTATGTTAATAAGAGACTAATGCCCTAGCAAATGGGAATTCCAAAATACTCTCATTTTTTTTTTCTTCAAAACAGGACCATTGGTAGTTTTGTTGCATAGTATTATATCTCAGTTGTTTACAAGAAGTTATTTATTTTCTTTCAAACAGAAAGACCATCTTATGCCCCACCTCCCACCCCAGCTCCTGCAACAGTAAGTTTTAATTTTCTTGTTAATGTAATAGCCAAGTCTGGCCTTGATACAAAAACCCAGATGTCTTCCAGTGACAGTCACTCAATCATCACAGCCACAGGATGAAAAATTCAGCTAAAAAACAGCACTTCCTACTAAATAAAATAACTTTGCATCTTAACTTGAACCAACCCCAACATTTAAAAAAAAAAACTTTGAAATTCCAATCAAACTCCTATGCTCTTGTTTTTTGTTTTTTTTTTTAAATTGGAACTAAATGACAAGTTTAACACTTCTTTTCTCGTCAGTCTTCGCTATTAAGAGTCTTTTAAGTTGATATTGAGTGAATGCTCATTCTGGCATTATTTATTTTTTTAAACCTAACCTTCAAATGGTTACATTTTTCTCTCTTGTCTATATATAAAATTTTCATATTAAATCAAACAGTAAAACTTCTAGGTCTATAACTACACTAATTGTAATTCTTTATTTTCAAGCTGCTCAAGTAAGGATTTCATTATCTATGGGTCAGATCTTGCTGCTGAATTCTCCATAAATTATGTTTTACTGGTTTCTAAATTGATAATGTTTCACAGTGTCTAAATAATAGTTGTGAACTGCTTTTTGTATCCAGCAAACTGACCCAGCTTGATCAGCATGTAAAATAATTGTCCAGCCCACAAAACAGATTTAACAGTAACTGTTCAGGCCTTGCTGAAATGGCTTCCTTGTTGGTTTTTTGCGGTTTTTTTTTTTTGTTGTTGTTGTTGTTTTGTTTTTTAAAAAACACTGTTAACATGACCATATCCTACAAAATCAGTTCTTTAATAGCCGCCAGCTTTTCCTTCCATACCCCCCCCCCACCTCCTAAATTTCAGGCTAGTGTACTTTTTACTACTAATTAGGTCCTTGTATAATTTTTTTTTTTCTCCACTAGATAACTAGTCATATTTACTAATCCTCAGATATACGTTTTAGTTACATTTATCAACAATTTGTTTTTCTTTAGTAAGATGCTTTTAAAAAGAGAAACTGTATCATATTTTCTCAGTTCTACTTATATAATATGCAGTCTCTAAAGTTAGTTCCAGTAGACCTGAAAGTCCTGTTTGGTTCATTTTCTTTCTTAAATCAAAGAACATTTCTTACCACTATCTCCATGACACTCTCCTAGTGGCTATACAGGTGGAGTTGAACAATGGAGATTCTGACCTCAAAGAGCTAACCATGTACTTCAGCTTTGGAAATGGTATAATTATGTTTTAGTTTCAATTTTTTTAGTTCCCTTATTTTTCTTACATTATTGCCTCCTAATGTTAAACAGTGATTCTCATTATATATGCAACCTCTGAAGGTGTCATTTTGATGTAAATACTGCCTCCAACAATGTATAATTATCTTGAGAACAAACTTGATATTTTTGAGATTAAAATGTTTCAAAAACCAAGTACCCCTTCTGACTTCTCATATGTAGAAAGGGTTTTTTTTTCTTTGCCTTTCTTTAGTCATATTTCTGTATCATAATTTCACATTAACACATAAAATATAGAAGACTAGAGTAAAACATCCAACAGAATGGATATTAAATGAATTATTTTCCTTCTTTTCTTTTTTTTTTTTTTTTTTTTTTTTGGTTCCATTACTTCTACCACCACCATCACCACCACCACCTCCACCACCACTACCACCTTCACCACCACTACTACCACTCAAATATACCACTCCAAGTAATATACACTTCTTTTGTGCGTTTGATACTTCATCTGTGTTTTGCCTACTTAAATATGTCTAATTTGCGTCTTTAACTATATAGGCTAGAAATTGATCAGCTCTCTTTTCTCCTAAAAAGTATCAAATGTACTATCTGCTTGAATGTCTATTAGACACTAAGGATATGTATAGTGGCATGTTTTAGAAAATTGTATTTGTTATGTAACAACTAAAGCTTAGTTGGGATGTCTTAAATGTATTTTACATTATAAAATTCAGGAGTGATACTGTTAATTGCATGTAAAAATGAAATTACTGTCACTTTTTTGATTGAGTTTCATTAGAAAAAAATACCCTACTTTAGTCCTCTCCTTGCTATATTCTTTTTATGCATTATGCCTTAATTTTCATGAACATTGGATGTCATGGTATTAATTAATTTGTGATTATATCAACACAAAAGTCACAAAACCCAAGAATCCTGTTGCAGCGAGCAGTTGTGTTTTGAAAGGGTGAGAGCTTTCAGAAAAATAGATGAAAAAAAGAAAGTTCACGTCTGTCAACTAGAAAAATAGTTCTCATTAACACTAAATGCAGAAATTGTTCATAATTGACCTATGGAAGATGGATCAAAGAAGAGATGGAAGAGAAAGCCCTAAAAAGAATCATTGGGTTAAAGATCAGATAGTACCCCAGAATGAAATCCATGCATTTCTTACAAGTCTTTGTTTTGAAGTCATGTATGTGACATCCATTGAATCCAACATATGTTCTTTTCTATTGACAACTCCTGGCTTCCTGGTTTGAGTCTCTTCTCATTTCTCACATTATATAAAATAATTCAAAATTGTCTTGAAAAGCAGATCCATTTCTTGTTTTTATTTGTTTTTAGTAGATGAATACATTGGTTGGCATCCACATAACTGTCAAGTAAATTGTGTTTTGTTTTGCATGTAGTGTTTTCAGATTTCTAGGTTATCACACTTCAAGCCTTCCTATTTGAGACATGATATATATTGCTAAATTGCTTTATGGTACTATTGACTATAAAATAATCCTGAATGTTTGAAACACATCAGTGTCTTGCTTACCTCAGAAAGCAAGCCACACATTCACATTCTCACAAACACCCCCCAGCCCCTGCCAAAAGAAAGAAAAAAAAAAGCAATAGCAACACGTACAACTGGTTTCTCAATGAAATAAAATTTTAATTTCCTCAATAAAAGAAAAAGAACATTTACAACACATCATTGCTTGTTTAAATTCAGGTTGCTTTTGCATGCCATATGCAGATCATTTTTCATTTCTGTGTTTTCCTCGTTTGAGCTCATTTCTCATTCGTGTTTTTGTCTCATTTGTTTCCATCAGCAAATGCCCAGCACACCAGGGTTTGTGGGATACAATCCATACAGTCATCTCGCCTACAACAACTACAGGCTGGGAGGGAACCCGGGCACCAACAGCCGGGTCACGGTAGGAGAATCAACTATTACAGCCTCCAGCAAACCACTGGAATTGACCAGAAATGCCTCCAGAGTTAGGTCCTTCTATAAGCACAGCCACTTAAAAAAACTTTAATTTGGCTTTTCAACTATTTAAACATTATTTAGACAGTTTTACACTGGGGGAAAAAATAGTGAGATCTGGATGGATATGTATATAGAAGAAAAGAAAAATCCATTCTGTTTGGTGGTCAGTAAGGATAAAACCTTGGGCACTTAATGCTTATACTATTGGAGACAAACTGAGAATTTCCTATGGTTAAAATACCCTTTTGGAGATGAAGAGTTTCTTCTATTTTTCTAAGGTAATTGGCATTAGCTCAAGAACTTTGTTTCTTACTAAGTGCTAGTCTTTCAGACCTGGCATTTTCAGGGCTGGAAAGCTTTTGGCTGGCCTTGCCCATAAGAACTGCTACACGTGATAATTTGTCTTTTGGATTTAATTGTCAGCCTTCTAATTGAGATTCATTTCTCTACAGTTGAAAAGAAAAAAGACTTTTTAGTGTCACTCCAAAAAATTTGCAAAATAGAAGTTGAATGAAATTGAAGTATCAGACTAAATATGTACAGTTAGGTGTATATTTCTAATCAATAGTACAGGGATGTGATTTCTAAAACTTAGGATGTTTATTTAAGTGGTCAACCTAAGATAATCAAAGTTGGATGTTATACTTCAAAGTTTGAAATTGGAGTAAATTACAGTAAATCCAAAAGTCAAATACTTACATACACTGGAATCTCTGGTGTTGATGAGAATATATACAATGTAAAATGGCTGTAAATTTTTAATACTTGGTTTTTATTTGCTGTATTCATAAGTAATAAATAAATGCCTTCAATTAATGTAACTACCCTCTCACCCTGTAGTCAAACTACAGCTGAAAGCTCGTAACTATCAAACTATATGTCTATCTTGGTAAGCACATTGCTTATCTTGATAGGTTTTGTTTGTCTAAATTTTTCATTGTTTTTACATAATTTGTACTTCATAAGCATATCAAGTTTTATGTGCCATGTGTATTTCATGGTATCTGAAAAGAATTCTGACAAAGTGTTTATGTATGCATTTCACAATGCATACAATTTTTATGTGCATCAGTACATGTTTTCCCCTGGCCTAAATGTATGGTTTCACAAGTATAATGGATGATAGGGAACATTTTAATTTAAACACTGAATGGAGTTAATTTTTGATTATTCATGTTAATGCAGAAATTTATTCATGGGCAATAAATAGTAGAATGATTATAATTATAATAGCTCTATACAGTCAGCTCTTGATTATCTATGTTAATGGAATAGGCATAGAAACTAAAATACTAGAAAGGCTTTTTTGGTTTGTGTATGTAAACATTTTATTTTTAACTTGGATGTAGCTGTTGGGGTTCTTTGTTGATAAAGTGGGGTCATTCAGTGGAGACGGAGTAGGAAAAGAGAAGTGCAGTCCCTGTGTGTGGGCCCAGGTCATTCATTCATTTCTCCCCGATACTTCCTGGCAAACACAAGAATCCAACATTCAGAATGTACACTAGCTTCAGAGTAGGGTAGTATAAGAGAGTTGTTGAACATTGAAGCTTGGTGTTTTGGCTCTGTTCTTTGTCTTGTTGTCTTTTTAGTACCAGATTGAAGGGTAGTCAAATCAAACTGTTGTGTGAAGGAAATAAAACAGGAGGTTTTACACTACCTTTTTTTATATCTCTGAAGTGTATTAAGAGTTGACAGCTCTGATTTTGACCATTATAAAAACGTTTTAATTTTAAGATGGCCCTAGTTACCCACATTCGGTTCTCCTGTTTAGTAATTTGTCTAGAAATTACCTTAGTGATTTGAAGGACTGATTGAGGCCCTCAGAAGGAGCTTTCCTGAAGGTCACACACAAATTCATATTTCCTTCAAGACTCCAGAACACTTGGATAGTTTCCAGTGAACACTTTATATGGCAAGTTGACATCTTTTGGAGTGCTTAGAGAATAGCTTTGAGTTGCAATTCACTTCTAGTTAGTTTTTCATTCAGATAATGATTTGCATTTTCTTAAATACAGATGTGCATACAAACAGATTGAGACAAACTTATAGCAATATAAGTTTTATATATATATAGCGATATCCTATTTTCTTCACTTTAATAGGAAATTTATACTCTTAAATAAATCTTATCAGAGAAACAGCTAAGAATTGGGAAAGAAACAATAACAAAGAACTCTGGATAGCCAAGATAAATCTCACAAAATCATGAACCATGCTCCTTACATTTCCTCGGACTTTACTCATGTCTTTTAACACTCACAGGCACTTGTCTGCCTGCCCCAACTCATTGCAAATTAGAAGCAGAAAATTGGAAAGAGAGGGTTGCTGGTAAAGATAACAAAAGTAAATCAAAAAAAGGAAGCTCAAGCACTCCAAAAGCTACCCACTGGGCCATTTAGTAAGAGAGCCGACTATAGTTTTTCATACCTCAGAAGGTGAAAGCAAAGCAGTGACTCTTTCTATTTGTTATCTAGAAAAGTTAAAGTATGTTCAGTGCAAACTGTTTTTTTGTTGTTGTGGTTGGTTGGTTTGTTTTTTGTTTTTTAAGAGTAAAAAAATATTTAAGACATGTCTGGGATGTTAAATAAATTGAGGGTGGGTGGTATAATTCTTTAAGATCCCAAAACCAATTGGAATTTAACTTTGTTATTTTGGATTATTTTTATTGTTGTTATATTTGTTGTTGGTTTTTTCATTTTGCATTTATAAATTGACAGGTCAGTGTAATGAAAATATGACTTCAAAATGTAGATAACTGGTGTATCTTTCTTTGGAAGAAAGAGAGAAATAAATCCCATTAATGTTATAAATGTGATTCTTAGAAAAATTCCAAAGAGTAAATGTACTTTGTTTTCAAAATGTTTTGATTCATACTTAAAGTTTGAAAATATAAGCATTTTAGAATTCTTTACTTCTTTAATTTCTAAAAAATTAGTGGCACAATTTTAATTTTATTTGTAACTCACTTTATAGATTTCTGAAGGTTTGTGTGGGATATGAGTTGAAAATTTTTTAACAACTTAATGTATAAAGAAGCAGATTTGATGGACTCTTCCTCTGAGCCCATGATCTAAGGTTAGCCTCCTAGGATTTTTCTCCCTTAAAAGAACTCCTATAAACCTTGATTAAGATCTCCCCTTATTTGCTGCTCATACCACCACTGGTGACTATTCCCGTGGCTCATCTGCATTGCCCACTGCTGGCTAAAAAGAGGGTCTGTTTGCATGGGCACTAGCATGGGCATGCCAGTAAGAATGCTCGGAAGGAAGAGCAGAAAGAGAGGAGATACTGCTTCAAGGATGAAATACTTTCTTACAACTTCATAGGTAAAGAAGAAGAAAGAGTTACTTAAAAGTATTAGAGGACAGAAGGGAGACCCTAGTGTCAGAAAAGGAAGCATTTCTTGCTTACATTGGAAAAGGGCATAAGCATGCCCAATCCCTAAGCCCTTGAACAAAAAAAAAGTTATGATTTATCACAGTAGCAACAGAAGGGTAAGAGAACAAATTTTCACTCTCATTTTCTTATAAAAATTTGAAAATTAAGTCAGGACTTTTTTCCCCAAGCCTGGCAGGGAGAATTAATATCATTTGGCCATGATTTTTATTGTTCTGAGTCCTTAATCAAATGCAGTTATGTATGTATGTTAAGACTTAGAGAGAAATGAAATCTTTGTGTGCTGAAGGAGATAAGAAAGTTTGCAGAGTGTTTGTTGTTTTTTAACCTGAGAGGCAGTTTTTGTATTGTGTTTTGTGTGAGGGTGTGTTCCTGATATAGTATCAATAGATGCAAGGTCTGTAGGCAATGTGAGTGTGGTAAGTGATGAAGGTTCAGATTCTGCTGCAGATAATCAAGTGTTGACTGTATGCATAATGACAGTTGAGCAAAGTAAATGGGTGCCAGGTAATGTTCTAAATGTGATTTGTTTGCTATATAACCATATATTTTCAATGTGTGGATTATCATGTAATATTTTGTTCTTACAGCCAGGTTGTCAAAGCAGTGGCAATAAACTGCCAAGTAAAACATTACAATTGCATGCTTAAAGCCATTTTCTTTTGATGTGAACATTTCTGAATTTGCAGTGATAGCTATTTTCCGTGGAGAAAATATAAGAATCTTGTATCCATGGACGAGTAGAAGAAAGGCGCATTAGAATTTTTTTAAGGGACTCTCTTTTCAGGTTGCCGGTGAACTTCTTGCAGTTGAGTAATGAATGTATTTAACTCTTTTGTAGGCATCCTCTGGTATTACGATTCCAAAACCCCCAAAGCCACCAGATAAGCCGCTGATGCCCTACATGAGGTACAGCAGAAAGGTAGGCACCCAGAACTAGGAAGGAGTGTGGACCACCACCTCTGCTTCTCAGCCATCCATGCAGCTTCAGCGTGGCCTGGTCTGTTTTTCTCTGCATATTCAAGGGAAGCATAAAAAAATGTAGTTTTGGGGGCTGGGGATGTGGCTCAAGCGGTAGCGTGCTCGCCTGGCATGCGTGCAGCCCGGGTTCGATCCTCAGCACCACATACAAACAAAGATGTTGTGTCTGCCGAAATCTAAAGAATAAATACTAAAAAAATTTTTTAAAAAATGTAGTTTTTAAAGAGCTTTGTTCTGATTTCAGAATTTCAGAAGTAAAATCCAGCAAGAGGAGCATAATTAAATAAGAATGTTTTGTAGCTATGAACATAATGTGTTTTGAAGAATATTAAATAACGTGAAAAAAATGTTAAGTAAAAAAAGTAATACAAGATTATTTGTACCATTTTTGTAAAAATCATTAAAACTACATGTTAGTTTGAGGGAGGGAACCTAGAAAACAATGGTTACCTATGAACAGTAAGCTGATGGTAATTTTTATTTTCTATATATTTCCTTGAATTTTCCAAATTTTTTGGTGATAAGCCTTATTACACTTAAAAATATGGCCAATATCTTTTTTAAAGGTATGGCATTTTAACAGACCTTTAGAAATGTTTTAATTTTTGGTCATAATAATTATATATGTGTTTGACAATATGATCATGTATTATAGTTTGCATTGTATTATGCAGATTAACAACTTTCTTGCTAAATTCACGTGAATTTTTAGAGACATCAGTTAGCTCATTGAGTTAACTCATCTTAAGTGCCTGTAGTGATTGGAGGTGTTCTTGATATATCAAATTAAAGTACTTAGGAATGAAGTGACATGGTGTCTGAGATCTACCTTAAAGTAATCTAACAGAACCAAGCACTGTGGCATGTGCCTGTGGTCCCAGCTACGCTAGAGGCTGAGACAGTAGTTAAGGCCAGCCGTGGCAATGTAGCAGTCTCAAAAATAAGTAAATAATAATTCATCAGGGTAAAGATGACATGAGATTAGCCAGCTATTAGTAAAGGTTGGAGTAGGCCAACGAGGACATAGAAATACAATGCTACCTTTCATTTTTTTAATGTTTAAAAGTTTCTATATTAGAAAATATTTTTAAATGTTTAAATGTCCATATGTTTAGGCATCTATATTGAAATTCCATCTGTTTCCTTTTTAAGGTCTGGGACCAAGTAAAGGCTTCCAACCCTGACCTAAAGTTGTGGGAGATTGGCAAGATTATTGGTGGCATGTGGCGAGATCTCACTGATGAAGAAAAACAAGAATATTTAAACGAATACGAAGCAGAAAAGGTAGGAGCCCACTGTGGTGGGACGGATACAGTATAAAGTGCATCATCCTTGGCTTGTTATTTATAAAAAAAGCGTAAGACTGGATCAGAAAGCTGAGGCTACCTGCCCGGGCCCAGGCACATTTCTCTAGACCTCAGATTCCTTATCTGTAAAAAGAAGGTGACTTTAACACCCTGCCTACATGATGTCTTAAGATATTCAAATGAGATAATACACACTATAACCAGCAAAATGTTAATTATAAACTGAAAAACCTTTGAATTTCAGATAGAGTACAATGAATCTATGAAGGCCTATCATAATTCCCCTGCATACCTTGCTTACATCAATGCAAAAAGTCGGGCAGAAGCTGCATTAGAGGAAGAGAGTCGACAGAGACAGTCTCGCATGGAGAAAGGAGAACCTTACATGAGCATTCAGCCTGCTGAAGATCCTGATGGTAAGGGGAGAAAGTCCAATTTTGTTTATGCTTTCTCTGAATTAATGTATGTTTTAATAATGTTTTTATGTTTATCTTAAATGAAAAAGCAGTACTTAAGTGCCATTTCAATATCTTGATTATTTTGATTAAGATTTTTGTGTCAGTTTCCCACAAGAAAAAGAAATATCCTTTCAGAACAGAAGATAGGGGCTGGGGATGTGGCTCAAGCGGTAGCGCGCTCACCTGGCATGCGTGCGGCCCGGGTTCGATCCTTAGCACCACATACAAACAAAGATGTTGTGTCCGCCGAAAACTAAAAAAATAAATAAATAAATATTAAAAAAAAAAAAAAAGAACAGAAGATAGTAAAAACTATACTTACTGTTTATCAAAGTCTTTGAACTCAGAACTTATGGAAGGCATTTGAGTCACAACTAGGAATTTGCCTTCACTACTTTTAAAAAGCTAAAAAGAAACTGTGGCATATATACACAATAGAATATTACTCAGCATTAAAAGAGAATAAAATCACGACATTTGCAGATAAATGGATGGAGCTGGAGAATATCATGCTAAGTAAAGTAAGCCAATCCCAAAAAACCAAAGGCCAAATATTTTCTCTGATATGTGGATGCTGGTCCATAATTGGGGCTGGGGTTGGGGTGGGGCATGGGAGGAATGGAGGAACTTTAGATAAGGCAAAAGGGAGGGAGGGGAAGGAAGTGGGTATGGGAGTAGGAAAGATGGTAGAATGAGATGGACATCATTACCCTAGGTACATATATGAAGACACAAATGGTATGAATCTACTTTGTGTACAACCAGAGACATGAAAAATTGTGCTCTATCTGTATACTATGAATTGAAATGCATTCTGCTGTCATGTACAACAAATTAGAATAAATTTAAAAAATTTTTTGAAAAGCTAAATGCCTTCTAGTTATACCCATCTTTCTTTTTGATTCCTTGAATTTGCTGAATCAAAGGTTCTTAAGAGAGAAAGTTAATGAGTGGGTAGGAACATTATGAAATCTCCTTGCTAGTTAATTCTGCAGTCCAACAGGAATTTATTAATACAAGTCATAAGGACCACTTGTGAGAACACACAGATTGTATATGTTCACACAAATGGCAGAGCTTTCTAATTGGGGTTCCATGAATAGTGTGCAGGTGTGCAGATTGCTCTCCGGGTTCTTTGTAGTCAAGCAGGGTCAGAAGCTACAAGGACCCCCAGAGACTGCCACCACAGATTAGAAGTACTCTTCTCCACATACCTAGCATGCTGTACTGAACACTGTGTTTTCTCTGTGTACACTATGATATGGAAGAAGTTAGAAACTCCAACTATAAGCCACAAAAACATCAAGAAAATAAAATCCCATTTTAAGGTAGCAATAACAGAGAGGAAGTTTTTAAAGAAGACACCAACAAGGGCAATTTAAAGACATGAACAATATACTTAAAAAAAAGAAAACCAAAAATGAGATTTTTAAAAGAATGGACTGGGATATTGACAAAATGTTATAAATACAGGTAGTAAAATATAGAGAATAGAATATGGAATACAAATAATACCCATGTTAAGCAGAATCAGTAGCGCCAAAGGCACTAACATATGCAAGTTTTAATTAAGGTGGGATGGTTAATGTAAGAAAAATACATAGAATTGAAAAATGAAAGATCAGGTCTAGAAATAATTGGGAAGAAGAGGATCTGCACAAGAGAAACAAGGGCTAACAACATAGAAGCTATAAGCAGAAGATAAAGCTTTCCTTAAGTGAAAGATAATAGCATGACTTGAGAAAGTCTTGCCTTCTGCCTGTTGTGTTTTTAAGTTTAAGAAAGGCTCCTAAACCAACTAATAGGAAAGGGTACAATAAATAAGGTGCCAATGTAAGAATACTGTAGACCTTGAACCTCATCCCTCAGGACTTGGGAGGCAGATATAGACATACAACCAAGAGACAGGTGGCACCTGCTGACATCAGTAGCAAAGGACCAGAAAAAGGTTCACAAGACATATACCATGCTCCACACAAAACACTGAAGGCTTTTTTAAATGACACTTGAAAGACAATCACATGTAGCACACTGTAGGCCTCTGTGGCAGAGTTTCCCAGCCCCCACCTCCGACTCTGGTAGGATACTAGGAAGTTAGGTGCTAGAGAGCAAATTTGTTTTAATGTATTTTGCTTAAGGGAAAGCTTGGTATTTTTTAGATGAGTTAATTTAAAGGAAAGTAGATAATAGTACAGGTTGTTACCAGCTATGTGAAAAACTGTTGATGATAAAGCAAGAGCCAAGATTAAGAAAGCACTGTTGTAGTTATTAAAAGTAAGCATATAGTGCTGGGGTTAAGCGCTCTCCTAGCACATGCAAGGCGTTGGATTCGATCCTCAGCACCACATAAAAATAAATAAATAAAGGTATTGTGTCCAACTACAACTAAAATATATTTTTTTTAAAAAAAAAAGCATATAAGCCAGACCTGTGTAGTACATCAGTGCCCGTTGACAACAGCTGTGTGCATGTGTAAATTGACGAAAATTAGAAGTAATTTTGGAATTGAATATTTTTTTTCCTAAAGTTACCTATGCCTTCATGGTGTTTTGTTGTTGTGGTGGTGGTGGTGGTGGTGGTGGTGGTGGTGGTGATAGTGATAGTGCTAGGGACTGAACCCAGGGATGCTCTACTATTGAGCTATATCCCCACCCATTTTATTTATTTATTTATTTGAGACAGGGTCTTCCTGAGTTGCTGAGGCTGGCCTCATACTTGTGATCCTCCTGCCTCAGCTTCCTGAGTTGCTGGAATTGCAGTTGTGCACCACCGTCCCCAGCCTTTGTGACTTTTTGATCTAACAAAATGAAGATGCTATCTATAAGAATGCTAGAGAGGATTTTTCTCTGTAGTCATAAGTTGATCTTTACAAATGATCATTTTCATCAATTGTAAAGAGCTACAGCAACAAAGACTACACAGTTCATATGTTGTTTACCAATATATATATGCTGCCACTATAGCTCAGTGGTAGAGCACTTGCCTACTGAGAGAGATTGATATTCGGTAGAATTTCAGTTACTGCCATGGGTTGCAGCCTTCTTGTTGATACTAAGGCCTAAAGAGATATGGTTATATCTCATTTTTGTTTCATCAAACCCTTCTCAGACTTCATCACTTAACTTAATGAGAAAAACCTTAGCCACTAAACACATTGTGTCTTCTGTGTGGTTTCCACCAAGTGTCCGATAGTGCTCTTGTCATGCTGGTCAGGCCAATGAGAGAGCACCACAGTTCCTCAATGTTAAATGTTAACATTGCTACACTCCTGGTTATGGTTACTGGCTACCTCATTTCTGGAACATCTTTTTCATTCCAGATTATGATGATGGCTTTTCAATGAAGCATACAGCCACTGCCCGTTTCCAGAGAAACCACCGCCTCATCAGTGAAATCCTTAGTGAGAGTGTGGTACCAGACGTCCGGTCAGTTGTCACAACAGCTAGAATGCAGGTCCTCAAGCGACAGGTCCAATCCTTAATGGTTCATCAGGTACATCACAAACATTTGTTAAATAAATTGCTGCAAATCCCAGGTGACCTGATTCTTATACCATGCATACATATACTGTGAAATGTTTCATTCTAATCTGTTGTGATTTGGGAAAGATGGTTACAGGAGTGAACCATTTCCAGAGGTTTATTAAATTTGTCATTAAAAACTAATAGAGACAGTACACACTTGTAATACCAGTTACTTGGGAGGCAAGTTTGAGGACAGCCTGGACAAAATTTTAAAATAAAAGATAAAATTAAGGAACTGGAGTTGTAGCTCAGTGGTAGAGCACTTGCCTAGCATGAGTGAACTGGATTTGATCTTCAGCTCCACATAAAAATAAATAAATAAAGATATTGTGTCCATGTTCAACTAAAAAAATTTTTTTTTAAAGATAAAATTAAAGGACTGAGGATTTAACTCAGTGGTAGAGTGTCCTGGGTTCAATCCCCAGGACTGGTAGAAGGGAAAAACAAGTAGTAACAAAACCTTGTAATTGAAAGTATTTCTATTAAGAAATACATATGCACTTGAGAATTTTAGACAACCTCTCCACATTTGTTGCTTTACTGAATACTTTTCCAAAAACCTCCTGAGGCCTGAAATAGTGTTCTTTAACATTTATTTTATTAATCACAGTCCTCTCTCTATACTTAATTTTATATTTTTAAAATTATAGCTGATTCATGTTGTAGAAATTAGAATTTAAAATGTTATTTGTCACAGAAATTGAAAGAGTGATCATTAAAAAATGAGGTGTTTTTTCTGTGTTTGATATTTGCTTCAGAGAAAATAAGTAAGTAATCATAAAACCTGGTTATATGTCTTACAGCGAAAACTAGAAGCTGAACTTCTTCAAATAGAGGAACGGCACCAGGAAAAGAAGAGGAAATTCCTGGAAAGTACAGATTCATTTAACAATGAACTTAAAAGGGTATCCATTTGATGTGTTAACTATACTTTCATCACTGTTCTGTTACTTTCTTTTTCCTTGTTCTTTTTTCCAAAACTGTTTTTATTTAATATTGTTCACTTTGAAACAGAGTTCATGTCACTATACATATAAGACCTATAATATCTTTTATTTATGAAATTATTGCAATTTTCTGGAAAATTGCAATAAATTTGAGATATCATATAGTATACATGCACATATTAGGTCCATAGATGTTGGAGTCCTAATATTTTAAACTTCTATGCGGTCATGAATTGTTTTCACTTTATTGGAATTATTCATCAGACTTTTAATACAGTTTTCACTTTGTATTAGAACAAGTAAATCTTGTGTTTGGGAGTCTGAAATATAAATTAGAAACCTTATAAATAATTCTGTCTCAGTATTGCCTCTCCCCCTGTAGTACTTGATGATACGTGACTGCTCAAACAACTTCTTTATGTTTATGCAAAAGAGTTTCAGGGAAGACTGAGAAGCATGTTTTTTTCTCCTGTATACATACATTTATTTCATAGGCAAGAAAACCTACTTTTGAAGCAATTTATCTGGTTCAAAGGTTATAAGAAGAAAACATTACTAAAAGAGTTTTTTGGTGGTTTTTTTTTTTTTTTTTTTTTTTTTCTGACTACTAGTTGTGCGGTCTGAAGGTTGAAGTGGATATGGAAAAGATTGCAGCTGAAATTGCACAGGCTGAGGAACAGGCCCGAAAAAGGCAGGAGGAAAGGGAGAAGGAGGCAGCAGAGCAAGCTGAGCGCAGTCAGAGCAGCATCACTCCCGAGGAAGAGCAAGTGGCAAACAAAGCCGAGGAGAAGAAGGACGACGAGAGCATTCCAATGGAGACAGGTAAGCACCAGACACCGGGGGAATCGCCAGGGCCTTTTACAGCTGTGTGTAATTTTGATTTTTCTTTCTAAATGCTCTTAGAGATCACTCTTGTCTCTTGAGTAATTCTCTATGTGACCTACCCAGTTCTTTCCAAATCCTAATCTTTATGGTAGACCCACTGAAAAAGTTGGTATCACCATGGAACACCAGTGACATATTGTCAGCAGTCTTGCCATCTGAGGTTTTGACATTGTACCCAGATGTGCTGTTTTTTAACTTGAGATTATGAAGTAGACCAGTATGATGGTTAAGGACCCTGGTCCAGGAATCACACAGATTGGGGACTAGAACTAGAACCTCAACTGTGGATAGTTTTTTAGTTTGTTTCCTCATTTGAAATCATCCTAGTACTGCTTCTGTGAATACATTCTGGTACTAGATTTAACATGGTGTTAACACTCAGCATTTTGACTTTTATCACTCATATTAATTATGCAAGGTGTGATCATTATTCTTAAGATTGTGTCCTAGGATAGTGTCAGGCAAAGTAAAACTTATAGGCCAAATCCTGCCACACTTTTTTTGTAAAAAGTTTTATTAAAACACAGCCACACCGGTTTGTGTATATACTGTATATGACTGCTTTGAGGCTACAGCAGTATGGTTGAGTAGTTGCAACAAAGACTACCTGGCCCACAAAGCCTAAAATATTTACTATCTAGCCCTTTACATAAAAAGATCGTTGACCCCATCCTAGAAGAACTTACTTCTAGGTAAACTGATTTTCCTGGGGAATAAAACATCCTGCAAGTTAGAAAATTACATGTAGGACTTGTATAAAGAACTGATTAAGGGCTGGGGATGTGGCTCAAGCTGTAGTGCGCTCACCTGGCATGCATGCGGCCCGGGTTCGATCCTCGGCACCACATACCAACAAAGATGTTGTGTCCGCCAAGAACTAAAAAATAAATATTAAAAATTCTCTCTCTCTCTCCTCTCTAACTCTCTCCTCTCCCACTCTCTCTCTTTAAAAAAAAAAAAAGAACTGATTAAATTGATTATTGCTTGAAATTTCCAGATCACCTCACTTTCTGGCACTATTTTCACCTACTTAGTGCACCATGTAAATAGAACTAAGCTGAGAGTAGTTATAGGAATACAGCCAGAGGCTCCTTCAACCATCATTGCCAGAAGTAGCAGGGACAATAGTTATACTTGTACTCAAATGACAACCATCTGAAAAGTATTTAATGGAATATAAATATCTTCTCCAGACATTTCTACAAAATATAATTCACTAGATGAATATTTCACACAGATTTTAAGTTTTATCTTCTTAGCCTCATTTCTGTTTTTTTATAAACATGTTTTTTATCTTAAATTTGAAGCATGAGCACATTTGTGGTTAAATTAAGAGCTTGGGAATCAGGGTATGGGTCTTTGCTCATTTTGCAACTAGACATTACTCAGTCAGAGGTTTTGTCATCTGTAAATGGGGCCTTTCTTATTCTTAAGGCCTGTGGGTCTTTACTCAGATTCTATCCTTATAGCTTAAGAAAAAGAAATGAAGAAAATGAAGACTGCAAGCAAAACCCTCATGCTCTTAATTTCTTATAGGAAACAGCCCAGTGTGACTTTTAACAAAAGTATCTAAAATATAAACTTGATATTATTTCCACATCTGCCCTCTCACTTAATCCAAAAGCCACAGAACAGCACTGTTCAATAGTAATATACTGTAAGTCACATGACATTTTAAATTTCATACTAGTGACATTTTTTAAAAATTAGGCAAAATAATTGACATTAATTTGATGATATTGTATTTAACCCAATATATCTTAAATATTATTTCAACATGTAATAAGCATTTTAAAAATTATCAACTTTTTTACATTCTTTTTTTCACACAATAAGTCTTTGAAATCCAACATGTATTTTATTCTTAGAGCACATCTCAATTCAAAAGCTAAATTTTCATCCAAAGCATTTAATCTGTACTTAGATTTTTATAGAACCTACTGCTAAAAAAGTAGATTTTCACACCCCAGATTATGCCACACATACTTAAAAGCTCCTCACTGACACTGGCTCATTTCAGGTACTCACTAGCCACAGGTGACTAATGGCTACCATATTGGACAGCACAGCTCCATGCTGTCCGTGTCCATGTAGAGCAGATGTTTATCTTCAAACTGACAGTGTCACGTGTGATTACAGAGGAGACACACCTCGAAGAAACAGCGGAGAGCCAACAAAATGGTGAAGAAGGCACGTCCACTCCAGAGGACAAGGAGAGTGGGCAGGAGGGGGTGGACAGCATGGCGGAGGAGGGGACCAGTGATAGTAACACTGGCTCAGAGAGCAACAGTGCAACAGTGGAAGAGCCACCAACAGATCCCATGCCGGAAGATGAGAAGAAAGAATAATTGTTGCCTTGTTTTATGTGTCCTAAATACTTTTTTAAATGAAAAAAAATGTTTTTTGGTTTTAATGGTGTTATGTGGTCTGTGTATTAATTTTTTTCTTATCTGTTTCATACCACCAAAGGCTTTTTGGACCATGAGTGTCATGAGCCCAGTGGCACAGTCAGTCACCTTTCTTAGCATTGTAAAGATGGCTTTTTTCTTTGGATCTTGTTGCTAGCCCTCATCTGCCGAAAGCCTCAGAATTTAAATTAATTGAGAAAACACCCACCTCTTTTAGAGAGTTATCCTTTGATGCTGCAGAATCTCCTCTTACAAATGCCTTCCTCCAGCTCACTTGGGTGCTTACCAAAGCCATAGCTTTAAACCTTCCCAGTCCCCATCAACAGCTTCCTGAAAGTCCCCTCTCCTGTGTATATGTGCACAGAGTACATTCTTGAGAACACAATCATGAGTGTGTGTATATTTTTTCACTTGCCCTTTTTATTTTAAATGTGTCAGATAACAAGAGTTGTGTTAAAGGCTACAGTGTTGCCTACAACCAACTATCCTTGGATCGTACTGATCCAGAATAGTCTCCACAGTTAGAGTAGTTCCTGGCTTATGATGTAGTCATTAAAATGAACATAGCACATTTTTGTTATCTATACTGCTTTTTGTTCTGGTTAATATTGGGTGCATTCTGGTAAATTCATCCTTTGTACTGGGGGGAAAAAACACTTTTTTACCAAGTTTTCCAAAGACAGAATAGATCACAAAGTTAAGGAATGGAATGTTCTTGTAATATACTAGATAACTTCATAATGATTAGCCCATTCCAGAAGAAAAACAGCTGGGAATTAAGTTCATCCACATGAAATTGTTTTACAATAAACAAAACATTCAAAACCTCAAGGCTCAGGATCCCATAGATCAGAGCCTACCTCCCTTTTTGATAAACTTAGTAAAGTCTTGGAGACTAGAAGAAAGATAGTTTGTCACTCGTATGCTTCCAAAAAACTAGAATAGATTTTTACTGAATAGTGGTATATCTGATGGTATATGTTTCTTAAAGGTCCAAATGTAATAAAAAAATGAAAAAAATGGTCTCAGTGTTTTTAATGCCCTAAATATTTGTATGCAAGACAAGGATACAGTTTTGTCTCTATAGTGCAATGACAGTATGGAGGGGCCACTTGGTCATTTGAATTTACATACTCAGGGCCCTCGTCTGTAAATGCTGCAGTTATTAAGTTAATTTGCACAATACAGTTGTGAAAATAAGTTTCCTTCCATGATAGTTAAGTCATATATGCATTTATCTTGAGTAAGAATACATTTATGACATTTAAATTTAAATTATCTTTGAAAGAAGCATGGGGCTGGGGTTATAGCTCAGTTGGTAGAGTGCTTGCCTCACATGCACAGGGCCCTGGGTTCAATCCCCAGCACCACAAAAAAAGGAAAAAGAAAAATAACATGGGTGTGCTTTGGGGGCAAGAATTCTGTCCTCATTTATGATGAATTAACTTGCTCTGAACCCACAACACCATTAGTGACTGTAGCTCCACATCATGCTTAGTCTCTTGAGAGGGAACCTGATTTGGGGTGCAAATATCCTTTGATGTCTATTCTAAATAATATGTGGTAACTTTTTCCTGGTTCCTTGTGAGAGATAGAAACTGATAATGAGTCCATTTCTAGGTGCTGGGCACTGCAGGAGAACTCAAACCGATCTCAAATTATACAGCCTCCTCTAATACGGTGCAGAGAAGTTGTTAAATAATAGAGGTGGAAAACAGTGCCAGAGCAAGGTGTCAGATTATTTATCCAAGTCTCTTGAGAGTATGGAAGTGCTTCCTTTGCTGAGCTGGAGATGGGTGGCACTGGGAAAACATCTGCCTGGCCTAGGCCTGTCCTCGCCAGGCAGTTCTAGCAACTGCCTGAAAGGTGAATTAAGTCAGGTGGAATTTGACAGTTTTTAACCTCAAGAGGCACAGAGTAACTTTTCTCCTTTGTTAAGGTGATATATGCAGACACGGATATTTCTTAGTTTTGAGAATGTGGGATATAACATTAATTTTTCATCCTCATAGACATTGGGAAAATAGTTTAAAACTCTAAGCCTGTTTCAACTAACATAGATTGAACTACTTTCTATTTCAGTGCCTTTTCTGCTCCATATAGCCATGATTTTTAATGCATTTATCTTGAATAAGAATGCACAAAATTTGAGGGCTTAAGTTATAAAGAGAGAGAGAATTTTTTATTATTTATTTTTTAGTTATCGGCGGACACAACATCTTTTGTTTGTATGTGGTGCTGAGGATTGAACCCGGTCTGCACACATGCCAGGCGTGCGCGCCACCGCTTGAGCCACATCCCCAGCCCCGAGTTATATTAATTTTTAACAACAAATAGGGTTCCGTGTCTCCCCAGTTTTCTCACTAGAATGCCAAATTCTCTTAACTCCCCACCTGTCAATAAGCATGTCTTTCTTAGCTGGGCACCATGGCGCATACTTATAATCACAGTAACAGGAGGTTGAGTCAGGAGGATCAAGTTCAAAACCAATGACAAAAGCCAGCGACAAAGTGCTTAGAGACCCCGTCCCTGAATAAAATACAAAATAGGGCTGGGGATGTGGCTCAGTGATTGAGTGGACTTGAGTTCAATCCCAGTACCAAAAAAATACATAAGCATGTCTTTTTTAAATGTCTCCTACAGTACATGGTAAATATGTCAAGTCATGCACAGCATACAGATATTTCCATCAACAGAGGACCACATATAAGATAGTGGTCCCATAAGATTGTAATGGAGCTGAAAAATGCCTGTTGGTAAGAATTTTTACTGTGTCTTTCCTATGTTTAGATACACAAATGCTTACCTTGGTGTTACAAGAGTTAAAATTGCCTACAGTGTTTATTTAATGCAGTAACACGCTGTACATGATTGTCACTAGGAGCAGTAGGCTATAGCCTAGGTGTGTGGTGGGCCATACCATCTAATTGTGTATGAGTACACTCACTATGCCATTTGCATGACAACAAAATCACCTAAAGATGCATTCTTCAGAACATCCCCATTGTTAAGTGACACGTGACTCTATAGATGTCTAAGAGATTTGGAAGAAATAAATAGGTGCTATCTTATTTTAACATGGTAATGTGAATGTCAAATGGAAAAGATACAATAGGTTGACTTTTTTTTTTTTTTTTTTTTTTTTTTTTTTTGTATTAGGGATTGAACTCAGGGGCTCTCGACCACTGAGCCACATCCCCAGCCCTTTTTTATATTTTATTTAGAGACAGGGTCTCACTGATTTGCTTAGCACCTTGCTTTTGCAGGGCCTGGCTTTGAACTCACAATTCTCTTGCCTCAGCCTCCCAGGCCACTGTGATTACAGGCGTGCTTCCCCCATGTCTGACATAAATTGACTTTTAAAAAGGAATCTGACGTCATGTATATCTATTGAAATTTAACTAGATGTGTCCAAATTTTTAGTTTTGATCCTCTTCGGTTAGATTCTAGTATTGGATGTTAGATGGCGCTGACTGTACAAAACTCCTATCGCCTGCAGTTAAGCTTTAGTTTTTCATGTGAACAAGCAATAAAGCTGAGATTACTTTGTTAAATCATTTCAGAAATAGTTCCCCTGCCCCAAGCACTACTACACACAGTCTCCCCACTTAGTTTCAGCTAGTGTGTGTTTTGTATTTCACCGCTGGGCAAAACTTACAGGAAGAACTACAGTTGACTTCTTAATGATTTGCACATTAGAGGGTTTAATGCCTTTACAAATGATAGATAAACTGTGCAGTAACATGCTAAAAGGAACTCAGAGCCTTTTTAGAAGAAATTGTGCTGAATTATAATTTGACTTACTATGATGATATCTCTTTGATCATTATGGTAGGGAAAACACTTGAGTAGAAAGTAATGCCCAAGAGTTATTAGAAATCATAAAACTGCTTATAAATATCTATTAGCTTGAACCACAGGAAATGGCCAATGTAGGTGTTTAATCTAAAAAATGACAGTTTCACCTGCTTCAGCCTAATAATAATATTGCATTTTTACTCCGAATGTAAGCTCTTACTTGTAGCTTTCTGAGTGTGAAATGATAGTGATTTACCAGACTGGCCTATACTTCTCTAATAGCCTTACTAAATGATGTTAAACAAAACCCTGACGAAAATGCAAGTCTCTCTCCAGTATTTAAAGCCAGGTTTCTAAAATAGACTGAGGTAAACATATAGTTAAACTATCTGACTTACATTCACATTGTCTTAACCAAAAAAGGGGTTTTTTTTTCGGATTCGGGAATAAAAATTGTTATATGGGGAGGGGAAATTCCCAAACAATAACTTGCTCATTACATAAAACAGACAGTAACTGCAGATAGCAGCTCGCTTTGCTGAGACACTTGAAAGTAGGAAAGGCTTCCTCATATTCCTTGGCATTAATGAGAGAGTGTTAAGGTAGCCACCTCCAGCACCCACCAGCACTTGGTCCCCAGGTCCCCTAAGGCATCATGCTCTACTTAAATATTTCTAGTCTCAGTGAGCCCTTCATCTCTTAAGACAGTTCATTCCTTCCTTAGTTATCTAAAAATATTTCCTACTGAGCTATAAAATCCGTCTTTCTATAATTTCAGCCCCTGACTAATATACCTTGGAGTCAAAATAGAATAAATGTAATCCTTTTTCAAGTAAAAGATTTCAACTATTTCAAGATAAGTGTTTATTTAATGTAGTAACATGCTGTACATAATTGTCACTAGGAGCAGTAGACTATAGCCTAGGTGTGTGGTGGGCCATACCTCTAATTGAGATCCTTTCATGAGACAGTTTCCCTTCTGATCACCTGTTGTCTCTCCTCTGGTGTCTCTTCTTGGTGAGGAGAGGCTAAATGAGGACTAAGCCCTTTCCGCTTCTGAAGTCTGGACCACTAAAAAGCACTGTTTTCTTCTATATGGTGAAACTGTCATTCCTCCCCAGTGTACTGCACTTAATCAAAGCACCACATCTCTAGACCTCAGAAACCATCTGTCTAAAATAAAGGGTTCTGTAATGATCTCAAGGTCCCTGTGATATAAAAATTTTGTAACCATATTATAGATTCAAACTCCATGAAGTAAGTGTTGATGAACATTCTCATCTTTAGCAAAATGGGGAGCAAGCAGGTTCAATTTAACAACTCAGGACTTCTCAAAGTTTAGTCATTTGCATACCACCATCATAATTTTTACCGTTTCTAGGTATCACCTGTACTATTATTACTGAACAGTTTTCTTTGAAGAACTTCTTCCATTTAATTTATTTTAAAAGGAAGTTTTTATATCAGAAGGAATGTAAAATCATTGTTTTTTGTCATAAAAAAGTTATGATCTCCAGGGCTGGGGCTGGGGATCAGTGGTAGAGCACTTGCCTAGCATGTGCAAGGCCCTGGGTTCAATCCTCAGCACCACATAAAAATAAATAAATAAAATAAAGGTATTGTGTCCAACTACAACTAAAACATATATATAAAATATATATATGTATATATAATATATATGTATATATAAAGGTTATAATCTTTTTTTTAATTTTAATATTTATTTTTTAGTTCTCGGCGGACACAACATCTTTGTTTGTATGTGGTGCTGAGGATCGAACCCGGGCCGCATGCATGCCAGGCGAGCGCGCTACCGCTTGAGCCACATCCCCAGCCCCTAAAGGTTATAATCTTGAACACCAATACTTTAGGAGTTATGTTTATACTTACATGCACACTATTTCAAAGAACTTATTTAAAAGACCTGCCTACCATCCAAAATCACCTCAAAGATCTCAGAGAGTAGTCTAAAGAATGCTTACTGAATAAGACTGTACAAATGAGAAGGTATATTTCCTGCCACCTAGAGTTGCAGGAACATGGTCTTCTTAGAAACTGTCCCTGGGTCATCAGCAGTTTATAACCTAAGGTCAAACTAGTAGAAGTTATTTCCATGATCACCTTCTAATAATAAAAGCCAACATTCATTGAGCATTTATTATACACACAAGTGAATTTTATGCATTTTCTGACTCCTGAAGTTAACATTAGAGTGGATCACTTTACCAATGAAATCTATGATTATGATCTTGGACCTGAGTTGATCAATTCCTACAAACCATTTTTCCTAGAGGAAAAAAAAGAAATAGTCAGGTGCTGTGTCACACACCAGTAATCCCAGTGACTCCGGAGGCTGTTTGAGAGGATTGCAAGTTTGAGGTCAGCCTCAGCAACTTAGCAAGACCCTGCCTCTAAATAAAAAATAAAAAGGGTTGGGGATATGGCTTAGTGGTAAAGTACCCCTGGGTTCAATCCCTAGTAGGGAGGGAGGGAAGGAAGGAAGGAAGGGAGGGAGGGAGGGAGGGAGGAAGAAAGGAAGGAGATATAGCCTCAGACTGTAGCACAAGGTGCTAACTGACATGAGAATGGAAAGACTCAAGACAAATGAATCCACTTGGATCAACATCAGTTTTAACTTTATGTGCAATAAGTTATAGAACATCACTGATATCCTTCCAAAAGACTACCAAACTGCTCTAAGATCTGTCATTAGTGTATAGGTCATGACCTCTAAATGACTGCTTTCAGAGGGAGGACCAGTCTTCTACGATATTGGACCCAAAGAAAGATACTGCTCAAAAAGGAATAAATGCCCTACTGACCCACAAGTAGCTCTTGGCTGTCATTAGTTCAGACAAAGTACACCTATCCAGTACCCTAGTGATATTCCTGGGACTGATTTCTAACGGGCATGACATTTCATTCTAGAGAAGACAGCAAAGTTCTAGCCCTCCCTGGTCTAACAAATACATAAGAGGCCCAGTCATTAGAGGGATGATTCAGATACTGACACTCTCATGTTCCCTCTGTGGAAACATTTCCTTGATGATACCATATATGGGGTTACTAGAGAGGCTGTTCCATTTCAGTGGGGCCATGGTTAAGAAAATGTCCTACATCCCCTCAAACAGATTTCCTAGTCTGCCTTTACCTATCCTCAGCAAATCCCCATTTGCTCTTTGAGTTCTAGATCTCGGTAATATCTATTTTCTAGTTGGAGTCTATGGCAGAAGGCCCCTGTTATACAGGTCAGAGATGCCCATTAGATTTTTAAACTCAAATTACCTGGAGTCCACTAAAAGACAGAGTACTCTGGGAAGACAATTATTCACTTGATATTAGAACTTGGAGGATATCACATATCCCATGGTCATAAAATAATCTTAGGGACAAAATCTCAACCAAAGGATATAAATATTTTCACCTCCTTTTTTTTTTAAGTTATGGTAGGGATTTCACCCCCTTAAAAAATCCACTTGGAGATCAGTGTTCTTACAATGGAAAATGTATGTCTAAAAACCACTTCCTTCTGAATCATCTCCTTCCCTCCAGAGCCAAAATGAAAAACTACAGAGGCTGAAAACAGATGACTTGTAAAGCTCACAGCGATACCAGATCCTGAGCCACATGGAGAACCACCTTCGTGTCTGATGTGTCGTGTGTTCTGTTTGTGCTTCATCCCTGTTGTGGTTTCCTGTCAATATGTGAGCGCTGGGGAACCTTTTAAAAGACATCCTCAACTGAGTGTCAGAAATTTCAGGAAATACCAACATCAAGTGGATGTTATCCATAGTTACCCTCTGAACTTTATCCCCCTCTTCCCAAGTTGTGCTCCAGACAGGCCTTCCTCTTCCTCCTCAGAAAACATACCACACATCCTAGGACACTAGCCTTAAAGTACCTCCTTGAGGGCTGGGGATATAGCTCGGTTGGTAGAGTGCCTGCCTCGCATGCACAAGGCCCTGGGCTCAATCCCCAGCACCAAACAAAATAAAATAAGAATGTTCGTTCAGGCACAGTCTAGGTGAGTGGTTCTCACACTGGACATCAGCATGTTCCCAGGGAAGCTGCCTGGGGCCCCACCCAGGCCTACTAGATTGGAAACTGTCAAGGTGGAGCCCATGAACCCAATGCACCTGAGTCTGGCTTCCTTTTAGAAAAGGGGAAACCGAGGCCCCCCAAGGAGAGAAGCGGATGGCTCAGATATCCATCCAACTATTTCATAGCCAGGACTAGGACTGTTTCTTACAGCATCTTCTGGAGAGAGCAGATCCTCAGGATACTGAAAAACCATGCTCAAGCCTGATTGGACCTATCTTTGCCTGGAGTCTGACATCCTTCAGCATGTGGTACTTTTTAATGTTTTCCAGTTTATCAGAACAGAACCACCTTCCTTGCAATAAAGCCCTACTTCTCTTCCTAAATAGCAGGTCATCGCACCATTAGGAATCTTATCTTTGCCAGTGGTCTCTAGGCCTCCAAAACTAGTGTGCCTGGTACCCAGGACCTGGAGTCTGTGGACTCTCCAAAAGCAAAACTCATCAGATCCAACCTAGAATGCATGAGATCAGCCCCACAGAGAAAGGCAGGGAAGAGTGGAGGCCAACGCTCTAGTACAGTGTCTGATTCAAGTTCAGTTTTTTGTTTTCTCATCCGCACGAGAGGGAAAAAATGACTGCAGTATCAATTTCACAGGGTGGTTTCAAGAAGACAATGAGATTGTGTGAAAAATACTTTGTCCATGGCCTGGTACATACTAAACGTCCAATGAAACTTCATTGGTGGGCTGGAGATGTGGCTCAAGTGGTAGCGCGCTCGCCTGGCATGCGTGCGGCCCGGGTTCGATCCTCAGCACCACATACAAAAAAAGATGTTGTGTCCGCTGAAAACTAAAAAAAAATAAATTAAAAAATTCTCTCTCTCTCAGGGTCCCTCTCTCTCCCTCTTTAAAAAAAAAAAAAAAGAAAGAAAGAAAAGAAACTTCATTGGTGTTGCTATAGTTACAGTTATTGATGATAATGATGATGATGATGGCAAATAGAGTCCCTGGGAAGACTTGGGAACTATCTAAACCCCTTCACTGAGTGTCTAAATTCCTCCAATGAAAGCCACAGCTTCGTCTACTGTAGTGTAATTCCAGCTGAAGCAATACTGGATTAACAAAATACGCAGTCAGCTTGGAGTTAGGGGGAAAAAAGTGACTTCAACAAATTGGGGTTTTTTGTTGTTTGTTTGTTTGTTACTTTTTAACCCTTACAGGTGCCAGGCTCTGGCCAAAATGCCTTGCACATATTATCTCATTTAATCCCACTCACAACCTTAGAAGGGGGTGTACTATCAATATCATCCCCATTTTGCGGATGAAAAAACTGGGGTTCAGAGAGGTTAAATACCTTGTCCAAGATCACACAATTAATTTATGATGGAAACAGAACTCCCACTCAGGGCTTCTGACTCCAGTCAGTTCTGTGGGTGATAGAAATCCTACCCGTGAGAGCCAAGCAAGTCTTCCCTCCTCCTCAGGTCTTTAAAAGCACCAACCCTTCCCCATACCCTCTTCAGTTCTTAAAATGACTTTTTAAGAGGATGAAGCACTTTAGAAGCATACGATTTCTCTTTATAGAACAATAGGAAGGACTATTATCCTAAGAGTCGTTGACCCAATAGTGGTACAGATAGAAACATCCACTGGTGCAGATGGTATTGCAAGAAGTCAGTGGCAGCTCTGTCTTTAAATCATTTTGTGGGTGTTTTCAACCAGGCTCTCCTGGTGCGGTTCTCACAGCATACCTAATGAACTGTTTTTGTCTGAAGTCTGTGGTTAAACAACAAAGAATGAGCAAGTGGAAGAGTTGGTAAAAGGTCCAACTCTGAGAGTCTCTGTTCTAAACACTTTGCAGCCAGTTGAACACATCAGCAGCAATACACCGGAGCAGGGCCCACATGACTGAGCTCCCAGGAAACCAGAAACACATGCTAGCATGGGATTGGCTTCAGCCAAGCTAAGACCCACAGTGGGATGTGTGAGGGTCTCCTTTCCTACTAGAATTGCAGCAAGGTTCATTTTTCATCCGAACCCTTTGAAAGTAAATTTTATGTTTTCCTACTCCATTTCCCAAGTGAGGAAGGTGTGGTAGGGTCTGTAAACCTGGGGGAAAGGGATGGTTGATAAACGAATTGAAACACGTTGATGGAGTTGAGGATACTATCCCCAGACCATGATGTTCTGGAATATTGGATATTTTAAGCAGAAGGAGTTTGAGAAATGGCAGGTAAAGGCAGGACTTTCTGAATTTCTCTGAAAGCAGCTCATAAGACTCTCATCTGAGAGGTGGCTTCCCTGTACTCAAAGGGAAGAAGCATCCTTAAGATGCTAAAAAGAGGAATACCAAGAGGAACTAAGCAAGCCGTGTTAGTGCCCCCCATTAGCCACACTTAACTCATCCCTTTTGCCCTGTCATTTATTCCCATAGCTTTCCACTTTTTATCAACCTACTGGAGACACACTGAGGTTTAACAGTTTCTTGGGGACTTCAGTTTCTTCTGAGTTTCCTTTGTCATGTAAAACTTACAGTAAATAAATATGAATACTTTTTTTTTTTTCTGGTGAATTTGTCTTTTGTTACAGAAATCCACCCGGTCACCAACCTAGAAGGATTCAAGAAAAAGAAGGTTAACCCACCTCTCCCCCTATAAAATCAAACCATTTTTTTTTCCTCTGGCCTCAGTTATTCTAGGTCAATGCAAACTGGAGTGTCCTGCCATCCGGATGAAGCAAGGACAGTTTATTTACATATGGTTTGCTTTCTCAGGATCAAAAAAGGAGGACTGTGAGCATGGGCTTCTCCCACATGATCATCAGTATCCTGACAATTGTTCCTTGTGGCCAGAAAGAGATTCCCAAATCTGATGGCATCTGTGTGATGGGATACCATGACCCACCTGGGAGGGCTCAATCCATGGGCGCTGCCTCCTATGTTTGTCTCCAGCACCCTCTACAGGACCTTGATAGGAACTGGAGTCACAGAATAGGCCATAACCCCTGTGTCCATTTACCAAGGACTGAGTTGCATATTCACAGCTAACTCTGGGCAAGTCCCAGGCAATCTAGGACAAGTTGGTCACCTTACTAGAAAGAGGTGGGAGGACTAGCCTGAGTTACTCAACCTCCATCAATTTATGGTTGGGGGACGGGGGGTGCAAAAGGACCAAGTCAGAACCCCCAAGCCCCTGAAACAGAACAATGTGTCAGAATCTGCAGCCAAGGCTGGGAAAAGAGCCTGGTGACTTACAAGTTTCCTGTGAGCTATGAATCATTCTTCTGACTTTCATTCACTGAATAAACAACTACCGACACCTTTCATATGTCAAGGACCCTCCAGTATGACATGGCCCCTTGCCTTTCACCTGGTAGAGGAGATGTCTGTACAAATGACCATAGTACAGTGAGCAAATGCCCCCCTAAACAAAACACTCCTCAGACATGTGTCCTGGAAATGCCTTTACCCTTGTGAAAGGTGGGGAGCTCATTTCCATGGACCTGGAACCATTTAACAGGAGGCAGGTTCAAAGCCAAGGAGAAGGCAAACCAGAGCACCAGATCTCCAAAGCTAGACCACCTTCTCTGCCTAGCCCTCTGGTTCTGATGGCCCAGAAAAGACAGGCAAAGACCTTGGTTTAAAGTGTGAAAGAAGCAATCACATTTCCAGCCACAGGATGTTAATTGAGTAAATGATTGTGCTAAAAATAATTTGCACATTGATGATGGCGAGAAAGATTATGCAGCAACACAGGACAAGGCATATGCTACCAGCCTAGTTTTTTTTTTTCAACAAATAAATGTGTATTAGGCTTCTAGCTATGTCTGATTAAATATGCATCCAGATGAAGCCTGAAAGAGGAGACAGAAACTGGATCCTGTGTGTACCGTGGTAAGATTATAAGTGACCTTTCATAACTAGGTTTAATACAACTCAATCATTTCTATAACCAATCAGGATAAACATCTTTAATGTTATGAAGTTCACATGTACAAAATTCTAATGAAAATAGTTTTTAAAAAACACGACTACCTATGTACAATTATTATATGTCAATTAAAATTTTAAATATATATATTTTAAAACCACTGCCATAAATTAGACCTGTTACAAAAAAAAAAAAAAAAAAAGCCAACAGTCCTGGATTAACACATTTGAAGTTACCCAGGAAGGAAAGAAAATAAAACTTTGCACAGGGGATTAATTATCCTTTCAATTCATGGGGCTTATTATGTTCCTCTCCACACCCTACAGACGCCAGAGGTAGTGTCAGAACACCCAGGCCAGGAGTAAATCCACCACCTAAAGAATTCCAGGTTAGCTGAGCTGCCTCCAGGCGGCTGGGAAACTAGTAAGAGGCCAGTGTCCTAAGAGGTGATCTTTGCAGGATAACAAATCCAGGCTGCTGGTGGAGAGATGGAGACAGCTGCAATAGGCTGGGCTGAGAAGCAGCTTCTCACAGAACTTGGGTTGTCCACAGTGACTCAGGGAGAGAGGCCACCAGGACATATTCTCAGCTGCAGAGAGCCTGGCTTGGTGAGCCCAGTCCAACCAGAGACATCCACACCAGCGGCGTGCTCGGCCCTCCCACCATGGCTCCACTGACCCTTTGGTGGCACTCTGGAGAAGGGTTGACATTGTTTGTATAAGTTTAAAAACAACAGGGTGCTTCCTGTTTGCCCAGTGTCAAAACTCCTGGGATGTCAATGAAATCACAACATATTAAGTTCCCCACCCAGGGCCTATCCCAGCACCCAAGGCCTCTCCCCAAAGAAGGCAGGGCCTTGATTGAGAAGAAAGAAGTAGGTATTAATTAACTTGAAGGAATTTTGAATCTAGTTGTTAAATCCACTGTGTACCTGAGTGCTTCCATCTGGAAACATGGTTCAGGGTCAAAGGCGGTGGTCCTTAAAGTTTGCCCCATGCGTTCCTTCTATGTTACTCCCCCCACTCGGTACCACAGAAAGACAGAAGGATCTGGTATATACCAGAAATAGTATAGACTAGTTCTGGCCTCACCCTGTCCCAAGCCTCAAGACTGGATAGATTTCTACAATGCCAAGACTGTATACAAAGATTTCTGCACCTTTTCTCCTTCCAAAATCAGCAAACTGGTCTGTCATTCTCAGTTGCCCGCTGAGCCCAGTCTTAACTCTGATACTGTTTCAAATCTTCCTGGTCCCTGGAGAGAATTCACCATAGCTGCTCTTCCCAGCTCTCTCCCCAGCCTCTTCCTGACAACGGACTCATCCCCAACAAAGAGGAGTGGACAGGGCCCATCCTCTGTGATTGAAAAAGTGGATCTTTGTTTTCCTTGCGTCCAAAATTCAGTCCTTTCTGGTGGCATCATAGAAAGCCAGGTGAGGGCAGGCAAACTCAGAGATGAGGGAGACCTGGCTCCAGCCCCAAGGAAGTAGAAGAAACAGAAAAACCTCCAGCCCCTGTCAGGTATGTGAGCCTGTGGGGGGTGAGAGGGAAGACACACACTCCTAAGGGAGGTCAGGGAAGGTTTCCCTGCAGTGAGGCATCTAACTATCCCCAAAGAACAGTGGAAGTGGAGAGTAGGGCACTGCGTGGGGATGGAGTTCTGGGTAGAAAGTGCACATCCGAGATAGGAAGGAGCCCAGATAATTCCCAAAGGTGCAAGGGCCAGTGTGGATGGCCTCGCCAGTCCTGACTCCCAGCCCAGACAGAATCTCAACCTCAACCCAGTTGCCCGTGTCTGGGAGGCCCAGGGACAGGTCTTGGAGTGTGTGGGGGAGAGGGGTTCTGTGGCCCATGATCCTCTGGTGCTCATTTTCAGCCCTGATAGAAACTGACCCTTCCCTTCTAGCAACCCTGATCCCAACTTCTCCGGCCCCAAGTTCCCAACCCCACCCAAGCCCAGAACTACAGGCGGCAAGAGAGGACCACCATGATGTTCGCAGCCCCCACAAATCCTAGCTGCCCTCCATGGGCCCCTTATTTTCAGTTCCACCTGTCTATACCACAGTCTTTTCCAAATAGTAACCTGAACTCCTGGGACATTCCTAATTTCAAACACACTGGGCCCCTTGCCCCCTGGGCTTTCACCGTTGCCCCCAAGCAAGCATTGCTCATTTTCAGTGCAGGGTGGGGTCACCAGAACAGGGGTACTGGGCCAGGAGATTCTGCCCTGGAACTTAGCTACAGGATTTCAGAGTGCAACTGTGAGGTCACCTTGGTCCTGTCTAGTGCTCCCTCCCCTCCCCACCACCCCTCCATTCAGCCCTTGTATTGTACTTGTGTCCACGTGGGTCTGCATCAGGAGACTGCAGGCTCTGGGGGAACCAGATCTCTCTCCATCCTATGTGCCTCCATCTTTTCCTCCTTCTGATAAGGTAACAAGGAAGGCTAGAGACATACCCCCTGGCTCTGGGGAAGAGACTCCTCTATGGATAGCAGATACTTCAACTGGGAGCTCTCAAAGGCCTTGGGCTTTGGGCTGGGGGATCCCCAGCAGCCAGGAGGGTACCTTGGTGGGAGAGATCAGCAGATGGTGACTTGGGGCTGGGAAGTCTAGCTTTTTTGTCTTCCCTGGCCAAAGGGCTCCACCCAGAGGACAGTCAGCTCAGATCCCTGTCTACCTTTCTGCTGCTTCTGCCCAACTTTCCTGAAGAAATTCAGAAACCCCAGAGCCTCCTGAGAATGGCTCCACGGAATTCTCCCAGAGCAGTCAGCCCAGGCACGCCCCCTGTCTGCAGACAAGAGTGAAATTGGGGCAGCTCAGAATTCTCCTCCCACCTGGGGGAGCTCCGAGAACCAAATGAGGCAACTCATGGAGCTACAAAAAGTTCGCAGGGTTCTTCAAACCCAAGGGGGTTTTTGGTTGTTGTCTACAGGGCGAGAGGTGCTGTAAGAAAATTCTCCCCTCCTCTTTTCACTTCCTCTTCTCTCTCTTAACCCTGGGAAGGGGAAAATCACACAAAGATTAGCAGCTGACTTGTGAAAGGACCAAAACAACAGGCTTTAGTTGCATTTTAACAGTATCTTCTGGCAGCTTCCATGCAACTGGGTTCTGATGTTCCTGGATCAAGGCAAGGAAAAAAAAATCACTGCATCAAAATAAATTAGAGCCGGGAGTGGTGGTGCACACCTGTAATCCCAGCAGCTCAGGAGGCTGAGACAGGAGGATCATGAGTTCAAAGCCAGACTCAGCAAAAGCAAGGAGTTAAGCAACTCAGTGAGACCCTGTCTCTAAATCAAATACAAAATAGGACTGGGGATGTGGCTCAGTGGTTGAGTGCCCCTGAGTTCAATCCCCAATACCACCCCCCACCAAAAAAAAATTGTGATGTTGGAAGAAACTCAAAGGTCCTCCAGTCCAAAGAGCCACCACACAACACTGTCAAAGGGCCTGCAGCCTGGGCATGGATGTTCCCAGTGAGAACAAGGGCCACCATATTCAGGTAGCCCTGTTGCAGACATTGTCTGTATGCTCCACTAAACCACAAGGGACTGCGGCAGCATTTTGAGGGTACGGAGAACTCAGGAATGCCCTAATCCTGTCCAGCCTACTTCCCCTGAGATCCCCCAGGAGATCTAGGCCAAGGAACTAACAGGAACAAATGAGACTCCAAGTCCCACCACAGCCCCAGCTGTCAGCACCAATGATGTCGTCAAGCTCTTAGAAGAGCTCCTAGGTTTTCTGAGAATGATGACACCAAGTATTTATGCTGAAAACTGACTGTGGTGCCAGGCCTGAGGGTGAGCAAAGCTGAGGGGGAACTAGAAGGTCAAAGCGGAGGGAAGGACATGCTCCCAGGGTCTGGGAAGTAGGCAGGTGGTGAGTGCCAAGGTGTGGAGGAAAGGTGGCCCCAGCTCACTTCTGAGAGTCACCAGGCCTTGTCTCCTGTTCAAGCTCTGCCTAGATTCCCCTCACCCCACCGCAACCTGATGAACACCTACCCTGCTGTCAAGATGTAACCCAGATGGGGCTGGGGTTATGGCTCAGCGGTAAAGTGCTTGCCTAGCAGGTGCGAGGCCCTGGGTTCGATCCTCAGCACCACATAAAAATAAATAAATAAAATAAAGGTATTGTGTCCAACTACAACTAAAAAATAAATATTAAAACAAAGATGTAACCCAGATGGGTCCCCCTCTGTGAGGCCTTTGCCAGACCTCCTCTTCCAGCTAGAGGGAGATGCTCTCTGTCTGTGTCTCCTGCCTAGCCTGTGTCTTCTGTCTGTGGTCCCAACTGTCCCTAGACCTGGCTCATAGTGGGGATGGAATAAATATTGGCTTTCATCTTTGGACCCAAATGACTCATGTATATGGTGTATTACAGAATAGGGATGAATAGATGAATCCAGATGGAAACCAAGAGGTTATAGGGCTAGCCTCTGACCAGACCTAAGGGCAGGCACCTATCTCACACCACAGGGCTTCATGGTAGAGCAACCACTCCATGGAAAGGATTGGCTCAACTCAACATTTAAGAATCACTCCTTCAACAAACATTTACTTGGCTCCTACAATGGGCCAGGCTCTGTTCTGGGTGCTGGGGATGTATCAGTGAACAAAACACAAACCCCCTTGCACTCGGGGTTTATATCCAGAGGAGAACAAGACACTCTGTAGCTTCTGTGTCTCATGCACACTTACTTTTTCCCCAAACACCCTCTCCTTGCTCCCCCCAGGCTCCCCGACTCCAGAATTCAAGGGTCTAGTGATACCTGCTCCTTCCAAAAGAACCCGCATTCTTCAACAAGAGCAAGAAGAGTACGCCATGAAGGGCAACTGACCAGAAGAGCGAATTGGCACCCTTTCAGTGACCAGAGAAAGATGTCCAAGGGCGGAGGGTGGACTTTTGCTTCCTTGTCCTCAAATCTCACCCTGCATCACCTGATAGCGTCTTCTGCCATGGAGTGGAACTGACCCTCCTATTTTAATTAAAGTGAATTAAATAGAATCAGCTCTCATAATCAGATGATGCAGGAATGTCCTGAGAGCCACCCTCGCCCCGGGGCACCTTGCCAACCCTGGGCCTGTGGTGTGTCATTGTCCCTGGTTTCCTCTTCAGGTGCCTCACTGGCTCTTCTGGCTACCTGGTTTCCGGCAAGGAGTCTGTCAACCCTTGCAAACTGTGTTTTGCAAGCGTTTGGAGAAGGCATTGCCAGCCTCCAGAATGACTGACTTCTGGAATGTGGGCGCTGTTCTGAGGCAGCATTTCCCACCTTCCTGGGTGGCGTGACCATCTTACCAGGCGCTGGAGACGGGTGCTGGAAGAAAGGCTCCAAAAAACTCACTGGCACAGAATGAGGGGGCGTGCATCAGCCTCAGAGACCTAGCCAGTGTGGTTTTCCTACAGAGCTAGGCACACAGCACAGTCTCATTGAAGACCCAGAGAGGGGGGATAAAAGAAAGAAAGAGAGAGATAAAACACAGGAGGGGAACTATTTAAAGTAATCATGTGGTAAATTGTTGCAAAGCGGGGGCTGGGGATATAGCTCAGTTGGTAGAGTTTGTGCCTCACATGCACAAGGCCCTGGGTTCAATCCCCAGTACCGCCAGAAAAAAAAAAATGTTGTAAAGCAATAAATCCCTTTGTATAGCAAATTTTCTCCATTGAGGATTTGTTAAAGGTTTGAAACAAATCGCATCCTTCCTGAATTAACTATTTCTGTATCCTTGCTAAAGTTGAGGGGCTGATGGCTCCTGAAAGTAGCAATCATTTGTATAACCCCTTTCATACCCACAACCCAGGGGAGGGCTGCCAGTATAACCCCCCTTGCCAGAAGAAAGCATTACAATTCTGCAATCACCGGGAATTCAAAGGATGGGGTTGCCAAACAAAAACACTGTGTGCGCTGCCTTTCACAGTTAATGCGTAACATCCTCCTCATCCCTCTTCTGTTTCTGCCAGTAAATTGAGCTTGGCAGGCCTGTTATTTTTCTTATAATGCCAAATGATGAAATCGGTCTCCCAAATACGAGCACTTGTCATTAACACAAGAGTCTCAGAAGGAAATAAGAAGGTGGACTCTCTCCCCAGCATCTGGGGAGGGTGAAGTGCCCCTCGACATTTAAAAAAAAAAACAGTTCAACCCTTCAAAGAATCAGATTTGATCAAACATTAGGTTGAAAATTTTCACAAGAATATACATCTTGCTCTTCTGGGTAATGTGCAGATTCCTGTGAATAGTCATCATGCTCCCAGGTGTTCCTGATGAGAATAAACTATCTCTGGGTGCCTTCAGTCAACAAAAGAGGTCTTGGGGGCTGGGGATGTGGCTCAAGCGGTAGCGCGCTCGCCTGGCATGCGTGCGGCCCGGGGTTCGATTCTCAGCACCACATACAAGCAAAGATGTTGTGTCCGCCGAGAACTAAAAAATAAATATTAAAAATTCTCTCTCTCTCTCTCTCTCTCTTTCCTCTCTCACTCTCTCTTAAAAGAAAAAAAAAGAGATTCTGGGTGATTCTTTTAAAAAAAAAAAAAAGGAGAGGTCTTGGTAAAACATCTGAGGCTTTAGAAATGGTTGCTAGATCCTATGAAAAGACCCCTTCAGATACCTGTCATTCTGCCTGGTTTCTTCCTTGAAGATGGAAATCGTATTGTAATGGACACCTCTGCATCCCTAAGTTGCTCGATGGGCTTTTTCTATCAAATCACAAGAATCATTGGCATTTTTTCTTCTTCTACTTTGTACCGTGGAACAAATGAAACCCAGGACTCCACTGGCTTTATAAACACAAATTGAAAAGCCCAGCTGTTGAAATGAGCAGGGTTACACATGTTTTTCCTATGAAATAGCCTACCAAGATGGCTCTAGATCTGAGTGGCCATTCCAGACGTGTGCTCTGCTCACTCTCTCTGCCTCCTCTCTCCCCTAAAAGCCCTCCTGGTCCAACTCGAACTTCTTTGGATCCAAGTCTTCTCTGTGAAACAAGCCTATCTTTATCACTCACAAAGTCGCTCCCTCTTTGCTTTGATTTACAGAAGGTATCTCTTAACAGGGAAGGAAGGGTGGTGAATCAAAGTAGGGTGTGAGGATAGGACAAGCAATGATCATTAGTCACTAAAATTCACTAATAAAAAGCAGCATGTCAATTAAATCCATGATGGATTGAAGCTGGCCAGGGGGGGTGCACGCCTGTAATCCCAGCAACTTGGAAGGCTGAGACAGGAGGATCACAAGTTTGAGGCCAGCCTCAGTAACTTAACAAGTCCAGCCCAGTAACTTAGACTCCTGTCTCAAAATCTTCAAAAAGGGGCTGGGATTATGGCTCAGTGGTAGAGTGCTTGCCTAGCATGTGTGAGGCACTGGGTTCGATTCTCAGCACCACTTATAAATAAATAAATAAGTTCATCAACAACAAATAAAAATATTTTTTAAAAAAATCTTCAGGGCTGGGGATGTGGCTCAAGTGGTAGCGCGCTCGCCTGGCATGCGTGCGGCCCGGGTTCAATCCTCAGCACCACATACCAACAAAGATGTTGTGTCCGCCGAGAACTGAAAAATAATAAATATTTTTTTAAAAAATCTTCAAAAGGGGGGTGGGCTGTGGATATGGCTCATTGTGAACCTCCAGGTTCAATCCCCAGTACCAAAAAAAAAAAAAAAATGTATATATGGCTCATCAATTTCAATCTCATACTATAGAGTCAATTTTGAATTTCAGTAGGCCTGTGGGATTCTATTTAGTCAGACGTAAATTATGGCGCTGGCTCATTCTTGGGACCTCTCAGGGCTTCTCAGAAGCAGCAGCACCCTCACGTTCACAGTCACCTCCCTCCCACCATCACCACCCAAAAGTACACATTCTCCTAAGTATAATCTACTGATTCTGAGAACTCTTTCATTTGATTCCCATTCAGTGAAGTGTAAGCAAGAACTCAAGTGCTTCCCTCCTATACAGCCACAATTTCTCTCCACCAGTCTTGGCAGATCAAAGTCCCACCATCCATTGGTAAAATGCATTCCATATGGACCACTGTGCAGCCATTAAAAATGGTACTGTGGAAAAATATTTAATGACAAGGAGGACAGTGCATGATCCATTTGTTACATGAAAATAGCAAGTTACAGGACAATGATGCTACAAAGCATTCGTTCATTTTTTTAAGGTGTAGGTTCTTTAAAAATAAAAAAGATAGGAGAGATGGTCCTCTCAAAGTGGTTTTTATTTACTTTTCTGTGGTTTTCAACATTTGACAATAAGTTCTTCCATCGTTGAACAAAGGTAAAAAGAAAACATTCGACCTTTTATAGGCTGACTTTGGACCCTCTCCCCAAATTCATACCTTGAAGCCTTCACCCTTACGATGTGACTCTATTTGAGGATGGGACCCTTGAATAAGTAATGAAGGCAAAATGAAGTCAGCTGGGGACTCCAGTGCAATGTGATTGGTGTCCTCATAAGAAGGGGAGATCGGGACCCAGATGTCACAGCCCATATTGGGCTACAGCCACAAGCTGCCACCTGCAAGGCAGAGGCGAGATCTCCAAAGTAACAACAATGGCGAACCTTGACCTTGAACTTCCAGCCTCCAAAACAGTGAGAAATAAATTTCTGCTGTTTCAGTCACGCAACCTGTGGTATTTTGTGACGGTGGCCAGAACAAACTGGCATGCCCTTCAAAGGCCAGCTTAAATGCCAGCCCTGCCAGGAAAGCTCCCCGCACTCCAAACTTCCCCTCCATCCGGCCTCCTGTTTCTTTCACTTTTGTGTCACTCTGTCTCAGAATTTGGGTTGCTTTGGCTCGCCCTTCTCCCTGCTGGGCTACTGAAGGACAAAGTCCATGTCCCATTTGACTTTTTTCTATGCCACCCCTACTTGTCCAGATAGCTGGGAGGACTCACTGGGAAACTACTGAAATAAGGACAGAGGGACTTCCCTGGGATGCCAGCAGGGGTCAGACCACTTAGATGGCTCCTCACGCAGGTGCTAGTTGGTGGTGGCACTGGTGCTGTTGATGTGCATGTGTGTGCACACTTGTGTGTGTATTGTGCCTGCGTGTATGAACGCCGTGTGCATTCATGTGCACTGGGGGAGGGTGTGGTTATTCCAGGAGGGTGCCACCTTTTACCAACTGTGTGATCTTGGGGGCAGTCACACTTCACACCCAAGAGTTTACAAAGCACTTTCATAGGCATGCTCTCGTTTGGTTGTCATAACAATCCACCAAGGTTACATATTATTTCCTCCAGTTCGCAGGTGAGGTAGCCATCCTCAGAGAAGGTGGGGAGCAAAACATTTAGAAACAATAATAGCTAGGATACTTTTGAGTGCCCATCTTCACAGTAAACAGATTGCGTGCCTGCCCGGCCACTATTAATCTTTACAATTAACTTATGAGGAATTATTACTAGACCCATTTTACAGATAAGGAAATTAAGGCTCAGAGGAGTTGCCTAAGATCACACAGTTAGGAAAGGGTGGAGCTGGAACTTAAACCCAGTTCAATATGTTCACAGCCATACGTAGACCAGTACGCCCTACTAACCTCTCCCCACACAAATAAGAAAATAATGGGTGCTAAATGTAAGGGAACAGGCAGGTGTTGCTCCAAAGTTCATTCAGTGCTGTTTATGGTGAAGAGTTTCACAAGGCAGATTTAGCCACCTAGTTCAGCCCCCCACACCCTTCATGAGCCCTGGGTATGTGCCAGCCCCTGAGCTGGAAGGCACTCACTCGGATACAGAGAGAATTAAGAGGAGGGCTCTGTCCAGAGTTGTCACCTAGGCAAGGCAGACTGGCATCCAATGACAGTGACCAAGAAGACATGAATCAATTTAAGGTTCTGTCTGGGGCTTTGTGGAGAAAGCCCGGGTCCCAGTCCAGCAACTCATTTTCTATCAAAATTGGGCAAATCAGAGCCTATCTTGTGGCCTCAACTTTTATACCTAAACATAGAGTTACTGAATCTGTACTCCAGAGTATCTTCTAGGGGCTACTGTCCATCATTTACACTTAATTTCTATTCTTCCAGGCCCACCTCATATTTCCATGCAACCAAAAATTTTAACACTGACAATTAAAGAAAAGCAATCTGTTCATGGAGGAAGGAGGTAGAAATAACTCCAATGGCTGATTCTACCTTATGCCATCCCTGGCCCCAGGGTAAAAGGCCCAGCTGGGTCTCAGCTCTCACCCCTGGGAGGGGTGACATTTCAGAGATGATCCATACGGCATAGCAATGCGCCTCCAAGGGAAGAAGGTTGAGTTAAGAGCAACAGTGCATGTATGAGGCCAAGAGCATCCCCTCTGAACTCTGAGCTAGACCTGTGTGGGCCTCTCCTAACTTCTGCCCCTCTTTCTGAACCTCTCCTACCAAATCAGGCCCCTCAGAAGTGGGGTAAATCTCTCATCGGCTTAATTTTTGTAAGACTCAAGAGACAGTCTTAAGAAACTGACTCAATGACATATTCTTATCCAAGCGCCCGGGTTGAACAAATGGGAACATTTCCGTGACTGTGTTCCGTTGACCAACACAGTTGCTTTAGATTCTGGAGCACCTTCGTACCTATTGTGCATTTGGTTTCTTGTTATGTTTTCTTTTTCCTTTTTAACCATGGGGGAAAAAAACCTGCCTACAATTTAGATTGAACACTTCACTCTCCATCCCAGCCTCCAAATACAATCCTGGGAAATTTCTGCTCCAATAAGATGATCCCTTCTCTGAAAGGGAAAGAAGGAAATGGGCCCTGGGTTCTGCCATGCCCGGAGGCCTGCAGCATTGCAGGTCTTCCCTGGTGCTCTCTGAGCTGCTGGCATCCACAGCTCACCCAGCATTGCAAGGGGCTGGGTCTCTGCAGGAAAACCTCACCTTCCTGAGCTGCTTCAAAACCCAAGGAGATGTGGTGAAAGAAAGATTTCTCTGTAACTGTACCCATAGGGCCCTGGGGCCTTCAGAGTTAAAGCCTGTGCCTGGTGAATCTCTTACCTGATGGCCCAGCGGGACAAGTGACCTTCCTGCCATTCATTCAGGGCAATAGGAAAGGTATTTAAGTCAGTTTTGACTCATCTGACAAATGTCATGATCCCTCTCCACCCAGCACTGTGTTCTGTGCTGTGCATACAAAATGGAAAGATGTAAGTTCCTGTCTCCAGAAATCCAAGGTCTAGTAGGGGAATGAGGGGATCTTTATCCCTTCTTTCCCACCCACCCCCCACGCCTCCTGAAACCCCATAATTCTGAGAGCAGCAAGGTCAGACCAGCTGTGTTGAGTCAACTTGGACAAACCACTGTGTTGGCTGTTGCCTGCCACTTTTAGCCAAAGACCCAGTAGAATCTGAGAGGTTTCAAAATTGTCACAATCTTGGTCACCTTGGACACCTTCCATGTAGCACAATTTGGGATTATGCTCCTAGTAAGGGTTGAGTTTACAGAAAGCTGGACACACCACTTGAACCCTGGAGACCAGAAAATGAGACAAGTGGGGAAAGGTGCAGGGGCAGAGATCAGGTCGGGACAGGCAGCCAGGTTGGGGGAAGTGTGACCCCAGGCCCCAGGCTCTATGCAAGGGTCTGGAGGCCTGGGCCAGGAGCTGGGAGGTATTGCTGCCTGTCTTTTCCTGGTTGGGAGGTATTGAAGGTGAGTGGGAGGATTGAAAAGTCCATCCCACTCCAATGGCAACTTGGTGCCAAAAAGTCAGGTCCACTTGAGTCTGGCCAGGCATGTGGCTCAAACACTGCCCAAGCCCTGTGTGGACTAGTAGCCTAATTTCAAAACCCAGCACTCCCCTCACTTGCTCTGCGCCCTTGGAAAGGCCCCTGAGTTTCTCAAGCTTCGGCTTCCTTATGGATGCCCAGGGGGAGTTGTGAGGACAGAATGAGACAATGGGTGCCAAGCGCTTTATTTTCAGCTACTTGGTTCTATCCAATCCTCCCAGTTAAAGAGGGCCTCTGTCCCACCTTGAACTCACATCACAGCCTGGCTTTATCTTTCATTTTCTCCCCTTCAAGGGAAGATCCCTATCTGATTCACATCTACAGCAACCAGCCAGAATCCAAATGATGAGTGAGGATTTAAATGGTTCTTGTGAGAAAAGTGTGTGTGGGGGGGAGAAAGGACAATGTTGTTGGTAGAAATATACAACTACTGCCAGCTACCAAAACAAAGACAAAACTAGACTGAATTGATAGGGCTTGGAATCGAGCCTGCCAATTCGAGTGAAGGGGACATAAAAGATAGACTTTCTGTGACTCGTGGTGTGGCCCATGGATGTCACCTGCAAGCTTCTTAGAAATAGAGAATCTCTGACCCTATGCCAGACCCCCTGAATTAGAACCTGAATTTTGTCAAGATCCTCCCACGATTCCTAAGCACACCAAACTTTGAGAAGGGCTGGGCAGTCGTTCTCTTTCTTGGCTGTATGTTGGCATCATCTGAAGAGCTTTGAAAAATCCCAGAATATCTAGAATCACATTATTTGTGTAGCTCCCCAGGTGATTCCAGCAGGCGGGCACAGTGACACTACCATTTGCAGGTCAAGAAACTGAGTTCTTTTTTTTTTTTTTTTTTTTTATTGGTTGTTCACAACATTACAAAGCTCTTGACATATCATATTTCATACATTAGATTGAAGTGGGTTATGAACCCCCAATTTTACCCCAAATGCAGATTGCAGAATCACGTCGGTTACACATCCACAATTTTACATAATGCCCTATTAGTAATTGTTGTATTCTGCTACCTTTCCTATCTAAAGGGGTAACTTTGACCTGCCCAGAGTCATACAGCAAGTGAGGGACAGTGCTTGGGACTTGAGCCCAAGTCCTTACGACTCTCTTCACTCGTCTTGGATGCCCTACAGAGGAATTTGGGAGGTGAGATTGGCTGAGGGGGAGCATCAGGCTTGGCTTCTTCATGATTGAATCCATGATGTCAGGTCCCACAGGAGGATCTTTGTAGATATGGGTGATCTTATGCCTTTGGATTCCCTGATTGACTATGGAGGCCTCGCCTTCCCCAACAGTAGATACGTACCAGAAGCCTGGGATCCGGTGGGAATCTGCTTCCTAACCTGTGGCCAGCCTCTGGATTGGCGCAGCCCGATAATCTCACCTAGCGGCCCTGCGCAGCCCTTCCCACAGCCCCCCATCTTCCCAGAGACCCGGAGCACCCAGGGACTGTCCCCCCAACCAAGCCCCACAATTCTGAGAACTCAGATGAGGTTTCCGAGCCCCACAACCTCAGCTCCTGGCTCCTCTCAGAACTGCCGGGACAGGCCCGTTCTCAAGTCAGCAACCGCGGCCCTCTCGAAACCAGCAGGGCTGGAGGCTCCTCGTGACTTGTTTTGCTATCTTGTCAGGGTTTTGGGGGCGTGTGTGTGTTTCAGACCTCTGATTGTCTCCGCTTTGTGTCTTTCTCTGGCATGTTTTTGAAGTGGCTTTTTGTTATTCTGCCTCCGCTCACTCATCTTTCTCAGCAGCCGTGGAAAACACTTGGCCTGTTCTGCTGCCCGCTCAACCCTTGGATTCCACGTAAACAGCTCGCCCGGTGCCTGACCAGGCTGCGCAGGAGGGAGGGCCTGGGCCTGTCAAGGCTTTGAAAAGAAACGCGGGACATAAACATCCCCATGCCGAAGGGACTTTCTAGGCACACAATTTTGCTATTTCTAGACACACTGTTATTCGATTATTCTATTGATGGCCCATGCAGCTCTGTTCTGCAGCCCTGGAACAGGCAGAAATAGGGGCTTCCTCCTTCCATGAGCCTTAGGCCTGCTAGAAAGAGGATATTCACATGCCAGGAGCCTTTCTGGTCTCTTTCCTCTCCTGAAAATTGCAGGGGAGACCTCCATCTGCTCTGTCCCAACATGGCAGCTGCCAATCACATGCAACTATGGAGGGCTTAAAAAGTAGCTCATGTGACCAAGAACCTGAATTTTATTAGGTAATTTTACTTAATTTAAATGACACTTGAATAGCCACAGGTAATAGGTTGTCATAGAAAATTGAGAAAATCCAGAAAAACAAAAGAAGAAAGTTAAAATGCCTAAAAATCCACTGCCCGGGGATAAAGGGTTAAAACATTTAGGTATATATTCTTTCAGATATTTTCCCATGAATATATCTTCATTTTTTTAAAAAAAAAATTGGTATCATACTATGCTACCTATTTTGTAATAGGTTTTTGTCACTTTGCTTATGTGATTAGCAAGTATTCTTACACCATCACTTTAATGGCTACAGGGCACTCAATTATATAGAAATCACAACTTATTTATCCAAATCTATATTAATATTTTCCCCATTTTTGCTGCCATTTTAAGAACATTGCTATGAACATAATAATGGCAATACCTTTGTGAAAAGTCATTCACTAATACCTTAGGGGAGTGCTGGGGATGTGGCTCAAGCGGTAGCGCGCTCGCCTGGCATGCGTGCGGCCGGGGTTCGATCCTCAGCACCACATACCAACAAAGATGTTGTGTCCAACGAAAACTAAAAAATAAATATGAAAAAATAAATATTAAAAAAAATTCTCTCTTTAAAAAAAAATACCTTAGGGGAAAAGAAGATAAAAGAATTTGGTCTCCAGGAGCAGTGGTACAAGCCTATATTATCCCAGAGAGGCTGAGGCAGGAGGATCATAAGTTCTAGGAAAGGCTAGGAAACTTAACAAGACCCTGTCTCAAACTAAAAAATAAAAAAGACTGGGAATGCTGCTCAGTAGTTAAGTGTCCCTGTGCTCAATTGCCAGTACTGGGGGTGGAGGGAGACAGACAAAATTTTAAGACTGCTCCTGAATGTTAACCAAATTACTCTCCAGAGAAGTTGAGCCAGTACACATTCTTATCAGCAGAGCATCGTAGCACCTATGTTTATAAAAACATGCTCTAGAGATTGAACTTTTCAAATGTAACAAGGTTTGAAAAAAACTGTTTTTCAAGAAACCACCAATGGGCAACTCATTATTCCAAAGCTCAACACGCCCTTAATGAACACTGACTGTATGCCAGGTGGTACCTTCAATACTGGTGATTCACACGAACGGAACACATCCCTGCCCTCCAAGAACTCAGGGCAGGGGAGAATTAAGGGCTTGGCTTTAACAACATGGATGTTAATTAAAGGTAGCAGAGTCACGCAGGGAAGAAAAGCTCATCGTTCTCATGGTGTGGTTGGGAAGTCTGATGGAGCAACATGGGAGCTGGCTCTAGGGGATGAGTACAGGCTTCGACTGTGGTAGGAGGTGGCGGTAAGTGGTAGGAAACACCAGAAGGATCAGAGGGTGGGAACGATATCGTTTCCATCCTCCAGGGGCTCCAACATATACCAATGCCCTGTGGTTGGTCTGCTCTCCTTGGGTCTATCCAAAGCCTCAACTGCAACTGTAGATCTCTTCCTCTGGTTATTTGAAATGGGAATGTGAGATGGCTGTATTACACTCTCCATGAAGTCACCTTCAGGGACTCTTGACCAACGCCAACACCGAGCATGGTATGGTCTGTTTTTATTGAATTGAGTATCTTTGGGAGAATTCACACCTTTTTAAAAAAATATTTAAAATTTTAATTTGCAGTTGGACACAATACCTTTATTTTTTTGTGGTGCTGAGGATGGAAGCCAGGGCCTCGCAGCGCTAGGTGAGCACTCTACCGCTGAACCACAAACCCCAGGTCGTATTCACACTTTTTAAAGAAACAACATGGACTTGTGACATCATTAAACCATTAAAAAAAAAAAAAGTTGCAGAAGTTAAAGTCACATGACCCAGACTACCCAGGCATCCAGGCCTGAACCCACCTTGTCCACCATTACTAGGATGCCAAGAGCCAGCCCTGGATAGAGATGGAGGCAGTCCACTAAATTCCTCTTTCTGCCACTTAGGACCTTGAAGGAATGTACTTCATCTTGCTGAGCCTACAAAATAAAATTTGTAAGAAGAGGGGGAAAATTAGGTAGGGGTGGGGGAGAAGCACTTTATTTTTAAAAATAATAATAGTAACAACCACCTTTGACTCCCATCAGTGCAGGTCCCTGGCCAAGCTGGCCAGCCTCTTGGTCCTCTTTCCATCAGTCTCTGTGACCCACAAACACACACACACACACCCTTTAAATCACGTTTCTTTAATTCTAGCATTTCAGGAATAAAGCAAGTCCCTAAAGATGACCTTTCTTAAGAAACTCATTGACGAATGAACTAAGGAACTCTCCCAACCATGTCTTAGAGCAGGAGGTAGAAAGGGCATGACAGCCACTGGACCCTTTCCACCCGCTGACCCACACTTTTCCCTAATTCTGTCTTATGATGTCAGAGACAGGATGAAATTTCCCTACCTACCCTAGCTTCACCACCCGCTTCTCCCCTGCTCTGTGACACATGGTGTCCCTGGAGAGTCCCCCAACATCATCACAGAACAAAAACAAAAACAACAAAGAAAAAAATACCAAACCTCCCCCCTTGCCATCCCCACCCTCTCAGCCATGGGTGGCCCACATGGTGGGGGCTCTTTTTTTGCAAATACTAGAAATGAGATGGCTTTTTATTTATTTTTTTCTTTTCTTTTCACTTCTGCTTTTAAACAGAAGTGTCTGCCAGGGACCTGGGCACTAAACCCATGATAACTCAAGTTTATTTTTGGATTTCTCAGCTGAAGAAATCTACAAAGTACTGAAATGGGCTTGGGTGTTTCAGTCACGGAGAGGAAGAAGGAGGAAGAGAGGGAGCATCGTGGAGAAGCTGCTCAGGGCCAAGTGCCTCGCCAACCTGATTTCATTTCGCCCTCACTGCATCTCTTAGATGAAACCCTATTTTGTGAAACTGGAGTCCTGTGTAGTCAAATAACTTGGTCAAAGTCAAACAATAAGTATCGGGATCTGATTTGCAACCAGAAGACTGAAACACCCAAGGTCTTTGTGCTGAGCCCCAGCCCCCACTTTTTCCCAGCCCTGTTTCACCCCACTTCATCCATACCTTCTTCCCCTGTGTGTTTGTACTCCCTCTGTCCCAGCCACCACCTATATACTTTGGCCTTTTTCTGCTATGGAACAAAAATAGGGCCAATCAGAGAAGATTCTAGAAATTTAAGTTTGCACCCCCCACACCACCAACAAAGCAATGCCTCATTCTAATCCATTTACCTGACTGACTCCTGGCCCCTGGGAATCCTGATGGGGAGGGTAAAGGTAAGGCAGAATTCTCCAATGGTGGCACAGAAGAACCCCAGACTTAGAGGTACTCAGAGCAGGGTTGGAATCCCAGTGGCAGCCCCTAAGGCATTTAATGTCACCCAAGCCTCTGCTTCCTCATCTCTCTGCCCACCTGGAAGATACACTGAGAGATCCGGCTGAGATCATGTAAGGGAAATGACCAAAGTCAGACTGAAGCATCCTAAAAATATCTCCTACTCCCCTCCCTGTCTCAAGGTTGGAGTATAGCACTCCAATCAGGTTCATCCAAGCCTGCCTCAAACATTTGCAGGGCCCAGGCAAAGCAAAGACCTTCACCCCACCTGCCCCAATAGATATCTTACATATCAAGTTAATAGACCATCACATCAAAGAGGCTCTGTTTCATTTTGAAAATATCTACAAAATGGCAACAACAACAAAAATTCACACTGGTCTGAAAGATCACATTCAAATTTAGAATTTTGAGATTCCTTGGAGAGCTTATCCCTGACCCCTGGCTCCCTCACAGTCTATACACCCAGGCTTTCTGCACAGGCCCCACAACCAGCAGCTCTGAGCCACTGCTTGAGTCTGGGGGCACTCTCAGACTGTGCTATGTGGCCCAAAAGAGGCTGGTGAGGGCCCAGAAGTGGCTCGGCACGCTTGGGGTGGGGGATTCTGGGAGGAACACAGCAGGGCAGACACAGACCCACCAGGGCCTGCCCTCCACCTGAGGAAGGCCAGAGACAGCCTCTGAGGTGTGGGTCCCTCTTCCCACCTGAGGGCAGCGTTGTATTTTCCACATGTCCTTTACCTGACACTCGAAATAGGAATTCACATCAAGAGCTGGAGACACCACAGGGACCTGGTCCTTCTTCCTGAGTTAAACCACAAACGTGACATTTGAAAGGAAGCTATACTTTTGATCATGTCAATCTACCTGCAGTATCTTTGTCTTTCTCCACACCCAGGATGGGGGCCAAGGGGGGGGGGGGAGTCCAACATGCATCCATTAGTACTTACACATAGAACCTCTTCTGCTCTGTTTTTTGTTCTTTGTTTTAAAAAGTCTTTGCTCCAAAAGCTATTGACAGAAACCAGATCAGTGGTTGCCAGGGGCTAAGGGTGGAGGAGGGGGCTGACTACAAAGGGACACAAGGGAATTTGAGGAGGGAGGGGCGATGAAACTGTTATCTCCGTGATCTTGCTTGTGGCAGTGGTTACATTACTGTATGCATTTATTTTTTTAAAAAAAGAAAAACTAGAACTGAACGCGAGAACAGGTGGATTTCACTATATGTAAATTACAGCTCCGAAAAAACTATGTAATAAAAATTTTTGCTCCAAACCATGTTTTAAGAAAGGAGCAGGATTGTAAAGGGGGAATTATTCAGGCATATAAATTAACTTCCTGCAGTGTGGCATTTAGGATGAGTCATTATAGTGGACATCTGTCATCTGTCATATCATGGTTGCTCATTCTCTTAAAAATAGCCATCCTTTCCGGAGGAAATTCCCTCATCATTGTCCTGCCTCCCCAGTATAAGTCAAGAACTCAAACTCCCAGCCTCCAGTGCAGCTAAGATTGGGCATGTGACCAACTCCCCACCAATCAGAATCACTCATACAGATTTTGATTCAGGAGTGAGCACTATTTGGCCACCACCAGGGCTACCTGCAGATTCCATTTTTTGCTGATGGGGAGGCAGAAGAAGCATTTGATTTGGGGCTTTCAGCGGTTGTGAAGTTGAGTTCCTGGTTCCACTAGTGTAGTATGAAGAATAAAGAAAGGAAGGGGAGTTCCATTCCTGGTCTGCTGCTTTGGGAAAGTCCTGAACTTCTCTGAGTTTCCTCATCTCTCGAAGGGGCTTCATGATGCTTACACCCCAGGGTTGCTGTGAGATTACATGAGGTGACTTAGGATCTAGCATACAACAGGTGCTGAGTAAGTACTAGTACTGAGTAAGTACTAGTAAGATCCTTGAAATTCGTGACCTCAAGTTCCAGACTATGTCCTCAAATCCAGTCTGGACACTTCCCCAGAGCAGGGACCCCATGACCTTTACTGAGAGGCCAAAAGTGGCACTGATCTTTGAGGAGCAGGGGCAGGTTGCCACATGGGTAAGTAGAGATAGGCCCCACTGAGCTTCCATCCTCTGCCCAACTCCTCCCTAGCAGTACCAAGGAGTGGCCACTATTAAGATCCCTACATAGAGCCTTGTTGGGATCAGATACATAGAAATATGCTTTAGTTTAATTAACACCCTTTGATTGGGCACCAAGAATACACTGTGTTAAGTGTGTACCACTTAGATGACATGGTACCACTTAGATGACACCCTCTAGAAGGAGAAAGATGCATATATGTCTATGATACAAATTTGCTTGAGAGATACCACGACATCAGTGTGAACAGCATTCTGTGGGCTCAAGGCCTCAGGAATTCTTCAAGAGTGGAGGACTATTAGAGCTGGGTCTTGATGATAAGTTAAAACCAGACAGAGGGAAAGGGAACCAGAGGTACCTTTGTCTGAAAGAAGAGTTTGTGCTTTCATCCCTCTGGGGCCATTGGTCCAGATCAAAGTTGGTCCAGAATGGGGGCTGGGAATGTGGCTCAGGCGGTAGCGCGCTCGTCTGGCATGCGTGCGGCCCGGGTTCGATCCTCAGCACCACATACCAACAAAGATGTTGTGTCCGCCAAAAACTGAAAAATAAATATTAAAAATTCTCTCTCTCTCTCTCCTCTCTCACTCTCTCTTTAAAAAAAAAAAAAAAAAAAAAAAAAAAAAAAAAAAAAAAAAAAAACAAAGTTGGTCCAGAATGGTTGCAGCATAGGTACAAGTAGGAATACAGGAGATCAAGCCCAGAGGTGTGGAATGGGCCAGGTTGGGAGGGGCTTTGAATGCTGTGCAAGGGGCACAGGAAGAGGAGGAAGCAGACACTGTCTCCTTAAAGGATCATATGGGAAGGAACAGGATGGTGTCAGGACTCCCTCCATCTTTTCTTTGTAACCAAATCTCTGCTTGTATTTTCTAACTGTGCATAACCTGAGCCCACAGCCTCTCCAGGAGATAATCAATGGGATCCCCAAAGGTGAGTCCAGAGAGGACAGCCAAGATCATCTGGTTCAGTATCCAGATGAGGAAACAAGAGGAAAGGGCCTGATGGAAATGTGGCTGGCAGAGCTGAGATTGGAACCCCACAGTCTTTTCCACTGACACAGATGGTCCCAGGCTAAACAGGGATTAAGACACAGGTTTTCTTTTCTTCTCCTTTTTTAATATTTATTTTTTAGTTGTAGTTGGACATAAATACCTTTATTTTATTTATTTTATATGTGGTGCTGAGGATTGGACCCAGGGCCTCGCACTTGCTAGACAAGTGCTCTACCGCTGAACCACCACCCCAGCCCAAGACACAGGTTTTCTCATAATTAAAATATGCACTTTCCATTGTGAGATGGGCAGGATGAGCCAGCGGAGCACAGTCTGGGGGTGGGGAGTGGGCATTCTGGATTTCGAATTCATCAGTTGCCATGAGACCAGCCTTATCATTTCCACCCCTGCTTTCACCAGTGGGAGACAAAAGGAACCAGAAAGATCTGAGCCAGTCTTCCGCCATATGTAAGGACCCTGGCTTGGAACTGATGGGGAATAAGCTGGACAGCGTGGTCAGCCCCACCCTCTCTGGTTGACCAAAGCTAGAATGGCATGAGGTTCTGCTGAGTGGTTCTGGAAGAATAAACTGCTCCCCTGCTTTCCCTTTTACCTCTCTGCGGACACTCCTCCTCACCTGCCCCCACCCCTTCCCTCAGGAAGCTTGGCAACCTAAAAACCCAGCCACAGAAACCTCGCCTCTCAATGCCCAGCAACGAGCCCACGAAGCAAAACAGGAAGCCTCTTCCTACAACGCAAACCCATTGTGCTCTGTCTGCTCACGTGTCCTGACAAGTGCAGGAAACCACCAGCGGGTCATGGCAGCAGGTGTGAGGGTGACCTGAGCCCTCCCGCCAGCCTGCCCCCGGCCCTCCTTCCCTTTTCTTCCCCATCTTCTTTGTCCCCACAGTCTGACAATCTCCTCACCTCACCCCTGTTGGTCTTTTCCCTCTCAGTGACCCAAGGTCTAATTAAGCTCTTGTAAGGCCCTGAACCCTAAAAAGATTATATAGTCTCCACCCCAACGTGATTCCTAATATTGGCCAGAGAGCACAAAATGTACACATGTACTGAAATTAAAAGAGCTTTGTAGATCTCCTGATTATAAAATCCTAGATAAGTTTGAAGGAGAACCTTTCTCAAATTTGGGGTGTCCCTGTTAGGTTGGGGGCCCTAAATCCATGGTGGATCTGTCCACTGGGTTACCCAGCCCTGGTGGAGGCCCACTTTCCTTGGTTTTTATATACATGGGCACAGATCATTCCCAAGTAAAATACAAAAGAGGTTGGAAGTGGGTTCAAGGGTGAGAATGTGACCTTGGGTTTTGCTCACCAAATAGAAGCCCAGAAAGACTGGAAGCCACTGGACAATCTGGGTGGAACCTGAGAACTTCTACTTTGACCATGCAAGAGAGACAGGACTAAATCTCTGCAGGCCTGACTCCCTCTAGAAGACCGGTGTGGCTCCTCTGCTGGATCTTGGATCTCTCTAGACCAGGGACCTTGTTAGGTGTCCCAAGACTTGCCCTGTTTTGTTTTGTTTTGTTTGTTTGTTTGTTTTTCTCATAACAGGAGGTTGAGTTTATGGTCTTGTTATGCTCGAATTTGGGACCCCCAAAGACCACCAGAGACCCAAGATCGATGTAAGCAGCAAAGAGGTGTTTATTGCGAGCTAGCTCAGTCCTCCGCGCGCGCACACACAGCAACTGGTGACGCTGAGAGGCCCCAAGCCCAGGGTTTGCAGCAGTTTTATACATTCTTTGGAGAGGGCAGGGACTTCACATACATCATAGCATCCCTTAGCAAATCATCACACACCGCGGGAAAATCAAATAACAACTCTAAAACATGATTAGCACATTCACTGGCAGGAATAAGTTGGGTAGGGGTGATTGGTCAGTACAAAAGGGGTATTCGTTTGAACTGATTGGTTTGAGCCAAGAGGGGTGTACTTGCTGAACTACATGGTTTCCCAACACGTTATCAACCACCATAAACCACTGGCATCCCAGGTATTTCCCTGTCTCATGCTGATTGGTGGCTGCTAGGGGGCTGCTATGGATCCCCACCTAGCCTGACTGAGTCAGGGACACCTGGTGCAGCAGATCTCTCCTGTTATTTGTAGATAAACAACTCAGCAGGGTGGGAATGTGCTTAGGAGTGCTCTGTGGGTCTTTCCAAGGACAAAGGCCATGTCCCTTCCGTGGACAGGCTTTGCTCTGAGGTAGAGGCTGGTTTTTCAGTCTACGAAGTTTTTCTTTATCCTGCAGGAACCACATCATCAGCGGGGTGGTTGGACAGCATGATGTTGAAGGTTACTTCCAGGTCCTGTTCCTATTCATTCTCAGAAACATTTATTCATGGACAAGACTTCCCCCAAAGGACAGCAGTGCACATTCTCAGAGAACAGGGTGGGTTGCAGGAAACCTTGTCTGAGGGCATCTTTTCCAGGCAGGGAGGAGGCAGCCACTGTCAGGCCCTTCAGGCCGAGCTCAGCATCCGCAGAGATAGCTTGACATAATGGAAAGGCCCCTTAGCTTGGAGTCAGATCGCTTCTCTTTAAGTCTGTTTCCTCCATCATAGAATGGAAACCTACCAAACAGTGCTGTCCTCATGGTTAAATGACAAAAGACATGAGAAGTGCTTGAGCAAGTATAGGAATCTGATGGAAGTGATGGAGACATTGTTTGGGGCTGATTGTCAAGCTTCTTGAGGCTCAGACTAGGATTTAAACACCTGGCCTAATACCTTGCAGTGAAAAACCAGCCTCTACCTCAGAGCAAAGCCTGTCCAAGGAAGGGACATGGCCTTTGTCCTTGGAAAGACCCACAGAGCACTTCTAGGCACATTCCCACCCTGCTAAGTTGTTTATCTACAAATAACAGGAGAGATCTGCTGCACCAGGTGTCCCTGACTCAGTCAGGCTAGGTGGGGATCCATAGCAACCCCCTAGCAGCCACCAATCAGCATAAGATAGGGAAATACCTGGGATGCCAGATGACCTTCCCAGTAGTTTATGGTGGTTGATAATGTGTTGGGAAACCATGTAGTTCAGCAGGAACACCCCTCTTGGCTTAAACCAATCAGTTCAAATGAATACCCCTTTTTGTAGTAACCAATCACCCTACCCAACTTGTTCCCGCCAGGGAATGTGCTAATCATGTTTTAGAGTTGTTATTTGTTTTTCCTGTGGTGTGTGATGATTTGCTAAGAGATGCTATGATGTATGTGGGGGTCCCTGCCTTCTCCAAAGAATGTATAAAACTGCTGCAAACCCTGGGCTTGGGGCCTCTCAGCGTCACCAGTTGCTGTGTGTGCATGGAGGACCGAGCTAGCTCGCAATAAACACCTCTTTGTTGTTTACATCAATCTTGGTCTCTGGTGGTCTTTTGGGGGTCCCGAATTCGAGCATAACAGCAGAAGAGGTGCTCAGTATCTGGATGTGGATGAATGGGTGATAGACAAAGGAACACATACTGGAAAGTCAACTGTAAGAATTGCTTCATATACCATCTGTTCTGCACACTCCTACTCCCATTAGCTGACACTTGTCCCCACAGCCTTCCTGTTTAACCTCTTGCGTGCTCCTGTGAGAAGTTGGACTTACTCTGCAGTTAGCACTTACTGCATTATATTATAATTTTGTCTTCTATTATTTAAAAAAATACTATAAACTATTTAACACATATTTTTTTTAAAGAGAGAGTGAGAGAGGAGAGAGAGAATTTTTAATATTTATTTATTTTTTTAGTTCTCGGCGGACACAACATCTTTGTTGGTATGTGGTGCTGAGGATCGAACCCGGGCCGCACGCATGCCAGGCAAGCGCGCTACCGCTTGAGCCACATCCCCAGCCCTAACACATATATTTAAAAAGAATAATACAATAAAGACCTTTCTCCATCACAAACAACGCATCACCAATAAACACAGCTTAAGCTCCTGGGTGCCCTTTTCTATTTGCATCCCCTTCTGTCCCCATCCCAGTGTATGTCTTCTCCTCTGGCATGTTTTTATAGTTTTATCCATACTGGTTATGGGTTGTCACCTCTTTATCTGTCCATCTCCCCCATTCTCGTGGGAATGAAATTCCTGCCGCCCCAGAAAATCATAAATTGAAGCCCTAACCCCTAATATGGCTTCATAGGATAAGGGGACTCCAGGGAAATAATTAAGACTAAAAGAGGTCATAAGAGTGAGGTTCTGGCTCAATAGGATTAGTGTTCTCCTAAGAAGAGACACCAGAGCACTGTCTCTATCTGCCCCTCTCTCTCTCTCTCTCTCTCTCTCTCTCTCTCTCTCTCTCTCACATCATGCATGCACCAAGGAAAGGTCAGGTGAGGACACAGACAGAAGACAGCCACCTGCAAGCCTGGAGGAGAGCCCACACCAGAACCCAGCCTTTCCAGACAATTGATCTGGGACTTCAGAACTGTCAGGAAAGAAGTTCCTGTTTTTTAAGCCAGCCAGCCAGCCACCCTGTGGTATCTTGTCATGGCAGCCCAAGTAGACTGTGTTCCGTGTAAGTTGGGCAAGGCCAGGGAGCATGTTTGTGTGTTTATTTTTGTATCTGGAGAGTCCAGCACCAGGTCTGGCACATAAGTATTCATCAAATATTTCTTTTTTTTTTTTTTTTTTGGTACCAGGGATTGAACCCAGGGGCACTTAACTACTGAGCCACATCCCCAGTCCTTTTTTTTTTTATATTTTATTTAGAGACAGATCTTGCTAAGTTGTTTAAGACCTCACTAAGTTGCTGATGCCAACATTAAAGTCATGATCCTCCTGCCTCAGCTTCTTGAGCTACTGGGATTATAGGCATGTGCCGCTGAAGCCAGATTTAAAATTAGGTAGTCAGTGTAGTTAGGTAAATGGGGTCTAGTATCAAGTGAGATCTAAAATGGAGGCCATGAAAAGGAATTCCCGGAAAAGTTGAGCAACTCTTGAAATGTTAATGAAGTCCAGGAAACAGCCCCCAGCAGATTTGAAGATAGCCCATCCCACAGAAATGTTAATGAACAGCATACTTCAAGATGCTGTCTCAGAAGTCCTTCCTGCCCAGATTACTTCTTTGGCCCACCTGTGTCCCACCCCTCGGGCCTTCCACCTACATTCCATCACTGAAAACTATAAAATGGAGAGACAACCGCACTTCCACGGATTCCATCTCTTGGGTCCCCTTCTGCCTCCGGGAGAAGTCTTTTCTGCTGTCTTTTAATAAACTTCTAATTTTCCACTCTGACATTGCCTCGGCATGCTTCTCTGGTGTTATTCTTCAACATTGGGGAAGCAAGGACTCTCACCGGTCAAAAGCAGTAACACCGCCACACCCAGCATGTTCATCAGATATTTCTTTTTTTTTTTTTTTTAGAGAGAGTGAGAGAGGGGGGAGAGAGAGAGAGAATTTTTAATATTTATTTTTTAGTTCTCGGCAGACACAACATCTTTGTTGGTATGTGGTGCTGAGGATCGAACCCGGGCCGCACGCATGCCAGGCGAGTGCACGACTGCTTGAGCCACATCCCCAGCCCAAGATATTTCTTAAATGTATAAATGAAGTCACTACAGAAACAGATCAGGTGTCTTAGGGCCCATTCTCTAGGAGCAGGCTGTTTTCTGCTCAATCATGATACAGGTCCTACTCAAGCTACTGCTGAGATTAGCATCTGCAATCAGTTTCCAACAAAGGAATGTTAAGAGTAAGGAAGGAAAGCATTCCGAAGGAAGGGGTGGAGGGAATGGTTGTGTCTTAGGAAAAGTTTGAAGCCACTTCACCAATCAAACATTGATAAGCTCCTGCTTATTAAGCATTCAGTGTTGAACAGACTTCTCTTCCATTAGGCAATCAGTTTTTGAAAGACCGAAGACCAAGTGGTCCAAATATGCCCCAGATGTAAGAGGCACCTGAACTCAATGGGCTCACCTTCACTTACAACCCATACTACATCCTCACCACAGCTTGGGCACAGGGGTGCACAGGACATGCTGGGCTTTGATGAGAGGCTTCACTTCTAGAGTTCTTGCTTTGACTTTTAAGATTCCCCAGAAGACAAAGCTGAAATCTCAAGGCTCTGGCTTTTAGTCTCTTGCCTTTAAGTGTGGAACGCATGCTCTTAATAAGAAGGACGAGAGGATTCTAGATGGCGGACTAGAGGAAGGCTGCATTCTTAGTTGCTCCATGGCTTGGGAATCAAGCAGCAGAAATACTACTTCTCAACAATGTAGGTGAAAGAGGGATTTCTCTAAAACTCAATATTGGACAGTCAGAGTGTCTTAGAGACTTAGAAATTTGGGTATGTTAAACAAAGTAGAAAGACTGCATTGTAACCAAGCCAGTTGTGACAGTGGTGGGCAGCAGTGCTAGTTCAGCACAGAGGGAGGGAGAACAGAAACCCCAAAAAGCAGCCTAAACTTAACTGATCCAAATGCTGCACTGTGCACTGGTGCCTGAAAAGTATTCTGTGTTTCTCAACAGGCTGCAGAGAGCTAAGGTGGGAGCCATCTTGAGATGGCCAGGCTGTAGCTGCTGCAGAAGCTGGGAAATCACAGCAAACACTGCCACGCTGTCTTTAGTGCCTACTGCATGGCCTAGGGTGTACCTAGCAGAAAGAGGCAAAGAAAAGATTTTGCCCAGGGGGATTCAGGTTGGAAAATTGAAGGGGAGTCCAACTCGCTTCTCCTGTGAGTCTGGCGGCTCATGTAACCAGCTGGAGAGGTTAGGAAGCTGAACCAGCAGGTGTGAATCCACTCAGGGACAGTCTGAGAAGGCTGTGTTCCGGGACAGCAAAGTGTATGGAGGATTGGCTCCTCTGCCCCATGAGTAGAATTCTTGGGGGGCTCCTGAGATCCAAACTCCCAACAGCAATCTGGCAATATTCTGACCCTAGGCATGATCTAACCTCTCCAGAGCAGATACCACCCAGCAAAGCCCCTAAGGTCTGATTAGACTAAACCCCATCCACCAAAACTCTTCTCAGAGAACTCTGCAGCATCCCCACCCTGGGAAGAGCATCAATCTGGTTTGTGCAGACCAGCCCATCCTACCTCACAATAGTGAGAAGGGAAACTGAGACTTTTTTGAACCAGCTTCAGTCTTAGGCCATTCCAACTGACAGAGAGCACCACACAAAAAGGAAGAGGTTAACAACCCCCAGACCTTGCTCTAGCTCTCAGTTCATAGGTCAAGAAGAAACAGATAGAAAGACAGTTGGGCATGGACAGTGACCATCTATTCTCATCAACTATTTTGATCACCTCGGTGGAGACAATTCTATCATTTTTCATTAAGAATCTTTTTTCTGGGCTGGGGATGTGGCTCAAGCGGTAGCGCGCTCACCTGGCATGTGTGCGGCCGGGGTTCGATCCTCAGCACCACAAACAAAGATGTTGTGTCCACCAAAAACTAAAAAATAAATATTAAAATTCTCTCTCTCCCTCTCTCTTTAAAAAAAAAAAAGAATCTTTTTTTTTTTTTGTGTGTGTGTGTGTGTGTGTGTGTGTGTGTTTGCTGTGCTGATTGGCTCGTGGACATATATACATATATGTTTCTCACTTGTAACTTTTTTAATGTAGTATATTTCCTTAACTTGTCTTTTGAGGGTTAGAGTTTGGGGCTTAAATATTTTTGTTTTATATTATTTTCATTTGTTTATTTCTCTTGTTTCTCTTTCTCTCTTTTCTTTTCCTGCTAACAACCAAATTCTATTGTTCTCTTTCTCTCTCCCTTTACTTTGTTACCTCTATTTTTTTTCTTTTCCTTCCTTATAACCATCACCTGCTACATCTCTTCTCAATTTTATCCGATCACTTTTTTAAATTGTAAACTATTTTCTACCCTCCTATCGCATTTTTTTTCTCTTAGTTAAATGTATTCTTACCATCTTTTAGAGCTGATAGGTTTATATAAATCCCTGCCCTCACCGTTAATGCCATTGCAATTATTACTACTGTGGATGCATAGTTGACAACTGTTGTTTGCTTTAATGCCAGATCTAGTTTATGGTTACTTATTGTTTTTGCTGTTGGCAATTGCTGACCCCACCATTTCTGGGTTTTGTGGAAATTAACATTGTAGATGTCATAGGAGGAACCAGGTATCTACTTTATTACTATATATTGTTTGCATTGGTTGTTGCTATTGTTTGTTTCCCCCTATTCTGTGAGTTGCTGGGAACCTACAGGTACCCTGCAAATTCACAGGGTAGAAACTTTGCTGCTGGACTAAACTCAACCAAAAGTCAGTTCATCTTGCTCCACACACAAATTAATGACCCTTAATCTTCAGCTATACTTAAATACAAAGAATATAAGAGATGTCAAAAAAAAATACAAACTAATGACAAAGACCAAGTAGAAACAACTAGGTGAGCCCCCAGGTTCTGAAGCCAGATTTAAAGTTAGGTAGTCAGTGTAGTTAGGTAAATCGGGTCTAATACCGAGTGAAATCTAAAATGGAAGTCATGCTGAGAATGATTCCGGGGAAACCCAGGACAACTCATGGAATGTTAATGAAGTCCCGGAAAGGCCCTAGGCCAAAGTCCACCCTATAACAGCCCCCAACAGATTTGGAGATAGCCCATCCCAAAGAAGTGATAATGAAGTCCTTCCTGCCCAGATTACTTGTTTGGCCCACCTGTGTCCCAACCCTTCCCCCTTCATCAGCAAAACTATAAAAAGGGGAAACAACCGCACTTCCACGGATTCCACCTCTTGGGTCCCCTTCTTCCTCCGGGAGAAGTCTTTTCTGCTGTCCTTTAATAAACTTCTAATTTCTACTCTGACCTTGCCTCGGCGTGCTTCTTTGGTGTTATTCTTCAACATCGGGGAAGCAAGGACTCGTCACCGGTCAACAGCGGTATCAGTTCTACCTATGGACATTCACTACTAGAGCAAAAACAGAATTAACACAAAGCCTGTGGATACCACATCTATAAGGGGTCTCAATCTAGATCAATCTAGGACACTTTGGCAAGTGAAGACTTTGCCCTAAAAAGGCCCACACATAGGAGTAGAAAAGAAATCCCTCCCACAATAATCTCAAGGGGAAAAAAAAACTGAGGAATAATCTAACCAAGGAAGTGAAAGATCTCTACAATGAGAACTATATAGAACATTAAAGAAATTAAAGAAGACACAAGAAGATGGAAATACCTCCCATGTTCATGGATAGGAAGAATTAATATTGTTAAAATGGTAATACTGGGCTGGGGATATAGCTCAGTTAGTAGAGTGCTTGCCTTGCATGCACAAGGCCCTGGGTTCAATCCCCAGCACCTAAAAAAAAAAAAAAATGGCAATATTACCAAAAGCAATATACAGATTCATTACAATGTCCATCAAAATACCAATGGCTTTCTTCACAGAACTAGAAAAAACAGTCCTGAAATTCATTTGTAAAAATAAAACACCTAGAGTAGCCAAACCAATTTTAAGCTAAAATAAAAAAGGGGGCAGGGACTGAGGTTGTGGCTCAGCTGTAGAGCACTTGCCTAGCATGTGTGAGGCACTGGGTTTGATCCTCAGCACCACATAAAAATAAATAAAGAGGGCTGGAGTAGTGGCTCAGAGGTAGAGCACTTGCCTGGCATGTGTGAGGCCCTGGGTTCGATCCTAAGCACCACATATAAATAAATAAATAAATTTTAAAAAATAAATAAACGAATAAATAAAGATATTGTGTGTCCATCTTCAACTAAAAAAAATATTTAAAATAAGGTTAAAAAAAGAGAGGGAACTTACAGAATGGGAGAAAAATCTTTGCTGATGACTATTCTAACAGCGGATTAATATCTAGAATAAGAACTTAAAAAGCCAGGCATAGTGGCACACATCTGTAATCCCAGCAGTTCCAGAGGCTGAGCAGGAGGATTACAAATTCAAAGCCAGCATCAGCAACCAAGTAACTCAGAGAGACCCTGTCTCTAAATAGAATATTTTTTTAAAGGGTTGGGGATGTGGCTCAGTGGTTAAGTGTCCATGGGTTCAATCCCTACTACAAAAAAATTAAGAAGAAGAAGAAGAACTCAAAAAATTTACACCAGGGCTGGGGCTGGGGCTCAGCAGTAGTGTGCTTGCCTAGCACATGTGAGGCCCTGGGTTCGATCCTCAGCACCAGATAAAAATAAATAAAAAATAAAGGTATTGTGTCCAACTACAACTAAAAAATGAATATTAAAAAAAAAAAAGCTTTACACCAAAAAAATCAAATAACACAGTTAATAAATGGGCAAATAAATTAAACATGTTATGCTCGAATTCGGGACCCCCAAAGACCACCAGAGACCCAAGATCGATGTAAGCAGCAAAGAGGTGTTTATTGTGAGCTAGCTCGGTCCTCCGCGCGCGCACACACAGCAACTGGCGCGCACACACAGCAACTGGCGCGCACACACAGCAACTGGTGCGCACACACAGCAACTGGTGACGCTGAGAGGCCCCAAGCCCAGGGTTTGCAGCAGTTTTATACATTCTTTGGAGAGGGCAGGGACTTCACATACATCATAGCATCCCTTAGCAAATCATCACACACCGCGGGAAAATCAAATAACAACTCTAAAACATGATTAGCACATTCACTGGCGGGAATAAGTTGGGTAGGGGTGATTGGTCAGTACAAAAGGGGTATTCGTTTGAACTGATTGGTTTGAGCCAAGAGGGGTGTACTTGCTGAACTACATGGTTTCCCAACACGTTATCAACCACCATAAACCACTGGCATCCCAGGTATTTCCCTGTCTCATGCTGATTGGTGGCTGCTAGGGGGCTGCTATGGATCCCCACCTAGCCTGACTGAGTCAGGGACACCTGGTGCAGCAGATCTCTCCTGTTATTTGTAGGTAAACAACTCAGCAGGGTGGGAATGTGCTTAGGAGTGCTCTGTGGGTCTTTCCAAGGACAAAGGTCATGTCCCTTCCTTGGACAGGCTTTGCTCAGAGATAGAGGCTGGTTTTTCAAACAGACACTTCAATAAAGAAGAAATATCAATGGCCAAAAATATATGAAAAAATGTTCAACATCATTAGGGAAATGGAAATCAAAACTACACTGAGATTTCATCTCGTACCAGACTGAATGGCAGTTATCAAGAATACAAACAATAATAAATGCTGGAGAGAATGCAGAGAAAAAAGGAACACTTTTCACTGTTGGTAATATTGTAAGTTAGTACAACCACTCTGGAAATCATTATGGAGGTTCCCAAAAAGACTAGGCATGGAACCACCTATGACCCAGCTACACCACTCCTCAGCATTTATCCAAAAGAATTAAAGTCATCCTACTACAGTGACGCATCCATACCTATGTTTATAGCAGCACAATTCACAATAGCCAAACTATGGAACCAGCCCAGATGTCTGTCAATGGATGAATGGATAAAGAAAATGTGGTATATATACATAATGGAGTTTTATTCGCCCATAAAGAAGAATGAAATTATGACATTTACAGAAAAATGGAGGGAACTTGAGAACATTATGTTAAGTGAAATAAGCCAAAATCAGAAAGTCAAGAATCTTATGTTTCTTCTCATATTTGGAGCTTAAAGAGGAAAAAAACGAAAAGAAAGGGGTATGTGTGTGTGGGGGTAGGTAGCTCATGAAAATCAAAGGGAGATCAGTAAAAGAAAGGGACGGTCGGGGGTGGGAAATGGTGAGGGAGGAGGGAAGTTCTGGGAAATGACATTGGTCAAGTTATATGGTTATATTGTGTATGGCGTGCATGTACAAATATGTAACAACAAATCCCATCATATGTACAACTATAATGCATCAATTAAAAAAATGTAGGGGGAAAAATAAGTGAGATGAGAGAGAACCTTCTAGGATAGAGGATACAGTCCATAAAATTCAAGCAAATTATTGATCTGTACTAGATTATATTAAAATATCTGCTTTTGAAGTCAGCACTGTTCCGGGCAATATATACATTACCCTCCCCCCCCAAAAAAAAAAAAAAACTGCAGGGTACAATCTCATTTTCAAGAAGTACCAAGTATATTCAAGAATAGAACACAACTCACATGCCCTTGCTATATAGGCCAGTGTGGGTGTCCCTGACGTTTAAGTGCTAATAAGATTCAGAGGAAAGAGCTCAGTCAAGGTGGGGCATGCCTGAGCCTGGAAGATTAGATCAGACTTGGAAAGTCATGCTGGGTTCCTGCTCTAAGGTCCCTCTCACAGAGAGGGGATTTGCAGTGCTAACGTGTGAAGGGGACACTCAAAACCAATGCTGAGCAACACTCGGGGATCCCCACCACGCTGCTCAGAGACCAGCTAAGAAAATGAAACTGAAGTCTCTGGGAACAAAGTGCACCAGGTCCACACAGCTAGAGTTGGAGGGGCCAGAAGGGACCTTGAGAGAAGGAAAGGGTCTGGATTGGACGAGACAACTCAGCCCCAGGCAGAGGCTGCTAAAGAAATCAGAACCAGGAGCAGCCCCCTGCCCCCCTCCCCCAGCACCGTGGTACATCTGCCACAAAGCTCTCCAGTCCTGTTTGTGAAATATCCTGATGGGGGACCTTCTGTGGGAGGCCTATGCTAACTGAAGAACCCAGAAAGCTCTTATTGATAGCAAAATTTATTCTGGGGGGACAATCTGAAGCTAACAAAATTCAAACCCTTTACATTTCCGATGGGGAGCCAAGAATCAGAAAGAGAAAGTGATTTGCCCAAGATCACCTAGTGAGTTATAGGAAAGGCAGGGCTGGATTACAGGCCTTCTAGCTTCAGCGCATTTTTATCCTGGAAGCACCTTCTTCTAGGAAAGGGGGTCCTGGAAGAAGCTTCTGGAATGGTTCCAAACTGAAATTGCCCTGACCTTTCCTGCCAATACACATGCCAACATGTAACCTCTCAGAGTCCCTTCTACCTTGTTCCAGAGACTGCTAACATCCAAATGCCAATGATGAGAACAACACAACTTTGGGTTTGGAGGGAAAGTTTGGTGAGGGCCTCTCATGTTTCCATTTGGGGAAGTTGTAATATGGAGAATAGCGAAGCAAAGGGCAGGGTGCCAGGGGAAGGTCCTGGAATTCAGAGTCTCAGGAAGTTGGTGCGTAGGTACCTTCTGGGTAACCCAGCTACCTCATCTCACACTTAAGAAAACTGAGGGCCAAACAGTAGAAGCAACTTCCCCAAAGTCACACAAAGAACTGGTGAAGAGCTGGGCATCCCATGTGTCCCAACTGAGTGTTCTTTATGAGCCCAGAGAAAGGAAAGCTATTCCACCTGCTCGATCATCTCCTGTCCAACCTGTGCAGCCCTTCCTTCCTTCCTCCCTTCCTCCCTCCCTCCCTCCCTCCCTCCCTTCCTTCCTCCCTTCCTCCCTTCCTCCCTCCCTTCCTCCCTTCCTTCCTCCCTTCCTCCCTTCCTCCCTCCCTTCCTCCCTTCCTCCCTTCCTCCCTTCCTCCCTTCCTTTCAAACAAAAAAAGATTTAAAGATTTACTTGAACAGGTTCTTGAAACCTTTAAAGAAAGAGTGGCTGAAAATAGAAATACTTATTTTTAAAATTTATTTATTCCTAATTGTACTTGCTGAAATCTGGAAAATGAAAATTAAGAATAGAAAATTAAAATTAAGAAAAATGAAAAAAAATTTAAATTTTTTTAAAATTAAGAAAAAATTTTCTGTGTGATAAAAGGGTTTTAGCTATTGGGTTTTTGTTTGTTTGCTTGCATGGTTGGTTGGTTTGATTTGGTTTTTTTGGTGCTGGGGATCCAACCCAGGGCCTTCTGCATGCAAGGCAAGCACTCTCCCAACTGAGCTATATCTGCAGCCCCTTAATACTTGGTTTTATAAAGCAATAGATCTACCCAACAGCTTACATTCTATGACAAATGACTCTGCCTCTAGAGTGCTGTATTAATAGCAAAGACCTTATATGACCATCTTCTGAAGATATAGAAAGTGCTTATGACTGGGGCTGGGGTTGTGGCTCAGAGGTGAAGCGCTGGCCTCGCACATATGAGGCACAGGTGGGTTCGATCCTCAGCACCACATAAAAACCAATAAAAGTAAAATAAAGGTATTGTGTCCATCTACAACTAAAAATATATTTTTAAAAAAAAGGGAGAAAGAAATGATTACGACGAACTGTAGCATTTCCAAATGTATCTGGCATAAAGTAGTTGTTCACCATTAATTTTCTCAAGACCTGAAGTGTGTATGGAGTATGACAGCCCTACTATGCATTCTTGGATTTTCTTTTTGTTTGAGATGCAGCCTTGTTTCATGCTTGCTCTTGGTCAGAACTACAGACAACAGGGCTGTACCCTAACCTTAACTTCTATAACTTGAACTCCTTGGGAACAAGAATCACCTGGTATCAGAGTCAAAGTAAAGGACAGCCACTCTAGGTATTCCAAGCAGAAGGAACTTAACACAAGGAACCAGTTATAGAGATGGTAAAAAAGCTGAGACCAAGCAGGGCACAATGGTGCACATCTGTAATCCCAGCAGCTCAGGAGGCTGAAGCAGGAGGATTGAGAGTTCAAAGCTAGCCTCAGCAATTTAGCAAGGGGCTAAGCAACTCAGTGAGACCCTGTTTCTAAATAAAATACAAAATGAGGCTGGGGATGTGGCTCAGTGGTCGAGTGCCCCTGAGTTCAATCCCTGGTACCAAAAAAAAAAAAAAAAAAAAAAAAAAAGCTGTGACCCAACAAGAAATGGCCTCCTTTTAGCCAGAGATTAATAACAGCACAAAATTTCCACCATCCCTAAAGCTGTAGGGCCTCAGGAAGAGGGTAAATGCTACCAAGCTCAGAAACCTAGGCAGGAGCTGGGGTCGTGATGAGAGTTTTCATCAGGTGCTGGCATCACAGAGGCAGGGGCTGGCTGAGATCTGGGATGCCACTGAAGCAGAGAGAGGGAAGAAAGGTCCTAGTGATGGAGAAAGCGCTACCATGGAGAAGGTACCCAAAAGGGAGCTGAAATGGCTATACAAATAAGCAAAATAGACTTTAACACCAAAACTGTTTACAGAGACAGAGAAATGACACTTTATAATGATAAAAGGATCAATCCATTAGGAAGATATAATAGCTATAAACATATCGGCACTGAAACAGCAGAGCCCAGAAGTACATTCAGCAAACATTGACAGAACTGAAGGGAGAAATGCAAGAGTTTGGTAATAATAGAGACTTCAATACCCTGCTTTCAATAATAGGTACCACTACTAGACAGTGGGCCAACCAGACCTAACCTGTCTATAGAGCGCTTCGCTCACACCAGCAGAATCTGTGCTCTTCTCAGGTGCACATGAAACCTTCTCCAGGATAGACCATGCTTTAGGATATAAAACATATCTCAATAAATTTAAAAGAATTGAGATCGAAGTATGCTCTCCGACCACAAACAGGAACAGAAGGAAATTTGAGGAATACATCAATATGTGGAAAGTATACCTCACACTCTTTTTTTTTTTTTTTTTTTTTTAGAGAGTGAGAGAGGAGAGAGTTAGGAGAGAGAGAGAGAGAGAGAGAGAGAGAGAATTTTTAATATTTATTTTTTAGTTTTCGGCGGACACAACATCTTTGTTGGTATATGGTGCTGAGGATCGAACCTGGGCCGCACGCATGCCAGGCAAGCGCGCTACCGCTTGAGCCACATCCCCAGCCCAAGGAGAGGATTTTTTTAAAAGAAGTATTTTTTTCTTTTTAGAGAGAGAGAATTTTAATATTTATTTATTTACTTTTTAGTTTTTGGCAGACACAAGATCTTTGTTTGTATGTGGTGCTGAGGATCGAACCTGGGCCACAGGCGAGCGCGCTACCGCTTGAGCCACATCCCCAGCCCTCACACTCTTAAAATAATCCTGGAGTCAAAAAAGAACTCACTAAGAAAATCAGAAAAAAACACCTCAAAATGAATGAAAATGGAAACACAACATACCCAAACTTGTGGGATGCAGCCAAACAGCACGTATAAAGAAACTAGTAGCAATAGATCAGCCTGTGTTTTTACAAAGAAGAAACAAGTCAAATAGAGAACTTGACTACTTTTATTCAGTACTGAGTAATAAGCCCAGGGTCTCTCATACATACTAGGAAAGTGCTCTACACTGAACTATATCTCTGGTCCTTTTTCACTTTTGTTTTATATCAAGACAGGGTTTGGCTTAGGTACTGAGACTGTCCTCAAACTTGTGATCTTCCTGCTTTAGTTTCCTGAGTACCTGGGATTACAGATGAGCCCTTCCATGCCCGGCTGAGAATTAACCTTTTAACTTAACAAAAATAAGAGAAATAAAACAGAAATAAGGAAATATGGGGCTGGGGATGTGGCTCAAGCGGTAGCGCGCTCGCCTGGCATGCGTGCGGCCCAGGTTCGATCCTCAGCACCACATACCAACAAAGATGTTGTGTCCGCCGAGAACTAAAAAATAAATATTAAAAATTCTCTCTCTCTCTCTCTCTCTCTCTCTCTCTCTCTCTCTCTCTCCTCTCTCACTCTCTCTTTAAAAAAAAAAGAAAGAAGGAAATATAATAAAGACTGGGATACAAAGAAATGAAATCTAGAATTGGAAACATTAGAGAAAATCAACAAAACCAAAAGTTGATATCCCAAAATATCAATACAAATGACTAAAATACTTGACTTACCCAGATACCAAAACTAAACATAGGTATCACAAGAACAAAAAAACACAGATCGATATCCCTTTTAAATATAGGCACAACATTTCTCAACAAAACATTTACAACTAAATCCAGCAATGTATTTAAAACAAACAAACTACATGCCATAGCAAGATATTTATCCCAGGAATTCAAGTTTCATTTAACCTACAAAAATACAATCCATAGGGGCTGGGGTTGTGGCTCAGTGGCAGAGCACTTGCTTAGCACATGTGGGGCTTTGGGTTTGATCCTTGGCACAGCATACAAAAAAAAAAAAAAAAAATAAGCAAATAAAATAAAGGCATGCTGTCCATCTACAATTACAAACAAAAATTTTTTAAAAATGCAATCCAAATAATACATTATAGTTAAAACAGTAGAGGATAAAAAAAAAAGGCTCAATGGACACAGAGAAAGCATTTGACAAAATCCAACAAACGAGGAGTAGAAGGAAATATGATAATGACCATCTATGATAAACCTACAGCTAACAACATACTTAATGACAAAAGATTATTTTTTTCTGCCGGACGAAGTGGCACGTGCCTGTAATCCCAGCAGCTCAGGAGGCTGAGGCAGGAGGATCAAGAGTTCAAAAGCCAGCCTCAGCAATAGCAAGGCGCTGAGCAACTCAGTGAGAAACAAAATGCACCGTGATTGAAAAGGAAGAAGTAAAACTCCTTCTATTCACATATGGCATGATCTTATATTTAGGAAATCCTAAAGATTACACACACACACACAATTAGAACCAATAAACGAGTAAAATTGTAAATTACAAGATAAATGTACAAAGATCAATTGTATTTTTATACACTAGCAATGAGCAATCTGAAACCTAAATTAAGAAATAATTCCATATAAGACCGTATCAAAAACAATTTTTAAAACTTAGAAATAAATTTAACAAAAGAAGAAAAATGCTTGCACACTAAGAAGTATAAAACACTGAAAAAAAAATCAAAGATCTAAATACATGAAAATATATCCCATGTTCATGGACTGTAAGACTTAATATTAGGGACCGGGCTTATAGCTCAATGGTAGAGCACTTGCCTAGTACGTGTGAAATACTGGGTCTGATTCTCAGCACCTCAATAAATAAATAAAATAAAGGTCCATCAACAACTAAAAATATATATATTTTATATAAAGACTTAATATTATTAAGATGATAATATTCCCTAATTATCACTTTTGTTTTATTTCAATACAATCACTATCAGAATCCCACCTGGTTTCACTGCAAACATTGATAAGCTGACCCTAAAATTTGTATGGAAAAGAAAGAGACCCACATTAGCCAAAACAATCTTTAAAAAGAAAAATAAAGGGCTGGGGATGTGGCTCAAGCGGTAGTGCGCTCGCCTGGCATGCGTGCGGCCCGGGTTAAATTCCTCAGCACCACATACAAACAAAGATGTTGTGTCCGCCGAAAACTAAAAAATAAACATTAAAAAAAAATTCTCTCTCTCTCTCTCTCTCTCTCTCTCTCTCTCTCTCTCTCTCTCTAAAAAAAAATAGCCTTACACAATCCTCTAAAAAAATAAATAAATAAAAATAAAAATAAAGTTGGAGAGATCACAGGTTTCAATTTCAAATTTTACTACAAGCTACAATAATCAAAACAGTGAGGTTACAAGCAGGAGACAGACATACAAATTGGCAGAATAGAATTGAAAGTCCACAAATAAACCATCACATTTTTGGTCCGTTGATTTATAACAAAGGTGCCAAGACAACTCAATAGCAAAAGAATGGTCTTTTCAACAAATTATGCTGGGAAAACTAGATATCCACATCCAGAGAATGAAGGTGGATTTTTACCTCACATCATATTCAAAATGGCTCAAAATTGGATCAGACCTAAATGTACAAATTAAAACTATAAAACTCTTATAAGAAAACACAGGAATAAATCTTTTTTTTAATATTTATTTTTTAGTTGTAGTTGGACACAATACCTTTGTTTTATTTATTTATTTTTATGTGGTACTGAGGATCAAACCCAGGGCCTCACTCATGCAAGGCAAGTGTTTTACCACTGAGCCACAACCCCAGCCCCAGGAATAAATCTTTGTGAATTCACACAACAAAAACACAGGTGACAAAAGAAAAAGAAATATATTGGACTTCACATTTTAAAACATTGTGCTTCAAAGGACACCCACAAGACTGTGAAAAGATAATTCATAGAATGGGAGAAAGTACTTACAAATATACACCTGATAAAGGGATTACACCCAGGATATATATAGAACTCTTACAATGCCACAATAAAAATAATAATAATAATAATAATAACCCAGTTTTTTAAAGGGCAAAGAATTTAAATAGGTAATTCTCTAAAGAAAATATATAAGGGATCAATAATCACAAACATGCTCAAGATCAGTAGTTAGTGGGAAAACCAAAACCACTGTGAGCTAACACTTCACACCCACTAAGAATCAGGACAGACAATAACAAATTTTGTTGAGTGTGTGGGATCCTCATACATGGTTGATGGGAATATAAAAAGCACTTTGGAAAATGGTATAAAATTTTCTCAGTAGGTTAAACATATACTTACCACACAACCCAACAACTCTACTCAGAGGCATATATGCAAGAGAATAAAATCCTATGTGTACACACACACACACATGCATAAAACTGTACACAAATATTCACAGTCACATTATTCATAATAGCTAAAAAGTAGAAATAACCCAAAGGCCCAACTGATGATAGATAAACAAAATACCATGTATTGCTACAATGGGATATTGTTTAACCATAAAAAGGAATGAATAACTAGCCAGGTATGGTGGCACATACCTGTAATCCTAAAGGCTGAGGCAGGAGGATCAAGAGTTCAAAGCCAGTCTCAGCAATAGCAAGGTGCTGAGCAATTCAGTGAGACCCTGCCTCTAAATAAAATACAAAATAGGGCTGGGAATGTGGCCCAGTGGTTGAGTACCCCTGAGTTCAATATCTGGTACAAAAAAAAAAAAGGACCAAATAACTGAGACATGCTACAACACAGATGAACCTTGGAACGGCTAATCGAAAGAAGCCAGATAACAAAGAACACAGTTGTCCATGCCTATTGGCGTCAAATGTCCAACACAGACAAATCTATAGAGACAGAAAGTTGATCTTGAGTTACCAGGGATTGATTGCAGGTGGGAGTGGAGAAAGTATGGGAGTCCTTTTAATAGTAATGGTGGAGATGACTAACAACTGTCCTAAAATGGATTGTAATGATGGTTATACAACCTGGGAATATATAAAAGCCACGGCATTATACACTTGAAGAGGGTGAAGAGGGTGAATTTTATGGTACATATTATACCAAATCAAAACCACCATTAGGAGAGGAAAAGAAAAGAAAAGTTGGAGGAAAAGAAGTTTGAGAAATGCGGTTCCCTATAACATCAAGACCACAAGGACAGAGTGAGCACTTGCAATTTTATGTTGCCTTGACATTGTTGTTTTTGTTTGTTGTTGTTGTTTTTGTTTTGTTTTGTTTTTCTGGGGATAGAATCCAGAGGCACTTACCCACTGAACCACCTCCCCAGTCCTTTTTATTTCATTTTGAGACAGGGTCTCCCTAAATTGCTGAGGCTGACTTTGAACTTGCGCTCCTCCTACCTCAGCCTCCCCAGTTGCTGGGACTGCAGGTGAGCACCACCACGCCCTGCTCTTGGCAACATTTTAAAATAAAAGTTTAACTTTCTCATACCAGAAGTAAAACTCAAGTTACCCTCGACTCGTCCCCACGGGAATGGCCCTAGCTGGTGGCTACCCATAAAAACTCAAAGGCACTTCTACTTTTATTTGCAGTTTGTTTTATTTTTTTATTTTTTTTTTAATATTTATTTTTTAGTTGTAGTTGACACAATACCTTTATTTTATTGATTTATATGTGGTGCTGAGAATCGAACCCAGGGCTTCGTATGTGCTAGGCAAGCACTCTACCTCTGAGCCACAACCCCAGCCCCTGCAGTTTGTTTTAAACAGACCCTTTAGACATGTGCTCAGGACCTGATGTGACCACCTCAGAGTCACAGCATGACCTGTGTGACTGCTTCCTTTAAACCCGCCAATTAAAGATCTCTGTAGGAAACCAGTTTGGATGATACCCTGGATCCCAAAAGGATCCTGGACCCACCAGTCCCCTGGTTCTCCGTTGGCGCTCAGTGGGCAAGCACACCAGCTCCCTCCCTCCCCCCAGGATCCGTAAACACGAAAACTCTTAAACTTTCACTTTGTGGTTAGGTTGTTGCAGCTTTTCCTGCAGTGTGACCCCTGATGGCAGGGCCACCTGAGGGACCTCACGCAGGTGATGTAGGTGGTTCCTCTCTGGTGGCTCCTGGGACAGTAGCTCCTGGCTGAGCTGATAATGAAACTCAAAAAGTTTCATTCAACCCAAAGGGAAAAATGGGGACACACCCCCTGACTCCTACCCTCTGCCCACAGCCTGACATGTGATACCCTGGCTATAAACCTGTGTTGGATTAACCAGGAGCCCCTCACCGAAGCTCTGCCAGGGGGCACAAGGGGCTTTTCGAATGTAAATGACCTGATGATTCAGGATCTTATGACCAGTGAGGGGGGCTGTCACTCTGTCACCTTTCTCCTACCCTTTGTCCCCAGAAAGTTCTCAGGGGCCCTAATGAGGCTTGGAGGGAGGAGCAGGGGTGGGAGGGGCGGGCAAGAGGGAGGGGTGGGGAAGAGGGAGGCTCCTCTCACAACTTAAAAGGGGCTCTTACCATTTCCTCCCCAGACAGGGGTAGCTGAGACTGGGGCACCGCCTTCCTGTGTGGTTTCAGTCGCCCGGAGAGTGTCATGGACCTGGGTGAGTAAACCTCCCTGTGAGACAAAACGGGGAATAGCACCGGGGTCCCGGACCCCAGGCAGACCTAGTGGAGTCCGGGTGGGGTGGAGGGCATGAGGAGCTGCCGCAAGAAATCAGGAGGTTTGGTGGGCATTGGTGGCTACTTCCAGAGAATGACACTCTGGAGTCCCAGGGAGGGTGCACCTGCCCTTTCAGGGCCGAGGTGGTATCTTTCTAAAATAGCAAGGAATGGAAAACTCAGCAGGGTGGGGCTGGGTGGGTGACCTGGACGGAACCTGTTCTTATGAGGCCCCCTGAGACCTCGGGGACCAGTTTCAGCAGGGAGAAATCCTCCTTGGAGGGCTCAGGACCTTTCCCCCTCTTCCCAATGCTCTCCCTTCTCCCCTGCTCACTGGGAGTCTGGATCCCTGTGCTGTTGGGTTCTGAGAAGTAGTCAATCACAGGTGACTGTGTTATGTGCACAGTGCGGTGCAAAGCAGGCGTGGTCTGCGGTGCTTTCTCTCTGCTGTGCAATCCACGGGCTTTGTACCAGCTCTGCCACTTGCCTCTTGCAAGTTCAGGGATAAAAATGGAAGAGCTGGTGACACTCAGCTTAGAGAAGCCATAGCCAGCCCTCCAGCACGGCCCCTGTCCCTGATCAAACCCCCCCTTACTCCAGCCAGATAGATGCCTCTGGGCTGTAGAAAGCCCTTCTTCTGGTCTAACCTGGGTCTTGACTAGAGAGGATGCAAAGGGAGCCCCAAGTGGCTGCTGAGTGGGTCTTCCAGCCCCAGACACCCCAGTTGTCAATCTCAGCTGCAGAGTCAGTGCCGCCTGAAGCAAAGAAGGCCAGGTTCTTAGATGGCTCGCCACACCAGCAAGGGAAGCGGCCTCAAAGCCACAAGAGGTTGGCTTTAAAAAGTGAAGGTTCCTTGGTGCTGTCCTCACACCCTCCCCGCCACACCACAGCCCTTGCCTCCTCTCTGCCTTCCCCGCCCACCCTGAATCCTAGGTCTGGACCCAGCAGACAGCTATGGAAGGGGTACAGTGGTCCCCCCAACCACCGCCTGTGAACTCCAGTATCTTGCATCTCTGCATCCTGGGTGCTTTGGGGATTAAGTGGCAAATGTTTGTGGAATGGATGGACAGATGGATGGATGGATGGATGGATGGAATGAATCAAGAACTTCAAGTGGAGAAAATCTCTTCTAACTTCTCTTCCCAGTCAGCCTGCCCCCTAAACCCACTCCATAGAATCCAAATGTGCCAGCCACAATCCCCGAGCGCCCACACCACCCGCTGGCGATGGCTTCCCTGTGTTGGCCACCATGCCACTAAATGTTCTAAAAGCAACTCCCCTGGAGGAGGAGTCTAAGCTGGTCAATTTCCATAGTGTGAATTCTCCTGCCCTGCTTGACCCCAGACAGTCAGCTGTGACTTCTTAAGGCACAGAGGGATGCTCTCACCACTGGCTGCAGAGCACCTAGGAGCGTCCCCCTAGACTAGGTTTGGGGACACTAGACCCCTGGGCCTGGACGCAGGAGGGATGGCAGCCCCTGGTCCTGGAGGAAGTGATGTTCTTGCTTCCTCACTCAACTTGAGAGAGAGCCCCAACGGCCAAACCCGAAATCTGGGTCTGAGGAGAGGCCTCTGAGAAGCTGTGCTCAAAACGGGCTCTGGGCCGTTGGAAGGGCGGCTGGGCCACAAAGGGTCTGTTTTTCGATATTCGTCTGCCCAGGAGGGAGCGAGAGGTAGATGAGGAGGCACAGTTTCTGTTACACAAAATGAAAACGCCACTTGAAGGCTGAGCCGGACTTTTTCGCGGCCTTTTTTCGCAGTTTGAATGAGCAACCCTTTCACCCTCCCCACTGTTAGAATTCTCAAAAGCAGAGAAAAGAAAATTGACCTGCCACAGACTTGTGTGTCACAGCGTGGCCATACGTGGTGGTGGCAAAGGAAGGAATTCAGGGACGATCCCTCCTCTCTTCCCTCAGAGGGGAAAGCTACAGCCTGGATGGCTATGGATAAACCTCTCTCTTTGCCAGGTACTTTCTTTCAGTCAACTCTCACTGATTGAGGAATCCAGAGAAAGCCAGTCAGGTGAGGAGAGAGACATATATGTCAACACACTACTGTAGCAGAGTGAGAGAGAGCATTAATGGGGATAAGGACGAGAGGGCATTTAAGTTGGATTTTGAAGGATGTGGAGGAGTTGTCAAACCAAATGAGGACAGGGTCCAGGATATGGCAGGGACATCAAACTCACTGCCATCAGAAGCCAATAAGGTAACTAAGGTAGAAGGCATAAGATCTAGGAAGGAGAGGGGGGTGGAGTGAACCCAGCACTGCAGGCCTCCCCTAAAGACATCCACATCAAATAGTTTTAGAGCCCCATGCAGCACTCAGAATACCCTGGGAACTCGGGCTCAGGAGTGGTCAACTCTGGCAAATGTAATAAAGGCAAGAAAGAAGCAAATTGAGGGAGAGTAAAGGTACCGTCCGACCAATACTTACAACTTTGCGTGGCATCACTGAGAAGTTTGCACTTTACCTTGAAAACAATGGAGGAGGCAGTGAAGATTTTTACTTCTCAATTAGGTGAACTAAGGGACTAGATTTGTGTTTTGGAAAGAGCTGCAGAACCTTCTATCAGACAGGACCAGTTCTGAGAGATTATGGCGAATAGAAGCAACTGAACAGCCAGGTGTGGTGGCGCACGCCTGTGATCCCAGCCACCCAGGAAGGTGAGGCAGAAGGATCGCAAGTTCAAGGCCAGCCTCGGCACCTTAATGAGATCCTGTCTCAAAATATTTAAAAAAAAATGGAAAGGGATGGGGAGGTAGCTCAGTGGTAAAGCATCCCTGGGTTCAATCCCTAGGACCATTAAAAAAAATAGAAGCAAGAGAACTGCATGACCAATGGTTACAGAGAGTGGAGGTTGCCTTCATGCTCCACAGAGGGCCACATACCCAGCAGGCACATCAGGAATGTGGCATGATGCAGTGGTGAGAGCCCAAACCTGGCTATGCCATTCACATCTCAGATCCATCTCTGAGAAGGCAGCTGTGTGCCACCAGACAAGTAGCTTAACCTCTCTGGGGCTCTGTTTCCTGGAACGTAGAATAAGAATCACAGGGAAAGCCTTACAATATATTGTGAGGGAGAGATACATAAAGACTAGGAGGCAGCACACCCCCCCCAAAAAAAATGGTTTCCAGAGTCAGAAGGTTCAAAGCCCAGCTCCACCACTAGCCATTCAGGTGATTCTGGGAATGCTACTACTAATCTTGCTGTACTGTTTCTTCATTGGCAAGTGGGGACGATAGTGGTGCCAATCTCTCAGGGCTTTTGCAAGGATGCAATGAGACCTCACAGGTAGGCGGTTTCATTGGCTAAAGCAGAGAATAGAAGTGACTCCACGACTCAGCCATGTCTCTCCTGTCCTTGCCTGTGTAGGTCTCCCAGGCTTCCTATCTCCTCTCTAGATCCTTGGGGCTTTCCTGCTTCTGCCCTCCCACTCCCCACCCAGGAAAGAACAATTCCAAAGAGGAAAAAGATGGGGAGGCTCTGGGGCCAGATAATGGGCAGCCAGGAGTCCTGGGCAGCCTGGAAGGTCTGGGAAAACTTGGGAATGGGGTAGGAAGGAGCCAGTAATCTTCTCCTCCCAGACGGGAGGTTTCTCAGGACAGGGGCTCCGGTTGGAGTTCTAGGGAAGTTTACACTCATGATGCTCATTACTGGAAACTCAGGAACTCAGAAAACACCCAGCATCTAGGTCAACTGCTCCTCAACCTCCCCGAGATTTCCAGCGCCATTGGTGCCACCCAAGTTGCTGCAGTCGCTTTATGACTTTTGACAGGAGTGATCTGACTCGTGGCCGCTGACCGGGTCCCTGGGCCACACACCAGAATTCCCCTAAGTTCCCCTATTAACTTTCCTGAAAATGGTCCGTCCTGGACCAACAAGACTCCTGCTTATCCCCCAGGCCCAACACACTTGGAGTGTGAAATCACCCACGTACACGGGCCAGGACCCCCATCCCCTGTCCCCCCCCCCATCCCCCCCCCCTCCATAGTAGCAAAAGGAATGGGATGGGGCCCAGGAAAAGGGCAGCCAGAGTAAAACAGAAACAGCACTTGCTCCTTGCATTTCACCTCTTGTGGCTGATCAAAACTTTGAGGTTTCTCGTTCTCGGTGACAGTCAGAGCGGGCTTTCTCTAGAGTAACCGAAAGACTTTGACGTGTTTAAAGAAACCTCGAACGCTGAGCATCAAGATGAGTCAGGGAGGGTAGGCGGTGCACTGGACCCTGGAGAGAGTGTGGTTAGGCGGAGACATGTGGCCTCAAGCTCAGGGGTTCCAGAGGTCATTCAATAAGAAAGGGGAGGGAGAGATCAGAGCAGGATGCCACACGGAGACCCATGCCCACCAGGACTGTAGATGCTCAGGCACGAGTGGGGGACAAGGGGACAGTGAGTTCCTGTCCCCAGTATTCGAAGATGCAGCTAGGAAGGCATGTCCAAATAAACGTGACTTGACTCCCATGGTAAGCACCAGGAGCTTTATCCTTAGGGTTGGGTAGAGCCCGTGGGAAGACACCGTGGGGGTCGGCATCAGAACTATGCTTTAGGGGCGGGCACGGTGGTGCACACCTCTAATCCCAGAGGTTCTGGAGGCTAAGGCAGGAGGATCGCAGGTTCAAAGCCAGCCTCGGCAACTTAGCAAGACCCTGTCTTAAAATTTAAAAAAAAAAATTTTTTTTAAAGGTTGGGTATGTGGCTCAGTGGTTAAGCACCCCTGGGTTCAATCCCTGGTTCAAAAAAAGAACTATGCTTTAGGAACCGTGTCTAGCAGTAACATGCAGGATACTTTTCTTGAGGTGGGAGGAATATTTTCTTATCTATGTGACCAGATGCCCTTCCTCCCTATCCTAGGAACTCCCAAGCACAGAATCCCCAGCCACAAGCCCTGTGCCTGGAGCCCCTAACTGCAACCTGGGTGTCATGCAGGAGTGCTCCAGCAGGTGGTGCTGTGGCCAAGGACACAGACCCTCCAGGGCTTGGGCTGCTTCCCTAACCTCCAGAGGGCCCTCAGTCTCCAGAAGATGCCTGGAGCAGGGTCCCAGGCATTTCCGGTCCCTACTGAGACTGGAGCAGCAAATGCCCACGGGTCCTGCCTGAGTGTTTACAGGTGCTATCACAGTGACTTTCCTGTGGGTCAGACCCTGGCTGGGAACCGAGAGTCAGGGGACAAGGGGGAATTCCAGGGGTAAAGAAGGCACAGCTGGTGCCTTGGGGGTGTTCCCAGCCTGCTGGTGGGATGACACTTCTACATAAATGGCTCTGTCAATTGTCCTCCCTGCTCAGCCTGCAGGAGGAAATATGCTCTAAGGCTCGGCCACAAGGCCAATGAGCAGGTGTCCGCAGCATATCCAGGCCCTGTGCCTCTCCGTCTGCTGCTCAGAAGCAAGGAGCGCCTCCTGACCTCCACAGCAGGTTCCATTTTCCTGCCACTCCCACCCCCATCACCCCACCCCACCCATGGGGGGGGGGGACTGGCACTGCTCCCCTCCTACCAAGCGCCTGAGGCATTAGATGAGGGAACAAGTGAAAGAAAACATACACAATTCTAGAGAAAGAAATATAATTACATCATAAAATAGCGCCCCACCCGTCCCCCAGGTGTCCTCTCAGACCCTTGATGCTCCCTCCCTTGGAAGGACAAGCAGGGCATTCATCCATTCATTCACAGGCACACAATTCCTGGATTTGCCCCAGGTAAGAGGGAAGGGATTCCTGCCCCAAAGGTAGGCTCAGGGGACCAATAATCAGTGCTAAGTAAATGTCAGTGAATGAAGAAGTGTTAGGGGCCAGCGGGTCCTTACAGCCCTCCCCTACCATGGAAAGGCAAGTGACATAACCTCATTCCTCCAGCCTGTCCTGTGAAATCCCCTATTTCCTCGGCCCACCTGGCCAGGAAACACTCGAGGCTTCATATGAGGCTGCTCACTCAGCTGAATACCAAGAAATGCTCCCTGGACCAAGGGACCCTGGCACCGAAGTAGGGCAGGACTGTGTGCACACTCCGGGGGCCTTGCCTTCTCTTCCTGCATCACACTCACTGGGAGGCACCACGGAGACCCTGGAGTCAGGCTAAGATGGAGTAAAGGAAGTCCAGAGAACATCTGGGACTCTTGGGGGGAGGGGTTGGGCCCCATCCCCCCAAGACCACCCCGGGGTCTTGAGGGACAGTCAAGTTTCTGGTAAACTCTCCAACTCCAGAAGAAGCCCAGCTGGGCCAGGGTCAGTGGTGGGAGGCGCCTGCCCCGTGTTCTAATCCTGGACCTGGGAGTGGAGGAAGGAGAGGTGAGGACAGGGATGCCAGGCAGCAGGCCAGGTGTTCAAAAGCACAATCTGGTTCTAATGTTCTCTTTTGCAAACGCAGAGCCTGGAGCTCAGGACGACGGTTCCCAGCAGCATCTCCCCCTCCGCTGCTTTCTTTAATAACAAAGGGTCGTCCCTGCCAAGCAATAACTTTCTTGCCTTGTCTCCTACAGGGAAACCAATGAAAAGCGTGCTGGCTGTGGCTCTCCTTGTCATTTTCCAGGTGAGGTTTCCTACCAGGGGACGCTCTGTTCCCTCCCCGACTCTCCCCTCCCAAGCCAGGAGTGCTGTTGGGGAAGCTGGCCATTTGCTAGAAAGAAATCAAAGGCCCAGACAAAAACCCACCTGCTGTTCATTAAGCTGATGACCACCCTCCTTTCCATCTGTTGAGCAACCCTCCCCTCCCCCCAAGAGTCCCAGATGTTCTCTGGACTTCCTTTACTCCATCTAAATTAAAATATGGGGTGAAGTTATTTACCACCACCTTCCCTACCCCATCTTCAGTCTCCCCACCCAAGAAACACAGATTGAGCTCTTGGAGAGAGAAGAACCGCAAAACTTTCTTCTCCCACTGGTTCTGCACAGGATCCCTGTCCTCACCTGGTTTTGCACATATGTGCACACATCCGTCCACACAGGGAAGATGCCACGTGTGAGCAGAGAAAAGAAACTTTGATCTGGTGACCCAGTTACTATTCTATCCCCCTCTCCCTTCAGTCCAAGGCTCCCCTAGAAGCCCCACTCTCTGTCATGAAACTGAGACCCATCTGGCTCTGCTGTGAGGACGGGGAAGAAAGATGGGGCCCAGACAATGTGGCGGAGGGTGGATGGAGCAAGCACCCCACAGGGGCCTGAACTCTGCAGGAGCAAAGATCCCCAACTTGCGGGTTTCCACTCCTCAGTCCCACCAACTGCGGCAGAAGATGCACTCCATCAAGTGCCAGAGTCAGGAAACTCCTTGAGTTTCCTCTGTTTGTCGGGTGGGAGCGCTCTAGGGCTTGGGGAACAAGCCGGCTCCTCCGAGGCCACTGGAGAGGCAGTGCTTCAGAACTGGGCTCTTCCCCAGGTCTGGTGGCCAGAGGGGAAGCTTTCCAGGAGCTCAGGCCAGAGGCAGGCCCCAAGCTGGGCACTGTTCCCAAAACCCCATCCCAAAGGCCCCCCTGGAGCTTGGACGGCAGCCCTCAACCTGGCCCCCTTCCCCATCTCTACTGCCTCCCTCCCTCTGCCCTGTGCTGCTGGCTGGAAGGCTGGGGAGGGGATGGAGACAGCTGTGGCTCATTCTTCTCTTTCTGGGGAGGGGTGCGGGGGGGGTGCGGGAGGAGGCTCAGACAGGCAGGATGTGGTGGGGCTGTGGGCTGCAGAGGCGTCAAGGCTGCAGGGGGGGTTGTGGAGCAGGAGGACTGGGCGGGGGAGCACGCTTCACAGAGGCTGTGAGTACTGCCGTCCAAAAGGACTGAACCCCCTTAAGCCCAGGGATCCTGGACCTAAGGCCTTGTGTCTTCCTCTGGATGGGCCAAAGGCAGCCAGCTTCCTCCAGGACCCCCAGGCTGCAGCCACGCCAGGAGAACACCATTTCACCCTCTCCTGTCCTCATCCCTGGACAGTATGAATGCAGAATGTGGACTGTCATTGAACTGCTAAGAGCCCGGTTCCCTGAGGAAGAACCAGGAGTTTCCTGAGGCCGTTCTTCTAGAGCAGGGCCATCTATCATTGTGCACAGCGGCACTGGTGCCCCCTCCTTCATTGATAAAATCACGGCAGGCTGCTGAACCTTCACCCTGTCCTGCAGACAGGCTAAAAAAAGCCCAGAGCAGCTGAGCCCTGCTGATTGGGATCTGTCTGCCGGAAGAGAGAGAGAGGCAGAGGGGTGGGGGGGGAGTGGGAGCACAGAGGGAGAGTGGGAGAAGACAGTCACACTTCCTTCCAGGGGCACAGCTGCCCACGACTCAGCCACAGCTGAGGAGCACTCCCCCCACCGGGTCCTGTCATCCAGTCATCGACTCACAGAGCTCAGTGCCCTTGGGCACGCGTTGCCTGAGCTCCTGCCGGGTGCTAGCGGACACCAAGAATCCATAAATGTCTCCAGGTTGCTCACTCACCAGCTGGGATCACAGCCGTCTGCCCCAAACCTGGGGCTTCTTGTCCTCTTAACAGGAGTTTTGCCGCCTTCTCATGGCAGGTCCTCCTCAACCTTGACCCCAGGGTGGACTTTTCCCTCGAAATCCGAGGCATTTTAAAGGCCCCCTGGAAAACTCCACCAGGTTCTAAAGGAGGCTCCAGAAGAAAGACACACATACACACACACACACACACACACACACACACACACACCAACCTCATGGAGTTTTCAGGGGGGCAAAATAAAACTGTAAACATGAAAGGGTCCCAGAACCTGGGCTAGGTACCTCACCACTAGCATGTGCAAGAGATAGGATTCACCTCCATTTCACAGTCAGGAAAACTGAGGCTTAGTGAGAGGAAGTGCCTTTAACCAGTTCGAGGCTCATTGGACCCCAAGGCCGCGACTATTTCCAGCCCACTGTTTACCCATGTGAGGCTGAATGTCTCAGAAAAGGCAAAATCAGACCCTTGATCCTGATTGGTAGAAATCTAGAATCCCGGGCCCCACCCAGCCCACCAAATTAGGGTAAACCTTTGTTTTGGGGTTTGGTTTGGTTTGGGTTTTGTATCAGGGAGTGAATCCAAGGGCACTCAGGCCACACTGAGCCACGTCCCCAGCTCTTCTTCTTTTTTTTTATTTTGAGACAGGCCTCACTACACTGCTTAGGGCTTCACTCAGTTGCTAAGGTTGGCCTTGAACCTGTGATCCTCCTGCCTCATCGTCCCAAGCCGCTGGGATTACAGGCATGTGCCACCATGCCAGACAGGTAACTCATATGCATGTTAAAGTTTGAGATGCAGTGATTTCAAACCAAAGAAGTGCCTGGAGAGTTTAGAAAAAATACAGATTCCTAGGTCCCATCCCCTGAGATGCTGGTTCTCAGTTAAGGTCTGAAAATTTGTGTTTCTATCTCGTTCCAGGAGATGCTGATGACAGTCCACACTTTGAAACCACTGCTCTAAGATAAATCCCAGCCAGATTTGGACCCACCTCGCTAAAATTGAACTGTTTTCCCTTATTTCCTTCCCCACAGGTGTGCTTGTGCCAAGATGAAGTCACAGATGATTACATCGGGGACAACACCACGGTGGACTACACCTTGTACGAGTCTTTGTGCTCCAAGAAAGATGTGCGGAACTTTAAGGCCTGGTTCCTCCCCGCCATGTACTCAGTCATCTGCTTCGTGGGCCTGGTGGGCAATGGGCTGGTGGTGTCCACCTACATCTATTTCAAGCGGCTCAAGACCATGACAGATACCTACCTGCTCAACTTGGCCATGGCAGACATCCTCTTCCTCCTGACCCTTCCCTTCTGGGCCTACAGTGCAGCCAAGTCCTGGATCTTCGGTATCGACTTCTGTAAGTTCATCTTTGGTATCTACAAAATAAGCTTCTTCAGTGGTATGCTGCTGCTGCTTTGTATCAGCATCGACCGCTATGTAGCCATCGTCCAGGCTGTGTGTGCCCACCGCCACCGCGCCCGCGTGCTTCTCATCAGCAAGCTGTCCTGTGTGGGCATCTGGATCCTGGCCACGTTGCTTTCCGTCCCAGAGCTGCTCTACAGCGGCATCCAGAGGAGCAGCAGTGAGCAAACCTGGCGATGCTCTCTCATCACCGAGCGTGTGGAGGCTTTGATCACCATCCAGGTGGCCCAGATGGTGATTGGCTTCCTGGTGCCCCTGCTGGCCATGAGCTTCTGCTACCTCGTCATCATCCGCACCCTGCTCCAGGCGCGCAACTTCGAGCGCAACAAGGCCATCAAGGTGATCATCGCCGTGGTGGTGGTCTTCATCGTCTTCCAGTTGCCCTACAATGGGGTGATCCTGGCCCAGACGGTGGCCAACTTCAACATCACCAGCAGCACCTGCGAGCTCAGCAAGCAGCTCAACATCGCCTATGATGTCACCTACAGCATGGCCTGCGTCCGGTGCTGCGTCAACCCTTTCCTGTATGCCTTCATTGGTGTCAAGTTCCGCAACGACCTCTTCAAGCTCTTTAAGGACCTGGGCTGCCTCAGCCAGGAGCAGCTCCGACAGTGGTCTTCCTGTCGGCACACGCGGCATACCTCCATGAGCATGGAGGCCGAGACCACCACCACCTTCTCTCCATAGGCAGCTCCTCTGCCCAGGGGAGAGGGACTTCTCTCAGGGCATAGGGGACAGAGAGCAGATTCAAGACACCCATCCAAAAGCTGCTGAACGAAAAGCAGTTCTGGCCATTGAAGTTGACCTCAGCGAAAAAACCAAGAGACAGCTTGACCCCGACACTAGCTACCTCAACCAAGTCTGCAAATAAAGCTGTTGTGCCCAAACCAGACATCAAAAGTGAAAGTGGCGAAACCATCGTGAGCAATAGTGAAGGAGACGGGACTGATGGTGGCAGGGGCTGCTGAGTCCCCTGAATGAACCTTCTTCCCAGCTAGAAAGAAGCCATCCCAGAGACTCAAGGGCAGAGGCCAGGCCTTCCAGAAAACAAGACTCTGTCTCCAAGACCAAGATTTTGGCGAAGCTTCTTAGCCTGGTGAGTAAGGGGACAGGTCAAACCAACTCTGTGAGTCCCCTCCTCCATCTCGCTTTTCCACCGTCAGCAAGGCAACCTCCTGACTGCCCCCAGAGCACGTCTGCCCTTCCCCTGCCGCCGACAAGAAAAGGTGGTGTTCCCTGCAGGCCAGGCCAGCTGCCCCAACCTGACCAAGCCACTTTCCCAGCCAAGCTCTGCAGCAGCGATGACATAAGGTCAGGTCTCAGCTCCACGAGGATGAAAGGGGAGGACAGAAAGGTTGGAGACCAGAGAGGGTGACAGTGCTGGCTGCCAGATGAAAACTCTCCTGCTCTTCAGTTCGTTAAGAGAGCAAATAAAACTTTACTTAGAGGAAAAGACAGCTTTAAAAGAAAGAGGCTAAACATTCTTTTGTAAATGGCAGATGAGTGTGTTCTTTTGCAATGTCCCACGCCCCACCTGACCGCCCCCGTCCCCCTCCTCCCCATCCTCATTTCTCAGAGAAGCTCAGAAACATGAGAACACTGAGCTGTGCTCTGAGCTCATCCAGTGACAGCAGCCCAAGAAGCTGAAAGAGGGTTGAAAGAGGATAAGGACAGGATGTCCATCTTGTGAACGCCCTTCCAGAGAGCAGGAGATGGAACCAAGCCTGTGCAGTCACCAGTGAACCAGAGACTCCAGTCTGAGTAGAGATTTAGAGAGACCACATTGTTCCAGTAACTTCTCTGCCTGGGAACTATCTTGACCCTCAGCTGGATCTGCGTACTAGTCGGCCTGCCCTGTGCCAGCTCAGCCTGGAACTAGAGCCCTGACCCTTGTCAGGCCCAAAACTTGTGTTTGGAGGGAGGGCCTTTCCCTGGACTCAGAGGTCACGGCAATCTGAAGTATGGAATCTAGAATGGGACTGATGAGACAGGCTGGATGGGACCCTTCGCTGGGTGCTTAAAATCTGGGACCTCCCAGGACGCTCCTTACGGGTCACTTGTTGCCATGGTCCTCGGTGGCGTGTGTCTTGATCCATTCTGAATGCAGCACTAAACTCCAGTCTGGGTCATTGTTAAATAGTAGAAAAGTGTTCCTCACAGTTCTGGAGGCTGGGCAAAGGGCCTAAAGGGCACAGCAGGTTCCCTTTAGCTCTTTCATAACGTCATTAATCCCATTCATGGGGCTCTTATAACCTCCCCCTCACGGGGGCCTCTCCCAGTAATGCCACCACTTTGAGGTTCCAACACATGGGTGGCGAAAGGACACACATTCAAACCACAGAGGTTTAGATGTCCACTGCAGAGGGTGGGAGGGAAGAACAGATGCTGCCCCATGCACAAACCAGGAGTCCATGTCACTGGTATCCTGGGCCCACCCGGAACCCTGACTTCTCCAAACCAAAGAAATCAGTCCAACCTGTGAGGTGTAGGGTGTATCTTAAAGGCCCAGCATGCACATGGCTCTGGGTCCCAGGGGGCATCTGAGGGAGGGTTGAGACCTTGGCACAAAAGGTGAACCCACAGATTTTCCCAAGCCAAAGGCGCCTCCATTGGAAATGGAGTCTGCCTGGCAATGACGCCCATTCTCTGATCTTGTAACCACATGACATTACCCTCCTCCGCAGGACGCATGGGGCTGGGAAGTTTCTAACACGATTTGTCAGGCTGCCTCCAAGCCGGGAACTGGTGCCCTACAGGAATGAGGCTGGCACAGGGGCAGTCAGCATGCAGCAGTGTCCGCGGCAACGGCATTAAATATTAAAAGGTGCAGCCACAACCGAGTGTGCGTGCGTGGGACGAGAAGGCGATGCCATTGTGCACATGTGTCCCCAAGGGGAACCTGCCCGAGCGTGTGTGAGGGTGTATATCCTAATGAGGTTACAGATGGGAAAACAGCCCTCAGTTCCTGCAGGGAGGAATGTAACAAGAGCCGTCACGGAAAAGGAAGCCCGGCCAGCCCCACAAACACGCCACCCCAACTTCAAATACATTTTTCTAGAATAACTGGACGTCTCCAAATATTTACAGAGACAACAAAACCCCCAGCCACATTAAATCCCCAAACTGCTGTGTCTCAGAACTTCAGACCCCAGCCCCATGTGAGCCCAACCCCACCCCTTACCCAGGGCTCTCGTGAGCCTATCTTGTGTTTGGGGGTAACCCCTGGGAAAAAGGAAAGGACCCCCCAGGAGGCCCACCCAGGGCTTCTTTCTCTCTCTCTCTCTCTCTCTCTCTCTCTCTCTCTCTCTCTCTCTCCCTCTTTTTCTGCTTCATACAGCTATCCTGCCTTCCTAGGTTCATAGCCCCCAGGGCCCTTCTATGGTATTCTGAAGTTTGCCTTCATTCCAGCCCCTTGTCCCCCTTGCCCTCCCTGGCTACAGCCACAGGCCAAGTCCAAGGCATTCCCAGGTCATGGAGCTGCCCTTTCAGCTAGAAGCACCCCGTCTCTCCATCACAGCTTCACAGAGCTAGAAGGGACCTCAACGTTCGGCAGGGCCAACCCCCATCACTCTCTAGATGGTGAAACTGAGGCCCAGAGGGAGGGGCTGACATTCCAGGAGAGATATCACAGCTCAGGGAGATTGCTTAAACTCACTTTGGGAGGAGGGTCTGGCAGGACTGCTGGAGGGTGGGGGGAGCCGAGGCTCTGGAGCCCAGCCAACTTCAAATCTCATCTCTATTGCTCCCCAGCTGTGTGACCTTCAGCTGTTGCTCAACTGCTCTGAGTCTCAGATTTCTCAGCTGCAAAATGGACAAGATTTGGGTAAACATGTAGCACAGTGCCTGGAATGTTGAGCGTGGTGGTGGGGAGCTCCGACTCTTGCAGCCAGACAGTCTGGTTTGAATCCCAGCTCCACTGCTTGGGCTGGTAACTTAGCCTCTCCGTGCCTTGTTTTCCTAATCTGTATAATGGGATTATTAGTAGTATTGACCTCCTAGGGTTGTGATGTGAAATAAATTATTCATATAAATAAAATGTTGTTGGGTGTCACTTAGGAACGTTTAAGAAATGACAGCTTAAAAAAAAATGCTGCTAACCTCGAGGTAACCAAGTTCAATCCTTAGCCCAATTTCCAATCTCATACAATTAATGACAACTTTGGGATTAGTAGTCTGGCCTTCCCACCAAGCTATCCAGGTGAGACAAACAAGCTTACCTGAGGTCTACCAGAAGCTCTTGGCAACACTAGACCTTAAACCCAGGTCCCATCCAGAGCACATCCCATGAGAACTAGTGGCACTAGCTCCAACATTCCTGCACAACTACCTGTGATCTGCCTCTACTTCCTAGCAGGCACCCTTCCTTAAGGAAAACCTCTCTCACCCCTTTAAATAGTTCCTGTCCTTGTTGTGGAGTCTGAGAAAATGAATGGAATATAGCAGCAGACCCAAAGGAAATCAGGCAACGGATTCCCCCACCTGGTGCTGGGGAATGGAACCCAGGGCCTCATGCATGCTGGGCAAGCACTCAACTACCCCTGATCGTAAGAAAGGAATCAAGGCTATCTTCCCCAGGACTTAGGTACTTGGTTGCATTTCTGTGTTGAGGGGTAAATGGAAGGAAGGAAACAGCCCTTGGAGAGGGGTGGGAGCTTAAGCCAAAGGAGATGAGGGAGGGAAGTGATTCTAACTGGGGACAGGTGGGGCAGGGGTGGGTCTAGGGGATATATGCTGGGACCCCAATGTGGAGAGTGTCTTCAGCAGGTCAATGGATGTCCCTGTGTACACACACACATGTGCACATGCTCACATGTGCATAATTTCCCCAGGCCTCCCAATCCCAGAGGGGGGAAACAGGGGGATACACAGTGGGCCCATGGCCTTTTCTGCAGAGAGAAGGGTCAGAAATAGCCAAGTTTCCCAGTCTGAGCCCCTAGAAAGCCTCAGGGGGAAGAAATAAGGACCCTCTCCCTCAACTCAAAAAAGGAGCGCTATCAGGCACCAAAACAATGAACGTCCAGCCCCCACTCCATGGGTGCAGGTGCCTGAAGGGCCCCAGCTACCCTGTGGCCATCCCAGAGTGGCTGTGCCAGTTCCAGGGCCCAACCAGAGACTCACACAAGGGCTCTGCCTGCAGAAAAGACTCCTGGCCAGAGCTGCTTAACCAATCCTTGGCCCTGCAGCTGGCCCTGCCCAAATTCAGAAACAAGAGAATGTGAATTCCCCTCGGGCTCCTCTCTTTGGGTTGGTGAGTGACCAAATTCAGACATCTCTGTTGTCAAGTCCTTCCTCTCCCGAGGGTGCTTCAGGGATGGCTATAATCTTATTTTGCTCTATTGTCCACAAATCCCAGGGGCTTGGCTGGCAGGACTGTTCTAAATGTCACACACAGTTTGACCTCCAGGTTCTCAGCTCAGGGTAAATAAGCACCTCCCTGCACAGTCTGGGAGGGGTCAGCCTGGCCAGGTCCTGTCTGGCTCCACTCCCTTGTGAGGCAATAGGTCCTGAGGACAGATGCCCAAGTCCACTAGACCCAGGGCAGGTAAAGCAACTCCCCGCCCTGAAGTCCTCTGGAGCCCATGTCAGAGCCTGCCTAGGACAGTTGAGTTTATATTTGTTCTGGGTAAATATCTGACATTATGACGTTCAGCAGATGCTGCTGATGACATGCCCCCAAACCCTTTCCCGATGTTTCAAAAGAGTTTGGAAACGCGAGCACATCTGTCTTGTGGAGTTTATGCAACAGCACTCGGGTGACCGAAGCAGAAACACGATCACATGCAAAGACTAAGTGGTGCCTTCCTCTTCCCAGGCCTGCAGGGGGTTTTCTGTGGCCTGGCTACTAAGGCCTGTGGTCAAGCCAGGCACTAGGGGGCCACCCTCATGGGAACCAGCTCTGCCTCCCACGCAGCAGCTTGAGAGTCCTCTCCCAAGCTGACTCCTGCACACACCATCTTGCCTGCGCTAGCACCTCTGTCCGCCACCCGCCCTGCTCCCCACACCGGTTCAAGGTGGCTCAGCTGCCTGGGGGTGCTGTTGCGAACCTCTGGCCCCTGGGGGAAGGGAATGGGGAGAATGATGGTGAATCATGCCTGTTCTGCTCCAAGTTGCCATCTCCAGCACCCCAGCACACCCGTCAGAGTCAGCCAAACTGAGCTGACTGTGGACTGCGGGAGCTTATGAGCTTCTATTGCAAGATCAGAAGCTGGGAGGCAGAGGGTGGGGTTCAGTGGAGGGGGTTTCAGGAGTCACAAGGGGCTGGGGGTTGGAGGAGGCTTTCAGACGTGGAGGGCGATGAACCAGAAAAGGAGACAGGCTGGCATTTACTGAGTACCCGTGAGATGCCAAGGACTACTGGCTACACCTCCTCCCACTGAACTCTTACAAGATCAAGTAAGAAAAACGAGGTTGGACTGTGTCATTTACCCATGGCAACACACTTAGCAACTTTATTAAGATTGTATTCTCAGCTGGGCATGGTGGCGCACACCTGTGATCCCAGTGACTTGGGAGGCTAAGGCAGGAGAATCTCAAACTCTAGGCCAGCCTGGGCCACTGAGCAAGACCCTTAGCAATTTAGCAAGACTGTCTCCAAATAAAAATAAAAATGGCTGGGGACATAGTTCAGTTGTAAAGTGCCCCTGGAATCAATGACCAGTAGCCAAAAAAAACTGTATTCTGTACTTCATACTGTACTAAGTAAGCCTCAGTATCTTATCTCATCCCATCCTCACAACAACCTACTAGAATCCCATTTTACAGATGAGGAAAGTGAGACTCAGAGAGGGTAAGTAACTTTCCTAAAGTCATGCAACTAGTAAGTGATAAAGCTACGAAGTGACTTCAACCAGTTCTAGCTGGCCTCCTTGCTTTTGCCACCTTACCACAATGTTCAACTAAATAGCTGTTAATTGATGAGTATATATTTCTGGAGCCCCTATTTAGAGCCAGGCATTGTTTCTAGGCAGTCAACATCTCTCAAAACCTGCTGGATGTGGCTCTGATCTGGGAGAAGGTGAATCAAATAACAAAGACATGACCCTCTTCTGGGGAAGGAGGTTGTCCCCCACAGATGGGCAGCGACTGGGTCTTTTCCACCGCCCTGTTCTCACACAGGCTTCCTCTTCAGCCCTCCAGGGCTGTACACACCTGGGAGTCACTGGCCAACATGGGCGGGTCACCGACCCTCTCTGGGGCCTCCATCTCCTCAGCCATAGAAGTGGTGCTGGGTCAGATACTTTCCATCCACCCCCCTCCAGCTCTGACGCGCTACTGGTGCCTTGTCTGGGTGGGGTGGGGGCCCAGCGCTCAGCTGGGCAGGGCTCTGGGCACGTAGATGCCTGGAAGAGGTGCAGGGTGAGTGGGGGAGGGGCTGAGGAAGCTGCTCCACCCCCAGCTGTGGTTTCTGGTGGGGCCACCAGTGGCAACAGGTGGAGGGAAGTGTTTGTCACCCTTTCCAACAAAAGCGGTCAAACAAAAGCCTCCCAGGGCATGATGGGAACAAGTCATAAAGGCGCCAAAAATAAAACACACCTTTCCTTTGATAGGCACCAGCTGCTGAGGAGGCCTACCCTCAGGAGTGTGAGAAAAGGGTTTAGATTTCATGCCTGAGCACACTCATAGGCTCACGCACCCACACACATATGAGTAGGACACTTGAACCGGGACTGGCTACATGGGTTAAGACCTGTTCAGACACACAGGGGCCCACTCTCAATAAGAGCCCAGGCTGGGTTGAAGGTTTTGCTGTCTCCGTTTTGAAATTCTTAACACTTTTTAAATAAGGAGACGGCATTTTCATTTTGCAGGAGACCAGGCCCTGCAAATTATGGAGCTAGGCTGGTCCTGCAGGTATGCACCTATAAGTAGGAACTTTTGCAATATGCTTAAGAAGCACACACACAGTGGTACACAGAGTGCATACACCACACACGCATGCAGAAGTACGAACACGTGCACATGCACACAGCACCCACGAGTACAGCAGTAGCCCGCTCACATACATGCTGTAGCATGGACACAAGTAGTGCTCAGACACACGAGCAGCCCACCTGCAGCCCAATCACACATTTTGATTGTTTTAGCATTGGAGGCAGCAGAAAAGGACCCTGGGAAGAGCATGGAGGGAAATAGACTCATTCATCTACCCAAGACATCCCCCACACCTCAAGCAGGCTTCACTCATGGGCCTTGAGATCTCCAACCCAACCCAGCAATAGAGACCAGAAGGAAAGAAAGAGCTTGGGAAGTTGAGGAATGGAGAGAAAGAAGGCAGGGTGTGGGGTAGAGAGAGACACTGCAAGAAAGAACAGGTAGGGCAGGAATTGAGTCTCCAGGTGAATTAGCCCTGGAGAGATCCCATAAGATCTTAGGAGGTCTTGGACCCAAAGAAGCAATGTTCCTGTCCTCCCCCACAAGCACACCCTCAGAGAGGCAGTCCAAAGATCCCCACCTCCACTTAACTAGCTAGGTGGCCTTGAGCATGCCTCTTGACTTGCCTAGCCTCAGCCTGTTCCTCTGTGGAATGAGAAAAACCACTGCAGGGTTGTGTGGAGCGCCTGGGTGCTGTGGCCTGGTCTCCTGGATTCTCCCAGCATTCACCAGCCTGTCTCCTCCTTAGACTTTGCAATCTGATTCTTGGTTCAGAAACTCTATACCCCTTCATTAACAGCAGACGTTCAGAATGTGTTTATTTCTTGTCTTCTCCCCTCACCTCCCAGCCAGATGTGAACACAGGAGGTAAATTTGATTCATGGCCCACACTCCCTTCGGGGACCTTCATTGTTGGCTTCTTTTGATCCCACAGCCCCTGCTCCAAGCCAAGCAGGCCCCCTAGGCCTGGATCTTTTCCTTTTTCCTCTACCCTGTAACCTAACCCTGACCTTTGCTGTGCAAAACTGTTTCATGCTCTGTTCCTTCCCTGAACGTTCAACATTCAGCACTTAAGGAATGATCCAGAAAAACAAGTCTGTTCTAAGGCACATGCCTTCATGCCTTGGTCCAACCACAGTCACCTACAGAGAAGGGAAGAAAGGTCACCTGAGTGGCCACATAGTGAAGCCAGAATTAGACAAGCAGTTAATATAGATAGGTAAATCGAGGCAGGCACTCTACCAACTGAGCTACATCCCCAGCCCCTCATTAGAATACTTAAAAGAGCATAGATCACTCACATCTCTGAATTTTTTTCCCTGTCAACTTACTGAGGCATTAAAGGGTGAAATGACTTGGGTGAGTGAAAGAATTGGGCCTGTGATCTTTCTGATATGTACCCTCCAGGAGATCAAATATAGCATGGTCCATGTACCGCCCCCCCACCCCGCCCACAGCCCCCAACCCATCTCCTCCGCCTACAGCTGGTTCCCATTCCCCAGGGGTGGGAAGCAGCCAGAAAGTTGGAGGCCAGCCAGGGAGGGAGGTCTGGTCACCAGGTGCCCCTCGACAGGGAGGAGGGGGCAAAGCAAGACATCTGGGATCCCAATTCCCATGCTGGTTTTGCCATCTATCATCCATGTGTCCTCCACAAGTGAAGCCAGAATTAGCCAGGCAGTCAGTATAGACAGGTAAATCGAGTCAGGTCGGATCAAGGAGGCCAATTTTGAGTAAGTCCAGGAAGTTGGAGACTGTCCCCAGAGATATTGAATGTTAATTCTTTTAGAACCCTTCCTCCACCCTTATCAAGAACCTGCGCCCCCCATCTGTTGCTAAGGTAACCTGTCCCAGGAATTACCCCTCCCTACAGGGAGCTATAAGGTTGTTAATTAATGTGTCTGAGGCTGCACCATCCTGCCCTTCCCGCTTCAGCCCACCTGTTTCCCACCTTTTGGTCACCCCACCAAGCATTCCTGGGCCTAGCTATGTATGCAGGAAGGAGAAAGGGGAAGAAGGCAAGAAAAGAAAGGAAGCCTGGGACATATAAAAAGGGTAAAACGCCTTACTTCTTGGGATACCAGGGTCTAGCTATGGCCCCTTTCTTCCTCCCAGGAGAAGTCTATGTTACCCCTTCCTAAATAAACCCTGCTTTATATGCTTGCCTCAGTGTGCTTCTGCAATGTTCAAACTTCAACGGGGGTAACAGAGTAGATAACCACCAATATCTGGTGGTATCTTAAATACCTTCCTCTGTTCAGCCTCAGTTTTCCCATTCGAAGTCCACTTAATAATTTAGAGAATTTCATTAAAGAAGGTCGTGGACATAGAGCTCTTAATAATGTGTAAAGTGGTGGAAAGGGTAAGAACTGACACCCCTCCATAACAGTAATGGGACTAATCACCTCCCCTGTGGGTACCTTGCCTGAGAGTTTAGGGGTCATCATTCCTAAGAGATGTGAGAATTAGCCCCTTTGACATAGTAGGGCAGAGGTCACTTGTTTTGGTTACAGAGTGAGGGCAGTAGCATGGCTGAGTCCAGGTGCTCCCAAATCACCGGACACTCAGGGCACCCTGATCTGACCACATTTTCTTCCAGGGCTAGAGGCTTCAGGCACTAGATTTAGCAGGTACAGAACAACTTCTGATTGGTTGGCCTACCCCAGGATTTGGCACATCATAGATCAAAAAAAGAAAAAAAAAATAGTTTGTGGAATAAATGTAAGAGTGGTGAATTTGGGATCTTCCTACACCACGGACTTAAAAAGCATATATCTATCCAAAAAACCTTGCATTGCAGAGACATGCCAAAGAGAAAGGGCCCTGCGTTGGAAGGCTAATAGTAAGAGCATCCTTTCCGATGCTGTCCTGGAAGGGTCCCAGATGGTAAACAGTCGACCCTCTAATGTTGACCCCATCCCCCCAAGCACAGGGTCCCAGGCTCTGACGCAGGCACCTCTGCAAATAGATGCTGTTTCCATGGGAACTGAAACCCCAGTTTGTTTTTCCCTCCCAGGCACTCTGTAATTTCCAGCACAACGCAACGTCAGCCTCGCAAATTCGTGGCGAGCCGCTCCTCCGGGGCTGTGTCCAGCACAAGGCAGCGGAGCTGACCTAGAGAGGTCATCCCGAGCTGTCCTCCCAAAAGGGCCTCCGAGGCCAAGGGCACCAGCCCCAGCTTCCACTCCGCCGGGAGGCTGCCCAGAGGTGGGCGGGGCCACAGACTGTCCTTGAACCTCCCCAAGGGAGGCCTGAGAGGCGGGAGGCGGGGCGTGGGGAGGGGGGGAGACAGGGGCTCATTTCCAGGAAGAAGTGGGAGGGAAGGAGAAGGTCTCAGTCTCGCAGCCCTGCCCCAGGGAAGGCGCTGGCGATGGGTAACAGATGATTTCTGGCTGCAGGGGGAGGTTGTGCGCTCAGCAATTGGATCGTCAGCCTCCATTGTCTGAGACCGCGAGAAAACCGAGACACAGCCAGATCGCCTCGAAACCTAAATCAGAGCCTAAAAGGACTTGGGGTGGGGGGCAACGGGTGGAACTGGTGGTCAGGACGATGGTGCACTTTAAGAACAGGGTGAGAAGAGGGCAGAAGGGGCCACCCATGCCAGAGGACGTTGCTGCTCCTGCCCCTCCCCCCCACACACACACATTTTGAGCTTAGGCCTGGGAAGGCAGGTCCTCCCCCAATTCCACTTGGAGATGACAGAGGCCCCCACTGACATCTTAATTGCAGGCGACAGTTAAGAGCCATGTGACAGACCCAGAGCCAAAGGAGCCAGCTAAGCCCACCCTGATTTCTGACCCAGGCAGAGACTGCAGGTTCGGTGACCTGCTTCCCCACCAAGGGCAACAGCTAAGCTTACTCTTCAGCTGGGGGGGGGGGGGGCATGGCCCAGGTGCCCTCAGGGACCCTAGAAGGGGAGTTCTGAGGTCAGGGTGGGAATTGGGATGCCTTTTAACTAGCTCCTTCACCCTCCCTCTCTCCACCCTCCCTCCCCCCACTCCTTCAGCCACAGGGGCAGTGACAATAACACCTACTCTCCGGCTTTCCAGGCCTGTGGGCGAGGTGAGGACATCAGTGTGAAAGTGCTCAGTGGCATAGCCCTTGCTGTTGTTGTTATTATTACCTGTGGGAGAGTCCCATCCCCGATTTAACCCCAGAACTTTCCACACTTCCCACCCCCTGCGGTACCAGGAGCCCCAGGGCAAGGCAGCCACTTTTCTTCAACCACAATCCGTATTTCTCAACAGCATCCTCCAGCGGAGGCTGCACACCCAGGCAAATAGCCCTGAAGAAAGAGAAAGGAACGTGAGAGGGATGCTGGAAGGGAACAGGGTGTGTTGGGAAGCGTCCCCTCCCCAGATTGGCAACTGTTTCTACTACTTTCTGGGGACCCCATAGCCTGGTGGCTCCAGACTTCAGGCCTCATGCTCAGCCAGGGCACCTTTGGCCATCTACCCACTGCACCCTGTGGTTAATGACAACAAACCACTGACCTGATTTTCTGTAAGAAAAGATAATAGGGCACCTTTGTGAGCATGCAGGCCCATGCTCATGCTCCCTCGTGCTCGCTCTCTCTCTCTCTCTCTCTCTTTCTCTCTCTCTCTCTCTTTCTCTCTCTCTCACACACACACACACACACACACACAATGGAAACTTTCTCTGTCTCCTTGACAGGAACTCAGCCCTGAGAAGGAGCTTCCTCCTGTACAAAGCTGAGTGTTTACCTGCGGTCAGTCAGTCGGAGGCCAGGGTTCCCAGAGCCCTCACTGCAGGGGCACTGCAGCCAGAGGACAGTGCCTCAGGCATTCTAAGTCTGCTTTCCCCGCTGGGCCACTGGCTCTGTTGGGCATCAAGAAAGAAATAATAAAACCCTCAACCCCTCAAAGGGCCTGAGAGGTGGATCGGTTTGCCAAATAAACCAGTGTCTGCCATCCCCAATCTTTCTTCAAACTTGGTGTCCCTAGGGCCTCAAAAGCACCTTAGAGCAAGATTCTGATGAGGTGCTTTTACAGTAAGTTCTCCAGGGTTGGTAACTGCTTTTATTTTTAATCACCATCAAAGGGTGCCTGCTTTCTCCTGCTGGGCTGGGACAGCACCTGGAGCGGTGACTGAATGCGCTTAGCATCCTTGGCCCCTGCCCAACTCCTGCTCTTAGAGACGCACAAAATGTCAAAGCCAAAGGAACCCCAGGAGTCACAGCAAGAAAGTGTCTTGCTGAGAGTCTTTGGCCTCCCACTCACAGTTACCCACCCTCACTCCACCCCCCCACGGTCCTGACCAGCAGCCGTGGCATTCCCAGGGAGCTGGTACACAATGCAGTTTCCCCAACTCCCAGGCCTGCAGGACCAGCTGCTGCAGCCTAATAACCCCAGGTGATTCCAAGTGCAACAAGGGTGAGGCCCACTGCTACTCCCCAACACTGTGCACAGCCCAGGCCTAGGCACCTAAGAGCTATGTCGGCCAGCTGTGCCCAAGAGGGACTACAGCCTGCCCCTCATGGCCTCCACTCCCTTTTCCCTCCAGCCAAAAGAGCCCAAAGGGTCCAATGAAGTTGTTGCGGTCAAAACCTCAGTCCTAGGCTGGGGATATATCTCAAGTGGTAGAGTGCTTGCCTCGAATGCACAAGGCCCTGGGTTCAATCCCCAGCACCACACACACACACACACACACAATTTTAAAAAATTAAAAAAAATAAAAACCAAAACCACCCTCAGTCCTAGCTGCCTGTGTTGAAGGGCAGGATTCAATAGCCCCTACTGTGTGTGATGATGGTCCACATCCTACCCTCCCTTCCAAGGTCACCTGTGCACCCCTTCCAGACTTTGCCTTTCTTGGAGCACAGAAGCAGAGATAGGCAGCAAGCCACCTGCTCAGTCTCATTTTGTCTGGCCTAAACTTTGAAGTCTACCCACCCTCTAGGAGCTGATGTGGGTCACAGACCCTGTGTACCCCAGTCCTGCCCTGCCCTGCCCCTTAGTTTGTGTTCTCTGGTTATCAATGTTCCAGATCCCCGCGGGTGGCTCCCTGACAAGAGCCCAAACATCGGTCCTCGTTCCTGCAGCAGGCAGGCAGCGCTCAGCTGCGCTACAGGCACCACCCGGAGGGGAGCTGACTGGTTCTGAAGGCACAGGCAGCTGTGGGAACCTGAAAGCCATTAACAGCTATCAACACCCCTGGGGTGCGAATATCAATGATTCATTTATTGCTATTAACATTTTAGTGTGAATTAGCTACTGGCTTCTTCTCAATTGGCTGGCAGAGAGTGGGCTGGGACATTTGGACTGTTGAGTTTTGATAGGAGACAGTTCCCTTCCTTCCCTGCGCCCTTCTCTAGCTAGTTGCTCCTGCCTGTCTCAGCCTCACTGGGACGCTAGGGATGCATACCTGAGGAGCCTGTCCCCCATGGGTATCAGTGCTGCATTGACCCTATTCCCATGGTGTGGGATTCGGAGGGTTCTGTGAGGAGGGGGGACTGCCTTCACCTGCAGACAGGTCTCGATTCTCAGAATTCTGCCCTCAAGGGAGAAAATGAGTTATGATAAAGGGACATTGAAGGAGCTGCTAACACATGTTGGTCCTATGCTAACTCTGTAACCATTATTCCCGTTTTACAGTTGAGGAAACTGAGCCTGGAAGAGTTTAATAACATACCCAAGATCACCCCATTGGTAAGCAGCATATCCAAGATTGGTGTGATCCTCCCCCTACTGGCCAGGTCTAGAGAGTTGAGGCCAGTACATTTAGTGTCCTTCCAAGAGGTGGAGAGAGGTGGGTAGCTCAGACACACCCCTTCTGGTGGCAAATGAGCTCTGTCCTGCAGACTCTTCTCTGTTCTCTCTGCTCCCAGGGAAGGTCGACAAGCAGCCCTGAGAGCATCTGCTGATGACCTGGATTCCTGGCCCTGCTCTGGCAGTGTGACTGCGCATGCCTGGACTTGAAGCCCCACCTCTTGGCCTCCCATAGGGTCTCATGCTAGGCCCACAGCCTCTGGGGCTCTATTGCTCCTGCCAGCCGGATAGAGCTGCACATGATGTGACAACAGCCAGAATGGCACAGACCCCAAGGCCTGAAGCATCCCTCCAGGTGGGCAGGAGAGCAGGTGAAGGAGCCAGTTAGGCCTGAGAAGGGGCGGGGCTTCCCCCAAGCATTTCAAGCACTGGATGAAAAGGTCAGGGGCAGCACCCCCCAGGCTGAGCTGTCCATGGGGCCGAATGGTTGGCGCCCTCCTCCTCCCCGTCCCCATGCCAAGCCCAATTTTGAAGAAACTAGTATTTATTAAGCACAGCTATTGAGCAAACCAGGGACATTATCTTATTTCGCCAGTGCTGTTATTCCATGTCCCACTGAGGAAACCAAGACCCAGAGAGGCTTATCAATGTGCCAGTTCCTGCAGTCAGGGCTGAGAGGCAAGCCCAGGTCATCTGGTTTCCTCCCCTTCACTCCAATATCACAGCCCTTTAAGTGAACTTGACTTGATTCTTGAAACCAGAAGTTCAACCTTTCTGCACCTAAGTCCCCCCCCCCCCACATCCTTGATTATGTGCCATGCCCTGAAAGCTGCAAGGGTCTTACAACAGAGCAAAGGCATCTGGGAAGGCAAGTCCCAATAAAGGGGAGGCCAAGCCATACCTTGCGATCCCTTCCCTCAGCTTCTTTAGTTTCCCTAATAAAGCCTGCATTTTCCTTCCTCCTCCATCCTTTCTTCCCCCTGAAATACAACCCCAGTGTGTCACCTGTCAGAATCCTATGTCTCTTTCAAGTACTATTATAAATGCCACTTCCTCCTAGTAACTTTTTTTTTTTTTTTTTTTTTTTTTTTTTTTGGTGGTGGTGCTGGGGATCGAACCCAGGGCCTTGTGCATGAGAAGCAAGCACTCTACCAACTGAGCTATATCCCCAGCCCTCCTAGTAGCATTTTAATATGAACTCCTTTTGTTCCTCACAGGTCTGTGCTTGTTTGTGGCACTTCACAGGGACCGGAGTTCTCTAAGTACCATCTCATTCCTCCAGTGTACTGTAAGCAGGTCTTGTCCTGTCTCCCCTGGTGCCTGTCACAGTGCCAGATACATAGTAGGTGCCCAGCAGAGCCCATTCGAACTGCCCCTGTCTGAAGGTGGCTTTGACTCCCAGAGGACTGGGGTGGCTCAAAAGGAGACTCTGGCTTCCTGGGGTGAAGGGTGCTGGTGAGCAAGAACCCTGCCCTTCTCCAAGGCTGGCTAGAGATGCCAGCTCTGTCACCAAGAATCATGAGAAAGCCGGGTACGGAGAGTAGAGCCAAGGAATGTCCCACCCACAGCATCTGGAACCACTTCCTTCCTGGAAGGAGAACAAAGCAGAAAGAGGAGATAAGGCCTCTCCCTGCAAGCAGGGCTGGGGAGAGCTGGGCCCCAAGTAGGCAGGCCTCCAGGAAGGAAGCTGCCAGGTGACATTGCAGCCCAGGGAGAAGGATGGGCACCGGTCAAAGCCCCTTCCTGTCCTTCCTCCCCTTACCCCTGCCTCTCCCAGCCTCTCCTCTGGGAACCCACTTCCCAAGACCACCTACTACCGAAAGACCATGTGTGACTCGTAACTTCCATGCCCTTATCTCGACATTCCAGGCCTTCCTAGTGGACTGCCAGCAAACCTTCCACCCCTTCCACCCCAGACTCTCCCTGCCTGCCTTTTCCTGCCTCTTGACTCTGTTCATATGAGTCCCACAGCCCCCAGTGACCTTCCTCCTGGATGTCTGCACCTCACCCTGGGGAAGACCTGCCTCTCGGAGAGCCACACCCTCACTCCCTGATTCCCCGACATGTCACCCTTGACCTGACCCTCTAGAGCTCCAGGGTGCTTGATTGAACCTCCTACCCAGTGAATGTATAATGGCTTAGTGTCTTACAACACTCTGCCCTGGATGGAAATTGCAGTAACAATAATAATATTAGACGTCTGCTGAAGACAGTATCAAAGGTGACACTGGGAAGCTGCTGCCCAGCCAGGGACCACATTTCCCAGCTCCCATGACATTAAGACAGGACCATATGACCAGTTCTCACCCATGAGATGTGGGCAGAGGTGCCACTTCTGGGCCAAAGTAGTTGAAAAACCAATATGCCTACCCACTCTTTCTTCCCCATCCATTAGCTGGATACAGATGGCCAAATGACCTTGGAGCCACATGTAGAATGAAAGTGGCAGAGCCTTCAGCAACCTGGTCTCCAAATGGCTCCAGGAAATACTTGGTATTTCCTTAGACTGAGATAGGGGCAGGAAACACTGGTATTACCTCTAAGCCAATATACATTCTTGGGCTTATTTGTTATAGCAGTTAACCTACCCTGACCAAAACAATTAGCTATCAAGTTATGGAGCATTTCCTATATGATGGCCTTTCACATTCACTACCTCAGTTGATCTTCACAGCAGTTCCAGAGGGAGCTACTGGAACCATCATGTGGCGGAGGAGGGTGGTACCAGGGATTGAACTCAGGGGTACTTGACCAGTGAGCCACATCTCCAGCCTTATTTTGTATTTTTTATTTAGAGACAGGGTCTCGCTGAGTTGCGTAGTGCTTCGCTTTTGCTGAGGCTGGCTTTGAACTCACTATCCTCCTGTCCCAGCCTCCCAAGCCACTGGGATTACAGGTGTGCACCACCATGCCAGCCTACTGGCACCATCTTATAGATAAGAAACTGCAGTTAAGAAAGGGTAAGGAAACGTGGCCAAAGTTCCTCAGTTAATAAGGCTCCGTCTAACAGGACCAGAGTGCAGAATCACCTACAATACATTTGGTACAAGTCTGATATCCTCCCCTCAGCTGTTGTGACAGGGAAGGGCAGACTAGTGTTTAGTCACACCTTCCTCCCTACAGAGACAAGTGTCAGACCCACACTGATCTTTTGTAATGCATTTGCTTTTGAACCTCCATTTGCCGTGAGCTGGCTCGGGTCCTGTGCAGAGTGGAGAGGGCTCTTTCTTTCTGATGTCACCTCTGATCATCACAGAGGCCTCACCAGGTGAGGACGCACTTGGCTGGACTGGAAGCAGGCTCTGGGAAGCTCAGTGACCTCCTCACGGTGACTTGCCAAGTGGCCAAATATAAAAGGAGCTGGGTCTGTAGAGTTCTCACCTACACTGTGTCCTGGCCCCCCACCCCTCCCTGATAGGTCACGTCTGACCTGGGTGGCAGCTGGAGGTTCGCAGCAGGAGAGGGGCGGGGCAGACATGTGCACATGTGCGTGTCCGACTTGAGTTTATCTGTATTTTCTTGCTTAAATCACAGTCTGTTTTTCATTTCTTCAGGGAAGGGGGTGGAGCATGACAGAAGAATGGAAGAAAAAGAATCCCTCAAGCTGAGGAAATAAAAGGTCAGAAAACATCAAAATTGATAGAAAGTGGGAGTACTGCCCGCCTGCCCACTCAGTGGCACATGCCTGGGATCCCAGCCACATGGGAGGCTAAGGCAGGAGGATCACAAGCTAGAGTCCAGCCTGGCCAACCTATCCACCCCTGTATCAAATTTTTGAAAAATTTTTTAAAGGGCTGGGAATATAGCTCAGAGGTAGAGCTCAATTCCCAGGACCCAAAAGAAAGGGGGGTGGCGAGTAAAGAACTGAGAGTACTGTGGCCAAACTCCCAAGCCTAAGCTAAATAGAAACAGACCCTCCAAAAAAGGCCTCACTCAGTGATTTTGGGGTTGGAACGTGCACTTTGAAAACCCCACCAGTGCTCTTTGTACCAAGCTGTCACTTCAAAACTGGGAAAAGTCCAGAGTACCCACAGTGTCACAGCTCAGTTTCAGTGTCCCCTCTTCCAGCAGGAAGTCTGCTTTCTGTCCCCACTGCATCCCTGCAGTGTCTTGGACTGCAGTGTCTTACCCACCAGACAGTGAGAGGCCAGAAACCAGTCCTTCTGGTCAGTGTTGCCTCCCCAGGTCTCAAAAGACCTGGCACATAGTAGGTTTTCAATACATACCAGTGGAACATGGAAATGAATAAACAGCGTGATTATATATGCTATAAAGATCTCAGGGCTGCACAGAGCTTCTGTTTCTGGAATCACATTGTCTCAAGGGAAGCTCAGAGTGCCCTGTGACAAGAAGAATTGTGTCAAGTACATGCACCCATGCACCCACACATACGCTTGCACACCAGCACGCTCAGCACGTATCCATGTGTGACTATTTGGAAATATGTAGCTCCATCTCTTTCTGGCCAGTGAGGACCATGCAATAATAGGCTATGTCCTGTTTCTTGTTTTATCCATAAAAACAGAGGCCTCCTCCACCTTTTTCCCTACCACAAGACACACACACACACACACACACACACACACACACACACACACAGTGCCAGGCTGGTTTCTCCTTCAACTGGAAGAGAGCAAAGGAGAACCAACTGTCCACAAGGGGGCATCCAAAGACCATCAGACTCAAGGTCTCAAAGCCAAGATTACTACTATTTGGCTTCAGAGAGATTCAAGAGATCCCCAGGAAAAACTGGAGAGCCTGAGAGCCCCCAGGGGAAGGGATGTCACTTGTGGACACCCAGAGAAGTAGCGGGGAAACAGAGATGCTAGATGGAGACTGAGGCTCGGTCACTGAATAATCAGAATGGTAATCAGTCTTCTACTGAATGCTTGCCAGCTAGTCCCTGGTGTGGTCACTTACCCTATAAAAGATCATTTGCTTCTCTTCTCACTTCAGTGGGATTCTGGGTCACTGAAGTTCCTGTTTTACAGATGGAAAAAAACTAATGTCTCAGAAGGATGAAGTGATTTGCTCAGAGTCACTCAGTGGCAAAGTCAGAATTCAGGCTCAGGACCTCTTGTGCCCGCCTCCCTCTGCTCCCTGCAGCTAGAACTTTCTGACATCCTTCCCCTCTGTTGAGGATTCTGTGTGCTGGACCTGATTCCTTCTTCTCCAGGCCCTTTTGGGTAAGTTTTTGAAAGAACTAGAAGCTGATTTCCTAGGTGCAAATAACTTTGTTGCTGTGAAGCTGAGCCTTCGTGGACTATAAATTGTTTGGAGCTAAATGGGTCCAGTGCCTTTAGAAGGCCATAAAGCAATTCCTAGCCCAGTGTATTAAGCTTTTCCTCCTCCTTTGACCCAATAATCTCATTCCTGGGAGTTTATTCCAAGGAAACAATTCAAATGGCAGTCAAGTATTATCTGCATAATACGTGCACTGAAGTCTTTCTTTAAAGGTCAAAAGCTGGGAACCAAAATCGGGAAGTGGTTTAGTAAACTGGGATGTCCACATACTGGGCAATCGGGCCTGGAAAGCCACAGCTGGATGACGGGGATGTGGAAAATGCTTTTACTCCACAGCGAATTGCCATCACCACTTCGGCCAAACTAGCAAATTCAACTAATTGTGTTTGTCAGAGAAAGGGAGAGAGAGAGAAAGAGGACTCTCTGTTCATGTCCAAAATCAATTCTTTTTTTTAAGAGAGAGGAGAGAGAGTTTTTTAATATTTATTTTTCAGTTTTTGGTGGACACATCTTTATTTTTTTATTGTTATGTGGTGCTGAGGATCAAACCCAGTGCCCCGCGCATGCCAGGCGAGCACGTTACCGCTTGAGCCACATTCCCAGCCCCCAAAATTAATTTTTAATTTCCAGTGCTCCAAAGATATAAAAAAGAAACTGAAAGGCAGTAGCAAAAACAACACACATAATTCTTATTTATTTTTAAATATTTATTTATTTAGGTGCCAGGGATAGAACCCAGAGGTGCTTAACCACTGAATCACATCCCCAATCCCTTTTGTTTTTATATTTAGAGAAAAGATCTCACCAAGTTGCTCAGGGCCTTGCTAAATTGCTGACTGGCTTTGAACTTATGATCCTCCTGCCTTCGCTTCCAGAACCCTGGGACAACACGCATAATTCTTGACTTTTGACTTACCAAGGCCCCAGGTCCTGATGATCAACAGGATTTTCTGAGAATGGCTTTGATTATTGGTTATCAATGGTGTTCACCTTTCACACATGAATTGGTTTATCAATCAATATAATTCTTCATATTAAATTCCCTTGCAAGAACTGGTATGGTTCCTGTTTTCTGACCAGAGCCTGAGAAATATAGACACAGACCATGAACCCTGATGGATGATATCTCTTCCCATAATAACTGGTAAGAAAAGACTTGGAAGTTTGTGCACCCATTGTGATTTCAACTTATAAAATGTGTATATGAGGATGGATCGTAAGTTCAAAGCCAGGCTCAAATTTGGCCTTTCCCAAATTACACTTTGTATTAGTTACCCACTGCTGCGTAACAAAGCACACTAAAGCATAGTGTCCTAGAACAAGGTCTTTTCTTATTTTGCAGCTTTTGTAGGTCACAGATCCTGGTGCAGCCTAGCTACATCCTCTATAGCAGTGTCTCTGTCAGCTGTCATAAAGGGGTCAGCTGGGCCACAGCCACTGCAAGGCTCAACAAGAGAAGGATCCATGTCCAAGGTGTCACATGATGGTCACAGGATTCAATTCCATTGGCTTCTCCATCAGAGCCTTAAAATAAGGGAGAAGAGGGGCTGGGGCTGGGGCTCAATGGCAGAGCACTTGCCTCCCACGTGTGAGGCACTGGGTTGGATCCTCAGCACCGCATAAAAATAAATAAGTAAAATAAAGATATTGGGTCCATCTACAACTTAAAAAAATAATGAAATAAAATAAGGGAGAAGAGTCATGGGGAGTGACTGAGAACTAGATGGGAGTCCCAGATTTTTATGGTCTGATCTCAAAAAGGGACATCCTCTCACTTTTGCCATGTTTTGTTCATTAGAAGCCAGTCACTAGGTCCAGCCCACACTCGGGGGAGATCACTCAAGGACACGTGGTATGCCTGCCACAGACTTGAACATTTTTAGCATCTTCTCAATAACAAAAACAATATTTGCTGAAGTTACTTGTCTAATATGGAAATTTTCTATATTTCAGGGAACGCCTGTGCCCGTTTCTCACAAGGCACAGTCCCCCTGCCACCCCACCCCAATAGAGCCAAATGCCCCTGCCCTCAGGCCCCATGGAGCTCTGTATTCCCTGCACACTTAGAAGAAAGTTCCTGCAGGGTCTGGGCCAGTGAGTGGCTTGTTGGGGAGATGGGGTGGGGACAACATGGACACTTCCAGAAGACAAGTGTCAAAAAAGGGAGGTAAGGGCTGGGGTGGTGGCTCAGTGGTAGAGCCCTTGCCTGGTATGTGTGAGACACTGGGTTCCATCCTCAGCACCGCATAAAAATAAATAAATAAAATAAATGTCTATCAACAACTAAAAAAAAAGGAGGCAACTCAGGCTCCCCTTTGAAATAGGCTGCATGGGTCCCTGCCTGGAGGCCATTCTCATTAATTATTAGGCTGAATTCTTAATTAGCCCAACAAAGTCTCCTCCAGTCTCAGTTCAGCCCTTTCTCCTCTTCTCTCTCCTTTTCTTTTCCAGAGTCTTCCAGTCTCTACCAGACTCTCCTTTCCTTCCTCCCTCCTGTGCTCTTTCCTCCCCCTGGACCCCAAAGCCTCATCTGCCTGGCTCCTCCACTTCCTCACAGATGAGGCCGATCCACAGGTACAGTAATCCCTTCCCTGGAGATTTCTAATGACAAGCAGGGAGAGCTTTTTTAACAAGCCCCAGGCGATTTTCAAAATAAGGCAAATTTGGAAGGCACTGCTCTCCCTTGTCACTGGCTCTCACAGTGCCCTTCCCTCTCTGTTCCTGCTGGACCATGAGCTAGTTCTGTCCTATGGGCTCCTGCTGGCCAGGCCCACCTCTGACTCTGCATCGAGCAATAGGGACAAGTGGGGAAGGAGAGGGCAGGCTGAGGAAGGGGCACCAGAGCTGTTAGTGCAAAGATGGGCAGAGGGAATGAACAGGTTGCTCCTAAATGGGGAGGGAGGGAGGCACAGCAGGGTTCTGGAGGAGGCAGGAGCTGCAGGACATCCAGGTTCCACTGGGAACAACCAAGAAAAGTCCAGGATCCAGGGTTGGGAAAGATCTTTCAGAGCTCCTACAGTCACGAAGCAGAAAACCAGAATCTGGGGGCTCTTTCTGATACAGTGTGGGTTGCCCACAGACGGAGGATCGGAGATGCCAGATTTAGCAAATAAAAACACAAAAGTCCCATTAAATTTGCATTTCAAATAAGCAATAAGTAATTTTTTTAGTCCAGGTATATCCCAAATATAACATAAGTATCCTGTATTCTAGCTGATGACCCAGCCAAGGTTGTGAGTTGAGGTTACAGCCCCCCTAGACTGGGCCATAATTTATTGTTCCAGGGGTTTCCTGGACAAAAGGACAAACTCCCAGAGCTCCATTCTCCAAACAGGTCACGCAGCTCAGAAAAGCATAGCAGCTGTCCTTATTGTAGCTCAACACTGGAAGCAACCTAAATATACTGAAAGAAGAGCCTCTTCATCTCCTAGGGCGGCTGTAGCAAAGTTCCACAAACTGGGTGGAACGAGAGAAGTTTACTGTCTCCCAAGTCTGGAGACCACAAGGCCAAAATCAAGGAGGTGGCTGGGCCATGCTTCCTCTGAGACCCCAGGAAGAACTCTTCCTTTCCCCATCCTGGTTTTGGTGGTGTCTAGCAATCTTTGCTATTCCTTGGCTTGCAGCCATGTCATGTCCATGTTCGTCTCTGTCATCACACCGCATTTTCCCGGTGACTTTGATTCTTTTCTTCTTATAAGGACACTAGATATGTTGGAATAGCATGACCTCATCTTTACTTGATTAGGTCACCTAAAACCCTGTTCCAAGTAAATCACAATTATAGATTCCAGGGACTGGGATTTAAATTACTTTTTTTTTTTTTGGCAGAGGGTGGAGGACACAATTCAACCATAACAAGGGGGGGTGAATAAATTAGAACCCAAAGCACAGAAGGATGTCCATTATCAATTTTTGAGTGAAAAAAAAAAAACATGGTGAAAAGAAAAAAATTATGTAGCATGATTCGTTTTTAATCTTAAAGCAAAAATACAACTAAATGTGAGCATTTATGTATGGTCAATATTTAGTTATTAATTCAGTTGACAAATATTTGCTGGGCATTCACCAGAAATACAACAGTGAATAAGGCGGATCCGGTCCCTGCCCTCCTACAGCCTATAAGTAAGTATGCATTGCTAGAAGGAAATGCTTCCACCCATTATTTCTATTTCCAAGTCAACGTGGAGGGGAAAATGGAAAATTTTTTCTTTTTTAAGTTTTTTTTTTCCTCTATTGCTCAAATTTTTATAGTGAGCATGTTGTTAATTTGTGCCTTTTTGAAAAAAAAAATGCTTAACCATGTTTTTAATCTGAAAGTTCAGCCCTTTGAGAATCTCTTTGTTATGTTAGGCCACAGTGGCCAGGGGCCCAACTAATGGCACCACCATGTTTGCCTGTTGGGCCAACCAGCAAGGTTTTCCTGATTGTGGATAACTGAAAGCTAGTAGGAAGGTGTGTATAATCCAATTACTCACTTGTTAAAATTTTATTGATCATAAGAATATGTGTATGTGTGTGTGTGTGTGTGTGTGCACTCGAGTGTGTGTGTGAATAGACCTGAAAGTATTTATTTGTGTGTGGGTTTTATTGTTGTTTTGTCTTTACAGGGCTGTGAATGGAACCCAGAACTTTGGATATGCTGAGCAAGTGCTCTACCAACTGGGGTACATCCCAGCGGACATGCATTACCAGCGCACATGCACTGTGTCTGTGTCTCCCAGTGGATTCTAAACTCCAAGATGGCAGAGCCAATGTTGTTTTGTTCAATATTATATAACCAGCCTCTGTCAACGCAGTCACCAATACTAGTACTCAAGAAAAAAAAAAGTGTTGAGTGATTGAAAAGACAGCATAACTATCCTACATGTAGTCTAACTTCTTCATTTTATAACTAGTAAAACTGAAGCCCAGAAAAGTCAAGCCAAAGAGCAAGTTAATGGTAGCCAAGACAGAAAGAGGCTTATTGCTCTCAATCTAGGCTCTTACCTTCAATAATAATAATAATAATAATGTAATACACATTTCATAGTAAGATCAAAAGACATGTGAACAATTAAGCATAGAAAAATATTGTCCAATAATTACCAACTTTTTAAAATCAGTGCTTTCTTTTAACCATGGCTTTTCCCACTGGGGCTAAGAACTCAACAGATGTTGGGTTTTGTGGGTGCTGTTTAATGACACCCTTTACTTCTCCAAGTTCTGATCCAGTTGAGAAACAGTCACAGGAGACAAGTAAGGATTAAAATGTCAGCTTTATTGCTGGTCCAGATGGACTGGAGGAAGTGGCTAAGACCCAAGGCCCAAATGGGCTTCTTATTCCTTCTCCCCTGACTTGAACTTGCCCACCCACTCACAGCAGAGCAGCTGGACTATTGAAGTTCTCCCAGGCAGGGAATGGGCCGGCCCTGGTGCTCAGTGCCTAGAGGAGATGGAGCAGAGAGAGGACAAGCGGCCTGTAGTCTGGTAAGTCCCAGAGAGAGCTCCAGGAACAGGCTGAGCTAGGCGGCTTGATACCCTTTTCCCCACCTCCCCACCCCAAGAGGTCCCACCTCTTCCCACTGTAAGGAATCAGTGACGTGGGCACCAAGAAAGTCTGAAGGTTTCTTCCTGATCTTTCAATAGGAGGTCAGATCCTGTTTTATGGGTGGACAGGAAAATGGGGAGAAAGTCGTGCCCCTTAATGATAGCCTTCAATTCACACAGCACCTTTTCATAGAATCTAAAAATCCCTGTGTTCCAGGAAGCAGGTCTGCAGGTAAAGGCTGTGTCTGTTGAAAGTGAATTTGCTGCAAAGAACAGAAAAAAAATTGAACAATCTGTAACTTCAACTACAAAGGGACACATTTCTCTTATGTAACAGGAAACCTAGAGGTAGGCAGTTCTGGGCTGGTGTGAAGCTCCAGAGACCAGGGCTGCTTCTGTCTCTCTGCCCCACTATCCTTAGAAGGTGGCATTATCTGGGCTGGGGTGTGGCTCAGCGGTAGAGCACTCACCTTGCACATGTACAGCCCTGGGTTCGAACCTCAGTCCCACATAAAAATAAATAAGTAAAATGAAGGTATTTGTCCAACTACAACTAAAAAAATAGATTTTTTTTTTTAAAAAGAAAGTGGCATTGTCCCAGCCTCAGCCACTTACTGAGGCCATAAGCAGTTTAGTGACACCCCACTTCAAAATAAAAAGAGCTTGGGATGTGGCTCAGTGGTTAAGCATCCCTGAATTCAATCCCTTGTACCAAAGAGAAAGAAAAGAAAACAAAAAAGGAAATGGCTTTGTCCACATGTTCAGAAGACTATTCCTCCACCTCTAGATATCCTGTCTACATTTTAGGCAGGAGGAAGAGAGGACAAAGGAACAAGCAAGTCTGCCCCTTTTCATCAGGAAAACAATAGCTTCTCTGGAAATTCCATCTAGTAAATGTGCATTTTCATCTGATAACCACAATTGTGTCATTTGCCCCACCTCTCTTAAAGAAAGACTATGAAATTTATTTTGTAATTTGACAAAGGGAGGTCTTCTTAAATAGAGGATGAAGAATTAATATTGGATAGAGAACAACCTGTTTCAAAGGTCACAAAATAATGATGATAAAAAGTATTGTCAAAGAATTGCTTTTTAAAAAAGATCTAGCCAGGCACAGTGGCTCTGGAGGCTGGGACAGGAGGATCAAGAGTTCAAAGCCAGCCTCAGCAATGCAAGGCCCTAAGCAACTCAGTGAGACCCTGTCTCTAAATAAAATACAAAATAGGGCTGAGGATGTGGCTCAGTGGTTGAGTGCCCCCAAGTTCAATCCCCAGTACCAAAAATAAAAATAAAAGATATAGGCCGGGGTATAATTCAGTGGTAGAACACTTGCTTGGCATGTATAAGGCCCTGAGTTCAATCCCTAGCAATAAACACACACACACACACACACACAAATACATTTTGCAAACATTTAAGAGATTATTCCCTGTGCAACCATTTGCAGACCATGAAAGATTGAAGAAAAAAAAAAAAAAAAAAGCTTGTCTTACAGAGAACTAGCATAACCCAGATAACTAAACCTAACAAAGAGAAAACACACATTCAATTAATTAAACTACATACTAACCTAATTTACAAGTGGACAAAAATTCCATATTTCCCCTTTCTTGGTTTCTCCTTTGTTCTATTGCAAACACATGTTCAAGCTATTTCCTAAGAAGGATTTTGTGGGAAGTAAATTTCTTAATCTTTCTGTATCTTAAAAATCTTAAAACTGCCCTCATACAAATACAGTTTAGCTGGGTATCAAATTTTTATTTGAAAATCACTTCCCCTCAGAAGTTGAAAACATTGCTCCATTGCCTTTTGGCGTCCAATACTGCCAGTGAGAAGTCTGGTGCATTTTGGATTTTTATTCTTTAATTGCTGATATTTTTCTCTCTCTGGAATTTCTGAGTCTCTCATTTTCCAAGATATTCTAAAATCTCTGAATCGGGTGTGTTCTTTCTGCAGGGGGCTTGATGAGACCTATCAATCTGAGGAATTGAGTCTTTTTGGTCTGGAAAATTCTGTTCAACCATTTATTGTGAAAATTCCACTCCAGGGCTGAGGCTGGGGCTGGGGCTGAAGCTGGGGCTGGGGCTGGGGCTCAGTGGTAGCACACTTGCCTGGCATGTGTGAGGTACTGGGTTCCATCCACAGTACTGCATATAAATAAATGAAATAAAGATCTATCAACAACTAGAAAAATTTTTTTTAAAAAATCCTCTCCCTTTCTTTCTCTCTTCTCCCTGAAGCACTTATTAATCAAACAGGTACCTTGTATACTGACTTTTATCTTTTCTCCGATAAAATTCTGTTTCTTTCCCTTTTTCCTTCATTTTCTGAGAGATTATCTTCACCTGAGCTTTCAACAGTGCTACTGAATTTTAATTATATATGTACTTTTTTGGGGGGTTCAAGGGCTTTTTGGTCCTCTAATTAGTGCTTTTTTTTCAAAGCACTGCTCATGTTTTATAGATACAGTATCTTCCTGAATGCTTTTTTTAAAAATTATCTTCTGCTTATGAACTATCTTTGTTCTTGCAAAGGTCTTATTTTCAGTTTGTTTATCTTAGTCTTTCTATTTCATATTTCAGCCTTCCTCAAATAGCTTCTGGCTTATGGTCGTCCATTCATATTTCAGAATGAAGCAGTAGAAAGTTTCCTGGAGTCTCTGTGTACATGGATAAGAGGCAATGAATGGCAAGCTTTGTTTCCGAATGAGCTGGTCTTTACGCCCTGAGACTCTTAAATGTCAGCCTGCAGTGTGCTTTGTTCTAAGAGGCCACCTGAAAACCCAGCTGTCCTAGTGTTCCTCAGACAATTTAATTTCTTTAAAGAAGAGCCTCCATCTGGGGGAAAGGGCAAAATGGAGAGCACAGCAAACATCTGGTTGGCTGAGCAGTGTGAACACAGGAGTCAGGGAAGCACATCGTTCCATTTACAGCCTTTCAATCCAGTCTATACTCATGCTCACTGCACATCCAAGTCCTAAGCTTCCCCAGGCTTCTGTAGTCAGGTCAGCTCCCTCTTCAACTGAAAATTCTGCTCTGTGTGTGTGTGTGTGTGTGTGTGTGTGTGTGTGTGTGTGTATTTTTTGGTACCAGGGATTGAACTCAGGGGCACTTAACCACTGAGCCACATCCCCAGCCCTTTCTTATATTTTATTTAGAGACAGGGTCTCACTGAATTGCTTAGGGCCTCACTAAATTGCTGAGGCTAGACCAGATATGGTGGCTCATGCCTGTAATCCCAGCAGTTTGGAAGACTCAGGCAGGAGGATCACGAGTTCAAAGCCAGCCTCAGCAATTTAGCGAGGCACTTAGCAACCCAGCAAGACCTTGTCTCTAAATAAAATATAAAACAGGGCTGGGGATGTGGCTCAAGCGGTAGCGCGCTCGCCTGGCATGCGTGCGGCCCGGGTTCGATCCTCAGCACCACATACAAACAAAGATGTTGTGTCCGCCGAAAACTAAAAAATAAATATTAAAAATTCTCTCTGTCGGGCTGGGGATGTGGTACTGCGCTCGCCTGGCATGCGTGCGACCCGGGTTCGATCCTCAGCACCACATACCAACAAAGATGTTGTGTCCGTCGAGAACTAAAAAATAAATATATTGAAAATTCCCTCTCTCTCTCCTCTCTCACTCTCTCTTTAAAAAAAAAATTCTCTCTGTCTAAAAAAAAAATAAAATATAAAACAGGGCTGGGGATGTGGCTCAGTGGTTAAGCACCCCTAGGTTTAGTCCTCAGTATCAAAAATAAATTGCTGTGGCTGGCTTTGAACTTGCAGTCCTCCTGTCTCAGCCTCCCGAGCCATTGGGATTACAAGAGTGTGCCTCCACGCCCAGCCTGCCATCTATATTCTATATCACAGCTTCCTCTGTGTTGACTCAGCCTTCATCCTCCTTCAAACCACCTCCAGAAAATTGTTGAGATTTCTCTTATCCATAGGTGCCCCCTTCCGTATATCTTCTTTGGAAGGCTTCATGTGTTTATTATTTATTACTGAGACATTTCTGGAGGAAGAAGAGATAAACCTGTGTCATTTACTCCGCCCCCTTGGATTGAAAGTCCTACCTGCCTTGGAGGTACAGTGATCATGGAATGTCCTCTCCTTTACAGTTTTATGTGAATAAACCTGAGCAAACTTCAGCCTTCCTAATCAATGGCACATTTATGAAACTCAAAAATATGCAGAGATATGGAAGGGAAAACTTTCTTGTTACATTACACATTTCAGTGCCTGTTGATTATATTTTAAATATGAGACTAAAATCAGACATGTCCTTAACTCACCTCCTCGGAATCCAAAAAAATTTGTAGAATATACTCAGGAAACTACTGGACTAACATTCTCCAAATGTTAGTCCCTCCATTAGTACCCACCTCCTTAGATTGTTGTAAAGATTAAATGAGATAATATACGTGTGAAGCACCTACCACAGTACCTGATGATTAGCAAGTACTCAGTAAATGCTAATTACTATTCCTCCACCCTGCTTCCTACTGGACTACTCACCAGGCCCTGCTTTGTGCTATTTCTACCTCCCCCGTCTCCAATTCTTGAGTTCCTATTCATTCTTCAAGGTTCAGATCAGACATTTCCCCATTTACAAAGTCTTCTCCAACCTCCTTGAAGATCAACTTCTCTATCTTCGATGCCCCTCAGCACCTATCACATCTCCGTTGTACCTCCCATCTCTGCAGCAGAATGCTGTACACAGCCCTGTCCCTTGGCAGAGAGGGATTCCTTAAAGGCAGCATCCTGATGGTGCATAGCTGGCACATAGTAGGTGCTCGATGGTGCTCAATGGATACTGGAATTGAATTGAACTGCCACAGACCCAATTGGATTATGAGCAGCCTTAACCCACTGCCAGATTGCAATACCAAACCCAAGCTGTGACCCAGACAGACAGATCCTAACTTGTCCGCGATGTAAACACTTTGTTCCTTTCTTTTTCTTTTTTAATTTTTTCTTTTTTTTTTTATTGTTGGTCGTTCAAAACATTACATAGTTCTTAATATATCATATTTCACAGTTTGATTCAAGTGGGTTATGAACTCCCATTTTTACCCCGTATACAGATTGCTGTATCACATCAGTTACACTTCCATTGATTGACATATTGCCATTCTAGTGTCTGATGTATTCTGCTGTCTATCCTATTCTCTACTATCCCCCATCCCCTCCCCTCCCCTCCCCTCTCCATTTCTCTCTCTACCCCCTCTACTGTAAATCATTTCTTCCACTTGTATTATTCTTCTCTTACCCTCATTTCCTCTTATATGTAATTTTGTAAAACCCTGAGGATCACCTTCCATTTCCATGCGATTTCCCTTCTCACTCCCTTTCCCTCCCACCTCTCATCCCTGTTTAATGTTAATCTTCTTCTCAAGCTCTTCATCCCTATCCTGTCCTTGGTTACTCCCCTTATATCAAAGCAGTCATTTGGCATTTGTTTTTTAAGGATTGGCTAGCTTCACTTAGCATAACCTGCTCTAATGCCATCCATTTCCTTCCAAATTCTATGATTTTGTCATTTTTTAATGCAGAGTAATACTCCATTGTGTATAAATGCCACATTTTTTAATCCATTCATCTATTGAAGGGCATCTAGGTTGGTTCCACGATCTTGCTATCGTGAATTGTGCTGCTATGAACATCGATGTAGCAGTGTCCCTGTAGCATGCTCTTATTAGGTCTTTAGGGAATAGACCAAGAAGGGGAATAGCTGGGTCAAATGGTGGTTCCATTCCCAGCTTTCCAAGAAATCTCCATACTGCTTTCCAAATTGGCTGCACCAATTTGCAGTCCCACCAACAATGTACAAGTGTACCCTTTTCCCCACATCCTCTCCAGCACTTGTTGTTGTTGGACTTCATAATGGCTGCCAATCTTACTGGAGTGAGATGGTATCTTAGGGTGGTTTTGATTTGCATTTCTCTGACTGAGATGGTGAGCATTTTTTCATGTACTTATTAATTGATTGTATGTCCTCCTCTGAGAAGTGTCTGTTCAGGTCCTTGGCCCATTTGTTGATTGGGTTATTTGTTATCTTATTGTCTAATTTTTTGAGTTCTTTGTATACTCTGGATATTAGGGCTCTATCTGAAGTGTGTGGAGTAAAGATTTGTTCCCAGGATGTAGGCTCCCTGTTTACCTCTCTTATTGTTTCTTTTGCTGAGAAAAAACTTCTTAGTTTGAGTAAGTCCCATTTATTGATTCTAGTTGTTAACTCTTGTGCTATGGGTGTCCTATTGAGGAATTTGGAGCCCAACCCCACAGTATGTAGATCATAGCCAACTTTTTCTTCTATCAGACGCCGCCGTGTCTCTGATTTAATATCAAGCTCCTTGATCCATTTTGAGTTAACTTTTGTGCATGGCGAGAGAAAGGGATTCAGTTTCATTTTGATGCAAATGGATTTCCAGTTTTCCCAGCACCATTTGTTGAAGATGCTATCCTTCCTCCATTGCATGCTTTTAGCCCCTTTATCAAATATAAGATAGTTGTAGTTTTGCGGATTGGTTACTGTGTCCTCTATTCTGTACCATTGGTCCACCCACCTGTTTTGGTACCAGTACCGTGCTGTTTTTGTTACTATTGCTCTGTAGTATAGTTTGAAGTCTGGTATCGCTATACCGCCTGATTCACACTTCCTGCTTAGCATTGTTTTTGCTATTCTGGGTCTTTTATTATTCCATATGAATTTCATGATTGTTTTATCTATTTCTACAAGAAATGCTGTTGGGATTTTGATTGGCATTGCATTGAACTTATAGAGAACTTTTGGTAATATCGCCATTTTGATGATGTTAGTTCTGCCTATCCATGAACAGGGTATATTTTTCCATCTTCTAAAGTCTTCTTCTATATCTCTCTTTAGGGTTCTGTAGTTTTCATTTATAAGTCTTTCGCCTCTTTTGTTAGGTTGATTCCCAAGTATTTTATTTTTGGGGGGGATATTGTTAATGGAGTAGTTGTCCTCATTTCCGTTTCAGAGGATTTGTCGCTGATATACAGGAATGCATTTGATTTATGCGTGTTGATTTTATATCCTGCCACTTTGCTGAATTCATTTATTAGCTCTAATAGTTTCTTTGTTCCTTTCTTGAAGACGCTTCTGAGCTGTTGTCATAATGACCTCCACCCCAACTCTGCCACTTTGCCAAACACAAGTAAACACGTTCATTTCCACGAGACAGGCTTTGATTTGACTTGGCCCTGGCCCTACCCTGTGAGACAGAATCAGGGGAAGAAAGACGGTTGGACCAGGCTGAGCTCACCTGGAATTCAGAGAACCTGCTGGGTGGGGATGGGAGTGTTCATGCTCCAGCCAACGTGACATGTTTAGCTCTGGGGCTGGGCTGGGACCGGATGCGCTCTCTGTTATTCTCCTCTTCACCTCCTTGGGCATAACGGAAGAAAATATCTTGTGCTCTGACCGCTCTCCTCCTCCTGCCTCTCCCTTTGCCTTCTACTAGACAGGTTCAGACCATCAAGAACGCAAAGTGCCTTTCCTTAAGAAGCCCCACCTTAATGTGGCAGAGGGAAAAAAGGATAATCCCAGCCCCCATCAGCAGCACATGTACACGCACGTGTCATCCACACCGAGGGGATGCAGGACCAGTGGATGCACCTCCCGTGTCCCCTGCGTGCTGAGCGTGTTGCGTGTGTATCATTTACAGAACCATCAACTGAGTGGTCCAGCCTCAAAGCTGTGTTATCATCAAGGCCGGCAACCCCGAAACAATCACTTCAAGACAATTCCGTTTGTTGACTTGAATTTCTTAACCCTAACCAGAGACTCACAGGTCACAGGGATGATTCTCAAATCTCTTTGTCTTATCTAATCTCTTCCCTCCCAGATCCACAGCTCTCAAACCTCCTCTGAGTCTTGGCCCTGATCCCTTCTTTCCTCTCTGTTCTCTACATCACAAATACCTAAGGAGTAATCCAATAAATTGGTACCCTCCTCAGAGAGCAAGAAAGGCAAGAAAGGGCTGGGGATGTGGCTCAAGCGGTAGCGCGCTCGCCTGGCATGCGTGTGGCCCGGGTTCGATCCTCAGCACCACATACCAACAAAGATGTTGTGTCCGCCGAGAACTAAAAAATAAATATTAAAAATTCTCTCTCTCTCTCTCTCTCTCTCTCTCCTCTCTCTCTTTAAAAAAAAAAAAAAGAAAAAGAAAGAAAGGCAAGAAATAAATTAATTAAAGACCCTGAGTAATCCACACCAGAATTTTCTCTGGTGAGCAGGGAGAAGGGAAAGATAACAGATGGAATTCTCACTCACTGGATAACTTCCCTCCTGTCCACACATTTTCTTATTTAATCCTCACAGCCACCTTAAAAGGGTGACACTATTGTCCTTATTCTTATAAATGAAAAAAAAAAATACTGAGCTTAGCAAGAACACTTGACCAAGGGCCTTCCATTAATGAACAGCGGGACAGGGACAGCCAACTCTCACCCAGGGACACCTCACTGAAAGAAGGAGTATCCTGGTCCCTGACGGAAGTGTGCAGTGAAGGAACTGGGTGACTCAGGGCTGGGAGGGAATGTTTTGTGGAAAGCATTCTCCAGGGTGTGGCGAATTCTTCCTCAGTACCTCAGGATACGCATGTGTTTGTATCTCTGTGTGTTTTGGGGGGCTGGGGGCGGTGACCACAGGGAGTTCCCTTCAGCCCCTATTTCCTATGTTCACAGAGTGGGAGGACATTCCTCAAGGAGCCACTCACCCTGAGAAGCCTGAGGGAGGACTGTACGGGCACTCCATCCCAGAGGAAGATGCCAGGGACTCTCCCTGAGGGTCAGAGTAGACCAGGGGACTCCCAGGGCCAGGAAGCAGGGAACTCCCCAGGCCCAGACCAAGAGTCTAATTCCCTCATTAACGTGTTGTTACAGAGTGCAAAGGTTCTGCCTCGGGCAGGACCCCTCTCAACAGTTAAGGATCCCCTTTTACAGGTGAGCAAATAGCCCCAGAGGTGTTTTACCCCTGCAGAGTCATTTCCAGCACCCCCTGCTGTCAGTCAGGCTGACGGGGAGGGGTAGACAGCTCTATATCACCCTCTCGTTCCCCAACTCACCCAAAATGGTGAGTCTCGGGGAGACTTTGCACCTTCTTTCCTTTCTTGATCACAAGTGATTCTGGTCTCTGGATTTGAGCTGCTTGGGGGCAGCTTCAAGGCAACTTGTCCTTCTGGCTGTTTCTTTGGGTCCTGGCAAGAGAAGATATTAAGCCACTCTGTGAATTAAACATATGGCTTCTCTCTGAGGCCACCTCCACTGGACCCTTTCCCCAGGTATCTGAATCCCTGTCCTGCTCTCTCCTTTCTCGCCCCCCAGGGGTTCTGCCCTGCCCAATTTGAATGCTGGTTTTCCTCAGTCCTTCTAGAAGGGAGTGTGTAAAGGATACTTAGGAAGCCCTCAAAGACACAGGCTACCCCCATGCCCTCTGATCTCCCATAACCAACCTCTCGGTCCTCTGTGGTCAGAAGCCTATGGCTCCCAGTGCCCCAGTTGTCAAGGACCCCACCTGGAACGCTTGCTAGGTGTCAGCTCCCTCCTCTGTCCCCTCCATCACCTCTGCACAGCTGTTAAACCTCACTGCCTTCTCCCAAGTCCTTTGGTTCCAGGGGACTCCAAAGTCTGAGAGGGCTGGGAGGGCAGGAGAAGCAGGTGTCCATCCTCCCAGGCAACCCTGCCCATGATCTAAGGGGGTCGGCGGACGCAAGATGTAATAAGACCAGCACAGGAATAGCACCTGCTTCAGTTCACAGCTCACGTTGGAGAGAGTCCTTCCTTTGGCAAGAAGGCAGAGGCTGGATGATCTTGAACCAGCAGCCCGAGGACCAGTAGTGGGGCGACCCCAGAGGCCCTGGTGCCGGTCAGTGGAGTCTCATCTTCCTCTCACCTTCTGCTGACTAGAGGCAGCTCTGACCTCCCTTGGCAGTTCCGTTAGCCAGTTTGTAAAGCAGGTCCTGGAGGCCAGGTGGGAGGCAGAGAACAGAGCCAGCTGCCAGGGAGCAGGGCAACTGCCCCCAGCACCCAGAGCAGATAGGACAAGCACCCAGACACCAGCTGTCGCATCAACCCCGACCCCATTCACGGCCACAGTAGGGAGTGGGCTCTGGGGCTTTGTGGGTGAATGGGTAGAGAGGGCTCTGAGGGGGAAACCCCTCCATGTTTGCTTATGTTCCCCACAGCAGAACCTTCTAGAACCATGGACAGTCCTCAGCCTCAGGGAAACAGCTGGGGAGGCAGGAGATGGAACCCCACGTACCTACCCACCACCTGCCATCCCGTGAGTCCCTCAAAGCCTTTTGGGGTTACTGCTTTGTCCGTTTACTGGTAACAAGGCCTCTGGGTGGGAAATGCTCCGCACAGCCTTGTAGGAGCCCCAGTCCCAAAGCCAAGAAATCTCCCTGCCCTTGAGAAGGGGAGATCCAGGCCTCACTTGGGAACAGGAGGTTGTCAGCCTGCTCACGGAGGACCTCAGGGCTCCTCCAAGACTCCCTCCCCCAGGGACCCGTGCAGGCCTCAGGTGGCGGGTGGAGACTCCATGAGTAAGCAGGTTATGGAGGAAGGCATTTCCAAGGAACTTGACTCAGAGGCAGGAAGAGGAGAAAGAGGCTGGATGCCGCTCTCTCCAGCTGAGGGGGCCCCCGGGCGCTCTCACACCTCAGCCCTACTACCCCAGGGGAAAGGCCTTTGCTGGGCCTCTGCTGACTCCCGTGCATTCAGGGAAGATCCCTGCAGCCCTGTGAGTGAGGGCGGCAGTTGGTGATCTTAGTGGAGCCTTCCCCAGGGTCCCGTCCCCTCTGCTGAAGCCTGAAGCTCAATGGCATTTGCAGGAGGGCATCCACGGAATGTGCCCATCTCGCTGGGCGTGTGCTTGGATATGTGCCACCTGAATCTCCCTGAGGGTTTGGCACTTTCAACCTGGCTGTCCTGCCTCCAAATGATCTGCCCAGGAAGACCGTCAGTGGAGTCCGGCCAGGCTCTCTGGCTCCCTGGCACTTAGAGCAGAGCAGACTTGTGTGAGGGTTTAAAAGTGCCAAAGAAACAAATTACCTAGTGAGCACAGTATTTCTCAAAGCCAGTCATGTGCCATCACCACCACCACCACCCTAAAGCTATTCCTCCTCAAAGCTGCCTCAGCCTTGAAACTGGGCTCCTGGCTTCCTCATTTGACCTCCTCTCGGGTCCTTTAGCCACAATACGATCACAGGAGCTTTTGAAACACCAAGCCGTCATACTCTTCAAATGTTCTGTTACTTCCCACTGCTCTGGGATAAATCCAAACTGTCTAACCTGATGCACAGGCCTGGTCCTTGGCCACCTCTCCAGCCTCATTGATGTAAGCCCTTTATTCTTCATGCACCAGCTGCAATGACTTTTCTTCAGATCCTCAAATGGACCACTATTGCACCTACCTTAGGACCTTGGTACTTACAACCTGCAAGCCCTTTCTCCTTCACATCTTTGCCTGGCTAATTCCTATTGTCTTCAAGTCTTGGATTAACCAGGGAATGATGCCCCAGAGGCAGGTCTCCAAGCAATGTCATCTCCTCCTTTATAGCCTTTTTCCCAGGCTGTAATTACACATTTGCATGGTTATTTCATCAACATCTACTTTCCGTCCCTAACTCTCTCCCCTTCCTACTCAAAGACCATCAGCAGGATGTGGACCAAAGCCCAGTCCCAGTACCTCCCCTCTAGGAACATGGGGACCCACGAGGCCCTACACCCCAGAGGGCTGGGATCTGGGAAGTACTTAACCCCACAAGTCAACCCTACCCTGTGCCAAAGATGTGGAGAGGAAGAACTGGTGGGTGTGGAGCCTGCTCAGCTGGAAAGAGAAAGTTGAGGAGTATTTAGGGAGAGAGATAAGGGGTCAGAAAGCCAGCCGGAAATGAGCTGCCAGAGCCATTGCCTAAGACAGGGCAGTTGAGAATTAAGGCTGCAGATCAAAGCCACAGGAAGTGGGCTGGTTTCTTTTCAGTAACAGAAGAATCTGATCAAAGCCACACTTTCCTGTCTGGGTGGGGCAGGCAATTCATTCACTTATTCATTCGCCTGTGTGCGTATCCTACGGTCATTCAACAAACACAGACTGAAAGCCTATCTGTGTGCCAACCACCGTGCTGCGCCCTGGGCATACAGCAGTGAGTAAAAGTGGATCATGTCCCTGCTCTTCTGAGTTTGCAGCCATCCAGCCTACCGTCTAGACCATTTTTAAATGGCCCACCTGCCATGCAGGCAGTGAGTCACAGCCAGCGGTTTTTTTTTTTTTTTAATGCAAACAAAATGGATCAGCAAAGATCAGCATATCCCACCCAGTAAGGGTGAGCACCCAGTTATAGATGTGTTTAGGTGAACTAGGTCCCTGCATAACATGTATTTCTTTTCTTTTTTTGGGGGGTGGGGTGGGGCAGTGTTGCTTATATTTTAAAATTCTTTAAAAATTTTTTTCTTTATATATATATATTTTTTCAATTTGTTATATATGACAGCAGAATGCATTACAATTCATAGTACATATAGAGCACAATTTTTCATATCTCTGGTGGTACACAAAGTAGAGTCACACCATTCATGTCTTCATACACATACTTAGGGTAATGATGTCCATCTCATTCCACCGTCTTTCCTACCCCTATGCCCCCTCCTTCCCATCTCTCCTTATATTATCAATCAACAAATGTATGAAAAAATGCTCAACATCTCTAGCAATTAGATAAATGCAAATCAAAACTATTCTAAGGTTTCATCTCACTCCAGTCAGAATGGCAGCTATTAAGAATACAAACAATAAGTGTTGTCGAGGATGTGGGAAAAGGCACACTCATACATTGTTAGTGGGACTGCAAATTGGTGCAGCCAATATGGAAAGCAGGATGGAGAATCCTTGGAAAATTGGAAATGGAACCTCCATTTGACCCATCTATCCCTCTCCTCGGTCTATACCCAAAGGACTTAAAAACAGCATACTACAGTGACACAGCCACATCAATGTTAAAGCAGCACAATTCACAATATCTAAACTGTGGAACCAACCTAGATGCCCTTCAGGAGATGAATGGATAAAGCAAATGTGGTATATATACACAATGGAATATTATTTGGCATTAAGAGAGAATAAAATCATGGTGTTTGCAGGTAAATGGATGGAGTTGGAGAATATAATGCTAAGTGAAGTTAGCCAATCTCAAAAAATCATAACATGTATTTCTTAGTGTGACTCACAATCAGATAATTTTGGGAAAAAAACACTCGTCTAAGTATTATTTAAATCATTCCAGACTGAGATGTACCTCGGTGGTAGAGCACTTGCCTAGCATGAGTGACACCCTGGGTTCAATCCCCAGTACAGAATATATATATTCATTCTATAAGCCTATAACTAAGGGAGTAAAAAAGAAATCCATGGGAGAATAGAATACTAGGGCCCAACTGGCTCAGCTGGAGAGCCTGCAAGGGAGAGGATGGTTCAGTAGAAGGACAAGGAGGAGAAAGAGAAGGAGGTGCAGTGGGAGGGAGGGGGGAAGAGACAAAGATGGGGGATGTTAACCAGGCCTGTGTCCACATGGGGACGGGGCCTCTAGAAGGAGCCGTGTAAGCAAAGAGAACAGCATGTGCCACGTGAGAGGAAGGAGCTGGGGAAAACTAAAGGGAGCAGCAGACACCTACGTGACCACAGTGAGGCTGGCAAAGTAGGAGGTGGGGACACCTGGGACCTCTGGGAGAGGAGGATGTGGTCTTTGTCGTCCAGGTCTCACCTGGCACTGGTTGAAGGCTGCTCCTGGGGCATCAAGTCCACAGCATCCCCCATCTGCCCCTGGACAGGCCAGCTCACCCCTGCTGCAGAGAGCACCTCTGATAGTGTCGCCGAGGTGCAGGCGGGAGCCTCGGGGGGGAATGCCAAATGCCAACGGGATATGCACAGGGCACTGGCTGGCTGCCAGAATCATCCTCTGCAGCTTCCAGAGAATTCTGTGCACTTTAACTCCTCTGCATTTGGTTTGGGGTGATGACCCTCAGCCCTAACTCCAGCCCTCACTTTTCCTCTGGTGTCCAGATCTTTATATCAACCGCCACCCAGATCTCCCACTTTGGAAGTCCCAGGAGCACCCCAAATCATCAAACTTACCGTACAAATCCCCAGCCCCACGCTCAGACCCATACCTCCAGTTTCCCTGCTGGGATGAATGACACCCCATTTACACAGACACCCACCCAGAAGGCAATTCCCTCTCCTCACCTCCTAAACTAGCCAGTCACAAACCTCGGTCCTGTCACTTCTCTGTCCACTCAGGGCCCAGCATTAGGGGCCTCCCCCAGCTCACTCCTGTCTCACCCCATCACTGCATCAGCACCCTGGCTGTCTTCCCCCTCTATCAGGAGCTCCCAGTGCAGCCCAGATGAACTTTCCAAACCACAGATCTGTTTTCTCTGTCTCTCACTTGACATCTCTCGCACCTCCCCATTCCCCTGAGGGTGAGGTCCAAACTCCTGTGTATGGAATAAAGACTTTCACATCCGGCATCACCCACTAACCAACCTGACAGCCCATGCTGTCATTACCACCCTCCCACCTCGTGCTCTCCAACCATTTCTTTCCCCCTCCACTGGGGAATCGAACCTAGGGCTTTGCAGGTGCTTGGCAAATGCCCTACCACTGAGCTACATTCTCAGCCCTTTTTTTTTTTTATTTTGAGTCAAGGTCTTGCTAAATTGCCCAGGCTGGCCTCGAACTTGCAATCATCCTACTTCAGCCTCCTCAGTCATTGGGATTATAGGCAACATGGCTCCAACCTTTCTTGTGCTCCAAATTCCCCTGGCACATGTCCATTCCTTTGTACTTGCAATTGACCGACTTTCTAAATCCAATGACCTCTGCTTTTGTCCACCTGGCAGATAACCCTTCTGCCTCCTCTGGAGAGCCTGATGTGACTGCCCCACACACTCGCTGCACCGCACACATCCTTCCTTAGAGCGATAGTCACTGGCAGCTGCAGATCTGCCTCTCCTACCAACTGTGACCTTGTCAAGCACGAGGATATTATTTTCAACGATGTGCACCTAGCACATTGACTGCTCTCCAGGAAATCCTCCCTATATCAACTGACCAGGTTAAGATGACAGCATCTGAGCCCGATAAGACTCTTTTCCTCCCTCTCTCCTTCCACTGAATGGGGCAACCCTGTATTACAGGTGACACAAGGCTGGTAAGACAAATAAGCAAGGCACTCACGACCCTCCCAGCAAGACCTGGAATTGCCATAATAATGTGCACTAAGCATCCACAGTCTCTCCAGAGGCAGGATCAGACCAATAGATAGGCTGTGTGAACCTGGGCAGAGAAAGGAGATTCTGTCCCCTGGACACCAAAGACAACCTTGGCTTCAGGGATCCTGTGTGGGCCAAATGACCAGAAAGCATGAGGAATGGATCTGCTATCTGCCTGGGTGACTGGGGACAAACTGCTCCCCAGTCTTCTTCTGAGCCTCCATTTCTCCATCTGTGAAATGGTAGATTTATACCGGGTCCATTGCAACCATGATCCCAGCTGTGGTCCCACCAAAGAACAAGTCTGATGGAGAAAGAACACAGTGTTTGGGGACTGTGGCCCTTTGCCCAGCCTCTGCCTTTAGTACCTGTTACTCCAGGTGAATCACCTTCCTTGGTTTCCTCATCTGTAAGGGAGTAAGGAGAATCCAACAAACCATGCAGAATGCCTGGAGCGGTACTTGACCCCGTAACTGACGCCATAGCAGGGCTGGCTGCCCTTTCCTGGGTCAGGAGTGCTAGGTGCCTCCCAGCTCAGCCTGCCCTGACTCACCTCCTTCTGTCCACCCCCAGCTGTGGCTCCCCTCTCTGCCAAGTTCAGCTCTTCACCTGAGTCTGGCTGAGGGTCAAAGTGGCCAGGTGAGTGTGGTTAGCCACAGATCTGACCACTCCATGACCAGAGTGAGAAACCCCAGATCTACACAGAGGTCTGGGGACTCCAAGGCCAGGGCCCTTATCTCAAAACAGCAGACCCCCATGCGACACCGGCCTACTGACTCGCTGCCCCCTCACTGTCTAGACACTCCCCCTGTCCCCAGGTGACCCCATCACATTCCTGTGGTTTAGAATTTGCTGGCATGGTGGCGGTGACTGAAGTCTTGGCACCCTCCCACCAGTGAGTGGGGAGGGGGCTCGAGGGGCCAAATTCCTCTTCCAATGAGATTCCCGTGGTTTCCTCCGCTGAGGCGTCTGCGGAGCAGAGAACAAACAATGTGGGATTAAATTTCTCTGGAAAATAAGCTCCACCAGTGAAGATCTAAGCATCTCTTGGGGCCTACTGCTTCCCCCAGTGCCAGGCTCGACTCCCCCTGCCTTCCAGGCTCGGTGGCTGGGCAATCTCAACTCCTGAGGCCATGCCCTCCCTCCCCACCAGCCTCTCTCCACCCTCGGAGACCTCAGAACTCTCCCAGAGATGGACTCCAGCTTTTTCTGGACTCAGCTGGGTCACCCTGACCAGACACAGTTGGGAACCCTGAAACAGGAGCATCCTCCTGGGAGGGGTCCACCCCAGTTGTGTCTGATGTTGCCGCAGCCACTGGGCGGGATTCAGGATCAGGTTGCAAAGATCAGGAGACAGCGGTGAGACTGGCTGTCTCCCTGGATCCCGGGGCCTCCACAGTATATTCTAGAGTGAGAGACCCCAAGGCACAGAGGACAAAAGGACAAAGAGGTGAAGCCACCAATCGAGTTCCCCAACTGCCCTGCCCCCATTTCAATATCGTCTTAGATCCTGGCAAGAAGGGACCCTGCACATGTGGCCTTGCCTTGCAATGGATTGTTAGCCATAAAAAGGAATGAAGTAGCTGGGAACAATGGTGCAAGCCTGTGACCCCAGAGACTCGGAGGGCTGAGGCTGGAGGGTCACAAGTTTGAGGCCAGCCTCAGCAACTTCATGGGGCCCTAAGCAACTTATCTCAAAATAAAAAACAAAAGGAGGGGGCTGGGGATGTGGCTCAAGCGGTAGCACGCTCACCTGGCATGCGTGCGGCCCGGGTTTGATCCTCAGCACCACATACCAATAAAGATGTTGTGTCCGCCGAGAACTAAATAAATATTAAAATTCTCTCTCTCTCTCTCTCTCTCTCTCTCTCTCTCTCTCTCTCTCTCTCTCTCTCTCTCTCTCTCCTCTCTTTAAAAAAAAAAAAGGAAGAGCTGGAGGTGAGGCGCAGTGGTAGAGCACTTGCCTGGCACATGGGAGGCACTGGGCTCCATCCTCAGCACCACATAAAAATAAAGGTATTCGGGGCTGGGGATGTGGCTCAAGCGGTAGCGCGCTCGCCTGGCATGCGTGCGGCCCGGGTTCGATCCTCAGCACCACATACCAATAAAGATGTTGTGTCCGCCGAAAACTGAAAAATAAATATTAAAATTCTCACTCTCACTCTCTCTTTGAAAAAAAAAATAAAGGTATTCAAAAAAAATAAAAGATACAATAAAGTTTTAAAAAATAATAATAAAATAAAAAGGAACTGAGGTACTGGGGTTGTGGCTCAGTGGTAGAGTGCTTGCCAGGTATGTGTGGGGCACTGGGTTCGATCCTCAGCATCACATATAAATAAACAAACAAAATAAAGGTATTGTATCCATCTACAATTGAAAAAAAAATTTTTAAAAGGAACGGAGGGGCTGGGGATGTGGCTCAAGCGGTAGCGCGCCCGCCTGGCATGCGTGCGGCCCGGGTTCGATCCTCAGCACTACATACCAACAAAGATGTTGTGTCCGCCAAGAACTAAAAAATAAATATTAAAAACTTCTCTCTCTCTTTAAAAAAAAAAGAAAAGAAAAGATGTTGTGTCCGCAAAAAAAAAAAAAAAACTAAAAAATAAATATTAAAAAAATTTGAAAAATAAATAAATAAAAAGGAACGGAGAATGTGGCTTAGTATTTTTGCATACCTGGGCTCAATCCCTAGTACCAAAAAAAAAAAAAAAAGGGAATTACTGATATATGCCCCAACATGGAACAACCTGAAATTATGCTAAATGAAAAAAGACACAAAGGCCACATATTATCTGACTCCATTTTTTTTTAAAAGAGAGAGTGAGAGAGGAGAGAGAGGGGAGAGAGAGAGAATTTTTAATATTTATTTTTTTTTAGTTCTCGGCAGACACAACATCTTTGTTGGTATGTGGTGCTGAGGATCGAACCCGGGCCGCACGAATGCCAGGCGAGCGCGCTACCGCTTGAGCCACATCCCCAGCCCTATCTGACTCCATTTATATAAAATATCCAGAATAGGTAAAGCCATAAAGATGGGACATAGATTAGGAGTTATCAGGGCCTGGGGCAGGGGGAAGGAAAATGATATCTTTATGGTTATAGAGTTTCCTTTTGGGGTGATAAAAAATGTTCTGAAACTAGATAGAGTGGTGGTTGCACAATATTGTAAATGTTCTAGATGTCATGAACAATCAGTTTTATGCCATGTGTATTTTACCACAATAAAGGAAAAAAGTGAAAGGTCCCTGCCCTAGGTCCCCAGTTAGAGAGGGGTCCAGCTCTGGCCACCCCCACGGAATGAGGTGTCTGGGTCCAGGAGGATGTACCCACCAAAGCCATGGTGTCTTTTCTAGATCTCAGCTGGCACACACAAGAACGGGGCATTCCTCCCCAGACAAGCCTGGCTCCTATAGGTTCATTTCCTCAAAGGCAAACCACATCCTGGGCCCAAGGGACAGCTGTTTGTAGGAGAGTGTGTGGAAGTTGACTTCTTGGCACTGGTACAGGATGGAACAGGGAATGAGAGAAAAAGAAGGGTCAGAGCTGGGCATGATGGTGCATGCCTGTAGTCCCAGTGACTCTGGAGGCTGAGGCAAGAGGATCTTGAGTTCAAGGCCATCCTCAGCAACTTAACCAAGATCTTCTCTCAAAATAAAAAAATAAAAAGGGCTGGGGAAGTAGCTCATTGGTAGAGCACTTGCCTAGCTCAAGTCCATGGGTTCAATCCCCAGTACAATCCATCCATCCATCAGTCAATCAATCAATCAAAATTTATTAACTCCAAAAGGAGTTAGTTATTAGTTATTATTAGTTCCAAAGGTCAGATACCTGTGTGTGCTCAACTGAGTTCCCTGCTTGGGAAAAAAGCCAAAATCTAAGTGTCAGCTAGGCTTGGTTCTTATTTATAGGCTGTGAAGAAGGATCTACTTCTAGGGACATTCAGCAGAATTTGGTTCTACAAGGTTGTAGGACTGAGGTCTCCATATCCTTGCCGGCTATCCACCAAGGGTCACGTTTAAATTAAATCCTTTTTATGCTTCCATTCTTTCTAACACCCTCTTCTGTTACCACATGAAAGAAAAATGCTTAGGAGCTCCCCTGATTAGGTCAGGCCCACCTAGGATATCTGCATATTCTGAGGTCATTTGACTTGGGATTTAACTACTTCTGCAAAATCCCTCCACAGCAGTCTTTGAATTTGTGTTGACTGAGTAACCAGGGGATGGAAGTCTTGGGATATGCCTGCCACACTCTGGGTACTTATAACTTTACTCCAGACCTTGACAATGTCAGGAGACACCTGCTCCAGCCAGGCATGTCCAGCTCTCTTTTCTTCCTCAGGACTTAACACCCTCTGCCTCTGTGCTTCACATGCTGCCATTTCTCCTTCAACCAACTGCATCCCAGGCAGAATCCCTCTGAGTCTCTCTGAGAGGATTTTGCTGGTATCCTTCTCTGGCCTGTCCCAACTGGCCTTAAATTACAGCTGAGAGCTCTGAGTCTCCGCAGCCTCTAGACCAGGCACAATCTGGAGCAGAGGCCAGCTGTCACCAGAGATCGTGACTGTCCCAGCAGGAATGCAGAGAGATGAACCAAAGTTAGGCCCTGCCTTGGAGGACTCCCTCACAATCCCTCAGGACCAATGAATCTAATCACAGTGGCCACTCACGGAATGCGTGGTGTGCTGGTCATTGCAATACTGCCCCCACACACCCTGATCTACACACAGGTGAGGAATTGAGGCTCAGAAATTTGAATCCATTTTCCCACTGGAGCCCAAACCTTTAACTCCTACATTATCTCAAAAAAAATCCTAAAGAGGGGCTGGGGATGTGGCTCAAGCGGTAGCGCGCTCGCCTCGCATGCGTGCGGCCCGGGTTCGATCCTCAGCACCACATACCAACAAAGATGTTGTGTCTGCCGAGAACTAAAAATAAATATTAAAAATTCTCTCTCTCTCTCTCTCTCTCTCTCTCTCTCTCTCTCTCTCTCTCTCTCTCTCTCTCTCCCCCCTCTCTTTAAAAAAAAAAAAAATCCTAAAGAACTCAAGGCACTGGACTTCCCATCTGAGGTCAGGCACTGTCACCAGGCTGCCACGACTGCTGAGCTCACTGCAGCATCTCGGTGACTTCACACATAAAGACGTCTTTCTCCTGAGGGTGCAGGAGGTGTGGCTCCGCGGCTCAGAGGCCTGCAGAGACCCAGGCCCATTCCACCCCACCAAGGTGAGGCCTTGACACCCTCCTCTGAGCCTTCCACATCCTACCAGGAGACAGGGAAGAAAGCCAGCCAAGGCAAATTTTTCTAGAACCAGACCAGTCATAGCATGGCTTACAACCCTTTGGCCACACTCCACTGGCCAGTACTCAATCCGTGACCACATCTAACTGCAGGGGAGGCTGGGAAATGTCCCTCTGTGTGCTCAAAAGGAACAAGGAATTTGAATTTGAGGAACACATACAGCACGGTACTCTGTCTCTCAGGCTCAGCAGGAGGGCTGTTCACCCAGTGAGCTCACCTCCACCTGTGAGCTCTCTCAGCTGGCCAGGGACCCCTCTCTCCTGGTCAGCCCCTGGCCCAGCAGCTTGAGTCATTGCTGCTCCCAGACATGGGAAGCCACAAGCACTAAGGTCCCCCAAAGTGTCCTTATACCTTCCCTCCCTGGGGAGAGGGAGAGGCTGGAGCACACAGATGAAGGGTGTCAGGGCTGTGCGTCCAGCTGGGGGTTTGTGGAGCTAAGTAGCTTATTCTTTCTCTTAGGTGTAAGAATCAGCCAATTAGGTCCCAAAGCCAAGTACAAATTCTTTGGTCTAAAGAGGGTCATGTGATGCAGACTGTGTCTAAGAGGCCTAACTCTGTTCTAAGGGAGGAAGAGGGTGAGAAAGGAAAAGGGTATTCTCATCAGAAGCCCGTCTTCACCTGCTCTGGGTACCCACACAGTGCTGCTCCCCAGAGAGTACAGAGAGGAGGAGATATCCGGGCTCCAGCCCCGGGCCCCAAGGGAACAGATGTTCCTGGGACCACGGAACCACGTGCAGTGTGGGTAGACTGGGAGACTCTGAGGATGGGTCTGCGCTGCTCCCTCTGTACCACCTGCACACCCACCCTGTCAAGGTATGGGGGGAGCTCTGGAAGGCAAGGACTTGAGTTTGGCTCTGTCACCCTGCTGGCAATGGGATCCTTAAGCAATCTCCACCCCAACCTCAGTTAACCTCTCAGTCCACAGAGATTTGATCTCCAAGTACAGTTGCACAGATTGTGCAAAGAAAATTTTAGGATTTAGGGGCTGGGGATGTGGCTCAAGCCGTAGCGAGCTCGCCTGGCATGCGTGCGGCCCGGGTTCGATCCTCAGCACCACATACAAACAAAGATGTTGTGTCCACCAAAAACTAAAAAATAAATATTAAAAATTCTCTCTCTCCCCCCCCCTCCCTCTCTCTTTAAAAAAAAAAAAAAGAAAAGAAAATTTTAGGATTTAATACATATGAATTTCTAGCCAAAAGAAAGAAAGAAACTCAGATCTTCTAATATTTAATATACAGCCTGACCCCAGGCCTCCTCACTCCATTTTTTTTTTTTTTTTTTGGTACCAGGGATTGAGCTTGAGCCCAGGGCATGTAACAACTGAGTCACATCCCAGTCCTTTTTTTTTTTTTTTTTTTTTTTTTTGGAGAGCTGGTCTCATTAGTGTGCTCAGAGTCTCACCAAGGTGCTAAAGCTAGCCTCCAACTTGAGATCCTCCTGCCTCATCCTCCCGTGTTAGGCTTACCATGCTTGGCTCACTCCTTGATTGTCAGCCAGTCTTGTCCCCTGCATTATTTGGTTTCTGGAAGGGGTGAGTATGCTCCACCAGGCAGAGAACTTCACGGCCATACCCTCGCTCTGATGCTTGATTTTCAACATATTGTTATGTATTGACATCTACATGGGCCCAGTCTGCTGAAATCACAGTTTATAATGTCTGATTCAAACTAAGTTAGTCCTCTTTAAAAAAAAAAAAACAAAAAGTGGTGGGAGGAGGTGGACAAACGACCCCAAAAGATTTCAGCATTGAAACAGCAAGAAAATAGCATTTCCCAATCCAAAGACTCAGTTTCATTTATGATATCATAAAGGAAAAGTAAGTTCAGCCTGTTGAGTGCTACAGTAGAGATTTACAAAGATGAAATCTCTTTTCATCAGGATAGAGGTGAAGATTAAACAGTTATGGAGGAAGAAGCTCTGGGGGAAGGAATATGATATGATAAGGCATTTGGAAATAAAGTTTGAAAGTATTCCCATTGTTTTATATATATATATTATTTTTTTTTTGCTGAAAATCTTGTGTATTCCCAAGATCGTTCATATCTGCCCTTCAAACAGCGAACCAAAAAAAGAAAATTTTAATTTGCTTAAAAATCTAAATGAAGAGTTTGAGTGGGTTTGAAATCCATTTGCTGAAAGTATTAAAATGCAACATATTCCAATTTCTTTGCAAGAACAACTGATTGACATGAGAGAATATGGAAATTTGCAAGCCAATTTTGAACAAAACCTTTGCATAATTGGAGGATGGAATTGAAAATTGAAAATTAATGTCATGATTTAATGAGCTGAGCCCACAATGCACCTCGTCCATCTGGATCTAGGTGTCTTTGTGAGGCCTCCCTTTCAGCTGTGACAGCCATTAAAATTGAATATTGAAATAAACCAGATTTAGAATGAGACATTCAAATCACTGTCCCACAAAGTGTAAAAACCAGAATTTTCAAAAATAAACAAGCCTATTCAATCACATTGCTCCTACTGTGAGAGCAAAAGGGATTTCTATTAAATGAAACACCATGAAAATTTCTTTTAAATATTGTTCATTTATATTTATTATATGTTCTTTCATTTCTACTTACAGTTTTATAATGCACATAATAGATGTCGTTTATGGATATACGTATAGTGGTCATAATATATTTTAATGTACATATATTTTTATAATGTAAGCACTAATCTATATTCATGGATGTAGCTCACATGTATAATTTATAAGGTTCTACGTGTATAATTCATAAATAAATGGATCTCAGAGTGATGGTTCAACTTTTTTTTTAACTGATGGGATATGTAAACAATAAAATTGAAGTTCAAGGATATTGGCAGAGCCAAAAGGCCCCCTCCACTTCTGGGTGGAGACTATGTGGGCCCACCCTTTCCTGGGTGTGGGCCTTCATAATAAAGATGTTCCTGGACTGGACTTTTCCTGCCCCTGCAGGGGCGAAAGGTCAGCTAGGATTTCAGGCACGTGAGTTTTATAGGTAAGAAGTCAAAGGTCCAAAAGAATAAGACAGCAGAGAGTGAAGGCCATTTTCTCCTCCCCTGGAATAAGAACCTCTCTCCATTCTTCCTTACCCCTCCCACTCAACGGGAGAAAGAAGGGGTTTTCTTTGTGCACAGAGGGACTCCAGCAAACTGCTAGTGTAGACTAGGAGTGAATTCAGACACCCAGAGTGCCAGGTCTGGACTTTCATCTGCTCTGCTCTCTCTGGATCTTGATACAGAGCCTGGGTTTTGGTTATTGAAACTGTCCCTATTGCCTCTGTTAGGAAGTCCTTCCTGCTATTATTTCTAGATTTATATGCTGCAAAGAAAGCCTAGAGGGGCTGGGGATGTGACTCAAGTGGTAGCGTGCTCGCCTGGCATGTGTGCGCCCGGGTTCGATCCTCAGCACCACATACCAACAAAGATGTTGTGTCCACCAAAAACTAAAAAATAAATATTTAAAAAATCAAAAAAAAAAAAAAAGAAAGAAAGAAAGCCTAGAATGTCGAGGAGGCTAAGTGCCCAGGTTAGTAGCAAAAGGAACTTCCTAAGGCTCAGATACATTCAGGTCATTCCCTCTCTGTTCTTTCCCCGCCTAAAGGCTCCTCGTACATCTCTGTTGTACCCAATAGAAAATCTACGCTGTTTAGACCAACTTACATGACCTTGACTGGCTGTTGCCAACCCGTTGTATCCGTCACCTACATACAACAGAAGTCAGACCAGCGGGCTGGGGATGTGGCTCAAGCGGTAGCGCGCTCGCCTGGCATGCGTGCGGCCCGGGTTCGATCCTCAGCACCACATACAAACAAAGATGTTGTGTCCGCCGAGAACTAAAAAATAAATATTAAAAACTCTCTCTCTCTCTCTCTCTCCCCTCTCTCACTCTCTCTTAAAAAAAAAAAAGTCATACCAGCTAATTTGAGCAGAGCGAATTTCATGCAGTTACTTTCTATGCTTATCAAATCTTTGGAGGAGATAGAGCCAGTCACACCTGCAGGAGTGACTCCCAAACAGGGTCCCCTCTAGCACTGTGAGGATCAGGAGCTTCTCAGGGTCTGTTGACTTCAAGAACCATCTTCATAACTGACCCCCAGAACTAAGGAAGCCACTTTGGCAACAACCTCTCAATGCCCACCAAGGTGGACACTGCTCTAAACCCCAAGGTCCACTACTATGCTGACCAGCAGCTATTATTTTCAATCCTCAGTTGGTTGAATCCATGAGGGGGGAACCCTCATGAATAAGGGAGGAGGAGTAATGGTAATTACCTCCCCAAATAGAAAATGCCAGGGCTAGATGGTTTCACCTAGTGAAGGCACCAAACATTGAAGGATGAAATTGTACCAAATCTTTACAGTCTCTTTTCAGAAGATAGAGGGAAAAGGGATCCTTCCTAACTCATTTTTTTAAAGAGAGAGAGAGAGAGAGAGAGAGAGAGAGAGAGAGAGAGAGAGAGAATTTTTTAATATTTATTTTTTAGTTCTCGGTGAATACAACATCTTTGTTTGTATGTGGTGCTGAGGATTGAACCCGGGCCGCACGCACGCCAGGCGAGCGCGCTACCACTTGAGCCATATCCCCAGCCCCCCAACTCATTTTTTAAGGCGAGTGTTATCCTAACACCAAAACCAAAGCTATTACGAGAAAGGATGACGATGAAACAATATTTTTCATGAACATCAATGCAAAACTCAACCAAATGTTAGCAAATCAAATCCATCAATCAATAAAAAAAGAATTAGATACCATAACCAAGGAGCATTTATCTGAGATGTGAAAGGCTGGTTCAACATTTGAAAACCAATTAACATAACCCTTCACATCAACAGGTTGAAGAAGAAAAATCGCATAATCCTACCAATCGATAGAGAAAGAAATTCCATTCTACCCCTTGGAAAGGCAGATCATGTCAAAGGCCAGAGAGGGACCGGGCAGGGTCTGTCGAGCTGCTGAAACCAGAATCAGTTATCTGGGACCAGGTAAGTTGTAGGAAGCTGGATGTGAACCAAAAGTCAACCCACCGTCGGGCGTGGTGACACATACCAAAATCCCAGTGACTAGGAAGGCTGAGGCAGGAGGATTGCAAGTTTGAGGCCAACCTCAGCAATTTAGCAAGACCCGAAGCAATTTAGAGAGACTCTGTCTCAAAAAAAATAAAAAATACCAATAAAAAGGGGCTGAGGATGTGACTCAGTGGTAAAGTGCCCCTGGGTTAAATCCTGGTATCAAAAAAGTCAACCTGTAATCCTCAGGCATGGGAGCCTGTGACAAGGAGGCACCTCTAACTACTGGCCCTAAACTGCTACAAGGTTGTCCTCGGGACTCAGGAGAGGTAGCTGGGAGCTGATGCAATCTTGGCTTGACACTTCATCTTCCTAACACCTGCCCCTTCCTCCCAAGAGACTCAGAAGTTGCCTCTCCCACCCACCACTGTCCTTAGCTACAGCCTCGAGGCTAAGGTCTCTCAGTTTGCAGCTACATCTGCCCCAAGGGATTTGTCTTCATTCAAAGACAAAATTGCTCATCCAGCCCTGGGCCAGCTGTGCTGCATGGACATCAAGGGCACCTTTAAATGCCACCATCAATAGAGAGCACCTTGTACAGCTTCCCTCACTGGCCTCCCCCAGTGCAGGCTCATCATGCCTAAGCAAAACCACGGGGCACCAAAAACAGTAAGGCCAGAAAACAGTGCACAAAGTACGGTGGGGGCACTGAGCAAGCCGCCCCTAAGAATAACCTACTGGGGTCACTATGAGTCTCTGGGATGGAGACACTGCCTGTTCCCTCACTTCAGACCAACTTGCCCAGATGGGTTCTGCCACCACTGCCCCCCACCACCATGGCTGGATATCGTCTTATAACATCCTGGGACACCCCCTCCCCCAGCCCAGGAAGGAAGTTGGAAGCCATGAAAAGGGAGGGAGCAACTTCCTGCCCTCATCCAGACCAGATCACACACAGGATGAATGAATAAGTGGACCACAAGCCCCTTCCAAAGCCCTTCAGGTATCCAAGCTTCCTGCCCTCAAGTTAGAAGCCTGATTTCCAGGCCAGGAGATACCACTGTAAAAGAAAGAAAAAAGAAAAGACAGGATCTGTGCCCAGCTTGCTACCAGCAGGCGCCTTCCCTGGGCCTGCTGCGGTGGGACCCCTGGAAACACAGGATGGGGCTGGAGAAGGGTCTGCTGCCCACTATCGTCCTGCTTTGCCAAGGCCAAGTTCTCCCTCTCTGCCGGCTCTGCCAACCCATGGTCTCTCCCCGAGGCGGGCACACTGGATGAGAAGGAGGCCCACCGCACACCTTGGTCCTGGCAACATCCTGTCCAAGCAAGGGCTCCCTCACCACGTGGTGCACCCAGAGCGCCAAGTAGGGAGGCTGGGAGCTCCCCCCACACACACACACCCAACCCGCACCAGGGCTGGCCGCCAACCAGGGCTTCCCCTCCCCTGGCCTGCACAGGGGGCCCCACCTGAGCTCACTGGTACACAGCAGGGGCGGGGCCTGGTGCTGTCAAGCCACGTGTAGGGGAGGGCCAGGAAGGGCGGGCTGCTCTTAAGGCAGGTCTGGAGGTGAGGTGGAGCCTCCCCTTACTCCTCACCTGGACTCTGAGCGTCTTGGTCCCTGGAGCCAGTAGTGAACACGGCAGCCTGCCCAACCACGGACACCAGGTAGGTGCATGCATTCTCTAAGGAGCTGAGGAAGCTGAGGGACACAGCCCCTTGGCCCTGACTTAGTTCACCTATTACCCTCAGCTTCTCTAGCTCTCCTGGGGCTCAGAGGGAAGGTGGAGAGAAATGCAGAGGAGACTGTGGATTAGAGGTGGTCTCAGGATCACAGACCCCAAGGTCAGAACTTTAGGGGAACTAAGTGGGTTTTGAGAGGACCCAGGTCCAGGGAGAGGAACAGGCTGGCCTGAGTTCACAGACGCTTAAGAAGGGACTGGACACAGAACCTGCCTCCCAGCCAGAGCACCGTGCCCTTCTGAGTCAGGCAGGAATGGGGGTCTGGTCCCAGGAGTCCCTGCCTGCCCTTCCAGGTCCTGTCTCACTGGATCTGGGTGGAAGGAAAGGGATGATCAGGAGGCGCACTTTGAGGGTTGGTGGGGAGAGGATTGGGCTATTGGGGTGATGTGCTCTGGGGAAGATTCAGGCTTCACCCTCTCCTCTCACTGACCTGCACTTGTAGGAAAAGAGAGTAAACCAGGGCAAGAGGAGGTCTGTCGGGGTCCCAGGATTCCCCTGGCTCTGGCCTCTGTCAGAACAAAGAAAGAGACTAGAGCCAGCATCTAAAGAGGGAGAAGTTGAGAGAGACCCATAAATAGGGCAGAGCCGTCAGGAGCCTTCCCCACCGCTATACACTACACACACACACTCACACACTCATGCACACACAGTCCGAGCCCAAGAACTCTCCCCTCCGGCTTAGAGCGGGAAAGACCAGGAAAGAGTGAGCGAGCCGGTCAAGTGCGTTGGTGGGGCTGGAAAGGGAGCAGCATCTAGGAACACCAGAGTGAGCCCCGGCCACTGGGGAGTCTAGAGGTGATTTGGAGAAGAGCTTGGAGAAGAGCTGAGAGACTGTGCCCTTTGCTCAATCCCAGTCTGACCCACTCAGTTCCAGAATCCCAGAAGGGGCAGGTAGAAGGGGGCTTCAGCATTAGCTGTGGAACAGCAGCCCAGGGTGAGCATGTGGTACCAGGGGGCCAAGCATGCCCAGATGCAAACCCCAGTTCCACCCTTGGTGGCATGACCCTGAGCAAAACCCTCAGCCTGTACCCTCCTCACAGAACAACTGTGAAAATGAAACAAGTTTTACGGGTCTGTGATTATCATGTCTCCATTATGCAGAGGAGACCAATGAGACCCTCCCGGAAAGGAAAGGACTTTGGCCCAAGCTGGCACAAAAGCTGGGTCCAAATCAGTAGACTGGCCTCCTGGGCCCTGGTCCTGGGGAGATCCAGTCCCCCGGTGCACTCTGCAAAGTCAGTGGCCCCAGCCTTCTTTCTCTCTGGGCCTGGCTGGAGAACTCTGCAGGGTGCTCCTGGGTCCTGTCCCAACAAACCCAGGACACTTGGAGTCCATGTGGAAAAAGCTGCAGCTCCGGCTCTGTGTCCTCGGCTGCCCCCGGGGAAGGATCGCAGAGGCCGACTCCTTTCCACTGCCATTTATAGACACACTTCCCCGCTCAGGGGTGGCGCCACCCCCTCCAGGTCTCGGCCAAGGAGAAGTTTGGCAACAAGCCTACAGGAGCCCCGGGAGGAGGAAGAGGGGAGAGAAAGGCCTGGTTTCTGTCATTAACTGACTGTACAACCTTGGGCAAATTAGGCCGCTGTGTGGACCTCAGGTGATACTCTGTACTTGAACTCCATATGGCGCAAGGAGTTAAGATGTCAAGTTCCCAAGGCCTGGGTGGGTAGCCCAACTCCACCACCTTTCTGGATGTGTGGCCTATGCGGTTTTCTTAACCCTTCTGGGTCTCAGTATACTCATCTGCTAAATGGGCTGATAATAGACTGTGAGAGGGTTCAGTTCCCACAGGCAACTCATATGCAAATGATGTTGATCACTGCCTGGCACTTGGCAAGTTCTCAGTGAATGGGACCCACCATGATGAGGGTGTCATTCTTCATGAGCCCAATTGCTAAACAGAATCATCCTGATTCTTTCACAAGCAGCACCTCTTTGCTTCCACAGTCGTCTCTGGGAGGAAGCAGAGTTCTCATCCCCCATCTCACAGATGAGGAAACTGAGAGTCAGAGTCACACCAGTAGGATTTTTTTTATCTTGGACTCGAGTGTGAACCCCCAAATTCCAGAGTCTGCTTTCCTATCATTTGTCCCAGGCTGGCCTCAACTGCCTTTTCCCGCACTAGTCGGACTCTGAAGCAGAATGTGGAGGAGGCATCATGGAAAAGGAGAGAGTTGAGGGGGACAGGCATCAAGTCTCAGGGCAGGTGGTGGGAGTGTGGCCAGCCTGTCTTAGCTCCAGTTTTCTTAGCAGCCTGCTACCTCCTTCCCATCCCCACCTGGGGAAAACCTTCCACAGTAAGGGAAATTAAAACATTGGGACATATTTTTCCTGCATGAGCCTTCAGGGAGCGAATACTGTCTGATGATGTCACTCCCCAGCTCAAAACACTTCTGCGGCTCCCCGCTGGCTGCCCTCCGGTTGAGTTGGCTATCCTGAGCCAAGCCTGCAAGGCCCTGCAGGGTCTGGCTAGCAGCCCTCCCTCCGTCCATCCAGGTGCTCTCTGTTTCCCGGATGCTCTGGGACGTCTCATGGCCCCTGTCTGTCTGCTCACCTTTGCACACCTTTCCCTGCTGCTTTGAACGCTGCCCCGCCTCCTCACTCCCTCAGGCCTTGCCCAGCCAGTTCCTATTTTTCCTCTTTATCTTCCTCTCCACATCCCCTCCTCTAGGAATTCCTCCTGACCTCCCCACCAGCACCCACAGAACCTGCTTCCTCTCCACCCCATCAGCTCCCAGCAGCTGACCTGGGCACCTCTCTATTTCACCCACTGGCCCAAGTGCAGGGCCCAAACAGCAGGCATCCTGGGGTCTGGTCCTGCTCTGACACTTGAGGGCAGTGTGACTTTAGGGCAAGTCACTTATCTCTCAGTGTATCAGTTCTTTCATTGTAAAATAATACCTACCTTATAAGGTTGTTATGAGGACTTTGAAGGGCTTTATGTGTAAGTATCAGGGCCCGTGTACATAACAGTTCCTCAATAAACATTAGCTAATCTATTGAATAAATATGCCTCAGATATAGTAGACATTCTGTAAGTGTCTCCTGAAGTTATCTCACAATCACTTGCAGAATGCTTGGGACATGCTACACTGGCCCAAACACATCATAAATATCAGCTTATTTTATAAATGAGGAAACTGAGGCCCAGAAAAGCTAATGAACTTACCCAAACTTACCCAGCTAGTGAGTGGTAGAGTCAGGGTGCAAATTCAGGCCCCCAAGCTTTTATGAATGTATGAATGAATGAATGAATGAATGAATGAATGAATATGCCCTTGTTTGGGGCAATGGAGGCAGGAGTTTTCCCTACAGAAGTAACTCAGTTCCCACCCTCACCTGTTTCAGGTCCGTTGATCTCCTTTTGGCAAGTGATAGCTCTGGGATGTAAGTGAGCTGGTTGGGAGCCAGAGGTAGACCGCCTGGCGCGCCAGCCCCACCATGTCCCAGGTGATGTCCAGCCCCCTGCTGACGGGAGGCCCTGCAGTCGGCTTGGCTCCCTGTGAAGAACCCAGAAGGGCCTTGCACCCAGCGCCCGGCTCCAGCCTGCCGCCCCAGTGTCCTTATTACACCACGGAAGGCTGGGGAGCTCAGGCCCTGATGGCCCCCGTGCCCTGCAAGGGGCCCCCCAGCAGGCTCCAGAAGACCCCACAGGCAGAGGCCAAAGCCCACAGCTTCCAGCAGAGCCCAGGTGAGCAGGCCATGGGGACCCCACAGGACCTTGACTCCTACATTGACTTCTCACTGGAAAGCCTCAACCAGATGATCCTGGAACTGGACCCCACCTTTCAGCTGCTTCCTTCAGGGGCTGGTGGTCCCCAGGCTGAGCCTGCCCAAAGCACCACCTTGAGGAGCAAGAAAGAGGAAACTGAAGCCCTGGGTAAGGACTGGGACACAGTGTCAGCAGGAGGGCTGGGGTCCGGAGCTCCTGCAGAAGGACTGTCCTATAGAATCAGAGGAACAGGAGACATTCCCCTGTGGGGAGGTGCAGTGCATCTCTAACTAAGTTATTAACCGCTCTGTTCTTCTCTGCTACACAAGAGGGATAAATACAAGTTTCCCTCACTATCCAGTTCTCTTTGGTTCCTGAGTTTGGAAAGTGATGGAAACATGTTTTGTATTAATTTTTTTTTTTTGAGATTGTCAGTAAGCTAATCCATCTAAGTAGTTTGTGCAATGCCGTGCCTAGGAGTTAAGAGCTTGATAAATGTGGAGTCCCTGAACCGTACATTCTACAGTGTCTCTCTTTAGGTCCTGACTGGGGCCCTCCTGAAATTATGATAGGACTGTAAATTATTTCATCGCAAGTTTTAAATAATGTAAGCTTTAATAATGGCGGAGTTTAGCAACCAGCTAGCTGGATGAAATCTTGCAAATTTAACAATCAGCACTTAACAAGCTGGTACAAGCCAACACCCGTTCGCCACTGAGTCCAAGGGAATCTGGAAAGCCCTACATCTGGATTCAGTTTCCCACACAAAGAGCTTCATGTGCGCTCTGAGGATAAGGGTTAAAGTACAGCAGCCCCATTGGTCAGACAGGAAGACTGAGGCTTCCTGGGAGTTTAAACCATCAGCGGGAGCAAGGGCACAGTTAGAATTACAGAGAGAGTCTATCCTAACTTCCACTTATTAAGTATGAATTATTTACCAGACTCTGTGCTGAGTTCTCTATATAGAATCCTTCATCCTCCCAGCTCATGCCCATGAGATGAGCACTTCATGCCCATTTTACAGAAGGGAAAAAAAACAGGTTGAGGGGGTTGAGAAAGGAGCCTAATCAAGGAGTTGGGCAGACCTTATCCAAGCTGTTTACTTCACTTCTTTGTGTCTTCGAGTCCTCGTCTATAAAATAGAGATAATAACTCCATCTGAAAAACGGAGTGTTGCCGGGATTAAAAGAAGTAGCATTTGTTAGCTGGTAGTCACAAACCCTGGCACGCCATGAGTCATTTCAAATGGTGGCTGTTTTATTAAACGCTGGGATTGCATGGAGGCCCAGCCCCAGGGTAGGATTGGGCTCTGGGGTGGAGGTCAGCCTGGCACCTCTGCCCTAGGCCGCCCCTGGCTTCCAGCCTGCTCCCCTCCTCCCACCACGCATGGCCTGCCAGGCCTATTAAAGGAGCTGCCTCCTCCCTCAGGAGCCTTCCTGCGGCCTAAGACCAGTTGTGGGCACGTCACTGCAGGGAAGCGTCTTGGGCCTAATCGCGACTGGCAGGAGCAAGCCCAGGGTTTTAATGTTCATGCCCCAAGGCAGGGGTTCCACACGTCCAAGGCCAGCCAGGGCAAGACCAGTCTCTGAACGGCATCCACATGCGTGGGGTGGGGGTTGATAACATCTAGGCACTTCCCCCACTGGAGGGGGCCAATGGGCAGTGGTCCATGTCCTTGGGTGCCCAGTGTTATGAAAATGATCCACCTAACTCTGGGGATCAGGGAGCTGGCAGAAGTCAGAGGGTGCCCCCAAAGCTGCCTAGGTCTGCTCTAGCTCCTTCTAATAGAGAGAGGGAAAATATCCTCTCCTCTAACCCCTGCTTAGACACTCCTCAGGCCTAAGCGCTCACTACCTCCTAAGAGAGCCCAGCCAGGTTACCTTCCCATGACGAAGTTCTCTACCATCACTAAGAATGTCAGGCACCTGTCCACCGCGGGGTCTGCTACCTTCCCATGCATCTCAGGTCTCCCCAAGCCCACCTGCAGACCACCAGCACTGGTGACAAAGCTCTCACAGGCCCAGGGCAGTGGAACTAATTCTGGGAATTGTGGTGAGTTACACATTCAATATGGAGGGCTCCCCTGCACGCACACTGCTGTGTAATCTCATCCTCTCTCTTTTGGGGGTGCTGAAGGTGAGGATCCTGATATTATGTTCATTGGAGGGTGTTCACTGTTCCTCCCTGTCCCACCTTGGCAAAGTTCAGACCATTGGCCATCCTATACTGACATGTCCCCTGGAGAGGGAGAGGGAGAGGGAGAGAGAGAGAGAGAGAGAGAGAGAGAGAGAGAGAGAGATTTTTTTTTTTTTAAACTTAGACTGTGTAATACAGGCTCCCATAAAGGAAATAGTGGTAACCTCATTTTACCGACAAGGAAATTGAGACTCAAGGAGGGAAGTGATGGCCCCTGGCCAGGAGGAGGTTAGGTCAGACCTCAAACCCCACATTGCTGGGCTCCAAAGTCCACAGTCCTGCCAGGCATGGCACACATATCTGTAACTCCGGCGACTTGGGAGGCTGAGGCAGGAGGATCACAAGTTCAAGGTGAGCCTCAGCAACTTAGCAAGACCCCTGTCTCAAAATTTACAAAAAAATAATAAAATAAAGTGGACTGAGAATGTGGCTCATGCCCCTGGGTTCAATTCCCAGCATCCCCCCAAACAAAAACAAAGTTCTTGTTCCCATTGTTTTCTATTTCTTGAGGCTAATTTTCTGCCAGCTGGGGCATCACAAAATATCTGTTTGGAGGTAGCCTGAGGGCCCCGCCTCTGAGGCTCAGCCTCCCCAGCACTTGGCCAACCTTCCCCTGAGTCCCCTGCCTCTCTGCCTCCTGCTCACCTTCTCTTAGGCCTGCCCTGCAGGGTCCCCCTCCCACAGGGAGCGTGGCTCCTAGAATCCGACACCAAACCCCTCCTTTCTCCTCTCCCATGACCTCCCACCCCATCTTGGGAACAGGCCCCCACATTTCATTTTCCAGCAATTTCTGCCAGGCGAGGCAGCTTGCCAGTCCCGAGGGAAGGGTATTTAATAACCGTCTCTCCACCCCCCACCCACGTGCCCTCCCTCGGCCTGCCCAGCCTGCTGCTGGCGCCCGCATCCACCCTGCACTGCTCAGACTTGCCCCACAGGCCTGTAAACAGCGACTGTGCCCCAGTGTTGGGGTGGGGGCCCCTACCTCTCCAGCCACATCCACCTCAGCACAGCAGCGGGTGCCAGGGCTCCTCCTTCTCTTCCCACCCTGCGCTGCCTGCTCAGCCCCCCATCCCCCAGGGGTCTTTGTGTGATCCAGGAAGCAGGGGACCAGGAAATTTATCAGGCCCAGAAGCCTTCCCCAAAGCCAAGTGGTCCCTTGAAATGAGGTCTCAAGGAGCCCACTCCTCTTCCTGACATAGGCATAAAAAGAACTCAGGAGCAGGAGTTGGGTTCCTCTACTCCCTAGCTGTGTGGCATTGGACAGCTCGCTTAACCTCCCTGAGCCTTGATTTCTCATTTGTAATATTGCCTACTTTTATTGAGTTGTTGTGAGAGTTAAATGAGACAATACAGTTAACTTATTTGCAGCAGCGCTGGTATGTAGCACTCAAATACCAGTCTTTATTAAAAAAAAAAAAAATTGTCCAATAAATGCTAGCTACAGTTCTACTTATCTCTAAGCCTCAGTTACCTTCTCTAACAACAATACCTGTCCTGCCTAAGGACTGTTATGAGGTCCAAAGGTAGTTATGGATATAAACACTATAAAATCCTATAAAAAGAGAAGTTGCACTTGCCAGTCTTCCAGAAGAATCCACCCCAGTCTAGATTTCTTCTCTTTAAGAGCCTATAATATAGTGCCCCAAAATGCTCCCCTCGTGCCCTCATCTTCCTAAGGAGAAGGACATCTGCTGTTCCCCGCCTCAAGGGCCGCCCTGGACCAGGCTCCAGCTCCGTTCTGCATGTAAACTCCCCGAAGGTTGGGTTTAAATCAACAATCTGCAGAAAAGGAAACTGAGGCTCAGTGAAGTTATGAAACCTAACCCAGTGCCTGTTGGCTGCCAAGTGACAAAGCCAAGACTCACACCCAAGTTCATGTGACTGCAAAGCCGTTACTGCACAGGCTAGGACAGCAAGCCCAGGTCAGCCCTCCAGTCCCGCTCACCTGACGCAATCCCCCCTCCTCCACCCTGCTCCAACAGGCTCAGGCAGAGGCTCCACCGAGAGCAAGGCCAGGAGGCCCTACCCAGGAGCGGGCTGGGGCAGGCTGGGACTCCACAGGCTTGGGGTGGGAGGGATGTGAATGTGCCAGGCCCAGGGGAGGTGGGAGGCCGGCAGACAGGAGCCAAGGGTGCGGATTCTCCCTGACTCTGACTCATAGCCCTCCAGAAGCGGGTAGCTGGCGACCCCTACCTTCCACCACCTTTGCTGGTACAGCACCAGGACAGCGCTCCTGCCCCAGGTTGGGAGGAAGAGTGTCCATCCTCCCCACAGGAAAAACCACAGGGCACCTCACTCCATCTCTGGAGGAGGAACAGGGTGTCGGAAACCCAAGAGTCCTGGATGCCCGCATTGGGGCCCAGGAGTAAATCATCAGCTCCCCCCACCCCCACCCACCCTGTGCTCACGGGAACCAGCTATGAGTGTGGGGACAGCCGCAGTGGGAGGCCTGTGACACAGCCAGCCCTGCTCTTAAGGAGTTCTCAAACTCTACTCTGCACTCAGGTGCCCAGAGGGTCTCATAGAAGTGCAAATTCTGATTCCAAAGGTCTAGGGTAGAGCCTGAGGTTCTGCCAATGGCCAGCTCCCAAGAGATGTGGTGCTAAGGCTCCAGCATCAGAATCACCTGGGAAACTAAGAAAGCAAAATCATAAACCAACCCGAGATCTGGGGGACCCTTCAGATCCTGATCTAGTTAGCATGGGGCAGTGGGACTTTTATAAGCTCCTGCATGATTCTAGGGTGTGACCGGGCTTGAGAACTCTGGCCTTCATTTGTGGGTACAGAGAAGCAGCCCTTACGCATCCTGATTGAGGAAGGCATTGGAAGCCTCTCCATCAGAAAGATGGAGATGATCCTTCAGATTTTAAATACCTACTAAGTGCCAGATCCGTTTCATCCTTCCTGTGTCACCGAGAGGCTGGGCAAGGCAGCCTCCTTCTACGGGATCTTGAGGCTCTAAGTGGTAAAGTCACTTGACTGAGCTCTCCGATCTCAAGTGGCAGAGTCATACCTCAAACCTAGGTCTATCTGATTCCAAGGCCACTGCCTCTCCTCACCCAAGGAACAACATCGCAGAAAGGGTGACTTTGGAACTGAGCCCTGAAGGTGGAGTTGGGTGTTAATTCCGATTCTGGGCCTGTTTCCGCATCTGTGTAAAAGAGGAGGGACCCGAGGATCTTCAGGCTCCTTCCAGCGTTTCCATCCTGAGCGTCCAGGCTCCTGGGTTTCACCAATGTTCTGCTTTTTCTCCCTAAAGATATAAAGTACATCGAAGTGAACTCCACCCAATCGAGGTGCCACGATGGCTCTCAGCGCTGCTCCAGCCCATCTGTCACGCCGCCTTTTGGCTCTCCACGCAGTGGTGGCCCCCTCCTTTCCAGAGATATCCCCCGAGAGACTCGAAGCAGCAGCGACAGTCTCATCTTCTCTGGGAACCAAGGCCGGGGTGCCTCCCCTCACCCCTCCGCCTCACCCAGCGTCTCCATCCCTGGCGTGGGGAGCAGAGCTTCAGGCCCTCATGGCCTGGGCTCCCCACTGAGGGCCCTGGCTTCACAGCGGGGCAGCAGGGTCTCTGTGCTGTCAGCCAGTCCAGCATCTGATGTCAGCTATGTGTTCGGGAGGTAGGTTCCCTGGTTTCCAACCTTGCTCCCCAGCACGCACACGCACGCACACGCTTCCACACAGATCCTAAAATCACCGCGGGCACCCTGCTCTATCTGAGCAAAATCTGAGCATGCACTAAGACTAAAAGGATGATTATTGTCTTTTCTGCCATCACAGCCATTGGGATTTCGTGTTTTCCTCAAGCATTTAGAATCTAATTCAAAAACTGTGTTCCCATCTATCTGCCTTTTGGGAATGGAGCCGCTGCATTGATAAGGCTCACCTGTCTCCTCTCCAGCCCTGGCACAACCCATCTCCAGAAAGGGCTTTTTAAAACTCCAAACCACAGGGATGTATGTAGACATTGGAGGCCTGAAATAAACGTTCAGGAATGAGAAGCCATTGTGCTGACATACTCTTTGTTGCTGGCAAGACCTAGTAGAAGGAGGCCCCCATACCTGGGCATTACTTGCGACGGTCCCAGCTCACTTTTCCCCAGGCCTTGCAATACAACTGCAAACACACCCCATCCTGCAGGGTTTCTGCAGCCATGCCCACCAGCTGGATGCAGAGCTGGCCTCCTCCAACTGGGATGTTGCCCCTGGATCAGCATGGATGTGCCCAATCCATGTTCACCCTGACTGCAAGGCTCCTGGGAATGATGCACAGGGGACAGACCAGTGTGACCGTTCAGGCAGACCTGCCTGGCTGGAAAGGCAGAGGGAATTCAAGCCAGCCTAAGCCATGCAGCCTGCAGGAGGTCAGCCTATGGGCTACTTAAAATGACCAAAGACCCTATGGCTAGACTTCTTTGACCTTCAGCATAGGATCTGTGTGGAAGGGATAACGTGGTCATGCTCTTTGCTCTTTGATCTGGGTTTGGGGTAGCAGGATATGATCTGTTTGGCCAAAACCATGGCTCCCAAATCATTAGATTTTGGAACTTGGCTCTGGCCCTAAGTGTCCACCCTGACTCCCTAACACTTTGTTCCTGGTCTCTCCCCTGCAGCAGCCAGTCCCTCCTCCAGTCTAGCATCTCCAGCCCTCAATCATCTTCTAGATCCTTGGAAAGTCCAGCCAGCTCTTCCTCCAGCCTCCACAGCCTTGGTCCAGTGTCCCTCTTTATGAGACCCAGTGATGTCCAGGCCCCCAGCAACCCTGCTCTGAGCATGGGCCAGCCCAGAGCCAACCACTCTCCTCCACTGGCCAAGGAGCATGCCAGCAGCTGCCCCCCATCTGTCACCAATTCCATGGTGGACATACCCATTGTGCTGATCAATGGCTGCCCACAAGCACAGTCTCCCCCACCCCAGTGGACACCAGGACAGCAAGGGTTTGTCCAGCCTGGAACAGCTTCTTCCAGCCATCCCCGTCAAGCCACCAAGAGCCACAGCCAGACCCTGCCAGATGCCTCCTTCACCACGTCCCCAGAGGGTAAGTTATAAACCTCGAGTGCTGAAAGGTTTGGTTAAGGGTAAGAGACAAAGCATCAGTGGATTTCTATAATAGCCAGTCAACCCATTTATTGAGTACCTACTATGTGCCTGGCCCTGGGCCAGGTTGTGAAGACACAGTCTAGAAAGGAGACCAAAAGCAAGAATCACTACAGAGTCAGATAAGCACAAGTAAAGACACTCGAGCTTATGGGGCAACAGAGGAAGGAGTGATGCTTACAGTCTGGAGAACAGAGGAAGTGACTCTGAGCTGGATCGGGAAAGCAGATCAGAGGTTTGTGTCCAGGGAAGGAGAGAAAGGGCATTCCCTGCAGAGAGAACAGGGACTCCACAGTCACCACGCACAGAACACATTTAGAAGATGCTTAGAATGTTGGGTGCAGGTCATTGGGAGTAATCTGGAGGCAGATTGTGAAAAACCTTGAATGTCAAGTTAAAAAGTGGATTTTACACTTTAGGCAACAGGGGACCATCAGAGAGTCCCAGACAGGGGGGAGGCTGGCTTGGTGGCTCACGCTGGCAGCTGTATGAAAGATAGATTGCCATGGCAAGATCCAGGGTGGGGCAGTGGGGGTGGAGGAGAGAGAACAGAGCCAGGCAACCCTGGGGATGTGGAAGGAGCAAGCCTGATGACTAACCCAGGGAGAGCCAGAGGGCGCGTCGGAGCTCACTCTGACGTTCATGGATGACGAGAACACAGAGGGGGCGCACAGGGAATGGAGACAACACATACCGAGACAGAAAACCACAAAACAGCAAACACCCTCCTTCCCGGAGTCTGTGACTGCAGGCGTCCAAGAAGAGCACAATCAACAAGAACCCACAGCAGTAAACACAAAGGCTGAGCCACAACACCCCACAGGCAGAGCAGAGCCCCAGGCACGCTGTCCCAGCTCCCCCTTCCTGGGTTATCTCTGTCCCAGGAATTCCAAAGGTGGAGCCGAGGGGTGAGGTGCTCACTAGCCTATTGCTCACTCCCAGGCAATGCAAGTGGGAGAAAATGGTACGTTAGGCCTGACTTTGAATCCGTCAGATCACTTTCTTGGGCAAATCATGTAGTGATTGTAGTGCATTTTTTATAATGAGTTACTCTCAACTGACCACCACACACCTTCTTAAGATGCTGAAATTAAGGGCTGGGGTTGTGGCTAAGTGGTAGAGTGCTTACCTAGCATGTGTGAGGCACTGGGTTCGATTCTCAGCACCGCATATAAATAAATAAAATAAAGGTCCATTGACAACTAAAAAATATTTTTTAAAAAGTGCCGAAACTAAGAACCGTTGCTGTCTGCCTTAGGAAGCCAGGAACATGGTCATTTTGTCATTTCAAAGAGCACTTTTGCATAGACAGGTGATATTTCCATCCTGCAATGGTGATGCCCGGATATCACTAATGGTACTCCAGGATCTTATCAAATTCTGAAAAACATTCTCAAAACAAAATTCATTCTAATTTCCTATGTTCTTAGAAGATTAAAGACGGTCAGAAGCTGGGCATGATGGTGCACCATATAATCCCAGTAACTCAGGAGGCTGAGGTAGGAGGATCAAGAGTTCAAAGCCAGCCTCAGCAACTTAGCGAGGCACTAAGCAACTCAGTGAGACCCTGTCTCTAAATAAAATACAAAATAGGGCTGGGGATGTGGCTCAGTGGTTGAGTGCCCCAGAGTTCAATCACCGGTACCAAAATAAATAGATAGATAAAAAATAAAAAGGGCTGGGAATGTGGCTCAGTGGTTATGCACCCCTGGGTTCAATCCTCAGTAACAAAAAACTAACTAGCCAACAAACAAAAAAAGATCATCAGAGGTTGTAGAGCCCACTCTGTCTCCTCTGGGCTTCAAGAGCTGAACCACTATTCCAAGTCAGTCAAGTACTCAGGCTCCCAACCTCTGAGCACAGATCTGCTAATTTCTTGCTCTTCATCTTTCCTTTAATTTTCTTTCCCAAGCCAAATATACTCTAAGGAACTCAGAATTGCTAAGAACAATGTGAAACCAAACATGCGTCTGAGAATTCTTTATCTATCCCTATTTCAGTCCCCACCAGGCAACGTCAGGTTTGTTATCTATTTGTTTTTGATTCATTACCAAGGATACAGGGGACTTCTCCGGTCCCAGATGACCCAAGCCCTGGAACCCTTCTGTTTGGTTTTGCTTCTTTAGGCAGTTTGGAGATAACTGGGGATGGGGGCAGGGAGAGTGGGTCAAATGGGACCTCTGGGCGGAGGAGCAGGAGAGGGTCTCCAGGCTTCTCTGATGATCATCCCTCAGCAACCCTCCAGCTCACCTACAGAATTCCCTCCTCTGTGTTTCCAGGTCCTTCCAGGGACATGCAGCCCACCATGAAGTTCGTGATGGACACATCTAAATACTGGTTTAAACCAAGCATCACCCGAGAGCAAGGTAAAAAGGAAGCCGTGTGTTTCAGCGGACAATTGACCCTAGGAATCAGGTCTGGGTCCACACATGAGGCAGATGGGGGCCTGAGTCATTGGAAAAAAGGGAATAGCAAAGAGTAGGCCCAGGGAAGGAGAGAGTCCTAGTGACCTCAAGAGGAAATAGGACCTACAGTAAAAATGGTAGACATTAGACAATTCAGAGGACGTCCTGGGAGCTAAGGTAATTCTGTAATGACTGCTCTGGGAAGACCCTAGGGGGCTGGGGCCAGAGAGTGTTCCTGTGGAGTGGTATCTGCCTCTGACCCCAGCATTCTTCCAGCCATCGAGCTGCTGAGGAAGGAGGAGCCAGGGGCTTTTGTCATCAGGGACAGTTCCTCATACCGAGGCTCCTTCGGCCTCGCCTTGAAGGTGCAAGAGGCTCCGACGTCTGCCCACAACCGACCAGGTACGCACCTGTCTCTGTGCTCACTCAAGGCCTCACTGAGGCCATGAGGGGTGGTGGGTTCCATCCCAGCCTGATGCTAGATTTCAGGGTGACCTTGGGCCAGTCCCATAGCAAGTCTGGGTAGGAGCAGCTGCCTCCAGCCCTGAGCCACCACAGGAAAAAAAAAAAAAAAAAAAAAAAAACCTTTCACTGCCAGCATCCCTGTCCTCCTGAATACCCCCAAATTCCCTGCTCTCCCTTTGTAATAGGAAGAGGAAGAGGAAGACCTCAGCCCTTCCCTAGGTTGCTCTTGTGGGTAGCCACCCCTGTCTCATCAACCTAATGTAATAATATGTGTGAATGGCTTATCACATTTGTGCAATAGCTCATTACATGCGTGTGATAGCCTATCTCGTGTGTTAATGGCTTATCACACATGTGATAGCTTATCACGTACTTTCTCATGATTTCACATGCTCGTCCGATAACTCAGCACACATCTATGAGGTCTCTGCAATGTGTGAGCAACAGGGATACAGAGGAGTTTCACGCAGAGGCCACTGCGTTAGGGAAAGAGAGGAAAACACATAATTATAGTACAAGGTACCTGGGTCCCAGTCCCTCCCCCAAGCTTCAGGTTGTACTTCTCATTTAACAGATGAGATAACTGAGGCTCAGAGGTAATGACCCCAGAGCAATTAAGTGTCAGAGGGAGAATGAAAACTCCAACCTTATATTCTATTTTTTTGGACTGGGGATTGAACCCAGGACCGTGTGCATGCTAGGCAAGCTCTCTGCCCCTCTACCATCCCCAGCCCTTTTTATTTTTAATTTGAGACACGTTGACACTAAGTTGCCAAGGCTGGCCTTGAACTTGCGATCCTCCTGCCTTAGCCTCCCAAGCAGCTGGGATTACAGGCATGCTCCACCAGTACCTGGCCCAACCTTGCGTTCTTTATGCCATATCTCACTGTTGGAACAAGAAAACTGGGACGAGTATTGGTCATCAAGGAAGCCTGGCAAGAAGCAGGGAACCCATATGGAGGAGGGAATCTATGGTCTGGAGGGCACTCTGTACCCTTCCAGGGCCAGCCTGGCTCTGGCAGGGATGATCTAGTAGAAAATAATAGCATCAGGGCTGGGGTGTGGAGAAAGAGACAGAAACCAGACAGAAGAGCGGATATTTAGTCTAAACAGTAATTGGGACCATCCCTGATAAATCTTAACCAAGAGAGAGTTTTCCTGAAGGGGAAATGACTGGACGCAGAAGCCTTTGAGCAAATGTGTTGGCACCACTTTGGGGGAGTCCTTGAACGTAGGATCTCCACTGCTGTTCTGTCCAAGGCAGGGGACAGCAAGATAACCTTTGGATGGCCCTGGAGGAGGTGGGTCGGGGAAGGAGTTGGACTGGGTTTGGCTACCACAGGGCTCTGGAACTCCTTCTTCTTCCTTCGTCCAGGTGAGGATAGCAATGATCTGATCCGTCACTTCCTCATCGAGTCTTCTGCCAAAGGGGTTCATCTCAAAGGAGCAGATGAGGAGCCCTACTTTGGTGAGCTGCCCCAACCTCCAGGCCCCTGGGGTGGGGGTCTCACTCTTCTGAGCTACTACGGTAGGCGGGCGGTGGGTCAGGAGAGCCTTCCTCATGCAGGGCCACCTGTTTTCCTGCAGGGAGCCTCTCTGCCTTCGTGTGCCAGCATTCCATCATGGCCCTGGCCCTGCCCTGCAAACTCGCCATCCCACAGAAAGGTAGGTCTGAGCCTAAAGGAGGCAATGTCGAGTGCCAAACCTGTCCGTTTCCTCTAGGAAGGCTCTCGATAGTCACCTTCTACCCTGTTTATGGATTTCTTTAGAGTCATGAACAAAAGTCTAGCTCTACTTCCTTAGCTGTGTGAATTTGAGAATGTGCACCTCTGAGCCTCAGTTTCCTCTTCTATAAAATAGGAACAATCGTCATCATACCTCCCTAAAACATTGGGATGTAGGTGGAAGGAAAGAGTGCCCACCAGGCCCGTAGCACAACGCTTTACCCCAAAAAGATGAATTAAAAACAGAGGTGGTTCCCCCCGCCATCCCACCGGGATTGGTTGAGCACGCACTCATTCACTGCCCACCAGGACCTTATGAAGTAGACAGTACTGCTATGTCCCATTTCACTCTGGCCCAAAGGCCCACGAAGTCACACCCAAGGACTATCAGCAAGCCCTATCCAAAATGCACAGCCCAGACAGAGCCGGTCACCTCAGGACAGGCAGGGGAAGTTAGGTGTAAAAGCACCTCTACTTTCTACAAAGAAAAGCCTGGGTTTGGGATGGGTTCTGAAAGAAGTGAGGTCTGGATCCCATGAGGACAAGCCCACAAGCCCATGAGGGGGGTGGGAGATGGAGAGGGGGGTGGAGGGGGCTGGGGGGGGGCGCTGTGGGGGCAGGGAGCAGGGGGAGAAGGGATCAAAAGACTTCCAAGCAATGCATTTGGGAGCCCAAAGTGGCCCTGTTTGCCTAATTACCCTAATCACACCTGGTTTCTCTGGCAGTCACTTCCTGGGGGTGGGGGTGGGGTGGGGGTAGAGGTAGGAGATGTTCAAAGGGATTCATGGGGCCTGTTCCTCTGAAGGGGGTCCACTCATTCCATCCACGTCCCCTTGGGGGCCTGTTCCTTTACCTTGGCTCAGAACTGGGAGGCGCAGATGGGGTGGCCTCGGACTCCTCCACAGACAGCCCGTCCTCCTGCCTGAAGAAATCTGCGGGTGAGTGGTGTGGGGGCGGCGCCAGGCCTGGCTGTGCCCCCAGAGGGCCCCTCCCAGCCCTCCACACAGGCCCACACATGTTTCCCATCATGGCTTTGTTTCTGCAGTTTAACAAGGTGTCACAGCCCCCGGCCCCCCTTTAAACCAGAAGATGAGAGGCTGCAGGCACTGACCCCAGGGAAGTGGGTGGGGTGCTAGCAGGGCTTACACCCCATCCTGTGCAAACACGGACACACATGTATGGGTCTGATATACCTGCCCTGGAGGAGGTGTCTAGATGGGGATCCTCTGAAGGGTATCCGGAGCCCTGAGGGCGTCAGTACAGGAAAGAACCCTGCCCCCACTCCCACCCCCACCCACCACCCCACCACCACCATCCCTCATCCAAGGGCCAGATAAAGATCAGCCCTGTCTCCGTGACAGCTCCTACTCTGTGCCCCCAGACACAATGTCTCTCCTCCATATTCTTAATTTCTCTCCCTGCTCTCACCAAAGGAGGAGGTGGGATGGGGTTTGGGGGCGGGATAGGTCCAGACAGAAGGCAGTTCTCCTGAGTGACCCTAGACATAAGGCAACATCCCCTCCCTTCCCTCACCCACCCCAAAGGGCCAAGGGCCAGAGCAACACAAAGCAAGAGATGTCCAAAAGTCCTCTGAGGTTGGCCTCAACTCTCTGTCACCCTCTCCCTGCCTATCTGGTGGCCAGTTCTAAGGGGAACCTCATGAGAATTCTGAAGAAGAAATCCCCCTCCCCTGGCTCTGGGCAGAGGGAAGATCTGGGCCTGGTGACTCCCCCACCCACTCCAAGGACCCTGGCTGCAGACTCGGGCAATATCTGCATCCCACAGGCTGCCACACTTTGTACCTGAGCTCCATGAGCGTGGAGACCCTGACGGGAGCCTTAGCCGTGCAGAAGGCCATCTCAACTATCTTGGAGAGAGAGGTCCTCCCCACACCCACTGTGGTCCACTTCAAAGTCACTGAGCAGGGCATCACCCTGACTGACGTCCAGAGGAAGTAAGGGCCTTCCCTCGTCCTGGGGCTGCAGGGATGGGCAGCGTAGGGCTGCAGGGATGGTGAGACTGATGCTGAGTATCAGAGAGAAAGGCAGAGTTCAGGGTCCTGGACCAGATGGGACTGGTGACCTGCTGGGTGACTCCAGGCAAGTTCCCTGTCTTCTCCAGGCCTGTCTCCAATGACCCCCTGCCAAGCCTCCCTCATGGTGACTGATTTTGGAGATGGAATTAACTATTCCTCACTGGGTGCTGATTAAGTGTGCGCCTAATGAGGGGACATCGTTCATAGGCCAGATGCTGGCTGACTGCTGGGACACAGATTGGAATGAGATCACTGCTTCCTGGGGCTCAGGGACTCAGTCGAGCAGGAGCCCGATTCTGAGCTGGGCACTTATCTGGGAGATACAAGATAGAACCAGGATGTAACTCCATCCTTAAAAAGTTAATGACATGGTGGGGAGATGGCAGAGGACCAGAACGTGAGGACACAGGCAGAAGCCCTGGGTGGGAGTAGAGAGGCACAAGCACAATGGGGAGGCCACAGCAGTCAGAAGGATCTCACTGGGAGACTTCTTGGAGGATAGGACATCTGAGCTTTGGGGGACCCAGAGATGCTGGAGGCAGAATGTGGGCCCAGCATAGGCCCTCATCGGCTTCCTTTCTCTCCTGGCCTCCACCAGGGTGTTTTTCCGGCGCCATTACCCACTCATCACCCTCCGTTTCTGCAGCATGGACCCTGAGCAACGGAAGTAAGTTCAAAACTGGGTCAAAATAAGAAGGCCAGCCAGCCAGGCACAGTGGTGCAGGCCTGTAAGCCCAGCAGCTCGAGAGGCTGAGACAGGAGGATTGCAAGTTCAAGGCCAGCCTAAGCAATTTAGCAAGGCCCTAAGCAACTTCATGAGAACTTGGCTCAAAATAAAAATAAAAAGGGCTGGGGATGTAGCTCAGTGGTAGAATGCCCCGTGGGTTCAATCCTCAGTACCAAAAAAAAGGCCACCCAGGGCATGGCTCCCCACCAACTTTCTTAATGACTCTGGGATTGGGATGGCAGAAGGAACCATGAACTCCAAGAGGTCAGGGGTGACAGAATGAGGGCAGGAGGGGCATGGTTGGGTGGGGACTTGACTGGCCAGGCCCTGTCACCGCTCATCCAGGGTCCTGCAGAATAAAGCAAAACCTCCCTCCTCAGTGTCTCATGTTCCTTTCCTATAGGTGGCAGAAGTACTGCAAGCCCTCTCGGTAAGACTTTCCTGACCCCCTCAGCCACCCTAAGAGATGTCCCTGTGGCAGGGCCCCAGACAGACCCAACAGAGCAAAGGATCTCAGAAAGAAGGGAGGCCTCCTCTTAACCCTAAAAGCTCATGGTGTCAAGGAGGGGACAGGCCCTGTCGTCAGGGAACCTTGGCCTACAGGGATGCCCCAAGCTGATGGTCAAGATACATCTTTGCCTTCAAGGAGCTTCTACTCTTAACAAGGAAATACAGAGGTCCTGTCCTTAAAATGGAGGAAACCCAGAGCTTGAACCCAGAGAGAAGGCATTTCCCTAAGAGAGCTCCATTATAATGAGGTGCTGGAGCAAATTGCCTGGGGGAGGTGTGGGGGAGGAATGAGGTATAGACCCACTATCCCACCCCAGTGCCATCAGCCTGATGCCCCCTGCATCCCACCACCAACTCAGACTGCACTCTCCCATCAGGATCTTTGGATTTGTGGCCAAGAGCCAGATGGAACCACAGGAGAACGTGTGCCACCTCTTTGCAGAGTATGACATGGTCCAGCCAGCCTCACAGGTCATCGACCTGGTGACTGCTCTGCTGCAGGACACAGAAAGGATGTAGGAGGAGGGAGCCTCCTGTGTACCTTCCCAGACATCCTGAGGGGCTTGTCCAAGAGCCATCTCCGCCCCTGAACAGTGGGGTGTGGCTACACTAATAGAAGAGTCTATTGGACTGGAGAACAGTTATCCAGCTGGAACCCTGAACCTGCTCTGACCTTCAGCAGTAACCCCCCCGAGCCTGTTTCCTCAACTGAAAAAGGAGTCTGGTACACAAGACCAGCTGCTCTTCTGAGACATTAGTGGGCATCTTCAGCATGCTCCTCCATGACTCTGAGGCACACCCACATCTGACAACCACTACTGAAAATCACCTCCAAGAACCTCTGACTCTATCAGCTAGAAGAGAATTAGAATAATAGTCGGAGCTACAGATCTGTGGCCCCTGTCTCATGGCAAACAACAGGTTCTGAGTTGTGACCCATGAGGATCCCAGTCTGAGGCTGGTGATGGTTTATGAGGATTGAGGACAGACTGTCTTCTTTCCCTCCCTTTCCTGATAGCCTGTTGCATCCACCAGCCCAGCAAGTTGACCAGGATGTGGTGGTTGTGGCAGCTCTGGTGTAGAGGAGTGGGGCTTTCCCTTATGATCAGAGAAGACGCAGTTGTTCATTCTGTCTAATCTCCTCTTCCCATTGCAAATGAGCATTAACCCTACTTGGTAATCAAATGGCCCAAAACTCAGCTTCCCTAGTGTTGCTTATACAACCTACATCTGGTAGATGTGGGTAGAAAGACCCCTTTCTAGAGCAAATGTAAGAGCAGCTCTCTGTGGTTCTGCCTCAGCTCCAGTCTTGCTGAGTCCTCCCTACACACACACACACACACACACACACACACACACACACACACACACTCACTCCACAGCTGTGTGGCATCAACTGGCCTCATAGCCACAAGGGGGCAGCAGAGAGTCAGGAATGCAAAGAGGCGTCTTCCTCGAAGCTAGAAGAAGCTGAGCCCTTTCCTGTTCATCTTTGCCCAGAACTAAACCAACCCAGAAGCTGGAGCCTTTTCTCTAACAGACCCAGGTTCCTAAGGAAACCACACCACGGCTGGAAAGGGAGGCTCAGGGAAGAAGCCCACTCTGGCTCTATGCAGAGCAAACACCTACCACCTCGAACTAGCTCTGCCAGAGCATCATTATCTTTGGCCAAGATTGGGCCTGACAGGTTATGATTTCAACCAGGAAACCAGACCAGACAGGAGTAGCCCTGGGCTGCGGGACAGGCTGAGCCCAGCCCACCCAGGCTGTGGTCAGTTACTGCGCCACCCTTGGAATCTGCCAAGGTCCTCAAGGTCACAGTGCTCAGTCCTATGGCAGGGGGAAGAGGGTTGCTGGCGTAGTCCCCTGTAAACTCATGGGTTCCCGTATGGCTCCCATCATAAAAATAAAGTGTCTGTCTTTGCATAACATTTGATCCAGAGGCACTCAGGGCTGTCCCCTCAGAGATGGAATGTTAAACAGAGAAGGGGACTCAGCTTATCAGGTAGTGACTACATCTCAGAGAAAATCAGGTGTGCCTCCCTCCCCTGGCCACAAAAATACAGGCTTCCACTGATTCCCATGTCACAACCCATTGCTTAAACCACTCTGTCCCCCACATGCCCAGCACACCCCTTTCCTTCTTCATGCCTCTGTGCAGAAAACAGAAGGATTGGAGTTCCCCTATGTCCAGGGCCTAAGGTGAGTTTATGGCACCCTGATGAGTTCCAAAGTCTCACTTAGCCTCCTGCATTGTGAGGAGAGTCCAGGGAAGCAAAGCAGCTCAACAGGAATCTAGAAGAATATCCGAACCCAAATGACCCCCAAGCTACCAGCTCAGTCCTGAAGAACTGGACAGTGGCCCCTTCATCCCACCCTGAGCCTCCTCGGGTATTCTACCCTAGCTTCTGCTAACTGGAAGCCCTCCCCACTCCAGTCCCGGGTCCTGAGATAGTAGGGCATGCCATGAGGTCACCAAGTGCAGGGGGAGGGCTGCCGGGCTATCTGTTGTCCTGCAGAGCCTGAGTGATGTGACCTCAGTGGCAGGGGCTCTTCCAAAGGGCCTGTGAAGAGACCTTCCCAACAGCCTTGATCCACCATTGGCCAGCCCCTGCTCCCCCTCCCAACTGCCTCTCCAGCCTGGAGCTCCTCTCAGCCCCTCTGCATCTGGGCCTTTCAGCCTAGTCAGGAACAAAGCTCATGGAAGGTGACCATCTCTGCAGCATTTGCCATCATCATTCATCTTTTCTCCAAGAAGTTTTAGCAGAGACCCTGACTCAGTCTTTTGCTGATAGGCACAACAGTCAGCCCAGTAAGAGTGGGAGGGCTGGAGGCAGAGGGGAACCAGGAGTCAGAGGGCAGAGGGCCTTCGCACCCACACAGTGGCATCCCGGTCTTCTCTCCAGGAGGATCCAGGTCTCACAGTCCTTGGACCCCCCTCCCGTGTCCCTCTCCCTCAGTCTTTCCATCCTTCCCATCCCTTTCTTCATCTCTATACACCCTGACCCCACCTCCCTCCCTCACTGTCCCTCTCTCGCTTCCTCTCTCCTTCCTAGCCCCTTCTCATCAGCCTTCTACCCAACCCTCCAACCCCAAGCCCATCCTCACTCTTTCCAGAAAACCCTTCCCTCCCTCTTGCTCTTTTCCAACTTCCTTCCTTTGCCTCTTTGTCCAGGCGGCTGGACCCACAGCAAAGCCCAGCTGCTGGGGATAATGAGAAGGGAGGAGGCAGCCCCTGTGCTGCAGACCCCGCTGCAAAACCCAGATTCCCACATCCCTCCACCCTGCCTCCTGTCTCCAGCTGGAAAGCCAGCTCTCTGGAAGGCTAAAGCTCCTCACCCACAACCTCTGACTTCTGGTGAGCCACCTCCCCACACTCGTGTCTCATTGTGGGCCAACGCTGCTCACCTCTAAAGTTTCATCTTTGGCTTCTGAGCCATCACCCTGGTGCCACCCAATAATCTGAGGATTGAGAGCCAGGGCAAGGGGTGGTGGCTAAGGGCCCTCAACTCAGAGGGCCTCAATTCATGCAGCAAATGTTTTCTGGCAGCAAGCTTCGGCTACATGAACTAGTGAAACAGATAAACATGACAGCGTTATAAAAAAAGTTTGCAAGCCAGACGTGGTGGTACATGCTATAATCCCAGCAGCTTGGGAGGCTGAGGCTGGAGGATCACAAGTTCAAAGCCAGCCTCAGCAACTTAGCAATACTCTGTCTCAAAAGAAAAAATTAAAAGGGCTGGAGATTGTGGCTCAGTGGTCAGCACCCCTAGGTTCAATCCTTGGTGCCAAAAAGAAAAAAAATATATATAGATATTTACTACCTGGGTACAGTGGCACATACCTGTAATCCTGGCAACAGGAGAGCTGAGGCAAGAGGATCGCAAGTTGGAAGCCAGTCTCAGCAACTTAGCGAGTCCCTAAGCAACTTAGCAGGACCCTGTCTCAAAAATAAATGATAAAAAGGACTAACGGATGTAACTCAGTGGTAAAGTGCTCCTGGATTTAATCCTCAGTATCAATTTTAAAAAATCTTTTTTTTTTTTTTTTGGCAGGGAGGATACAAGGGATTGAACTCAAGGGCACTCGACCACTGAGTCACATCCCCAGCCCTAATTTGTATTTTATTTAGAGACAGAGTCTCACTGAGTTGCTTAGGGCCTCAGTAAGTGGCTGAGGCTAGTCTTGAACTCGTGATCCTCCTGCCTCAGCCTCCGAGCCACTGGGATTACCAGCATGTGCCACCACACCTGGCTCAATTTTTTTAAAAAATTTTTTAAATGAACAAAGTTTGCAAATGCCATGCAGGCTTGGTGGTGAAAGTAGAAACAGGCAAGATCAACTTTATCCCCTCAGAGGACAGGAGAGTCTTCCAGGGTGAATAGGACTTTGCCATGCAAAGAAGGGGAGAAACCAACTTTTATTGTGGGGATTCAATGTGCTAAATGCAATGTGAGTCATATTCTATATTTAATCTCATTCTGCAGATTAGAAAAATGAATCTCAAAGAATGAACTTGTAAGTGGCAGAGAAACAGCATTCCAAGTCCACTCCCGTCCTACTGCCCAGCACTCTCAGACAAGCAGATGGGCAAATTTGTATGTGAAGCACACAGATATAAAAAGGTGTGCCATGTTTAGTGTGGCTAAAGAACATGGTACCCAAGGTGTGCCATGTTTAACGTGGCCAAAGAATATGGGACGTAAGGGAGTAGATGAAAGAGGAAGAAAAGGAAAGAGGCAGGCTGAGGATCATGTAGGAAAGAAGAGGACCAGGGACCCCATTTCCCTCATCTCGGGCTACCATATTTTGTTGTAGTACTTCTTATCCATTGTGTGTCTTCAACAATAGAAATTTTCTCACAGCTCTGAGGCTGCAGTTGGAGATGTGGGAGTCTACATTGTCAGGCCCTGAAAGAGCCCTCTTCCTAGCTTACAGATCTCTCACTGTGGGCTCACAGGTGCCCTCCAGGAGGAACTCTCTCTTCCTCTTATAAAGCCACCAATCCTGATTAGGACTCTAACCATATGACCTCATTTAACCCTAATTACCTCCGAAAATTCCTATCTCTACATACAGTCACACTGGGGAGACGTCAATAGGTAAATTTGCAGGAAACAATTCAATCCAGAGCCCTCTCCAGCCAGGGTCCTGCCCTCCACTGTCCCTCACCCCTTCCATCCCCCCAGTCCCTATCAGGCTGGAGCTCCTGGCCCCAGGAAGGCAGACCCTGTGCTCCTCGGAGCCAGCCAGCCAGCTTCTCCTTCCACCAGAGCTGTCCTTAGGACCAGAGGGACCAGGACAGGAGGGGAGGGGGGAAACAGCACTGAGCAGGGGGCCTTGGCCCTCAGTCATTCACTTCTCCCCAGCTGGCTGCAGCCAGGACGCGGGTGGGGGCAGTGTCTCTTGGCTGGGAGCAGGTCGGGACAAGGACACTCTTCAGGGGAAGGAAGGGAAGCCAAGAGAGGAAGAGGAGGGAGACTGACCCAGGCTTGCTTATTCCACATTGCACAAATTTGTGTTGAACCCCAAACAGAACAGTGCAGAACAGGTCAGCCAGGGGTTGGGCAGGAGGTGGGGCCTCCGAGCACCCCAGGATGCACCCTGAATGGCAGATTTGACACTCAGTGAACACTAAAATGGGACATATCCTTAGTTCACCCCACTCCCACCTACACACACACACACACACACACACACACACACACACACACACACACGTTTCCCTTTCCCTCTTTAGCATCAAGAATTAGAAGCCTGGGTGGTCAGGCAGATCTGGGTGGCAGATCCTTTCAGCCATTGACTAGCTGCGTGGTTTGGGAGAAGTCACTTCTCCGGGCACCGAGCCTTGGTTTCCTCAGCCCTAATACCCACCTCACAAAATTAAGATGTGGGAAGCCTAAAAAAATACATCAGACGTGAGCCTACTTTATAGCCTGTGGGACGCTGCACAAATAAACGTTCCTTATGAGAAGAATGACAGTTCTGTCATTGAGCACTCAGTGTATGCCAAGCGCCATATCACAGGAATGGGACTCGAGAGAAAAGTGGCTCATCTTGTTCACTGCTGAATCCCAGGACCCAGTACAGTGCCTCGCACACAAGAGACCTTTGGGAAGTATCTGTTAGAAGCTTTGCCACATGTTATCTCATTTAATTTTTTTTCCCTACTACTGGGGCTTGAACCCAGGGTTGCTTTACAAACTGAGCTACATCCCCAGCCCTTCCCATTTTTTTTTTTTATTTTGAGACAAGGTCTTGTTAAGTTACTGAGGCTGTCCTCAAACTCGCGATCCTCCTGCCTCAGTTTCCTGAGTCCCCGAGATGACAGGCATGCTCCACCTGACCAGATTTATCTCATTAAATCTTGAAAACAACACTGTGTAAGTACTATTATTTATCCTCAGTTGATGGATATGGAACTGAGGATTGAGAGATTAGGTAAACTACCCAAGGTCCAAACATAATAAGTGACAAAGTGGGATTCGCGCCCAGGCTATCTGGACCCAAACCCACAATGATGCGGAAGGAGATGACAGCGTATTAAATCAGGGATCATCAGATCCAGTACCCTGCCTCCAGGCACACCAGAGTCGTCTGCTTCCAGTGTCTCTGCCAAATCCTTCGGCTTCCATTAGCAGCCCCATCCTTGCCCCACCTCTGTCCCTAGCCCCAGGCTGCTCAGGATATTGAAAAAATCACCACCCCACTCTGCCTGGAAGTTGGGACATCTCCCCAGCAACCTCCTCTCCCAGAGGCTATCCAAGTGCTGGCTCTCCTGTTCACTGATATTTCCTGTCTCAGTGAGGCTTCTCCTGCCACCAGAGCCACCCTTAGGACCAGCAGGACCAGGACAGGAGGGGAGGGGGAAAACAGCACTGAGCAGGGGGCCTTGGCCTCCAGCCACCTACTACCACCTTCCTCAACTGTTGTCTTTTTTATTAATTTATCTAATCAACATCCACTGAGCACCTACTGTGTGCCAGGCTCCAGATATTCAGATGTAAATAAATGAGGCAGTTGTGTATTTTAGAAAAATAGGGAGAAAAATAGCAATTGTGAAAACATAATGTAGAAAAAAAAATAAGTATGATAGAAAAGTAAGATGAAGGGACATACTCTACCCGGGATGGCCAGGGACAACCTCTCAAAGGAAGTGACATTGGGCTAAAGGCTGAAAGCTGAGGAGCCACCTTGTGAAAGGCAGGGGAAAGAGTGATTCTGGTAGTGGAAACAACATGTACAAAGGCCCTGAGGCTGGTGGGAGTCATAAAACAGGGGCTAGAGAAGAGCTATGGATAGAAAGACTTACAGGCAAATGCAGGGCATTCAAAGTGAGCCCTCTGAGGAGTTTAGTCAAGGCCTTGGGGAAATTCTTCTCCACTGAGCCTGGCCCATACAGACACCCTCTCCTTGGTGCCTAGGTTTGTGGCCCCCACAGCCCCTTGGTGCTCAGACACATCCATACCTTTACATGGAGTCAGGTACCTCCTTCCTTCCTTCTTCCCTAACAATAGCCATGACTGAGCTTCGCCTTTCTGGTACCTGAGGGTCTCTTCCTGGAGGGGCTCAAAGGTTCCCTCTAGCCTCCCTGGGAGATGTTGGTTCTAACCTCTTCTGCCATCAGCTCATGTATGCCTTCAGACAAGCACGTCACCCACACACCTTGGTGACAAGGAGGGGGAGACCTTGAAGTTGCTCCCAGCCTTTCTTGGCCAGTAGGGTTAGAGCCCCCCACACTCCGTTCCCCCACCCCCACACATAAGCCCTGCTCTCTCCTCCCCAGAGTGGCACTGTCCTTCTCTCCCCTAGCTCCTTTGCTACCACTCACCACAGAACCTCCAAATCTGCCTCCTGGCAACTTCTGCTCCCCCCATGCCCCCCATGGTCCACCCTCTAGTCTGGATTGTGCTGACTGTCTACCTCTGCCAGTGACCACTGTCCCCGACAAGGCCACTACCTGCAGAGAGTAGGACTGGAAGCTAGCCCTTCCACAGCCCACAGGGCCTTCTTCCCTCTTAGAGCCCCCAAGAACATCTCCATGCAGGGTTGACAAGGGCCTCTTGCCTTCCAGGGGCAACCTCCCTTCTCCCCAGCGGAAAAAATAAAAACTTTCTTTACACTTTTAAGGCGCCAATTTCCATTAGAACATAAACCCTAGAAGGCCTGTTGCCTGGGATTTAGGAATAAGCAGTCCCTAAATCCACTCTGTCTTTGGGGAGTGAGGGGCTGGGCTGCCCAGAGAGGGTCCCACACCCTGCTGGTCTTCAGAACAGGCTCCAGGGGCTTTTGGAAGTAAGGGTGGCCACAGACCCTGGGAGGAAAGGTTCTGTGCTGGCCTGGCCTGACCCCTAGCATGGCCGCCGACAGGGCCAGGGTCACTGAGCAGTCAAATGTCATTTTGAATGAGAAGCCTTGAACTGCAGCTGAGAAATGAAGTTGGGAAACAGCTCAGCCAAAGGCAATTGGACCATTTTTTTTTTTAAATGTTTTTTGGGGGAAAAAAAAACCCTCTATTGTCCAACTATCCTTCCATGATGCTGGAAAATTGCATTGATTTCCTGAGCAGTCAGCTCTAATTTCCCCTGGGTGGGGACAAGGCTGCGCTCCCCTCCTGGCTGCTCCAGCTTGGAAGATCTGGCTCTGCTCACAGACCAAGAGCAGGAAAGGAGACAGAGACCCTGAGCCTGGGCCCTGGGCCCCTGCCCCAACCCCTGCGGGCTGGGGAAGCTTTCTTTGGAGCTTCATGTTTCCTTGCTATTCCGGCTCTCTCAGCAACCTGGCTTTGCGCAGCAGCTGTCTTGGCCTGCCCCCGGCCCGGCCTGGCTCTCACATGCAGCCCTCTGTGCCCCAAGTTCTCAGGAAAACAGATAGAAATATAGTTGTAAAGAATTTGAGTGGCTGCCAGGCTAGTAGGGGACCCATCTGCCGCAAGGGAATCACCAGGCCTGAAATGACGGGTACCCTGGGCCCCAGCCTGGGCCTAGCCTGGCCCCCACTCTCCCACTGCAGCCCCCAGTGTAGACCACAGAGGCAAGAGGTGAGGGGAATAGCTTTCAGGCCACTCCAAGAAACCAGGGGCATGGTCAGTCCCCACTTGGCAATGGGTCCGTCAGCCGAGCTTCAGGCTTGGGGAAGTAGGAGCAGAGGATGTCATCCTAAGGTACAAGAATGCCACCTAAGCCTCAGTGACAGGCTTGTCCTAAGCTGACACCTCCCCATCACCAGCCTCCACCGACTAATAGATTTCCAGATTGTGAACCTGGAGAGGAAGGAAAAGGAAGAGGGCATTCCCCCCCAGACCCAGCAAAGAGCGGCCTCCCACACCTCCATTTCCCCTTGGTGTGTCCCCCTGCCCCTCTTGGTGTGGGGACTGTTCAGACAGGCCTCCAGCCACAGTGACACATCTGGTTCCAATCAGGAGAACAGGTTCCCAGGTCACAGAGGAACATGGGGAGGGAGGCCTGAGGACAAGCAACCCGGATCACAACCCCAGTGCTTCCTCCCCAGAATGAACCCCCCATCCCATTTGTCTCCTCTCGCCTCCCAGATGAGTCTCCCATGGCCCCTGGAAGACAGAGGGAAATCCTGTGGGGGTGGGGAGGGCCACCTTTTTTCTTCCCTGTGTACTGAAGAAAAAAGATCCCTGACCTCGTCCCTACTTAAACCTTCAAACCACAAAGGAAAGAAGAAAGGAAAGTAGGGGCTGGGGGGAGGAGGAAGGGCTGCAAATAAAGAGCAAGCAGAGGTCCCGGAAGCCATCAGGTCCCAGCTGGCGCTCACGGCTCACGGGGAAGAGTCCAGAGAAGGAAGTCCACTAGAATTCACTGAATCTGCCCCGTGTGCCTGGTGCATGCCTTATGCCCACTCCTTCACAGCAGCTCTGAACAATAGAAGCATCAGCCCCACTGGACAGATAGGGAAACCGAGGCTCAGGGAGCCAGAGGTCTCAACTGTCCAGCTCACCCAGGTAGTAAGTAACCTGGTATCTGATTCCAGAGTGTGGACACCAAGCTGCCCTCCGGGAAGCCATCAGGATCTGCTCTGATTCCCACAGTCAGCACGAAGGACGGCCCCAGTCTCAACTTCTTCTCAGGCCAGAGTCAGAGGATACGAGCCTCAACTAGCAGCCTCAGTGGACAGGGTTTGGTGCCAGAGTTCTCATCCTGGCTCTGGATGGGCCTCAACATCCCTAGCAATAAAATGGACCGGGCCGTCTAAAACCGGGTTGAACTGTGATTTAGTGACTCCCCCATCCTTTCGTTCCTGTCACCCTGAACAAACCTAGAGGCTTCCCCCTGGCCTGGGTGGTCTTTAGGAAAAGGATTCTGGCCCTAATTTCCGAATGCAGAGTTGGCAAGGGGGCCAAGAGAATGATGGGACCCAGCCATCCATGGAAGCCGCTAATCTCCATCTTCCCTCCGCCCCTCCCCAGGGGACTGTACTGCCGCCCCCACTGAAAGCAATTTGTCATGCCCTGAATTAAGTGATTCCAACAAGGGTTTAATTTCAGTTTAATGGCTCTGTTTTTATGTGTAATTAAATACCACTGCATAGCAAAAATATGTTGTTTGCACTTTAGAGACTGTGTAAGGGCCCGGGGAGCCAGTCCCACGGAGTTTCTCCCCCCAGGCTCCACCGGCCCCTCCCCCAGTCTGGCTGGAATTGTCCAGGTCCAGAGGAAGGGGGTGGGGGACCTGAGGAAAGGACAGGGGAGGGGAGGGGAGAGGTGGTCTTGGTGGCGCCAGCTCACTCAGTAGAGCATGTTTCTAATTATCTGCAGCACACACCCCCCCCCCATCTTCTTTCTGACCTCAGCCCTCCCCAACCCCTGGGGCCTCAGACACAGAGGGGACAGGTCACTCCAATAGTGAGGATCTAATGAGACCCTTGGTTGGCCAGGGTGATATCTGTCCACCCCCAGGGGTAGGACAAAGCCACCGGCTCCACTGACCCTCCTCTGCTTACCTCCTTCTCCCTCTTGAATCCCTTCCTTCCTGTCGTCCTTCCCTCACAACCACAGACTGCCCCCTTTTCCCCCTCTTCCGTGAGGACCCAGAAGGCAGCTGCTGCAGCCTCCCAGCTCCATCCAACCACTTCTGGGTCAGAGGTGACACTGCCACAGGGGCCTGGAATGCAGGGGGAGTTTCTCTGGCTGGAAATGTTTCAGGGTCATTAACCACATAGCCATATACCCTCCGGAAGGGGGGGGCTGAGCAGGCACCCCAAATCCTACATGCCTCATGACATTCCTGGAGCAGCTTGGTGGCAAAATCTGGCTCTGAGAGCCAAGGGGTTGGGACAATGGGCTTTTCCTGCAAGGAGCTGAAGGGGTGGCAGCTGCTGAACCTCAGAACATTGATGGGGAACAGGCTGGAGGCTTGGCCATCCCTCGGGGATTATGCTGCCCAAATCCAGGAGAGTCAGTTCAACGCTCTGCATTTCCTCCCTTCCCCCACCTGCCTTCTTGCCAGCGGGAAAACCCAGCCCCCAGCCCATCAGGGCTTGATCTCCCCTAATGAGCTGGGAAATGGAAACCAAATGCTTGCTGTAGATCGGCACCAGTGGGCTAGGGGACCCGGGACGGCACAGCGTGCCCATCCCCCTGCTCCAAGGCAGGAGAAAGGGTCATTTCCTGGGGAGGCAGAGCCGAGCACGCAGGACCTCAGTTCTCAGGTTCTTCCGGGTGTAGTGGGGTGGCCCCCACCAGGACTTGGTCCTTATCACCTCCCTCCAGTGCTGCCAGAGGTGTGGACACTCCCTGTGGAACTCAAGGGACCATTCAAGGTTATCCAAAAGCAGAAGGCAGGGTGGAAGGCCCTACATGCAAATATAGATCTGCTTTTATTGTTTTCTTTTTTTCCTTTTTTTTTTTCTTTCTTTGTGGTACTGGGGGTGAGCCCACTCCACCACCTTTTTTATTTTTTGAGACAGGTCTCACCAAATTGCTCAGGCTAGCCTCAAACTTGCAATCCTTCTGCCTCAGCCTCCCATGTTGCTGGGATTATAAGCGCCATGGCACCCAGCTTTATTTGCTTTTGACACTAGCACCTAGCCCCAGGGTCATGGGACCAGCTCTCAGAGGGGAGTGGTGGAGTGAGGAACCCCCTCAACAGTATATATGCTCTGTTCTCCAGTGTTAGACAACTCCCTTAAAACCTTCAATGGGGACACCTAATGAGTGAGGGTCCACTCACCCATAGCCTAGAAGGAAGTGACAGGCTCTGTAAATGTCTCGTTCTCTCTTCTCACCTCACACAGACGCGCTCAGATTCACACTGCCCACACAAACACCACACAAATGTGTCTCATCTACACCCATGGGTAAAAGCCCCTACTCCCAGGCCTCACCAGGCTACCTTCACACACGCACCCCCCCACACAAATCCCATGACCGTGTATCTGTCACACGGACACACCCCAGGCCATACACAGTGCTACCTCCACACAGACTCTGCTTAAAAATCAGCTCTGTGTGTGTGTGTGTGTGTGTGTGTGTGTGTGGTACTGGGGACTGAATCCCGGGCCCAGTGAATGCTATGCTGGAGCCTGCTTTTCTTGGAGACCCGTGCAAGGGAAAAAAAAAAAAAAACTCCCACAACCTGCCAAGGGTTCAAGCACTGGGAAGGGGGTTGGAAAGATACATTTCAGGGAAAGAGATCCTTCTACTCAGGACCTAAAACTTAATCTTGGGGCTGCACCACCTCCTAGCCCAACATGCCTTGGCCCAGGCCTCAGAAGGAGGGGGCTCTGGGAAGGGTGGCCAGCGGGCCGGGGAGCTACTCTCAACACCACTTTGTTCTTTATCTCCTTCTGCTGGCAGCAGCCTGGCGCCTGGGAGACCAGATGGCTGCAGGCGGCTGCAGGCTGCGCCCGCTGAGGCAGAGCTAGACTTGCTAGAAAGCTGGAGACAGCAGCCCTGGGCTCAGGATGCTGGTAGCACAGGTGCTAAGGAAGTCAGGGGCCAGTGTAGTCACAAGCCTGGGAGCACCCCGGAATGGGGGAGGAGAGGGACAGGACACACTCTTTTCCCCAGCAGGCAGCACTCAGGGCACAGGGTCTCCAGGCTGTCTGTGGCCTCCTGGGAAGGGACCCCCATGTGAGAGATCAGCCTAACCCTACACAAAAAGAGGTGTGGGAGCAGGAGGGGTATTGCAAGATGGCCAGGAATCCACGTGGCCACAAGTTCTGAAGCAGGGGCTAGCACTGAGAGCCCACAGCCAGGTCAAGGATGTCTCCATTCCCAGCTCCTCAGAATCAAACTCAAAACCACCCCCCAGTAAAGAGCTGTGGAATGTGCTGCAGAGTTCTCGCCCCTTTCCCAAGGCAGGGAGTGCCCCCTGCCCCCCCCCAGTAAATTAATAAATCAACTCCAGATGCAAACCCAATCTGCCTCGTGCCCTAGGAAATGCCCCAGCTCCACATACCAGCTAATCCAGAAGGCAGCTCTGTCCCAACAGGGCTGTCCTTGGCGACACCCTCCCTTCAGAAGCCAGTCCGCCCACCAGGAATCTGAGAGCCCAGACAGGCCTCTTCAGGGAGGACTGTCCTCTCAAGTGTTCTGCCATGCAGGAAGGAATGGGGACCCCACAGTGCCCACCTCTCTCCACCCCTGGTCCATCCACGTCTCTGATAGTAAATAAATCAACCAAACACAATTATCTGGACATTTTTTTTTTGGTTTTGTTAAAAAAAAAAGTGGGGGTGAGGCAGGAGGGAGGAGAAAGACAAACACCCCAGCTGACCAGCGGGTCCCTAAGTCTCCAGTCAAGCTAGAAAATGCTCAGAGGGACTTGTGGAAGGTGTAGGGGAAAGAGATGTTGGGAGGAAGGCAGAGCCACTGGAAAGACGGGGTCACCCTGGTGATTTCATAGCTGTGACCACAAACAGGATAGGAAACAAGACCCCAGGCAAGCCCTTCATCCCCCAACACGTACATCATCCATCAGGCACACTCAACCCAACCTTGCAATCCCTTTTCCCACCTGACTGCTCAAAGGCATAGCCTGACCTGAACCCTCTGTCCTGCATGCCTTCCTCTGTCCCCTCTCCCTCCCTCAAAACAGGGTCTCAGCTGCCAAGCAATCAAGCAGATGGCACAACACCCAGGCCCCAAAGCAGGTTTGTCTCCCAGGTCCTTTCCCCCACAATGGGGAATGGGGGGTGGGGAAGAAGAGCAGGGGAGCCCGGCAAGCCTAAGCCTTGGGTGTGGATCTAGGTCTCATGGTCCTTGAGCTGGCTCCCACCCTGTGACTAGATAAGGGAAGAGACAATATGCATGTCTCTCTTTCTCTCTGACTCTAGGAAAGAGGTTTCTCTTCTCCCACAGGCCTACATTCACTTTACGGGAATGGCTCATATGCCACAATTAGAGGAAGTCAGAACAAGGGTACCCAGGGCTGGAAACTACAGCTGGCACATAATATGTGGTCAATAAATGTTTTTAGATGACTGAATGCATGAATGAATCCAGGATTGATCTGGAAACACAACGGGGCTCCCCATTGCCACTCTCAGACCTCTTGGGCTATCTAAGCTCAAAGAGGACACTCCAGGCTCTGGCTTACCCCAAGGGCACACTCGTGCCCATAAACATACACACGCGCACACATGCACACACGCCAAGGGAAACTTCTGGGTCAAAGGCAAAGCTTGGACCCAGACTCAGACTCCACTCCAGGTCAACTCTGCAGCCCCCAAGCATGGGGGTAGTAGGGGGCACCAAGCCCCCTGCCTGCTAGCAGGTGTCACTCTCGATAGCTGTCAGCCAGTTGGTGGCAGTCCAGCTCCCCTTTGGGCTCCAGGCCTCCTGGAAGCTTCACGCCTGTCTTCCGGTCCACACACCAGCACTTGCCGCGCTGCCCATCCAGAGCTGGGTGACACTGCCAAGACAAGGGCATGAGGGGTCAGATGATTCCAGGCAGCCTGCCCCTATTCCAGTCCAGCCCCCAAGTCAGACAGTTGCCACTCCAAGATGGCATCGGAAGGTGAAGGCTCTTTCTGAGTACAGGTTCTGTGAGCTCACTGGGAGAACTTGGCCAAGAAGGAAGGGTCCAGCCAGGCACAGTGGCACATGCCTGTAATTCTGGTGGCTCAGCAGGAGGATCACAAGTCCAAGGCCAGCCTCAGCAACTTATCGAGGCTCTAAGCAATTTAGTGAGACCCTGTCTCAAAATAAAAAACAAAACGGACTGGGGATGTGGCTCAGTGGTTAAGCACCCCTGGGTTCAATCCCTAGTACTACCAAAAAAAAAAAAAAAAAAGACACTGGTGGAGATAAAAGTATAGTCCAGAGTCAGAATTAGAATTCAAATGAAGGTTGACGCAGAATTGGCCTGGGATAAAGGGTCAAGAGTCACAACTTTCACTGCAATAAAAATTGGAAGAAGGAAAAAGATATAAAATTGTACAACACAAAAAGTGAAGGCTGATGTAAACTCTAAACTTCAGTTAATGATAATACATCAACATTGGCTCACCAACTGCATCAAATGGACCACACTAATGTAAGATGTTAATAATAGGCAAGACTGGGGCGAGGAGGAGGCAAGATATGGGAACTCTACTTTCTACTCAATTTTTTGTAAACCTAAAACTGCTAAAAATAACAACAAAAAAATCTTGTCCAGGCATGGTTGTGCACACCTATAGTCGCAGGGTATTGGGAGGCTGAGGCAGGAAGATTGCAAGTTCAAGGCCAGCCTCAATAACATAGCAAGGCCTTAAGTAACTTAGCAAGACCCTGTCTTAAAAATTTAAAAAGGGGGGTGGGCAGGGATGTAGTTTATTAGTTTTATTAGGTTTTTGTTTTTTAATTGTGGAGGAACTTACAGAACAAGGACAAGGATAGAATTTGTGTTGGGGTAAAGGCTGGAGATGGGCCAGGCACTGGTTCTGGGGAGCTCCCTCTAGTCCACCGCTCACTACGTACTATGTAAGGCCCTTCTCATGCCATGCTGGGATTTATAGACCCAGAAGCAGCCTTTGCCCTCCTAGCAAGGCCTCTGCTGGTCACATGGCAACCCAGGTTGTAGACGTGTCCACAGCATGTGGGAGGGCATGTGTGCCCACAGCTCACACAAAGGCATGTGTGTCTATGTCCACAAATGCTGGAGGAGACCCAGGTCAGGGCTGCATGGCCACCCCCAGCACTCTGTCCAGATGTGCTACCCTGTTGATGGGCCAGAGATGGGCTGGAGACGGGCAACCCTGAGGGACATCCTAGCCTCCAGAGAGCCGTCAGAGACCCCACACTGTAAGGGTAGGAGGGAATATGGAGGCTGCTGCCTTTATAACTTCTCTCTTGTCCCTCCCTCCTCTGCTTCCAACCAAAATGCCTGTAGGGGGCTGCTAACTCTGGCTCTACCTCCATCCTTGCTGCACCAGCTGGTTCTGCCACTCAGCTGGGTGGGCTGGGAGTCCTCCCTGACTCCTTATGACTTGGACCCTTCTGGGCCCAGGTGAAACATCAGACATTAGTGACAAGGGAGACCTCTTCCTAGGACTAGAGCAGGGTGAGGGCTGGAGCAGAGGTTGGCAGGACATCTACTCCATAGACAGAGAATCCAGAGATGACAGAAGCATCCCTGGAAGTGGTGAGAATCTGTGCTGTGAACTCAGTGCAATGATTTCGGGCCAACCAGGACCCTTTTATACCTCTCTGGGTCTCAGTCTCTTCATCTGGGTTGGGAAGAGCGAACTGAGGCTCCAGGGTTGGGATAGGGCTTCAGGAAGGCGGAGGGATTGGGTTTGGGTTGAGGAGGACCCCCTTCCGAAGATTTCCACCCAGGACCATCCTGCAGAGAGTCCAAGGATGCCCCTGGAACTCAGGCAGGGCTGAGCCAGGAAACCAAGACCCACCTGCTTGGGGTGGAAGTTGCCATTGCGGTCGCAGTTGGGGATGGGGATGATGAAGAGGTCCTCGTGGGTGCGACTCTGTGAGGCAGCCAGGCGCTCCAGGGCCCGGTGCAGCTCGCTCTGGCAGGAGCCCTGGGGCTGGGGAGGAGAGGAGAGAGGAGTGAGAGCTCTGGAACTCAGAACTAAACAGGGGCGGAAGGCCTGGAATGCCTGGAAGCTGGGAGGGACCTGAAGAGGTGGAGGCAAGGTCTCAGGCTCAGGGGACATTAGTGGGGGGAAGAGAGGGACACTGAGGAGAGGGTCTCAAGCCAAAGAATTTCTATAAAGGAGGAGTGTAAATTGAGGAAGGGACCTGGTGTGGAATGGAGCTGTGGAGACCTATGGAGGTCAGAACAGGGGGATGTCTACACAGGAGGGATAGACAAAAATCACAGAATTAAAAACTTGTGGCCTGGTGCGGGGGCTAATCCTAGCGGTTCGGGAGGCTGAGGCAGGAGGATCCAGAGTTCAAAGCCAGCCTCAGCAAAAGCGAGGTGCTAAGCAACTCAGTGAGACCCTGTCTCTAAATAAAATACAAAATAGGGCTCAGTGGTTGAGTGTCCCTGAGTTCAATACCCCGCACCCAAAAACTAAATAAATAAATAACTTGTAAGGCCCAGTTCAGGTCCATCAGTACCATGTATCATAAAGGACATTAGCCAGACCCTGGAGCAGGGTCCCAAGGACCCCTGCTTTGGCCAGCATTCCCCCTTTAGTTACTGAAGTCTGGGGTGGGGAATCCAAAAGAAGGTCCAAGAAGCACCAGGGGGGTTGGAACCCTGCTTCTTACCAATCAGAACAAGGAAGTATACCAGTATTGAACTATCACTTCAGCTTCAGCTACACCAATGTTTATAACTGAGGAGCAGGAAGGAAATGCAAAGAAAGGAGTAAGGATTCTCTCTTGAAGTGCATCTTGCACACAGTAGATATCAATGCCTGCTGGGTGAACAGAGTCCAGATCTGGTGGTGATGGTGGTGGTGTCCATGCACATGCATATCTGTGGGGCAGAGGTCCTCACCACAGGCCGGACTTCCTCCCGAGGCGTCCCGATGACTTTCATCTTGCCCCCACTGGTGCTCCGGTCCCGCATTTTGGCGAAGTGCTTTTGCAGGCACCTGCGGTCATGAGCGCTGCAAGGGCTGAAGCTGTTGTTAGGATGGTCACCTTCATCTTTGTCTGCAGTCAAGGCAAGAAGGGCAG